>NW_024508101.1:10981851-11567704 GCF_017590135.1 Pyrgilauda ruficollis
GGCGGGCGGGCGCGGCGGCGAGGGGCAGAGCCCGGCGGGCGGCGGGGCGGCCCCGCTCCCCGTGAAGAGGCGGTGCGACAGGGCAGCGGCCGCCGCCATGCAGCCCTTGCACCGGGCCCCGGCGTTGCTGCTGCTTCTGGCCGCCGGTGAGTGAGGCTGGCGCGGCGGGAGTCGCTGCCATCCCTACGGGTTGGGCGGCGGGTGGGTGTCGATCCCCTCCGCGGGCACCGGGACCCCCGGCGGGAGGCGGGTGTGCTCACCCCCCATCCCAGGAACGGCGGTGCGCCGCGGCTCCAATGCCCCGGGGCGCCGGGACCTCTGCACGGGCAGGTCTCCATCACCCCTCCGTTCCCCGCAGGCACCACTGACCCCGGGCACCGGGACTTGCGGCGGCTCCCAGTCTCCCACCCCGGAGCTCTCCCTGTGTGCCTGGCACTGCCTCCCACCCGGGCATCAGAGCCCTCTGGGGCAGCCGCTGTCTGCCCCGGGACCCCCGGGGGCTGACAGGGCCCCCGTGCGTTCCCAGCATGGTGGGCTGGATGCACGTGGGCTGTTCTCCCGGCTCTGCTGCCCCGGAGATGGGGCACCCGGCACGGGACCCGCGGGGCGCCGGCAGCGGCGGGGGTGGTCGCGGTTCGGCCCGGCCGGGGCGGTCTCGGCTGCGGCAGCGCTGCCCCGCACCGCCCGTTTGGGTATCGGTGCCTTCGTCTGGCGTCGTGGTGGTTTTGTGAACTACCGTGAAACTGATACAAAGAACGGGCCACCACAAATTGCTCCACGATTCCCCAAGAGCCTTCTTTTGAAATTTGGAGGAGAGGTAGGGTGCTAGGGAAAGGCAGTTAAGTGCAGGAAGAATGATACTCGGAATAGTTATCACGGTTCTGCTTCTATTTTAAAATAGTCTGGGGAAATTTCCCAACAAAGGGATCCCCCAAAGATCCATGAGGCTGGGATTGTCCTCTTCCTCCCTAATCCATCCCTTTGTACAGAAATCTGGTTAGTGTGGAACAGGAGTTCTGAACGGGGACATTTGAAGTGTGGGGGAGTCTTTGTCTTGAGTCATTCTGACAGGGAGGGAAGGGCTGACTTACCAACCAGTCACTGTCTTCCAGCACGACCAAGCTGTGATACAGTGACATCCAGTCCCCTGGCACATCTCTCTTATTACCCCAATCTCCTGAAAATGTTCATGGGGGAATATGTCATCTGTAGAGCCACTTTGTCCATGGGCTGTTAGTCTCTGTCATCTGAGGCTCCTGAAAGAGAAGAGATAAAGCCTTTTAGGTTTGCAAACAATAGTGAGCTTAAAGAGCAAAATGGATCTGAAAACCTGTTGGGGTTTTGTGCCAATACTCTGTGGCACAGAAGCAATAAGTCTTTCCAGAGCTGAAGTGGGAGCCAATTCTGTGGTTTCCTCCAGGCAGGTTGTCCACAGTAAGGGAATACCTTGGGCACAGCTGGCAGAGGTTCTTCAGCCATGTCTCAGCAGGAAACCCCTGTGCCCAAATTCAGCCAAACCTCTGCCTCCTCCAGAGAAGAGTGTAAGAGGTGAGGGGGGAGCTGCCACAATCCCACCCTGCCAATCTGCCATCAAGGGTTTACCCCATCCCCATAGCTGGAAAGCTATGTTTGCTCTGCACAGGAAGGAGAGGGACCTCATGGTGGATGGTTTTAAAATGTGGCAGCCGAAAGGACCACCACTGGTACTGCTGTGCTGGGGGGAGGATATGCTTCCTATTCTGCTGAGGCTGCTGGAAACTTTCTAGTAGTGTTGTCCAGCTGGTGGTGATACGGAGGATTTGGGTCCTTGGCTTTCCCTGTGATCATCTCTGCTGTCCTAGCAGGGAGAGGCATAGGGGTGGGAGGTGAGGAGCAGCTCCCAGGGACAGGTCAGTTCCTAATCTAGTGACATTTGTAATTCTGGTGGGCTGTGGCAGTACTGTGGGGCTGGACTTCGTTGGCCAGGTTTCCCCAGACCAGTGGGCTCCTACCCAGATGGGAGGTCAGAAGTGGAGATGCAGACTGCTGGGAATTTGTACCTCAAACTCTGTTCTGCTTTGCTTGGTGGTTCAGAATCAGTCCCAGTCTGAAATAATTCAGTGCACTCTGGCCTCACTTCTCCAGTCCCACAACACAGAAACAGTTAATAACCTAAGAGAGAGCTGGTTGACTGTGTGCAGTTGCCCACACATTTCCTTGAGCTGGGAGCCTCCATAGACTTGCAGGATGTGCTGAAATGGGACATGTGCCTCATCAGGGTCCCATCAGACTGCTGAGCAGCACAAGTCTGCTGGCAGAGTTTGGAAACATCACTCCAGGCTTTAGGGTATCTGAGTCCCTTTGGTTTTGCAAGTAGAAAAATGATGCAGAGGGAGAAGGAGGGAATTGGTCTCCTTCCTCTTTTTGTCTCCCCAGGTGGTTGTCTGCATGTGGGCTGTTTAAGGGCTTTTTTTTTTCTTTCTGCCTGCTTAGAAGATGTCTTGTTAGCATTGTGTGAACAAGCCAGAGATGAGGGAGTATAGATCAGGATGAATGAAAATTCCCTCTAGTCAGTTTTTCCTTGGCCGCCTCACTGCCATAAGGAAATGTTCATTTAATTACAGGCATCAGGGGTAGAAATAACCACATTAAGCCCTCAAGGGGAAGCTGCCGGTGACGAGCTGCAGATCGGAGTGCACAGAAGTTTTCCCACTCACTCTGCCTGGGAAGAAGCCGTGGCATTTTGTGGGCACCTGGGCGAGCAGCAGCACTGACAGCCCCGCTGCAGGGCTGGGCACAGGGGCTGCAGGAAGGTGCACCACGGCTCGCAGCTGGTGCTTGGGTGAACTGGCTCCTCATTCTTGCTGGCTGTTTGTTGAAACCAGGGCACTACTGAAACACGTAATCCCAAAAGAATGGAGAGAGGCTATTTGTCAGCCACACGAGCACAGCCTGCACCGAGGCCAAGAAAACACGTGTGTTGGTTTATTCAGAGGGCCAGGGATGCTGGCAAGGAAGGTGCACCCTGCTGGGGCTCAGATCAGTCCCTGACTGTCCCTGTGCCTGTTGAAGCCCTGTTGTGGTTACCAGGCTTTGGATGTACATTCTTGGTTGGGGTCAATTTGTTAGTGCTGGGAAACCAGCTTTGCAGCCCTCCCTCTATATGCCAACTGCAACCATGCTCCTCTTGTCCTGCCTGGTGTTGTGAAGGTAGTCAGAAGCCATATATGTGTCCTGGGACCACCAAACCTTTGCATGAGCTTTTTTTTGCCTAGGATACCTGAGGCTGTTTGGGGAGTGGAGCCTCTTGGGGGATGCAGTGTGTGGCAGGGTGGTTGTCATTGCTCTGCTGCAGGGGCTGGAGTGGAGCGTAATGATTTTGTGCTCAGTGTTATGCCAGGGGATTTACATGTGGCATGTAAAAGGTTTCAGTCACATTTTGATAGGTGACCCACGTCTCAAGGGAAGTCCCTCAGGCACCTGAGGTATTGCTTGCTCTGCCTGGGCAGGAAGGCTTTGCAGAAGAAGCAGGCAAGTGCCTTTATTGGGTGTGCTGGAAATCAGAGTGAGCTTTGTGGGGTACATAGTCCAGGCTGGGACAGAGTGAGAAGAGGAAGCACAGGCCCTGACAGATGAAATGCTTTGGGCCTGCAAGAGGGCAAAGAAGTCTGTGGGCTATGGTTTTTCTCTTAGCTCAGTGGCTTTCATCCCGTGGTCTGTTAACCCCTGGGGGCCCGTGAGCTGTTTGAAGAGACCTATGAAACATAACCGAGGAAAGAAAATTCACTTCTACTGTGTAGAGCTGTGTACCCAATGCTGTTTCCCCAGGGGCTGCATCTCCCCTGGCCCCGAGCTGGGAGCTGCCATTGTCAATAGCAAGAATCGAAGAGGAGAGCAGACGTTGCGGCAGCAGAGGAGGGAGGTGTGAAGGCTACGAGACAATCTAGGGAGGGAGTGAAGGCAAACAGTCTGGGAGACTGAAACCAAGTGAGATTGTGGCTCCAGGCATGAATGGTTGAGCAGAGGGGGAGGACAGGCCGGCATGTCGAAGTGTCTCCTGCTTGCATGGAGTCTCTCGTGTGGGAATGGGCGGAGGTGTTTGGAGCAGTCTGGATGTTACAGATCCCAAGGACAGGAGACCTGACACGTCTCTTGGTGTTGGGATGAGGATGCCCAGCAACCCTGGACACCAGGCCCCAGTCTGACAAAGGGCCATTGCAATTACCTGCAATAGCAGGTGCATGCCCTGGCAGTGCCTTGCTGTTTTCCATGGGTATACCTGGGCCTGCGTGCCATGGATGTTCTCTGCTGAAATACCAAGGGAGCAGATGTTGGCAGTTCTTTGTGAGGTCGTGCCTACCCCATACGTGCAGACACGCACTCCCTGCAGCTGGGTGGAGCTGGAGCTCTCATTATGCTTGCTGTAAGGAGCTGTAAAAGCTTAAAGATGCTGGCACAACATCCATCTAAAGAGCTGTGCCATTCCAACGGCTTCTTCCATTGTGCCTTGTTGCTCTTCTTGGTGTAGGTATGTGCTCCCTGCAGACCAAGTGCTTTTCCTATTGCTTTCTAAAACATGCTGGAGACACAGGAAGGTGGATGGTTTAGAGGGACACTCAGTAAGGGACCTGGTTGCTGGCAGTACCAGAGGAGGATGGCAGTCTGATCTTGTTTTCTGAAGACCTAACTGGAAATGATCTCTGAGATTAGGGCCATGGCTGGGTGTGTAAGTAGTCTAGTGCAGTGTGGGAGAGCAGCAATAAGGCTGTGTGGGAGCTGCAGTGGGAGAGTTCTCTTAGGTGGTGTGTCCCAGAGCAGCTATGGTCTGTAACTCTGAATGAGCACCAGAAGAACTTGCTTTGGTACACAGTCATCCCATATGCTGTCCTGTGCAAGCTGTTGAGGGTCTGGAGTGCAGAGGCTCCAGGTGACTGTGTGGGAATCAGCTTGGACCTCCCTCAGTCAAACAACATTTCCTGCACTTGCCATGGTTGGGATCCCTTTTTGTTATTTAAATTACCCTGCATTTTGTTATGTTCTGCAAGTGGTTTGTGCCTTGCCTGTTCTGCCCTGGGGCCTCTCTCCTCCCTGCCCTTGGGCCTTGCTCCAGGCCTTTCCAGGCACAGTGGTCTGGGGGAGGGAATATCCCTGGCAGATGCTTCCCTCATCTGGTCATTGTGTTTCTGTCCTAACTGATTATCAGTAAATGACCCATTCCTGACCCAGCTCTCCTAGGAAATAACATTGTTGGGTAGCTCCTGGGTGTGGGGTGGGCTTGAAAGGAAGGTCAGCGGTAGCAGGGCCAGATGGAAGTTCTTGTGGCTGCTTCGTTGGCAATCCCACCATGCTCTGCCCTCCCTCTCTGTGCAAGTGTGCTTGGGTGGGCTGTGCAGGCTCTGCTAGCTGGTGGTGACACACAGGTAAGTCAGAGTGTGCCCCAGGCAAATGTTCTTCTCTTCAGCAGGCTGATCCTGCCTCCATGGCACTGTGGTGTAGGACACACAACACTCAGGCAGGAGAGGTAAAACCAACCTTTTGCTGGGTAAACTGAAGAGCATTCCAGCCCCTCTAGAGATCAAGCTGATGTGGTGACATCTTAAGGGATGATTGTGTGTTTCCTTGGAGAGAAATTGAGGTTTGCTTGTTACTAATTAAAAAGCAAAAAATTTTTAAAGGCTTTTTGACACAGTCACAGCTTCAACAGCTAGATTCCATTTCATCTCCCCAAATCCCTCTTCTCATTTCAGCTGGACACAAAAATGACTTATTTCCTCTTTAATTTCTAGTCCTGTTCAGTAGGCCAGTTGGGAGCTTTTAAATAGCTGCCCTGTCCCATGGAGAGGTAACTTGCTTTGTGGCAAAGGGATGAAGTGATTTTTGGTCAGCTAATGTAGAAAACACTTTGGGGCTCTTTTAAAATTATTTAGAATTGTGAAACTGCTTTTATTCACAGCACTTTGTGAGAAAGATGGCAGATAGTCTTTCTTCAGATTTTTTTTTCCGGTTGTTGAGCGAAACTCCCTCATCTCCTTGTCTGGGGCTGTTGTGTTGAATCCTCTGCTGAGCTGAACAGAGCAAGCTTCACCACTTTGACTTAGAACTGTTTTCTGAGGGGTCAGTGGGGTCAGCACTAGCAAACTCTTTTCATCTGTATCCTCCTGGCTGGCTTTTTTCCAGTGGCCTCAGAAAGGCAGCACTGCAGCATTATTCCCTGCTGTTGGAATCGCCCCACTCTGCTCCTCACAGATGTGAAACATCTCTTGCGTTGCCTCCACACGTCACCTCTGTGGATGCTGGCAGCAGGACAGCGCGCAGCCAGCGCAGGAGCTCCCATCCCGGCTTTGGTGCTCTCTGCCTTTGTTCCCTCTCCCCTCTCAATCTACCTCTCCCACTTTCTCTGCTTTCTGGCCCCTCCTCTGTCTGCTCTGGGAGGGTTTTTCCTCCCGTGCTCTAAGCCCTGCTGTTTCCCCGAAGGCTGGCTGCCCTTTTTAGCATGCACAGCCTCATCTCCTCCAGGTTACGCAGAGGTGCCGCAAAAATAGAAATGAGAGACAAACACCCCATTGAAGCAGCTGGTGAGCCCTGGCTCCGTTCCCTGCTCCCTCCCATCTACAGTTGCAGGTCTTTATTCATTTGTTTCTTTATTCCTATCACTTGATCTGTGTTTTAGAATACAAAATCAGGAGGCTGATGGCTGGTAGAAGTTGTCTAATCCCTGTTACCCGTCCTGGGAGGAAAATGGCCTGCAACTGAGGTCTTGGGCATTAGATTTCCTTTCTCAGCTGTGCTTCCCTGCCTCCCAGCTCAGCTCATGCTTTGATTCTTTCTTTGCCTTGGAGTTGACAGCTGCGTGGAGCTCCTTTATGAGCGGCTTGAAAGAGAGAGGGAAGATAGCAAATCTTCGGGCTACTTTTTGGCACCCCAAGCCTTTGGGTTTTTGCTGCTGGTGCAGAAGGCATGAATGAAGTGGTGTCAGGATGGTGTCTGGAGAGGTGCTGATTTGTACCCTGGTGTAGTGGTTCTTTAAGCCCTGAGGCATTCAGGCTGGTGCTGGCACAGAGGGTTCCCCCAGTCTCTGCATCCTGTGCATGTAGATCAGACCCCAAAGTGTTACTCACAGGGACAGGACACCTGTCTTGCTCAGGCTGTGCATGACTCATTCTTAGGGATGAGGTGGTGTAGTTTTATCTTGGGCTGAGGAAAGCACAGCATCCCAGTAAACCAGATAATGCAGCTTAGGGGGTTTTAACTGGGTAAACACTTCAGAGTTAAAGGAGGGTAAACAAATTCCCAGCATCTGAGCTTCCCACATGGATGGAAATAGCTCTGTGGATTACCAGGTTCACCTGCCATGAGATGTGTGTTGTAGAAGGGGTGGGATAGGCTCTGGCTGAGTTCTGTAGGCAGCCCTAACAGAGTGTAGCTGATGGAAAAGAGGTTTGAGGCAATGTAGATGCTGGCACAGGGGTACATTTTGAGGCTTTGCCTTGCTGCTGGGGAGACCCAGGATGTGCTTTGTAGTGTGGCTGGAAAGCTGAGGTGCCACATCAGCCATGGCTCTGCGAACGGGAGTCAGGGGAAACTGAGGCATTGGGGTGGATAAAGAGCTTGCTCAGGATCCAGGCAGTCACTTGCAGTCACATATAAAGCAAATATTCCATGTGGCCTTGGGCCTGCCATGATCTCTTCCTATCTTTCTGCTCTCCTTTGATGGATAACTTTGAGAATAATGTTTCTTTTCTCCTCCTTGCTGCTCTCTGTCATGTTTGCTTAAGCTGTAAGCTCCTCAAGACAAGTGCTCTGTCTGGTGCTCCATCAGTGATGCAGGTGTTGTCTGTTAGCTGGGGAAGCTCACACTGGAGCCTGCTGAGCACCCCAGAACCAGCTCGGGGCTGTCCTGGCCAGATCTTCCCAGGGCTGTGCTCACACACAAGGGGTGTGCAGGCTCTTGATTCCAGCTGTGGACTTCACTGTTCGTGCATGGCTCAGGAGCTGGCACATCCCTGAGGATCCCTGAGGTGTTTTGGTTGGCTCTGTGATGCTGCAGTAGCTTCCTTCCCCTTTGATGCTCTGCCTCTTTTGCCATTCCCTTTTTGTTGCTGCTCAGGCCTCAGCTGATCTTGCCTTGGATCAATAGGGCAAAATAAACAAGATAGAGAAGTGCTGAAGCCTGGCCCAAGTGTGTATGCAAAAGGGTAACCAATATTGGATTGTGATGAGTTCAGAGAATAGTAGAGGAAGGTGGAGAGGGTCAGACCAGGCAGAAGATTTAAGAAATGCATTTCTGGCTTCCAGTATTCCCAGGACAGGTTTGGTAATCTGTCTGTCAGGTGAGCAGTGACTCAAATTTTCTGTGCCAACTTGCCAGTGTTTTCAATGAACTCACCAGGGCCAACCCATCTGCCATTGCCCCACAGCTCATTGTGGCACTTGCCCTGATTTGGATTTGTGCTTCTGGGCTGTGGAGTTGTAGGGCACAGTGGTGAGTAGCAACATCAGGAGCTTGCCTTGTCTGTGCCCTTGCCTGAAGGCAGTTCAGCTCTGCTTAAATCATTTCAGGCCTTGTGAATCCAGATCTGTGTGCAGCACCCAGGTGATGTCTCAGCAGTGCTTTGTAAAATCTCTGTTTCTAATACTTCACTACTCTGCAAGGATTTTCACATCTGCATTCCAGTGATATCTCAGAGCTGTTCCTAATACAGGAGTTTCTCCTCTTAAGACATTTCTGATGCATGTTTTCCCAGCTTGTATCAGAAATGTTTTGTGCTAGTTCTCAAGGGGCTTATCACTTTATGCTATTTCTTTTCATAATATTTCTGTTATTCCCATTCTCAAGATCACCTAGCTGTACCTGTGGTTTTTCTGTGCAGCGAGGATGTCTCCTTGCTTTGTGTCCTTGGCTAATTTCATTATTAGTCTTCCTACTTTTTGTTCCGAGGTCACTTAGGAAAATGTGATAGAACAGCAGATCCAAAGACAAACTGTGAGGAATTTTACTAGTAGCCTCCCTCCAGCACAAACCTCTGTAATTTTTTTGTATAGCTAATGCCTTACAGTTTTCCTGCTAATAGGTGTCTTTGCTTGTGTCTCTTGTAATTCTGCATGAGGCACTGTATCAGATGTTTGACTGAAGTCCAGATGGAATAGAGCTGCTGCATTTCTGTTGTCTACAAAATCAGTTATCAAAGAAAAATACCAAATTAGTCTTCATTTCAGCTTATTCAATTAGTTCAGTTCAGTGACTACTTCATTAACAATTGAGAAACCGAGTCTGAGCTGAGAAAGCAAAAAATCTTGTCCTTTTTCCTTCTAATCTATGAATAAAAATCAGCTGTGAGAGGATGAGATCTTTTAGTTTTGATGTGCTGAATGATAGAGGCTGCAAAGCAAATGGTTCAGTTCACCCAGATTAGTTACTTCACTTGCTTAACAAAACTGTTTTAAATATAAAACAGCTTTTGGTAATTTTATTTTTTCCTTATCCCTCCATATTTATAATGGTATTTAGTAGCTGAATGAAGCCAAGTCCCAGGTGCTGTTTTTTTGCATTTTGATTGGAGTTCAATATGCATGTGAATGCACCTTGACACAAATCACAATTGAAGTCTCATCTAGGAGTCAAGGAGTGTCAGTCAATCCTTCTAATAGTTAAAATGGAAATAATAAGAGTGTAATGTTGATAGAAAAGTGCAAAATGCAGCTTGCTCTCCTGCTTAGTGTTAGGTGGATGTTTGCTGTTGTCACAATATAATTGTTACCTGTAAGAGTCAGCCCTTCCTTATGAAAACCAACAAAGTGAGTGCATTGAAGTTCAAACAAAAAAATAGATTTTCACCCTACAGATTTAAAACAGGATTAGTACTGGCTGTAGATAATATTGGTTTGAATCAGCCTCCCTGCATGTGATATAGCTGTAGATCAGGACAGTCTGGTAGAAACTGTCATTGTTTTTACACGGCCAGAGTTTCATGGCTGAAGTATATGACATTCCACCTCCTCTCCAGGATGGGTGATTAACAAGGCACCTCATCCTTTAACAGAGGCAAAAACACCTCAGAGAGGGTGAATCATCACCCCAGAAAGAGGTGCCCCAGGCTGGATGATTGCTTGGCACTGACTCCTCCTGGATGTGAATGCTGCTCTGCATGCTTGTGGATGTTTCCCAAAATACCCTAATTTTCCTCATCAGCTGAGAGCACAGCCCATCTTCAGGGCAGGTTGGTTTGGCAGGAATAGGCTTCAAGGGGAAGACAAGCCCAGTGGGTGTCATTCCTCTCTCTGATGTGTGTTTTCTGTCATTACACAGGGACCTTGTGCCTCTGCCTTGCCTCCTCGGAGGACCCAACTGCCGATGGCCTCTCATCAACTTCCCTGCTGGAATTTGCTATGATGTCCCACCTGGAGGCCATGAATTCCCACGAGCAAACCAGACCAGAGGCTGCAGAGCCAGATCTTGCCACTGGCTCCCTGCATGCTGCTCCAGGGTCAGGCTTTGCCAGCGAGGAGAATGAGGAGTCCAAGATCTTGCAGCCCCCACAGTACTTCTGGGAAGATGGGGGAGAGCTCAACGACTCCAGCCTGGACTTGGGACCAGCAACAGGTGAGTTCTTTTTACCCCGTTCTTCCTCCCACTCTGCAAGGACTCTGGGGAAGTGGAAGGATGCAGGGATCTATCTTCCTGCTTTGACACAACTCTTGCTAAGAGGGCCTGAGATTAAATGTCAGCTCTATTTTCTCACCTCAGTGCCTGATGTGTCCCCAGTGAACCCTGAGCAAGCACAGGCTTTAGAAACCAAGTTACAGCTGAGCTTTTATTCCTGAGCTGCTATGAGCTGGGAAAAGCACTGCCTCCATCTAGTTTCCCATTGCCTCATGCCCTCCTTTCACTTTCACCCCTTTATGCTCTCTTCTCTCTTGTTTTTTTCTGTTGCTGTCTATTAAGCACAACTTTAAGGTCTCAAGAGCCCAACTGAGATCAAGGCCATCTTAGCATTTGAGTCAGAACTGAGTTCCCTGGGTCAAATTCTGGATTCCTCACTCTGTAACTTCAGTGGGGATTTGGTCCAAGAGAAAATAGCAGATTTTGTCCCTTGGGCAGCTGTCCTGTTGCCTGCTGAGACTACTGCTACTTCCTGAGAGGTGATGACCAAAATGGGTTTCATTGGCATTTGAGTTTGCTTTCCTCTCTGGAGTCTTTTTCTGAGACCACTGAGTCCCCTCAGTAGTCTCTCCCTGAGTCCCTCATTGGCTTTGAGATGCTCTCAGAGAGAGGGATGGGAGGAAGGAGGAGGTGCATTGCAGGGTTTCAGTAGCTTAGGAGATTATTTCACATGCTCCTGCTCTTAAGTGTCATGTGGGGCATGTATTAAGTGTTACCCAAGGACCAGGCTTCAGCCTTATCCCTCCTCCCTTATGCAGTATCGCTCTCAGCAGATCTGCCTGAGGTCTGCAGTTAGAAAGCACAAGTCTTCTTTTATCCCCTCTCCTATTTCTGTGACCTTAAAAAACACCTGTGCTCACCCAGGGCTGAGAGCTGCCGCAGGGCTGTGGCTTGGGTTGCCCACTGGGGCGCAGCGCACGCTATGTGGGGCAAGGGCCATCCCAGCTTAGGTCTCCAAAGCCCTTTGCTCACTGACAGTGCTGCTAAACCTGTCTGGCTGTGCTCTGGCTGCCCTGGGGCACTTGCAGGCCCGGCCGTGGGGCAGCTGTGCCGTGCAGCGGTGCTGGGGGTCGATGGTGCCGTTGTTGGGACGGGGCCGTTGTTGGGATGGGGCCATTGGGATGGGGCTGTTGGGGTGATGCTGATGGGATGGGGCCATTGCTGGGATGGGGCCGTTGGGATGAAGCCATTGTTGGGATGGAGCCGTTGTTGGGATGGAGCCGTTGCTGGGATGGGGCCGTTGAGATGGCGCCGGTGGGATGGAGCCGTTGTTGGGATGGAGCCGTTGAGAAGGTGCCGTTTTTGGGATGGCGCCATTCCTGCCGCGCATCCCTGGGACTCGCTGTGGCTCAGCTGCTCTCGCGCGCTGGCAGCGCTCAGCGACGCTTTTCTTGGTGTGCCAGCAGGCACCTGCATGTCCTCACAGATCGGGACGTGACTTGGAGAACAGCATGTGCTTGTGCATTGAGGGCGAGATGACTGGGTACTGAACCCAGCCTTGCCTGCTGCACGTGCCTCGCCCCATTTGCATGCAGAACACGCTGCTCTCCCCTTCCGTTCTCGCCTGCAGTTCTTTCCTCCAGGAGCAGATGTGCTCTTTCAGCTGTCCTTTATGCATACCCTGCCCTATCCGCTGCCCAGCTAACCACTGCTCTGCTTCCAAGTGCTGTTTCTTCCCCTGACAGTTGCTGTGTCCAGAGCTCATGTCTCAATGGCATTTCAGAGCCTTGGTTAATAGAACAGTTTGAATTATTCAAGAGCTGGGAGCACATTTCTACTTAAAATTTAATTAGAAACCTGCCGTGTGTCATTTTACAATAAAGGATATTGTAATAGCATCCCTAAATTGGGCAGTCTTCTCCTGTCATGCAAAGTCTCTGTATGAGAGATGCACCCAACCGATGGAACTTACATGCTGCATGTGTGACAGATGCCATGTGATACGTTGTGGATCTGTGTGATGACATCTGTTAGGTTATTTTCAATGTATAAACCCATTAAACAGTTTTAAACAGCTGCTGTTTAAGGAAAAAAAGTTTATAGTGTAAGTTTTCCTTATGTGAGATTTCATTCAGTGAAGTATAGCCCAGCATAGTTGGTAGCTCTGTCCCAGGCACACGCTGGAAACACTGCATCAATCAAAGCACAGAACAGGATTGTTGTACTCCTAAAGAGAGAAAATTACCTGCTATGAAAGGAGACCTGTGCTGGCTTCTTTTTGTCTTTATACAAAGATATTGGGCCTGAACCTGTCCAGGTACAGGACCTTGCAGATAGGCCATATCTCCTGCTATTCAAAAGCTGTATTAGTTATCTCCATCTCTCCTTCTTTTAATGTCTGTCTGAACTCTGTGTGGGGAGACTGCCCTGCCTTTGTGTGACTTCAAGGATGCAAGAGCTAAAAAGCAATAACAATTTGCAGCTGCTGCTTTTTTTTTTTTTTTTTTTTTTTTTTTTTTTTTTTTTTTTTTTTTAAGTGAAAAAAAAACATTTTTTAGCACAAAAAACATCCTTTAAAAATATTTATAGAAAACATTTCTAGGGCCACCTGTTAGTCCATTAGAAAGTGAGAACAAACTCCCAGCGGGAGAGCACAGCTCAGCCTGGGGCTCTAGTTCTCCTGAATAATGTGCTTTTGCTGATTTACGCTACAGAAGAGTGATTCTATATTGACATCAGTGAGCACCAACCTTTGGAAGGGCCTTGACATTTGTCAGATTCTGTCTGAGGGTGCACAGAAGTGTGTACTTGCATGTGTGTCACCCCATGCACAGCTGCTACCCAGTGGAGCCACACGTGGAGGAGATGGATTAGGTCTGGTGGGAATTTGGATGCTATATCCTTATGGAAAGAAGCAGTGTGTGATTTGTACTGCAGCTAAAATGCAAGGCAGTGGAGCTGTCAACATTTTACTTCTGCATCCCTTCAGGCTTCCAGGGAACCCAGAAGCTTCTGGTTTAGTTTGGCTGCTTTGCTTCACCTTTGGTAGCAAATTGGCCTGAGCCACAGATCAACTCAGAGGACCTGCAGGGTCTTGCCTCTGGCCCTTGCTATCCTCCTTTCCTTTCTTCCCATTTCTTCATCTTGTTTTGCCTGGAGGCTTCCAGTCCCCTGTGCTTCCTGCTGTTACACAGATGTGCTTGGCAGCAGGTAAAACATCTCATCCAGCTTTAGAGCTAGAAGATGGGAATCAGTAGGGTTGTAGGTCTCTGAATCCCTTGTTTTTTGTGAAGGGGTTACATGGTGCTGTATCCACCCTGGAGTTCTCCCTGTTTGCAGCTCTCAGTGTTCTCCTTTGGCTTGGTCAGGATGCACTGCCCCGCATGTTCCTCCCTTCCAGTGAAGGCTCGAGTGTGAGGCAGCCTAATCATTAATTGCTGGGAAGTGTGGGCTCCTGAAAATGGACACAAGGCTTCTGAATGCCTAGGGCATGAGGGCACTTAGTGCCTCTCCTCCCCTGCCCAACAGCTGAGTGCTCAAGGATTGGAGTGCATCATCCCATTTTCCAGTGTTACAGTGGGCTGGCATGAAGCTCACTTCATTACAGCTGGGGACTGCTGTTTTAGCTCCAAGGTGGTTGAAGACCAAGGGGTGACTGCACTGGGAGCTATCCAATCTAGTCTTTTAGATTGGTGATTTCCTAGGACAGCATGTGGTGCTTTGTGGGATGGGGGAGGAAATTGTAATCTTTTAATTATTCATAGTAATTAGCAGAAGGGATTCCCAGGGGAGTTAGGATGAGGGATAGTGGGACAGATATGTTAGAAAGACTGTATTCAAGAAAAAGTAAGTTTTCTGACCAGCTAATGGAATAAAATACCTTCCATCTTCTCTGACAGTGAGATTCACTTCTTTCCATGATGAATTACTTGCCTCTGGCAAAAGAGATCCTGGTATCTCTCAGCCTTACTGAAATCTACTGCCTCTTCATCCAGACTGACAGCAGATCTGCAGTTCTTAATACCATCTTCAAGCCAATCATTAATGAAATGAAGCACCTGGTAAAGACTGTCTCCATAAGCAGCTTAGTGCTGAGCAGCCTCCTGCCCTAGCTCAGCTCCTGGGCTGCCTCTTGTTTATGCCCTGGTTTAGTGTTCAGGGACAGGGGTGATCTATCTTGGGACAAGCCAGCTCTGTGAAGACATTGCTGCCAAAGGCTGACCTGTGACAGAGGGTTTCTCTGGGCAGAGTGTTACTCTGGTGCAGCTATCCCTGACTGTGTTTGTGTGAGGGTGGCTTATTCTGCCTTTATTGCAGTCTATGTGCTGAGCTGGAATAAGGTATAAGGCTATTTGGGAACAGGTGTAGTCCTTGGTGCCTGGTCTGTACCTCAGGCAAATTCAACTATATTGTGGCCTAATCACTTTGCTACTTTGGGTCTCTCTTTTGACTGTGATCTCTTTTGTGTGTGTGGACTCGTCTCAGAGTCGCAGATGATAACCTCTCCTAGTACTTCTGGAAGATTAGTATATTAGCCCCAACTGGCTTAATTCCAGCACCAGTAATTGTATTTTGCCTCTTTGAAATCCCCCTGTGGTTTCAATCAGCTGGAGTATGACTTTTTTTGCAGTAAGCCTTATTGTTCTGTACTGCAAAAAAAGAGAGCAGATACAGTTTCAGAGCTGGCTGCATTTTCAGTGGAGGGCACCGTGTGATTCCCAAAGTTGGCAGATGTTTTAGTGTGAATGATGCTATGTGTTGTGATTGGAACCCAGGAATGATCTTGTCTTTATTACAGTATCTTCCAGTTATCAGTAATTCAATCACTGGTTAACATGATCTTCCAGTTTAATCCAATAAACACCTTATGGTCAGGTTATGTGTACTAAAAAAAAAGAAGATCACCCTCTTTCTGAGTTGTCACAGTGGCTTTAAACAGTTAATAGCAAATAGAGAGTAGGGAACCTTGCAGGGCAGTAACTGAGACCAGCTCTTCTGAATGACAGAGAAGCAGAAATGTAATGAATTAAATGTCTGGCTGGGGGATTGTGCTTTGGCACAGTGCCATGTCTTGGTCCATCTGGTGTCAGGGAAGTTTTGATATTGATTTTGGAGAAAGCAGGACATTGCCTGAATGGTGGCTTCTGCAGAGGTTTGAAGCTAATGTTCACCTCTCCCAGGGAAAATCATCTCCCCAGGCAAAGAAAATGGATCTATGTGACCCAGACCTGGGTCTGCTTGGAGATGCAAAGGGCAAGACTTGGAAAGGCTGTGAAAGATGGTTTATGTAAAAAATACTGCCTGAGAGTTTTTGTAAGAGAGCTTGGAAGGGAAAAGCTGGGTGATTGTGGGAGGCAGCTGGATGCTGCAATATGCATAATATCACCACTGGAAAGCATTAAGGGGTGAAGCTAAGGATGTGGTGGTAAAGAGGTGAGACAGAGGTGTGTAATTTCATATCAGTGAACCAGACTCCCAAGGGAATGGTGTGGCTGAGAAGCTCTGGTAGAGTACATGACATGAAGCTGTGTCTGCCTGCTACACTTCTCTGGTCCATCCCTGCGAGACTGCTTGCCAGAGGTGCTGGGACAGTTTCTTTGTTCCAGTGGTTGGTTCTCCTGAGCTGTCCCCCCTGTGATCAGGCTGGCTCCATTGTGGCTTGGCTGCTCTTGTTTGTGGTGGGAAAGGGGCATGTGCCATGTCTGTGTGTGGTCACGAGCTCCTCTTGTGTCCAGCCTACTGCTGATCTTGGTAGGAGACAGCAGACCCTGTCAGGGTCTGATCAGCTGATGGAGTGTGCAATTACTACCTTCTCCCTTCTCAGGCATCCTTAGGCTTGCCAAAGCTCTGCTTCCTCCCTGAAATTAGAGGAGCTGATAAACAAGCCAAGCAAATCTGGCATTGCAGCCAGCTCCATAATACCTGTCTCCTTTAGCAGAAGACTCTGTCCCATTCCTGCAGCAGGAGCACAGGCTGCTGTGTCTCTCTGCCTCTCTGTTCCATGGTTGTTGTTTCTCCCCACAAAAGTGGTGAGAAGGGAAGCGGATGGCACTGGCACTGGCACTGGAAGGTGGGAAGGTCTGTGGGTGCACTGCCATGTGCCCAGAGCATAGGGACCAGGTGTATTGGGTCTGCTGAAGGTAGAGGACAGCCAGGGGGGCCAAGGGGGTTGCAAACCACTTACTGCCTGAATGCTGGAAGAGATGCTAAAAGTGGGAGATGCCCTTTGGGTTCCCTGAGGGTTGGAGGGAAGAGGAATCAAGAGAAATGCTGAGAAGGCTCTTCAAGTGGGCAAGCTCTTAGCTCTGCATTGTACAGATGAGTGACAGGCCAGCTGGTCTGGATGGAGGCTTGGGAAGAATATGCTGGGACCAGCTTAGGGGCTGGGATCATACCAGGGAGATGGACAGGATGCAAAACTTCCTTCAAATCAAAGAACAGGAGTGTAAACGAAAAAAAATATGAGTGCCTTAAAGTGCTTTTAATCTGATCTTGAGAAGCTGGCAGATGCCCTTGTTAGTGAGACAGGAGGAGCTGATTCCAGACAGGAGCTGTCTAGCTGAAGAGTCTGGAAAGAAGGATTGACTCATCATAGTTGGCATCTGGATGTGGCACTTGGTGATATGGTTTAGGGATGATAATTCTGCTGCTGCGTTGATGGTTGGACTAGAACTTGAAGGTCTCTTGCAGCCTTGATGATTCTGTGATCCTTCCTGAACCTGGAAAAGGGATTGAACCCCCTTGGTAACTGGATTATATGGAGAGATCCTTGTTTTAAGGAGCACAATCCAGCACCCTGTGCCTCAAGTTTCACTGTTCCCTACTTGAATCTGAGTAATAGCCCTCTCAGGATTTGAGAGGAGTTGAGTTTCTAATCAGTGGGGTGTTATGAACCAGACAGAAGGATATTCCCAGCTTAACGTGCAGGGTAGTGGGAAAACTGATGACAAGTGGGAATGTTAACCCAGTTAGTACCAAGTGTGAGGATTCCTGTGTCTGCTTCTACCCTGTTGATTTGTTGGCCTAGAGAAGCACCTCAGGTTTCAATCTTTGGCTGCCTTGTAAGATAGAAGTCTGCTGGGAGACAGTGGGATGGGTCCTAAACTTTCTTTCCCCAGAAGAGATGGCAGAAGCAGCAGTTCCTCTGAGATCTTTAGATCTTGTTGGTGGAAAGGCAGCATAGCTGCACCAGGCAGGGCTTTCCCCCTTGGGAGCCAACGAATCTGTGACAGAGCACTCTAAGGAAAGGTTAAGTGTGTGACTTCAAAGGAGAGCTGACAGGCTGGGAGCATTTCTGGTCCTGTGGGATGAACCTCATGCTGCTTTTTCGTGGTTTGTTTTTTTGCTGTGCCCATTCGCCTGCCAGTTCATGCTCTGCTCCAGGTGAAAGAAGAGCATGGAAGAGAGGAAGGTGTAAAGGACTTGAGAATATCTTAGAATGTCTTTAGGCAAAGGAGATGGCAGATTGGATCACTGATCCTTGAAAATAACATCTTATCTGACAGGGCCTTGTTTTAAAGGGCAAACCCCTCACTTTTCACCCACAGCATGTCAGGGCAGAGGGGGTTCTTGGTGCAAACCCTGAGTTATCCCTGCAGCAGGAGGAGCAGCCAAGCCCTGGGAGATGCACTAAGCTTTACTATCTGTCTAAAGACAGTCCCACCCAAACCTTCTCAGTCCCATGGCCTGTGACTGTTCCTGCCAGCCATCCAGCAAGGCAGTGACCATGTCTGCAGACATTGGGATGTTACCTGTTGGTATGGGCCTTTGGGAAGACCAGTGCCAGGCAGTGGAGGAGAGATGGGTTTTCTTTGGTCTGTACTGCTGCTGATTGCTCTTACCAGCCTCCTTGGCCTATGAGGAATCACCAGCAGCTGGCTGTTGGGAAGCAAAAGTCTTTTAATCCTCAGGGTCTTTGGGTGGGGTGTCACTTGGGGGATGCTCTCTAGTGAGACACAGCAGCAAAGCAATGTGACTTCTGCCTGCCCTGGGCAGTGAATCCCAGTGGTCTCTTTGCAGACAGAACTGGGAGCCAGTCTCCACACCATGGCTCTGAAGGTCAGCAGCTGGGTAACACTCATTTTGGGCAACATCTGGGAGGAGCTGCTGACACCTCAAAGGGAATGAGCTCTGGGTTAGAAAAGCCACTCACCAGCTGAAAAGGAAGATCTGTACACCTCCTGTTTGGGATGGATGGAACAGTGTTTTCTGCTGAGGAGGGCTGGGCAGGAGCAGCATGGGCAGTCCTGATTGCCAGGGAATACCCAGGGCAGTGGGTGTGTATGCTGACATGGCCTCTCTGCCATGGCCTCTCTGCCTGGGAGCTTGCACCCACTCTGGCAGCAGTGAGCGAGGGATTGGAGTCAGGGGTACGTGGAGGTTTTTTGTGCAGATCTCTGTAAGGCATCCAGACAGCTGCTGCCCACTGTGCTCAGTGGAGCATCTGCTTTGGCAGGCAGGAGAGGAGACGGGAGCCTTGGGAATTTCAGACAGTCATTTACTTAATAACCATAGACAGAGCAGGGGGTTGATTTCTGGCTGTGAAGGGATCGTCTTCCTTCCCTTCTCAGTGAGAATGTGCTGTGCTTGGCTTGGGGAGAAAGGGAGTTAATTGGGATGCAGACTCCTGAAACAGAACTCCGTGGGTATGAGCAGTTTCTCAAGAAGGATGAAGGTTGATTTATGCTTTCTGGATTTTTGCCTGCCACCCTGAGCTAAACATATCTGATCTTACAGATACATTCCTTTTCCTGGGTCCCCAGCTCCTTGTTAGCTTCCAGAAGAAACCCCAGCCTGCTCTGACCTTACATTTGTGAGCTGCATCTCCTTCAGCATCTGTGTTTGCCTAGCAGCAACACTTCCATTCGTAGTCAGAGCTACAGAATAACAGGGGCTGTATTTGGAGGGAGGGGAGTTAGATTCAGCTGCTGTAGCAAAGAAACTAATGCAGATGTTTGTGGGATGACTTTTCTGCTCTGAAGTGCTGTACAAACTAAAATTCTGCATTTCAAATACGCCCAGGTTGATTCAGGGTTTGGTGGTATTACTTGGATATGCCAGGAAAGAGGATTTGGGTTTCTGTGCTTTAGTTTCTCTTTTGCAGTATTTCCCATTTAGCTTCAGACTGCTGCTACCACCCCATATCTTTCTCAATCCCATCTGAAATGAATCTCTGGGTTCTAGCTGATTCCTAACACACATAACCTCAACTTAAAGATGCCAGGTGCCAAAACTGTTATTTATTATTGTCTGGAAAAGTGCCCATGGACAGACAGATGTGGAGAGAACAAAGATGGAAATTGTCCCTTGGGAGTATGGGTTTACTGGGATGGGTAGATGGAGAAGTGTACATATGGGATGGGATGGTTCTTTGCTTTGGCAGGCTACCTGCCCTTGGAGGGTGTCTGCCATTTGACTCCCACCTGTGGCTGGACACATAATGGGATATTCTCTGCCTCTCAGAGTTCTTAGTTCAGATGTAACATGAAGTCTTTTGGATCTCTTTTTAGATTATACCTTTCCTGCTTCATCTCAGAAGGCATTGCTGAAACGAAATGGGACACAGGTAGACAACTGGGAAATGGCCACTGTCCAGCCACCAGCAGAATTTGTGGAGCCTGACTTACACACGCCTTTCTCCACACTAGAGGAAGAGGAGGGGCTGCTCCCTATTGACCACTCAAGAGGAGGAATGGAGAGCCTCCAGACCTCTGGACCAGAGGTTGCATCTTCTGAACCAGTGGACCAAGAGGACTCCTTCTCCCTTCTGTTTTCCACAGCCTCTGCCAGCCCAGGTGTTGTGACTGAGGCAGCCATAGGAGAGCCAGAAGAGGACTCTGTTTCTCCAGGCTTAGACCTTGGGAGCAGCATGGGACCAGGTCTCCCACCTGTGCCCTCTACTTTTTCTACTACAGTTGCTGCAAGATCTCCCATTGATTCGGAAGAACTCTTTGAGGTGACAACTGGAGACACTTGGGCTGTTGGGGGAGCAGATTCAGAGCTGGCTGTGGCTACAACGGGAACAGAACTTACAGAGACCACGGTGGAGGCTGGTGGGGAAGAGCATTCAGCCAGGGAGGAGGTGTCAGAGCCCACAGTGGGGTGGGAGATGCTGGAGCCCACGATGCTGACTGAAATGGAGCAGACAGTGGAAATTCCTGTGGGGACACCCTCTCCTGCAAGCAGCTCTCCAGGCACCCAGACTCTTCCTGGTACTGAGCAGCAGCCCTCTTCTGTGTCTCTGTTGGACAGAGCTGATGAGCCTGAGCTGGATCCCCTTTGGAATGACACTGAGTCAGCCACTGAGACTGCAGCAGCAGAGAGGAGCTCGTCACCCCAGGCTGGGGACGCCCGCATGGCCATGCTGCCCACAGAGCTGCCCTGGGACTCAGCACAGGTTACACTGGGAGCAGGGGCTGGGCTGGGAGGATGCAGTGGGGATATTTGGGTGCTTCACTCCTGGGGAGTGTTTAAGCCTGTCCCTAAGTCTGCTGGAAGTATGTTTTTCTGTTCACGCAGTCAAAACTGAATTTTCAGGGAGAGTTATTGACAGCAGTTCTTGAGGGTATCCATCATCCTTGGTGAAAGCCCTGGCCCCTCACATCTTCCTAGCTGTGCAAAATCCTGCTTCTGATAAACAGAAGCTGAACACCTTTCTTCTGGGGCATGAACAGCAGAGAAAGCTCCTTGTTTCCTCAGCCTGCATTATTGGAAGTGGTAGGACAAACATGGCCCCAAGGATTTCTGGAAGGGGAGTGAGAAGAAAGTGCTGTTTTTGCTACTGCTACCTGCAGGGACCAGATGCGGAGCAGGTGGAGCAGAGTACAGTTATATGTGAGGATGTTGGTCTAGGAGAGCCTGTGGGAGAGGAGGGGTGAACTGCAGTTCCTGAATCCAGCAAACTGGCAGCTGTTAAGAGAAGATATGTAGCAGGAGCTGACTGGTGAGAAAGTACCAAGCAAAGCTTTTAATTTTGCTTTCTGCCCCATGGTACTCAGGAGCCTGAGCAAGCGACTTAGTCCCTCTGTGCATCCTATCCTGCCTGCAAAGTGCTGTTCTTTCTCAGTTTGTTTAAGGACCACAGAGGCTCCTGGTTACGTTTTGTGTTAAGTGCTGATAAGGCTGCAGGCTAGAGAGTTTTCCACTGAGAACCTGTGTCCTCCTTGAGTCTAGATAGAAGTGGAAGGTCAAGCTGGCAGAGTAACGTTGTCCCTGTTCTACGTTAGCACTGAACTAGAAGTGGAAGGTCAAGCTGAGCTGTGGCAAGCTGGCAGAGTAACGTTGTCCCTGTTCTACGTTAGCACTGAAATGGTGATTGCTCCTTAGAACAGAGAGTTAAAGGACAGTCACATCCTTTGAGAAGTGCTTCTGGGAGTATGGCATGGTGCCTTGCTCCTGTCCCTTGTGTACCCTGTGCTTTCAGCAGCAGAGTTACATTCACACCTGAACCCAGCTGTCTTTGTCTTGTCTCTGCAGGTGATCTGTAAAGACTGGAGCAACCTTGCAGGAAAGAACTATATCATCCTGAATATGTCGGATAACATTGACTGTGTAAGTCAGTCCAGAGAGATTTCATGGCACGGGGGCAATGGTGTTTAGGAAAGTGAAGGCAGGCACAGCTCTTGCTGTCTGCTTTCACCACAAAACATTTTAAAAGCACTAAATCTCAACATATAGAGGCTGTGAAGAGAAGGGGAGGACAGAAATATTTCTGTTCTCCAAAAGGGAAAAAGAGTGGGTGGAGGGAGATGATTTTGCTCCAAGTCTAGCACATGTCAGTTCCATATTGGATTTTTTACTAACTTCTGGCTGCTAATCTGTGCCAGTCAGTACCTGGATTGTCAGGAGACATGAGAGCTTTTAACATCACACCTCTTACAGGATTGAATGCAGTTCTCCTTCCTTCCTTCTCTTCCTTTTCCTTCTATTCCTTGCAGCATATAGTAACAATCCTCTGATGGCTCAGAGGAACAGGGACTCCCATTTGGATTGTGCATGGATAAGTGTCAAGCAGTTATCACTAAATCTTCCTTAAGGGTCTCTTCTCCCAACCCTATTATCTTGTGTGTTATCTGTGTCTGTTAACCAGCCATGCTTTGCTAATCCAATGCCTGTCCATCCATCCTCATAAAGCTGCAGTTAATTCATGAGACCAGAGTCCGTTGTGGATCCCTGATAAAAGGGCTTGTTCACTTCTGCTGGGTCTTTTATCAGGCACTTAAAAACCAGTTGTGAAAGGCTTGGGGTCAAGGTGCCTTTCATAATTCTAAGAAATTATTATAAGCCTGACAACATGAGACTAAAATATTTCATTGAGGAATTGTGTTCTGGCCCTGTGCACCTGCACTCCTGCTTTGTGGGGCTCTTGCTGTGGGCAGAGCCAGCAGGGTTACTGCAGGGCTGCTCTCTGGCACTGACCTCTTGCCACTACTGGTGAGTTCTAGGTTGGTTTCTTTTGCTTTTTTTTAAAGGTGACCTTTTTGGGGACAGGAAAAATGGGGAAATTCCTATACACAGTAAGGCATACTGACTGCTCTAAGAATAGATGAAAAGTCAGTCTTTTCCCTCCTAATTTAGGCAAACCAGTGCAGAGGGCTTTACGTATCTCTGCTACAGTTCACAATTGTAATGCAGAAGAGTCCTTGAAAACCAGAGTCCTTCTGCCCTGTTTCCTTCTGTCCCCATCACTGTGTCTCCCATCTCTGGGGACTTCAAATGCTAGTTAATTTTGTATTATGTAGTAAGTTCCTTTCTGTGGTCACTTGTGTTGTTTAAACCTCTGTAAGGGGAAGAACTGAAAAGCAGGTGTGCAGATGTCTCTTGATCAAATTATGTCTTTACTATTGAATCCTCTGTTCTGCCTTGCTGGAGGAAGATGGTGCCCTGGGATAGGCAGGACTGAACTGTTTTTCTACTTGATTTCATGTTTCAAAACATATTTCCCAGTGAATGATTTGTGCTGTACTACCCCTTATTCAAAGGGACATTTGTCGACATACATATTTAACATGAGCATCTCATCACTCCCTGCCTCCCATTACCACTTTGCATGAGTGAAGCTGGAATCAAGCTCTTTCCACTGATGTTGATGCAGTTCGTTTCCTGCCCTTGGTAATTTGCTCAGTTTGGGAGTTTGAGCACCTTACCTGCTGTCTGCCTGTCCCTTTTGTTTTTTGGTTTCTGTATCAGAACTCTGTGGTGTTTGGGTTTCCGGGGTTTTGAGGGGGAACCTGTGTTGCACGTGCTGTAGTTTAAATTAGTGTGAGTGTGTATTCCTCACATATTTCAATGTTTTGGTGCCATGACCTGGTGTGTATTGAGTCCCACAGAAAAGCTGAGGGACAAGGAGGGTGCTTAGCTCCTCCCAGAAGATTGTGCTTTGAGCTTCAATGCACTTCATGGCACCAGGCCTTTACCTGCTGCAGGGATCATGTCTGTATTTCTGGATTAAGCTGGAAGCCTGTTTGCCTTCCCAGTGGGCTTCAGGCAAGGGAATCACTTCTGTCTCTCTCTGGGCAAATTTCCCACTCAACACAGCTGGAAAGTTTGCCCAAGTGAGGACTGCAGGATCTGACCCAGCAGTGGTACCTGGCTGTGCATTTGCAGGTGACCTCCACCTTGGCACAGGTGCATTCAGGTGCTTCACTGCTCCCTCCTCTCCACCATGGAGAATTATCAGTGCTCTGCAACCTCTGCTATCCCCATCACCAGAAAAATCTCGCTTCTGTCCTCCTGCTCCTGGCTCAGCTGCTCCCCTTTCCTCTGCATCCCCCAAAAGAGAGCCTCAGACTGGCAGTGGGACCATGAGCTGGAGCTGCAGCTGAGCATTGTGGTGCTGCATCACAGTGCTGCTTCCTCACACAGCTCCTCCTGCCTCCCCGTACCAAAACCATCATTTCATGAGAGGAGGCACTGCCAGGCTCTTGTGATTCAGGCTCCAGTCATCGATGTCTTCTCCAATTAGGCCATTTTTGGCACAGGCCTGTGCCTGCCCTGAGCGCTTCAAATTGCCATGGCAACAGGAACTCTCCATTTTATTAATCATCTGTGTGGCCTTCAGGTTGGCATGGCAACTGGAGATGAGAATAGAAACACAGGAGTGAGAAAGCAGCAAAGGCGCCTGCTGAGGGATGGCTGGAGCACGTCGGGCTGAGCGGCACCTGCTGACCCAGCGCTGGCTGTGGGCAGGAGCTGGCTGCTTCCTTCTCACCTTACACCATAATGTTGCTTCAGGATGCCTGTGTGCCAGGAGAGCTTGGTGTGGGGCATATGGCAGCCACAGGAGCTGAGGAGGAAGGTTGGTGCATCAGGAGGTGTTTGTGGCTCCAGCCTGGGGCGCTGTGCAGCACAGCGTTGCACCAGGTTTAACACTGCTGGCTTTTGGGCACGTGTGAGGTCTCAGCTGTACCAGCCCTGCAGTGCCACAGCTGCCTTGTCCCTACCGTGCACTCACCAAGGTTCCTTTCCTGTGGCAGGAGGAATTTCGGTTGGAGAGGGGTCCCCAGCTGTTGGCACTGGTGGAGGATGCCTTCTCCAGGCAGGCAGAGGGGCTGCAGGACCGCTGGCTCATCTCTCTGAGCAAACCCAATGAGAATGACAAGCACTTGCTAATGACGCTGGCAGGGGAACAGGGTAAGTGCTGGCAGAAGAAGCCTTCCTGTGATGGGGTGTGTATTTGAGGGGCTCCCAAATGGAGGTACACAGCCATGTTGGAAGGAGCTTTTGCTTCCCAATCCATTGTGATCCCATCAGTTCTCAGTGTTCTCTGGACTTGAGGGATAGAGAGGGACTGAGGACATCTTTCTTCACATCTGCCTTCTGGGTTGTCCCTCACTGCTTGCACAAAGCACTGCATTTGGCACTTCTGCACATTGCCTTCAGCTTTGCTGCCTCCCTGGGTTGCCTTTCCCTGAGCATCTGTTAGGTTTCTCCTAGGTTTCTCCTGATGCTTATGTACTCCCCTCCATGGTAGGATATGGCAGCCTGCTTTTGGTTCACTTCTTAACCTATCAATTCTGAAGTCCTGTCTGAGCTAGGATGGTCCTCATAGCGCCCTCCTTCATCCCCAAAGAAACAAAAGCTGACAGTGAACATGGGCTGGACTGGAACATTTTACCATGTCTTTATTCCTGTTTTCGTACAGGGGTCCTGCCTGCTTAGTGACAGAGGTTTCCAATGTTGACATTGTGGCCTCTATGACCTTTCTGAATCTGTCTCCATGACTTTCTGAGTGCTGCTGCTTGTTTCCAGAGCAGACACGGATCCTGAGAGCTTCTGTAGTGGTGGGGAGGGTACCTAGGTTGCTCTGCTATCAGTTCATCCCTGGATTTTTTTACTCCTTTAAAGAGTATTTGGAGGTACCCTTGTCTGTGATCCTGTGTTCTTTCAGCCTCCTGACATAAAACACCAATGAACAAAAATGTGTGTTTCCCTGCCTCCATCCTCTTGGGGATTTTCAGTCAGATGAATACATCTGACTGAGTAACCTGAGCTGAGAGCAGCACTGATCTCTTCCTCTACTTTACAGGCGTTATCCCTACAAAAGATGTTCTCATGGCACTGGGGGATGTTAAGAGGAGCTTAGCTGAGGTAAGAGCCTGTCTGCCTGCATCCATTTGTTAAGACCGGTTATACAATTAAAATAAGCAACTTGAAAACTGGGAGCATATCTCAGTCTAACCAAGTGCTGAACCCACAGCAGGCAAACTGATGAGTCAGATGCTTGGCAAACTTCCTTCTCCCCTCACTGGTAGTAGCCAGGCCATCAAATATCTGCTCCTTTTAAGAGATTAACTATGGGTATTCCTGCCCTGCTTTTCTGGTTTGGTTGTGAGACTGCTTTTCACACATTAATTTTGTTGGCATTCTCAGTGTCACCCCTTCCATACTATTGTCCAAAGCAGTGTGGGTGCTGCAGACCCCCACATTTGGCCCTGCTCACCCTCCAGCTGTTTTACATACACTGGCTTCTCTTGACACATTCACGCACCTTCTATGATTCCAGGGTCTGCATTTCACTCCTTAAACAACTGCCTCCACAAGGGCAGTCAGAGGACCTGGGTCAATGGATGCCAGACTCCTTCCAGCTTGGAAGAGGATAGAGATGAGGACAAATCAGTCCCACAATCTCTGGCTTTGCCCCTTTGTCCTCCAGGGTGTGTCGGCACTGAGGACCTGATTCTGCTTGAGTTTTTTTGTGCCAGCCACTGGATTAATTTTGCTGATTTTAGGAGCAGGATTGAGCCACTGCCTTGCTGGCTGTCTGCTGTCAGGTTTTTCCCTGACCTAACAAACTGGTGCAGTTAGACAAAGCAAATTAACTGCTCAGTGGTGTATTGATTGGCTTACGCCAGAGAAAGTGCAAAAAGCCAACCCTGTAGAAATTGTGGGACTGAAGTATCAGCAGCTAGAACTGTCCAGAAAGAAGGATTTGTGTGGATGCAAGGTTTGACTTTGCCACTGTGGCCCCGTGTTAATGTGAGTTCTACCAGAGCTCCTTGCTCCATGCCTCTGGCTACATCAGTAATGAAACTCTGCTCACAGTGCTGCCCTTGCACCAGCATGAGATTGCAAGGAGGAGGGAGGATAGTCTCTTAGTCACACTTACTACTGAATTGATACCTAACCTGTTTTAAATCTGCCAAGTCACTGGGACCAGCGCTGGGCTGTTTGCTGACAGCCACAGGGAGCCAGTTTCTAGGACAACTATTCCTAAGTTTTTAGGCTCAGCAGGCAGCTGTCCACTTTCAAGACCTTGTAAAGACCACTATGCCCTCTTAGGACCTGAGCTTTACTGGAAACCTATTTATTAGGGTTACATTCTCTGCCAAGCAGTTACCAAAGCCTCAGCACCCGTCAGTGGCCCGTAGTTTGTCTTGGGAACTCTCAATCTTGGACAGTTTCTCCCATGAAAGCTTCCTTGTCATACACAAAAGTGTGGTATCCTTGTGCAGGTGAGCAAAATAAAATTGTGCCTGCTGTAATTTGCTGATGCATCAGTGTTCATGGAAAATGGTGTTGTGTATAGTTATGAGCTTTCTAGTAATGTAAGACTGTGTACAACCTGAGTCTCCAGCCCTGGCTTTTAGTTCCTCTGCCCACATTCATGGTCTTGTACTTGGGCCCTGGAAAGTCTGAACAGGATTCTATCTGCCTGCAGGTTAGGACTTTTAGTGTACTGCTTCCTTCCTTCCAGATTGGTATCCAGAACTACTCGACCACCACAAGCTGCCAGTCGCACCCTAACCAGACGCGCAGTGATTACGGGAAGCTCTTTGTGGTGTTGGTGATCATCGGCTCCATCTGTGCCATCATCATCGTCTTGGGGCTCATCTACAACTGCTGGCAGAGACGCCTGCCCAAGATGAAGAACATGGTAAGCACGGGATGGGTGGAGAAGTGGCCAAACTCTTAGCCTTTGGGATGGAGGAGCTTGGAAAGTTAAGAGGGCAGTTGTTTTCCCCTGTCCAATTATGGGACATAGCTGGATACACTGCTGGAACAGCAGTGGAGTTCATGCAGGTGTAAGAGAGATGCAAATGTGCTTAGGACAGCTCATTTCCATTCTGAGGGCTGGGCTGGGAATAAATCTACCTCTTCCACTGACTCTGCAAAGGTCTCGGTGACCCTCATAGCCTGGTCTGATTGTGCTCCTCAGCAGCATTAAGACCTGTCCCCCTTTGTCTCCCTTTGTGTCCTCTCATCCCTGGCAGTCGCATGGCGAGGAGCTGCGCTTTGTTGAGAACGGCTGCCATGACAACCCCACTTTGGACGTGGCCAGTGACAGCCAGTCAGAAATGCAGGAGAAGAAGCCGAGCGTGAACGGTGGGAACACCATCAATGGCCCCGACAGCTGGGATGTCCTGATCAATAAGCAGGCGAGCGAGGATGTGGATGTGTTTGAGGAAGACACGCATCTTTAGAAAAAGAAAGGAGGGAACCACCCTCTTAAACACACTTGTTTTTCTCCTATCTTGACTGATGGACCATGGGATCAGGTGGCTTCTCAGGAACTTCTTAAAACCTTTGAACAAGCCTTTGGGCAAGTTTTCCCTATGGAAGTCCTGAGCCTGCATCTGAGGCTTGGAGCCAGGAGGATCACAGAACAGAGGGAAGGGGGAGGGGTGGGTTTATAGATCTCTGTGTGTGTGTTCCTATCAGTAGCACCAATGCTTACATTACCTTTAAATGCACTTACTGTAGCTCTGTGGTAGTGGCTGAGAGTGTCTGGATTGGAGAAACAAGCTGGTGGGGCTGCCTGCCACCAAGAGTCCAGATTTGGGGAGTAAATTCACTTTCCAGATATTGACCTTGAGACCACAATCAGTCCATGCAGGTGCAGTAAAACCTGTGCATTCTGGATGGAGGGAAGCCAAGATTCTGTCGATGTTTCAGGCAGAGTTTGCATTCCCCAAGTGAAAAACAGGTTTTTAGTGCTCTAGCGTTCAGCTACTAATTGTATGAGAGCTGATGTTTACATTTGGGGAAAACACCCCTCCCACTACTCCCTGCTGTCATCTCATTTCACCCCTGGTACCGCAAACAGCCCCACTCCTTTTTTCAGCTCCACAATTCCAAGCTGAGCTTGCAAAGTTTGAGCACTTTACCCTTGCTTGACTGATTGCAGAGAATTCAGTGCCATGGTGCAGCATTTTAGATGGAAATGTGCTTTAGGTTGGAGCGTTGCTCAAAGATGGTGTTTTACATGCCTCTTTCACAATAGCCTGGGAAATCAGCAGGAAAATATCCCTTGTCTTGTGTAAGTTTTAAACTGGCTGGCCTTTTCCACTCCAATTCTATTTTTCAGGTTCTATTGGTTTCAGTTGGTCATTTTGCAGTAAATATAAAGACTATGTGAAACTTTTAAAATAGGGAAACAAGTAATGTTCTCATCCTTTTGTTTCAATTTCAGCATCTTGCCCTGAGGGAAGGGTGGAAGTGTTTAATATCCCACAGGTATAAATTGGGGTAACATCTTTAAAATCACTGCATTTAAACAATGTGAGGGCCAGTTCTGATGAGATGAGAATCGGATGTAAGAGCTCCCCAATGAATGTTTCTCAGGCATGCCTCAGGCAACTTTGAGGCTGCAGCTCCCTGAAGATGTGTGCTAAAGGCACGTGAATATGAGTAATTGTTCTCTGAACCCTGCCTAAAGTACTGTCAAGCCTGAAATCCCAGAACATTTGTTTCTTCTGTCATTGAGGGATTGAGGGACTTGCTTTGGTCAGAGGCACCAGTACTTCTCTCCCTAGTGGTGGTGATCTGCATGCTCGCTTCCTGCGAGATGCAGCTTCACACTTGGTCTTGAAGGGAACCTTTGTACACAGAGGCCCCAGATGTGCAGCCTGTAAATCTATCACTGTATGTATAGAGACCTCTAGCATGTTCCTCCTGGTGGGTGTGCCTAAAGTCAAGGTGCCAGAGTCTGTTATTGCAGTTTGTGTAGCGCTTTGCATGCAAACTGAATCGCGGATCACCTCGATGTAGGACCACTCTGATACCAGTTTATTAGGGATTCAAGAAAGGTGATAACTGTTGGTTTCCTATCCAGATTCCAATTATCAGTGGTTTTAGCCTGTCTCCGTATCTTTCCTGGTGTTATGTAGGACACAGTGATCATCAGCTCCTTTTTACCTTGGTAGGGTTGCAGAGATGCTCAGAGTTCCTTCTCCTGCCCCAGCAGTTGGTAGTGGGGGACAGTCCATGGATGCAGACAGCCATACATGGCCCTCTCTGACCACCCCTCACTGGTGGCTCCTGCTGACTTTGATGGGTCTGTGCAGTACAACTGCACAAGTCCATTGGCTTTGTTGAAGGCACTTTGGGGCTGACAGGATTAAATGCAAATTGTTGTTATGGTGAGTAAATTAAAGCATGGAGTTAAAATTTGAGGTTTTATAGCACTTAGCATAATGAGGCCTGGCATGCCTGTGGCCTTTAGGCAGCTGCACCGTGTAAATCTTTCCAAGTCCAATAATCCTCATCAAATATGTTTTGAATGCCCAGTGGCTTTTAAAAAGATAATGCCACCAATCAGATGTGAATCATTTCACCCACAAATCGCTTCCTTGGTGCATATCCCTGCTAAGAGCTACTTTGCTGCCCTGTTTTCTCTCCACTATCCTAATTCAGAGAAACAACAAGGCACTGATAAAGCAATGCTTCTGGCTGGGCTCAGCACCTCCCAATCTCATGTAAAGTCTTCAAACTTTAAAGAAACCAAGGGGGCTATGTGGGTTCAATAATCAGCTAGCAAGTTCTCCTAATTTGCTCTTCTGGCCTCTCGTGGCCTGGAGGATTTTCCAGAGATGCTCTTCTCTGTCTGGAGTATCCAGGTAATCTGAGAGACACTTTAAAAGTGGCTATTGTGAGGCTGAGGACACTTTTCTGCTGTCTCTTACAGGGTGCACCTGGCTGTATGATCCCAGTTTAGCTTCAGAAATCTACTGGTTGATAGAATTTCACTTTAGTCTGGTGATACTTTTTATCCTTTTACAGTTTGTTTTTTCTCTGTATCATTTTTTTGCACTAGGCTGATCTTGTCAAGTCGATTGCACTGTTGTCCCTCTCCTGCCAGCCCTGCAGAGATGGGTCATCTCCGGGGACCTGCAGGCTGGGAAGCTCTGTATAGAGGCTGTTGGTAGCCCACTTTACTCTGTCCAGTGCTTGCATTTCCAGCTCTGCACAGGGAGGATGTAAAGAGAAAGAAAACCTTTGTCTTAGCATTTGTAACAGGAAGCTTTTCTATCACCCTAATGTAGTTAAACTTCTTTTTAATAAAAACTGTGAAAGCTGGACTTCTCAGAGCAGTGTGCCAGGTGACAGAGCAGATGGAGGACACAAAGCAATTCCTGGAAAATTTACTTGGACATCACCATAATTGCATCTGCCAAATGTTTGGTCGCACTGACACCTGGTGGCGATTGGGAGTTGGAAACGAAAAATTAAAAAAAAAGAAAAAAAAAAAAAAAAGAAAAAAGAGAGAACTTTTCTCTTAGCTTTGGGTATTTGTTTTCTGTGACTTGCAGGATAACCTGCTTTATTCACGAGGGGTTGCAGGACTCGATTGTGAGCAGAGAGGCTTGTACCAGGCATATCAAGGATGGTTTGTGTGAGGACATCCTTGTCTGCAAAGTAGTGAGATGAGTCATTCCTTGGAGTCACCAGGACAGAGGCCCTGGGTAGCATCACAGGGTCTCATCTCCATTTTCCTGCTTTGTCTGCCACTTGCTCCCTCTGCTCCTTGGGACCACAGCTAGAATGCAGGGACTCTGCCTTGGAATGGAGGTGGTTCCTCAGAGAGAGTGTCAGGTGCTGTTGTGAGGAGTGCAGTGCCTCGGGGAGCACCGGCGATAGCATCGTCTGGATGCACGGCCAAGAGCAGAGTTGCTCTCCATCTCTGTGGGATCATGGCCAGGTGTGATCTGGGATGGCCAAGCTGCAGATTACTCCAAGGTGTCACCCAGAGATCTGGAACTGTGCCTGTAACGTGGAGTCTAACATGTCCTGGGACTCTGCATCCTGCACGCCGCCTTGGGGTATGTAGGGTGGAAAGAAACAACGAGGAGTGACCCAGTAAATGTGCTGTGAAGGATGTAATGCAGCTTGAGGATACAGCTTAAGAGACACTTTAAGGATCCCTCTGGCAGAGGATATGGTGTGAAATGAAGGTACATTATCCTAAGGACATTATCCTATCATGCAGCATAACCTTAGAGCATTGCAGCAGGGTCCCACTGCAGCTACTGCCATCAGCAGCTTGTCTGTTCCCATCTGCCTTTGCAGCCATGCAGGAGCACATCTGTCCTTCACAGCAGGTGTAGGACAGCTCCAACAGTCAGACACAACAAGCACCTTCATCTGTGCTGGCTCATGGGAGCCTCATGCGCTCATCTAAGCTGATAGCCAGGCTTTGAGCCATTCTCAACGCCTTCATTCCTGCTGGACACAAACTGCAAGCCCTGGCTGCTGCTCGGGATTGCTGCTGGAGAACACTTAGAAACACTTGTGTCTGGCCCTGGAAATAGCAGGGTTGTGGTTTTGTTTTCTTTGCAATAAAACACACCTCCTGGGTGTCTGAACACTGACCTGAGTGCAGTGCTTTGCTTGGTTAGATCTGCTTGAATTCATGTCTGCTGCATCTCATAATGCAGTACTGGCCAGGGTTTTTCTGCCAGGATGGGGGTCTTGGCCCCCCTTCTCCACAGTACACTCCTTAATTCTTCCATCACAGATTTCTGTGGAACCCTTGAGCCATGCCAAGTGCCCAGGCTGTGGAAACAGGCGTCCCCTATGGAGTACTCTACCCCTCCAGTACCCACAGGACCAGCCCAGGACCCTTTCCTGCCAGAGTGGCTTAGCACAAGGCTCTGTTCCACAGCAGAGTCCTGCCTGTGTGCCCTGTGCCACGTGTGTCCCATGCAGCTCCCACCATCCCACACCTGCTCCAGACCTGGATCCCTATGGAATTATGAGGGTTGGAAGGGACCTCTGGAGACCATCCAGCCCAGTCCTGCCGAGGCAGGGTCACCCAGGGCAGGTGACACAGGAACACATCCAGCTGGGATCTGAATGTCTCCTGAGACTCCACGCCCTCCCTGGGCAGCTGTCCCAGGGCTCTGCCACCCTCAGCCTAAAGAAACTTTCTCATGTTGAGGTGGAATTTCTTGTGTTTTGGTTTATGGCTTTTGCCCCTTGTCCTGTCGCTGGGCACCACCAAAAAGAGTCTGGCACCATCCTCTTGGCACCTGCCTTTGAATGGATTCATGTCACAACTGCACAGAGCCCAGAGAGAGCCCTGCCACATGTTCCAAACCCCATCCCAGCCATGCTCTGGGCCAGCTCCCCTCCTCAGGTGTGTTCCAGCCCAGTCCCCCGTTGGTTCAGGGCCGGTTCCCTTTTCCCGAGCCCCGGTTCTCCTGGTTTGTCCAGGCCGGTTCCCTTTTCCCGAGCCCCGGTTCTCCTGGTTTGTCCAGGCCGGTTCCGTTTTCCGAGCTCAGGCCAGCGGCTCCGCACGCAGCGCGGCCGGCAGTTGTTCCTCCGGGCCGCAGGGGGCGCTGCGGGCGGGCGGCGCTGGGCCGGACGGGCGGTGCCGCCTCCGTGTTTACAGCGCCCGCCGTGCCCGCCCCGCCGCCGCTGCCCCTCGGCCCGGCCCGGCCCCGCGGCCGCTCCTCCGCTCTCCGCGTCAATGCGGCGCCGCCGCCCCGCGGCCTGGCCCGGCCATGGACACCAGCGACTTGTTCACCAGCTGCAAGAAGGGCGACGTGAGCCGCGTGCGGTGAGCCGGGCCGGGGAGCGGGTCCCTCGCACCCGCCGCTGCTTTAACCGCTCTGGTCACCGGGGCGAGCGGGGCCCGGCCTGTCGGGGCGGCTCGGCCTCGCCAGGACGTGTTCACCTGAAGCTCGTCCCAGGCCTCCCCAGGGGGCTGTCGTAGCTTTGGGGCTCCCCAGGGGGGAGTTTGTTTCTCGTATAAAAATGCCGCTTGTTTGCGCCCCGAGGAGCTGGGTGTGCAGCGGGGCTTTGCCGGGGCGCTAGCGTTCGGGTGAGGTGTGCCCGGTTCCGGCAGGCGTCTGAGTGTCAGACGGTCACTGCGTGCTCCTGGGTGTGGATGCTGCCTGTGGCAATGTCCTTGCACAAGGCTCCTCTCCAGCTGCTCTTCTTTACCGTTGGAAATGGTATTTGCGTTAGTAGGAAGCAGGATCCCTGGGACGCAATCGTCATGGAAATGTTTAGACGACTTGTGCTGTAGGCTGCGGGAGTATGTCTGAGAAATATGGGGATACTAAAATTTCAGGTCAAGTTTCCTTTCCCATCTCAAAGCAGCGCAGCTTAACTGCAGTGATTTCAGATCATGAGGCAGATGGGCTTGTTGTCTGCAGGGTGAATACAACATTCAGTGTTTAGAACAAGCTTTTTCCCTGCATCTCATGGTTTGAATCTAAAACTCTTCTTCACCCGTTTATCCTGCTTGATTCTTCCCTCTTTTAATGTGTGATATGCTAGATAATCAAAGCAACCTCTGTTTCAAGGTACTTGCTAGTGGAGGGTAAGTGTGCTGGTAGATAAGGTCTGGAGAACATTGTTACCTGTTGTGATTGTGTTATAGGCAGCAAATTGCAGGTTTACTGCAGAAGGAGGCGTCTGAGGGGTGGTTTTACAGAGGTTTAAGATGATTTGTATAGAAGTAGTGGTGGAGAAATGAGAGTCTGAGAGTGCTGTCAGAGCAGGGGGGACAAACTGACTATATGGGACTGAGCAGAAAGGAGCTGAGTTGCTTGGTGTGTTGAATGTGTTTAGAGGAACCTGAAGTTTGAGACAACAAAGGTGAAGGGAGTGAAAGAGACGACTCATGTGGTAGGTGATAAGAAACCAAAACTCGAGAGTCTTTGTGAATGCTGAGAGGGACTTTTACATGTGGTTGTTGCAGTACAGGCTCTGACAAGAGCCAGGCTGTGCAGGAGATTTGTCTGCAAGGAAAGCTCAGCTTCTAGAGGTGTCAGAGAGGGAGTGTTGGCAGCATTGGATCCAGCCTAAACCTGCAGGACAAGGAAGTGGCAGGATTTAAGAGCAGTCTGGAGTGACACTGATGTTGTTGCAGGAGGGGGAGTCCAGCCTTGGCTTCATAAAATTGGCCACTTACTTGTAAGCATCCAGGCTGGGAGCATTGCTGGGGAATGTGAAGGTACTGCAGAAGTACTCAGGCTTCTTTTGAGATTGCTGCCCTGTTAGAGATGCATTTGATTGCCCTCTTTCCCCATGTGCACCACTTAAAATTGAAGGCAGCTGCCAGGCCATGCTGTAGAACACCATTCTTTGGGTTAAGATTTGGCTGATGCCCCTTCAGCCACAGCTGACAGTTCCCCAAGTCCAGTGCAAGATCCTGTCGTACCTTTGGAAGTTACTCTACGAACTTGAAGTTACATCTTCTGAGAGAGGAGAATGTGACTGAGTGAGTAGCTGCATGAAGTTATAACTTTGCTCTCTCACTTTTCTTCCAGATACCTCCTTGAACAGCGAGATGTGGAAATTAATGTCCGTGATAAGTGGGACAGTACACCCCTGTGAGTGCTGCAGCCTGGAGAACTGGCTGGGCGGGGGGTAGGGCCTTCAGAGCTCCTTTACTCTCTCTGCATCAGCGGCCATGAGCACTGTTGCAAAATGTCTTGGGTTCTGCTTTTTTGGAGCTTTGACTATGTAGTTCTGTAGTTCCGCTTCTCTTCCCTGTGGGTGCTGTGGGGTGTTGCCCCATTTGACTGGGGCTTGCTGAAGTGGTGCTGACAAGTGGGCTTTTGTGGCCAAATTACCTGGATTAAGCACTCTGCTCTTGGCTAGATTAGGCTCTTCCCTCACCAAAGTCTATGGCATTCTAGCATGTCTTTTTGGGTGAAAGCTTGGCCTGGTAAAATGCCAAGTGACAGTGGGATCACAGTCTGTGTGGCAGTAGGTCATGAGGAATCCCCCTGGAGGTGCTGAGGGATGTGCTGTGAGCTTGTTACCTCCCCACAGTTCCAAAGGACATTTAGGCATCTGCAAATGTCTAGAGTACAGAGAGTATTTAGAGTACAGAAAAACTTCCCAGAGTAAAGATAGACTAATATTTGGCTGCTGCAATGCATTTTACAGGATTCTCTTAATTTGTAGGACAATTTGAGGTCCTTGTGAAAGAGAATCATGAAAGGCTTAGACTGTGAAAGAGAAAACAAAACTCACTGAAGTAGAACTACAGGGGGTGGATTTGCTGCACACCCAGTGTGGGTGCTGTTCCCTCCTTGGCATAGTGTGCAGCAGTCAGGCTGACAACCAAAGGAGCAAGGAGTGGTTTTGAGAATTCAGCGGACGGCTGAGTGCCCATGAAATGATCTCCATTAAAATGAGGATGGATTTGGCAGCTGGTGGTGCAACAGAGGATGCTGAACCCAAACTGGGACCTTGAGATCTCCTTGCAGTGCCTAGGATTGCTGGGAACAGATCCTGCTTAGTCTGTTGCTGGGAGCAGGCTTCTGTGCTGTTTGGTAGCTATTCCTCACTCCTATGAGGAGTCATCTCCCAAGCTTCTCAGGGATGCTCAGTGCTGTGATCTCTGTGTGGTGATGTGCCAAAACATTGAATTTTTCTTCCTACTGCATCTCTAATTTTCTTTCTCTCATTATTGTCAGGTATTACGCCTGTCTGTGTGGACATGAGGAGCTTGTACGTTATCTTCTAGCCAACGGTGAGCAGGTCCTCCTGATATGGGTGCAGTGGCTTCCTCTGGTCCGTTGGGATTGTATGTCCTTCTAGCTGTCCCTTGTGGAAACTTCTTCTGTTACAACCGACCATCTGATCAGTGATCTCAGGCTACAGAGGGAGCCCTGCACACACCTTCATGGTCTCTTTTGCAGGCCATTTGCTGCTTGAATTTGCTTCTTGAAATCTTTGCTTAAAAATTTGCTTAAAATTTCTTGATTTGCTTGAAATCTTGAAAATGCACAGAAAGGAAAGCTGTCTGTGATGGCTCAAGGCATAATGACTTTCTAAAATGACAGCTGTGTTTTGTGAGGGTGCAGTGGTGTTGAGAATATGATGATCTAAGAGTTGTACCTCATAGGAAGGATTGTCTGTGTAAAACTTTCTTGTACTCTACTGATAGCCTGGCTTTGTAAGCAGGACTTAAAAGGGATTTTGCTAATCTCAGACAAAGCAAGACCAATTTTTCAGGCCACGTGCCTGCCCATTTGGTTCTCAGCACCCAAATTCCCCTAGGCACTGGTAGTGTTTTGCCAGAGGAACCAGAGTGCAGAGTCACATCTCAAAAGTTTTGGTTTTCTGCTTCATTCTCAGCATCTTGATCAACCACTTGTGTAATTCTAAATAGGAAAATGCAAATGCCCTCCAAAATTCTAGCAGGTTCTAACCTAAAGAGGTTATACAAAGCAGAAATGCTTTCTAGGAGAAGTTCTTAACAGTTCAAGAAATGGTTGCACTCTTTGTTCAGTGAGATTTGTCTTCCCAGAACACTGCTGGAGCCATGCTGAGAGGCTTTTTACGCAGGTCAGTTTAAACTAGTTTAAACTTCCTCAGAAAGGGATTTGTCTGTGGCAGAGCAGCTTTAGATTGTACACATGTGAGGGAAGCTCAGTTTTTGTCAGTAAGCTCATCAGCAGAGGGGACCACAGTGAAACATGTCAGCAGACAGAAACCATACTTGTTTAGTGACCATTTGGGGACACTGGAGAACGATCTAACTCTGGCTGTTGTTCTGTGCCTGTGGCTGTTTTACAGGAGCAAAGTGTGAGGCGAACACTTTCGATGGGGAGCGTTGTTTGTACGGAGCTCTGAGTGACGCCATCCGCCGGCTGCTGAAGGAGTACAAGCAGATCACAGCCAAGTGCATGAAGAGGGACTACTACGATGTGTTCCTGCAGCGGTGAGGACATGAGCATGGGCAGAGCAGCCCATCGGCCTTCCTGAGCTCTTCTGCATGTTCAGCATGTCCAGCTCTCTGTTCAGGGCAGCTTTGAAAGGCAGCTGATCAGTACCCTCTCTCATTCCTGGGCATGTAGAGTTCCTAAGGGGTGTTCCTCTGTGCCCTGAGGGATGATCTCCAGGTGTGTGTGTGCATAGCCTCCCGTGAGTTGGGTACAGACTCACAGAAAGTCAACAGAAAGGTGGTCTTTGTAATGCAGAAGCTCTAAGCTGTCATCCTTGACTGTCAAACCAAAATCAGATCACATCAACAATTTAGGATAGTATATCAACTGAAATTAAATTTCAGGCCTGAAGGTACTGTAGCTTGCAAGCTGAAATTTTCAACACTGATAAAATGTTTCTCGTTTGTGAAACAGAGCACTTTAAGAAGCCTCAAACTGATTCACAGTGACATTGCTCAGTTCTTTATTTTTGGTTATTAAAATTTGTTAAGATACTTCTGAAAGTTGCCTGTCCCACATTGTACTAGAGCTCAAGTGGCAAGCTAACTTGTTCAGGAGTAGAGCAATAGTTTCAAGCTTTTCTTCTTGCTGTTTCTCTGCCTTGGTAACTCTGATATTATTACAGACTTGCTGGTTGTTTTTTTGTTTTTTTTTTTTAATTTCCCACTGGACTGACTTACAGATGTTAAAATAAAACCTTGTGGTTTTTTGGGGTTTTTTTGACACTGGAGTGTTAATAAGTCCTAAAAAAAATCTAACAATCATCCCAGTACTACAGTGTCCTAATTCCTGAAGCTGTAGGAAACAAGGGGAGGAAGGAAACTCATTTATATGAGTAAAATCAGATTCTGTGTTCCAGGGAAGTAGAATTTTGCAGGGTGATTTATTACTGCCCTGGTGACTGTGGCTCAGATGTGCAGGGTTGAGCATACATCATCTAAAATGTGCTGGTTTCTGCTTCTCATTCAGGTAGGCCTTTTTCTAAAATTGAAACAAAGGGCAGCAGTTGGGGGGGGGAAAAAGTAAAAGCCTAATGCATCTGTTTGGTTTGGGGCAAGACACTTAGAAGGAAGGGTGTGCTACTGGCAGGAGATGGAGATTGGCATTCAAGACTCTGACAACATCTCTGTGTGTGACTCCACACCTTTCTGTGCACCAGCCCAGCTCTCTAGGAGTATGATGCTTGATGTCCACCTGATTTGACCTCTTGAGGATGTTTGTGAGGATATATATGCAAGGAGTGATGGGCATTAGAAACACAAACACTGGTGGTGGTTGCTGTAAACTCTAGAAGTAGCAGTTTTGTTTTTTTCCTTTAGAAGAATGAAGGTATGTGCGTGCAGGCATAAGCGAGGCTTCTCCTCGGATGTGGTAACTGCCTGCATTTCATGCCTGTCACATCCTTCCTTCTTCTTGAGGGTGGGCATCATCAAGTCCTCATCTATTTGTTACATGGTTAAAGCTGCACACTGACGTTGCTCAGAGAGCAGTAAAGTTGCATCTTACTTTGCAGCAGAGTAGTTATTTTTGAATGTATGTACGTTGCTCAGAGAGCAGTAAAGTTGCATCTTACTTTGCAGCAGAGTAGTTCTCTTTGAATGTATGTAATTTTGCAGGTCTGGGGTTTTTTTTTTTGACATCTGACAATTTAAAAGCAGTAGTAACTTTTGAAGATGTGCTTGGCGGCAACCAGTTCCACTTTAAAATCTGTTCCCGGTATTCAGGTGTTCACCTAAGACAGGAAGATTTCATTCTCCAGCCTCCCTGTTGCACTAACAAGCTTCTTTGAGTTATGGAAGGGAGTGAGATGTCCCACTCCTGTATGTGAAGCACCAGCCCCCATGCTGGCCTTCCCGTTGGGCAGGGAGAGACTGCAATGCCCACGGATATTTGTTCATTTAGCCCTAATTGTACCATGTTCCCCACTTTATGGAGAATGCATTACTGCATTCTTTCCTTTTTCATCCTGCAACGAGTTTCCCTTCTCTCTGTTCCTCACAGATTGCTGGAGCAGGGTTACCAGAGTGACATTGTTTTCATCGTCCATGGCAAATCCTTCTGTGCCCACCGCTGCATCCTCAGCGCTCGCAGCGCCTACTTTGCAGAGATGTTTGAGACCAAATGGAAGGGGAAAAACATGATAGTGTTGAAGCACCCACTGGTGAGCAAGGCTGTGCTTCCAGTTCTTTCCTTTCTTTTGCTGTTCCAGCTGGGTGAGGAAAGTGAGTTTGAGGGTTAATTTTCACAGTGAATAGCTCCTGAGGCTCAGAATGACCCTAGTTTAGGAGAAGGGCTTGTGGAGGCACTTTATGCAGTAAAATTGCATCTTTTTCAGATAACAAAAAGCTGCAGATTGCATACCTTCCCTTTGTTCCCTCTGTCATGGACTCAAACATATCTTAATTAATTGCAGTAGCATGTAGCTGTTACCATCTGCCAGCTGCATCATGACCCCTCTCTGGGATGAGTTGAGTCTGTCTAATTCCTAGTGGACAGGTGGTCTGTGGTGAAGACATCACCTCCATAATTGGCACTAATTGAGCCCCTTTTGTTGCCTTTCCAGCAAGAACTAAATAGGCCATAAGTGCATTCCATCCATTAACCACCAATACTCTGGAACACATTTCTGTAACTTGACTCTGGCAGTGCAAATCCTCTTGTGACAAACATAATTTCAGTTTCTCAGAACACTGCTCTCCTCTCTCTTTGTACATGTCTTTCATCTGGAATTATTAAGATGTGGAAATGTTTATGATCAGTAAAAACCTGGATTTTGCGGAGCCTGTTTTACAGCTGTGTCTTTTGAGTTTATCCATTAGTCATCATGATTAGTATCAGTTGAAACAGTGAGGAGCTGTGTAAGCCAGGTGGAGTGGCAGCATTAGTTATGTGAGGAGCAAGGAAATCATCATGTGTGAGTTCTTAAAGGGGATTTTTCTTACTTGTTCAGGATCATGTTTCTAACTTATTGTTAAATTCATGGTGATTGCAAATGTAACTTTTTCTTGTTTTGTTTTAGATTAACCCAGCAGCCTTTGGAGCTCTTCTGCAGTATCTATACACAGGTAAATGACCTTGCCCTCTGGTGTTTGTTTACATGGCTGTCTGTGCCTCTGCACTGAGTGGCACAGCCTTGCACTCAGCAGTGTTTGGGTGCTTGAGTTGCCAATAAATCCTCTCTGCTGGCAGAAAGGGAGAATGTGAACAATCACCAGCTCTTCCAAGATGTTTGTACCTTTTGCCAGTTGTTGTCCTGCCAGTAATTATACAGTCAATTAAAACCAAAATCAGCTTAGGTTGATTGGTTGGATGGATTTGGAGACTGTATTTTTGACTCAAGGAAGGAAAATCTGTCATCTGGTATAACAGCTTCATAAGGTGGTGAAAAGCCAGTTTCCCATATAGGACATTTTCAGTTTGGCAGACCTGAGCAGTGTGTGCTGAATGCTTTGACTACTTTCTAGTATTTTTTTTTGAACAGAAGTTGATCCTAAACCTTTTATGAAAATACCCAGTGTTGTTTTTTAGGCATGCTAAATGCAGAACTATCTCAGGCCAGGAGGTGGTGCCAGAAATTAACTTGTCTTCAAGGCTCTTCTTTTCCAATACAGTATGTTCAGAAATGTCCCTTGCCACATTTCCAGTGATTGTAAAAGATCCTGGGAAGAAAACTTCTGAGCCTAAAGTCTATTCTTACCCAAAGCCAGATATTCCATGGTGACAGTCATGCCTGCTGCTGTTGTGTTGCTGTTTTTTGATTTTCTGAGGGAATTAGACATGTTTTGTGTAGCCTCTTTGGTCTTTGGACTCTTGAATGAAGCTATTAGGGTAAACCCTGGAGAGTGGAAATGTGAGTTAAATGCCAGACTGTTATTGATTTAAGTGGTGAGTGGTGGTGGAATACCAAGTCTTAGCTTCTTGGACTGAGTTGTAAGTGGATGCTGAAAAGTGAGGCAGTGTATCTAATTACTAAATTTCTGTGCTGTGAAGTCTTCCATTCTTATTTTTTGCCATTTTTATGCCTAAATCCTGTGGATTAAGTGAACTGACTGCACTTCTTCTTGACAGGTCGTCTGGATATCGACGTAGAATATGTCAGTGATTGCAAGAGGTTGGCCAAGCAGTGTCGGCTGCAGGACCTCATCGATGATTTGGAGACCAAATGTAAAAAAGTCTATGAATTTGGTAAGCATTTGACTTGCTGTTGTCTCTGCTGTACCTGTGTGCCCTTCCAGGGAAAAACAGGAAAGTGTGATGGTGAATGTTTCGTGGTGTCCTTGGGGTTTCTGGAAAATTATTCTGTTGTGGAATTTCCACGTTTGCATGATAGTTTTCAGTCATGGCCTTTCTGTAGGGCAGCTGTAGTAGTTTCTGGCACATGCATGTTTATAATTTATATAGAATGCTTTCTTTAGAGTAGAGCAGCTATGGCAGCAGGACTGTGCTGTAGTTGCCAGACATTCAGTTGAGCATGGTGGAGTATATATTGGGAAGTGCCTTCCAACATGGAGCTTGTTTAAATCCCCAGAAAGATAAAATGTGTACAGTTAGAAGTTATTTTCTGCATTTATCTGACCCCTTACCAAAGTAAAATATTTCATAATTGGCCCAGAATGGGTGCAGAGGGAGCTAGAACTCTTTTTTTAAAGCAGAGAAGTATTTCTGAAAGCATGTGTATATTAGTAACACATGGATGTGCCGAGCCTTAAATGAAACAATCCTCTATTTAAGGACTTTTTGTTATCCAAAGGTTATTGCATGAAGACCAGGAGTTTATCATTCATCTCCTTAGCTCAAGCTAATGCACACGTGAAGAACAATCAGAACAGCACAAGTGGTGTTAGTCACGAAGCAGAAAAAATTATTGGATAACAAAACCTTCAGCCTGAAAGCTGCTGAGTCTCATTCCGTGCTCTGAGTTAACTTCTTTGCTTTAATCAAGTTAATTTTTTTCTGAGAAGAGACTCCAGTCTATAGCTTAGAGGCAATAGCATCTTCTTCCCTGATCTAAGAGGTAGGGGTGCAGCTGTTCCACCTTTTCCTTTTGAACGTGAGTTGTGATTATTCGGCCTCCTGAAGTTGCAGGACATAATTGATAGAATACTTCTGGCTCAAGAAATTCCTTATGTGCAAATCACATGGAAGATATTACCATGTGCAGGTCTCCCTTCACACATGTGTGTTTGTTTGGTGGTGCTGGGGTACAAGATTACCATGCTACAGCTGTTCTACCCATGTAGACCAGGGTGCTAGTCCCTGTGGAAGCTGTGTCACAGGTCTTACTTCTGCTGTGTAAACACAAATGTAAACGTGGACCTGAAGAGATTAGAAATGCATTTCCTGGTATCTACAAAAACTGTAAGGTATCAGTTTGTATTAAATAAGTGGCAGAAAAAGGGAGTGGTGAATGAATATAAAATAAAAGCTACTCAGAAATCAGGTAACAAAATTATTTTGTGTCATCTTTTGATATCAGAGTAATTCAGTGAGATGCCAGAAATCTGTTTTTTTCTTTTTATCTTTTCCTCCCAGGGTCTAGCTGAGACATTCCACTTTAATCAATTTAGTTAAAATCTCATAATATATTGTGGAAGGAAAGGAAGGTGCTTAAATCTGTGAACTGCAAAAAAGCTGACTTCTTAGTGGGTTTTCAGATGGAAAATAATGAAGTAAAGTTTCAGGTTAGTTGGAAGTTGTAGATAAAAGCACCACTTGGAAATACAATGGCACTGTACAAATAATTTAACTTTTTTGTTCTTTGGGGAGGGACCAGTTTTTCAATTTTGAGGCCTGACAGAAGACTCTCAATAGGTGGTTTAAAGCACTGATGGAAATACTAGTCTTGATTTTTATTTATGACAGGTTGAATTCAAACAAATGGAACAGCTGTTAAAAGTTTGTTTCTTAAATCTCATGTGCAAGCCAGGAAAACTTGATTCTGCAGAAAGGCGTGTATGTAAGATTTATAGAAGTTAAAAAATTGGAAAGATCTTAGATCACATCATGTCTGGCACTTGACAAAGCGTGTCTGTTTCTTTGAGTGTTTTAGAAACCTGTTCCAAGTGCATGCTGTGGAACAGACATCTGATTCAGGTTTGCAGAGCAGGGTCATGTGTTGCATCTGTATTACGAAGTTGAAACGAGAAAACAAGATGAACTCGAGCCTCTGCAGCCCCACTGGATAATTGCAGTGTCTGCAATCTCATTATCTAGAGTTAATCAGTATTTCAAAAGCACTTACTATCTTGGCATGCACAGACAGTAGTACAGGAAGAGGATGACCCAGTGCCTTCTCTTGTACCTGAGATATATTTGGGTGTGAATGCTTGCCTGTTTTCCCCTGTGTGTATATTGTGGCTATAAAAGGAAAAAATTATTACAGTATTCATAAGAGCTCAAACAATTTGTCCAGATTAAGCCATAATCCTTCCTGTAAAAATGCATGTATTAGAAAATAAATGTTCTGCAGTTATTTCAGCAAGTTTTAGGCCAAAAAGGGTGAGAGCAAGGTTTGAGATGCTTACTGTTGTAGCAGACACTTGATATGCAGAATCTGTGTTTATAGCTAATTATGCCATTGGGAAGAAGATGCATCTCAGTGTGAACATTTTGAAGGTTTTGGGAGTTTAGTGGCTGTTATTTTTTTGTGGCTCTTATGTTTTGTGGTACATTGGCTCAATTTAACCAGAAGACTGTAAAGAAGTATTCAGCAGGAAAACCAAGGCAGCTGATACATTGGTAGGTGATGTTCAGTGCTGTACAGCTGTGCTCGACTGGGAAGAAATCCAGTCTCAACCTCAACCACAGTTTGGTTATTCCCTTCAGCTCCTTGAATTGTTTATGTTGCTTTTTTCAGAAACCCCTCCATTCATCTTTCTTGCATTCCTCTTTCATGGTCCCTGCTCCTTGCTGGCAACCAACAGCTTATTCCTATTTCACAACTTTGATATTTGTTGTCTCTGTTAGGAAAGATTTTTGAGTGATGCCAAATGCCGTGCCCTTGGATTTGAGATGCAGTGTCTGAATAGATTTGCTTCTTAGAAAAATCACTGTTCTTTTGTGTCACTGGGAAAGTGCACAGATGCTCTGTGGTTCCCAAGAGGAGAGCTCTTTGCCTTGACTACTGCTTAAAACTTGCTGAGTCCATTAGCACTTACAGAGCCTGACCTGGTGACTGTTACAATAAATACTACAGAAATAGAAATGTTTCTCTCTGCCATGAAGAATTTCTAATTGCAAAGTAAGAAATTTCCTTCTCTCATGCTGGTGTGTAAGTGATCTGGGCTTTTGGGGAAAATGCACTCAGTCTGATTTGTGCCAGGCCTCCTCTTAGCTTATTTACCTGGAGGTCATCTGAGAGTAGCATTTTATGCTAATAGGGCAGCCTGTCTCCTTGCTGGTGAGCTTTGTGTGTAGCAATCATGGTACCTGACTATTTTGTACTGGTAGATTATTCTTCCCTTTCCAGAAATCTTTCTGGGATATGCAGTCTATGGAGAGGTACAGTGGTAGCATATTTGAAGGGTGCAGCGGTGATGTGGAGGTGGGTGTGGAGATCTTGTTTTGTGGCACATCGTGGTCTTGTTTCGCCCACGACCCAGTGGAGTCATCTGATGGAGCTCATGTAATGCTGTGCAAAATGTCAGGAGAAATGAGGTCTCAAGGTGGCGTGATTCACCTGTGAGGGGTTTTAATGTGGTGAATCATACCTGTCAGAAATTCTTCTGAATGCTTTGGAGTTAACTCTGTGTCTCTCTGGCTCCCAACAGTATCTTAAAGGCTTCCTCAACACAACTTGGCATTTTCCAGTGGTGCTCTATCTTTTTCCACACGCTTCTTTGTATGCCAGGGACTCCTGAATGTCTTACATGCTTCAGTTCTTCCCCTAAACCATGCTGACCTGGGAACAAACCTCAGGTGATGGAGCAAGGCAGCCAAAACAAGAAAAGCTGTGCCAAGAGTGGCATTTATCATAGTGGGTCTGCTTTGGGCTGCCACTCGTTTGAGGTTAGGGTTGGCTTCTCTGAGCTCTGCAACAGCTTTTGTCATAGCAAGACCACTAAAGTATGATCATGTATTTTGCTTTCCCTTTAGTGGGCTGTTTTATTGTGTAGGCTGATAAGACAAGATGGGAAGACACATTAGGTCTGAAGAAGGCAAATGAAATTGCTGAATCTGAATGGCCTGTTTGAGCTCTTTGGTGGTAGTGATGCTTAGGTCAGGCATGTGCAGGAGTCTGGGTACTTTGGGGTCTTTGTGATTTAGGGATCTATAGATGGAGAGTAGAGGACAGACTCATACCTGCTGAACTTACTGGCTAAACAAGAATAAATCCCTGTGTTCCTTGCAGTGAAGTCAGGATGGCACAGCTGAAGTGAGAGCCAGTGAAAGCACGTGACAGAGCAGAAAGGCGTGGAAGCAGATTAGTTTTTAAAACTCCCTGGCATGGGTTTTACCTTAGGTGACACTGTCATTTCTAGGCGTGGTTGGGGAAGGCAGTGTGTGAGTGGCTTCTGCAGGGATCAGGGCAGCCTGATCCATGGTCCTTAACTGTGATTGATGACATGGATTCCAAAGAGCAAGTTGGGCTTGAAATATGCTTGTGACAACTTTGTTTCCCACAGCTGCTATTCCAGCACAAGGAATTAAGTGGAGGTTTGAGGAGAGACAACAATACATGCATCCCCTTCTAGCCGTGCTCACTGGCTGCACTGAGGGGTGCTGAATGTGTGTGTGCATAGAAGAATTGTGTGTGTTTTGCAGTAAAAGCTGAACAGCAATAATACTGGATTTCCTGGCATGTCTTTGATCTAAATGGAAGAGGATGTTTGTAGAGGAATTCAGGAATCTCTGCTCTTTTGTTTTTTTGCTTCTTCCAGTCTCTTCCAAGCCAGGGACCTGTGTGAAAGTGCTGACGATTGAGCCCACAGGTAACTGCCGGCTGCAGGAAGATCTGGCTCTCCTGGCAGACTGCGCCCTGCCAGCTGAACTGCGGGTAGGGAGCACTTCTATTCCTTCTGGGCTCTGTGGGGCTGGGCTCTCTGCTCACTTGTGTCCAGTCACATCATTGCTAAATAGACTTTAGTGTGCTGGCTTGTTTCCTGGTGCTCCAAATGCTGAAAGGCTTTTATCGCTTGGAAATGCTGTAAAATTGTGTAATGAGGCTGTCAGTGCTGGTCTTTCCCCTTGGATGTTTCCCCCAGCAGGGATCTTGGTAAATAAAATCCTTTCCATGTGGTTGGTGGGGATTTCCCTATTGAATACAATGGGACAAGGCCTCCAGCTCTTCTCTTTGCCATCCTTCTTGAGAATTAGAAATGTAGCAGCAGGCATTGGAACCCTAAGAGATACCTAGGTGAAGGATGACTTGCTGGGCTTGCTTGCTAGGAACTGACACACTGCAATGATGGGATGCTTCCAAACCCTGAAAATATTTCCAGCCAAAACGTGAGTCCCTCTGAAGAGATTTTAACTTGACTGGCAATAGATCTGCTTTTCCCAGCTATGTCTTGTCCCTCAGAAATAGCCCCAGGTTGATGATGACTATGTTAAAATGCCATCATGTCATTAGTTAGGATCACAAATGTGGATCTTCTCTCCTGTTTGCAGAACAGGATAATTATTAGTTGTCTTCATTCTTTCTGCATCTGGTGTTTTCTGTAGTATCAGCAGATTCATTTTGGTCTTATATATGTCCTTTTTTGTCCTCTTTTTTATACCAACCACAGTATTTAATAATGTGGACTCATTTTAGGTGGCTGCTGTGCCCAGAGGTTGAATGACTGAGTGATATAGCAAAGTTTTATTGCCTTTTCCCTTTCTGTCCCCTGCCAAATAGACCTGCCTGGTGCAGAGTATGTGTGTGTCTGTCTGTCTGTCTGTGTGTACATGGATAAGGTTTCTTACCTTCATAAGCCAACATGTTTTGTGCTGGCTATTTTCAGATATATTTCACTATAGAGGGAGTTTTTTTCTCCATCAAGTTTACACCTACCAGTTCAGAAATCTTTCCAGTGTAACCTGCCTCCTCCAAATAACTGCACTTTTTTTGTAGCTTTCAGTATAGTTTTCTGTATGTTTTCAGGCTTTAAAGGGAGGTGACACTATAAGTAAGCTTCAGATTACCTCCCCAGGAATTAAAAAAAGGATAATGGGCCCCAAAGTAGTGAGATTTACATATATTCTAAGTCACTTCACAAATAAAAAGAGTAGTTCCTGTTTGATTGCTTGGTTCCTTGATGGCATACTCCTGTTAAGGTGTCCTACAGTTAGAAACACTTTCCTTCTTAATTCTTTCGTGCAGAATAGGAGCTGAAAGGAAAAGAGGAAATTGGAACAGTGTAAACATCTGACAGTGCTGTGAATTGTGAGCTGTGGTGCTCTTGCTGTGTTCATAGATTGGAATGAAGGCAGCATTAGAGTTATTACAGCTGTACAAGTGAAGAGAGCATGGGCACACACACCTGCTCACTAGGGAATTTGTGTATCATGCACATGTGTGGGTGCTTTGTTTAAGCCTGAAAAATTCTAAAATATTCCAGTTTTTCTTTCTCTAGGTACTTTGTTTGTTCCTTTTTGTTTGTTTGCCATTTATCTCTAATGTTTTCAAAGAGTTGAATTCTAATTCTGTGAATTGGGTATCTTTGTTCTGGGACAGAGGCATTGCACATCCTCATTCTTGCGGGGTTTGCTGCCATTCAAGGAATAGGATACAAACTATGTAACCTAAAATGTCAGGAACGAGTGAGTAGTCACACTCAGACATCTGTGTTTTGAAGAGAAGCATACTTCCCCCCCCCCAGTCTATGCAGAACAAAATAGGTATTTGTCTTCTGGATAAAAGCCAGCATTTCCAGAATTTGGCAAGAAACATTTTGAGCTGCTGCATGTCATGTAATGCCATATTATATGAAATGGGGATGTGTTCAGCTTTCTGTTTCAGGATAAACAAATAGTTTGCATGTAATGTCTTTGATACTGGGGTGATGTATGAAACTTTGTGCATTTCATTTTCATGGTTAGTGGTATCTTACATGACTAAAAAATAATGTATGTTTGATATCCAATTACAGCTCATTATTATTTTCTAGACTGAGAACTATCTATTCTTTGAAATCTGAAACACATTTATAATTCTGGTACCTTGTTTCTCTTTCCTGTTGGTGCTTGAAAGCCTTTTATTTTTTTCCCAGTGTTTCCTCTTACAAGTGTGGTTGTTGTCTCTGTTTTCTTTTAAAGTAGTAATGGCCAGGATTTTTCTGTCCACAGCAGCTGCTTCCTCAGTTTGTTGCAATAAAATTTAGCAGTGACAGATTTAAGTAAAATACCATGAAAAGCCGGGCAACTGTAAAAAACCATGTGGCTTTCCACTGTCTGCCTGGTTCTTCATGTCTGCCAGGTGACCTCTGAGTTACAGACTCCAGGCTTCCAGTATATGACACTGTAGGCACATGGTTTCCTTGTAACTGTTTTTCAGTTACCTTTTAACTGAGATCTTGTGTTCCAAACCAAGATGAAATCAGACTTAAAGGATCAGAGTTTGCCATGAAATAAGTACTGTTCTTTCCATTCATATTGACACGTGGTGTGGCTGCAAAAAAGAGACCATATGCCACTTTGGGGGTAAAACTAGATCTTGTAATGCTTAGGAAGAACAGTTTGAAACAAGTAGATGGGTTCATCTTGTCTGTCTGCACCTGTGTACTGATCTTGTCCAAGGCAGTGACTCCTGTGCTTTGCTTTGCCTGTTTGGCAGAGGCAGATGAACTGAAATATTTACAACATGTTGCCAATTTAGGGTTTTTTTTGTATCCAGTCCACTTGCATCTGGTTGTGAACTGCAAATCTCTTCGATCACCACCCCCTGTATTTTGTGTTGTAATTTATTTACAATTTTCTTGCTGAGATAATCTGGCCAACGTACAAATTGCTGCCACTGATTTTTTTTCTATGTTTTTGCCTCCAGCAACATTTCTATTTAAGCTCTAATAGGAAATTTGCAGCAGCAAAGGCTTGGTCTTCCATGTGTGATGGTGGAGAGTATTCAGAGTATTTCTATATGGTGATTGAGTTATTGTGAAAGTGTTTGGACCTTGTAGGCTGGACTGTGTTGTGCTCCTTGGGCAGAATACTTGACTTTGGCAGCTGTGCTTTGCCTGGACAGAGGCCCGTGAAGGAGGTTGTATGAATAGGGGTGGTGGGAGGAATAAGCCAATTTTCTGCAGGAAGATCCTGAAAAGGAGATTAGATTCCTCAAGCATGACAAGGGAGGAGAGTAGAAGTAGTAGAGACTTAAAAGGGGAGTAAAAGGGAAAATTCTGCAAAGCCACTTCATGCTGAATAGGAGAAGCAAAGACATGAACCTGCTTTTGTGGTAGGAATTGAAAATAACCTTGTAAACCTGAGCAGCAGAGTGGGGACCAGGCAAGGATAGAAGCAGGAAATTGAGCCCAGAGGAATTTATAATTCAGGAGACAAACTGAGACAAAACTCCCATATCCATTCCAGAGGGATAGACTCATTTTAGAGATTTAATTTTGGGCAATGAAAGGAGAGCAAATAAAGGACGCACCTAGGAGATGTGGCGTTTATCTCAATTAAAATTCCTATGCCACATAGTGGCATCTTGTCAAAGTTTGTTTCTAGGTTTGTTTTACCTGTGATGTGCCTGCAAATCTGTAGTCTTCAGATTTCTGTCAGAATTTGTAGGAGAGGACATGGAAGCTGTGGGCATAGGATGGGCAGAGCAGCAAGGCAAACAGAGCAGGCAGTTGTATCAGTTGGTGTTTGTAACACACTGCCACAGAGTGAGGCTGCAGATCCACACACCAAGGACCAAAGCCTTGAAATATGAGACGTGGATAACAGTAAAATAGCAGCCTGGGGAATCTACAAATGGGACAATTTCATCTCATTTTGATGAGGTGGTGCCCTTTGTGTCACAGCTGTTGCCCTTTGTATTGCAGCTATATAAAAAAGAGGTGATAGATCAGGTGGGCAACATTCCTTGAATTGCTGCATCTCTTCTGGAACAGGAGTCACCCAGGGGAGCAGGACTGCAGGAGAGAGGTGCTGTGGAGGGCCAGCATTACTGCAACAGCTTGTGCATGATTTACATCCCTGGGCTTCTCCTGTGGTTAGGAATGAAAAGCTGCCAAGCGTTGCTGTGGACAAAGAGCGTGGGAGAGGGGTCCAGATTGCCATGGTCAGTGGTGGTGTGAGCTTTTGCCAGCTTGGTGCCATGCCACATCTGAGAATGTGTTTTGTGAGGAGCCTCACTGAGCCTGGCTGAGAGCTCCCACCCAGTGTGTTCCAGTCTGTCTTTGTTCAGCTCAGGAGGGAGGAGTCATCTGGCTCCCCAGTGGAGCTGGAAGCCCTGTTGGAAGCAGGTGGGTTGGAAATGGACAGTCTGCTATTGTGAGTCGAGTCTTTATTGTCAGCCCAGGGTTTTCCTGGGTGCAAACTTGGGATGTCATTTTCTTGGATGAAAGACAGCAGGAATAAACTGCTTATCCTAGGTACCTCAGGGAGATGTTTATGGAAAGCAAGAACCAGCGGAATCTTTTGTTTCCAGATACTGTTTTGGCTACATGACTGTGGATATAAACTTTTTTTTTTTTTTTTTGCAATTAAATTACACTTTATATAGAATAAGGTGAAAGGGAAAATATTGGGAAGTGTCACTTTAAAATAACATAAGGCAAACAGGCTTTTTTTTTTTGGTGTGTGGTGTCATTGTTGGCATGTGGGATTGGGTGGAGGTGTGTTGTTAAAATAATTCACTTGAGTATTAATACTGCAACAACACTATCTTTGGCTGCAAATCAAATCAAAAAACTAAAATGTGCTCTAGCAATATTGGATTATTCGAGTGAGGCAGTAATTGTAGCCAGACCATTTCAAACTGGTGTATACATGGATGTAATCTCTATGTTATTACATGTATCCAGTAAAAGGCTGGTCCTGAGCTCCAGTATGCTTATGATACCTCCACTAGGAAGTAAACTTCACCTCCATGTGGTTATCTGCCTTGTTAGATGGCAGAGAAACACTTTCCAAAGGTACATGGAGAGTCAGGAAATTGTCATGGATAAAGGAGGCAGCTGTAACTTGTACCAGGAATATCTCTTAGAAGCAGTGTGAGTTCTTCATTTCCTGACATTGGAATCTGTGTTTGGAGCAACTCTGGTGCTTTGCACTGTGCTGAGGGAATAGAGGGATGGCATTTTCTGGGAAAACATAGGAGTCTGAACTTGGGACCCTGAGCTTGTCTAAAGCAGGAATGTTAAAGGAAGGGTTTTCTGGTGTCTCTTCCTAGGTTGGTTTTGGGGAGTTGCCATTTGACAGCACTGACAACTTCAACAGCTGTCCCGACGTGTGTTTCCGGGTGGAAGATTACAACTTCTTGTGCCATAAGGTATGTGCTTGTGCTGTATTTCCTTCTCCTCTCTTTTTGCCGTGAATCTAGGCTGCTTGTGTCCCCCATTCCTTCTATGCTGGATACACTCTGCAGAAGCAGCATTGATTCAGCTGGAAAACTGCATTTAAAGCATTTAACAAAGCAGCAAAGCCTGCCTTTCTTGCAGAGTTGTGGATAAATTTATAAATTCAGCTATGGCATTCACAGCTGCAAAATCTGCTGCTGCTGGCTTTTGAGTTCAGTGTCTGGAAAGAGGAATGTTTGATCTGCAGATGAGTAGCAGTAAGAATGAATTTTGAGATCCAACCTCAACTCAAGGTCCTGCCCTAGTGCCATGCTAATTTAGAATCTCTTGAGTTCACCATTTGTGTTTGTGGTTCTGAGGGGAGGCATGTATATAGAATAAGGTCAGGAAAAATATTGGAGATAGAGCTTCAGAATGTAGGGAAAATCAAAATTACGGAGTCTGAACTTCTGAAATATCTTTGAGTTGCTCTGACAGCTGGTTGGTAGTGCCCTTTGGTTTGGTGCAGTGAGCAAAGTGTCAGTGTTTTGGTTTTTCATTCCTCTCCAGGCATTTTTCTGTGGTCGCAGTGATTATTTCAAAGCCCTTCTTGAAGATCATTTCAGTGAGAGTGAGGAGCTGCAGACACAGCCCAGCATCCCTGTGGTGACTCTGCACAACATCTCAGAAGACATCTTCATCCGGGTCCTCTACTACATCTACAGTGATGATACAGAGGTGAGGCCAGCCATTGGTCCTTCCTTCAGTGCTGGTGAGCTCTGAGGGGTTTTCAGCAGTATTTTTCTAAATCTGGAGCAGGGTCTGTGTGTATATTCTTAAATTTCACTGACCTACTCTGCTACTTAACTTTTGTCTCAGAAATCCACATACTGGGATATGCTGTTAGCCAGGCAGGGCTATGTGTAGTTCATGTGCATGATGTTCAGGAAATCCATGGTCTTTTGTCCCACAATAAAAATCTGGAAATAGAGTTGCATGCTGTTTATTGTCATGATAAATACAAGGCTTTGCAGCTTTCCCTCTTGGGCTCTGTGGAATGATAAGGGAAGCATCTGCCAGTAGATGGCAGATTGAACACATTGGAGATCTGGATAGGTTGAGAGATTCTGCTTATTTACTCTTGGCAAATAACCTTACTTACAGCCTACTTTTCCATTTGTAGCAAGTTATTATTTCTACTGTTATTTATTACTGGGGTGGGCAAAGGTTCCACTGTGAGTCCAGTGCCTTGCTGTGCTCAGTATTGCAGGCAGTAACAAAATAGCCCTAACCCACTTAGTTTTCAGCCTAGTGGAAGATGCAGCAAATCCCAGCGTTTAATTCGCTTCCTGCTTTGGTTTTGTGGCAGATGCTTTCAGCAGGTCTCACTGCAAGATCCCAGAACACATTCTGCCATCAGGGCAGTGACTGGAGATGCTGCTGCACCTGCCAGTGTCACTTCCCCCAGGCAGTGTTTGTGCTCTGGGTTAGGTGCCGCATCCAGAGAGCACACAGCTGTGACCTTGTTTCTGCTGATCTGTTCAGCTGTGGGTAGCAGTGAGGAAAGATGTGTTTGGCAGGCAGCAAGGGCAGGATTGCTACTGATATGTCAGAGAGCTGATCCTTCACTTGCCTGCATTCTTCCCTCAGCCACTTGCTGAAAGGGCAGGCAGAGAGGGAAAGAAGCTGCTTGAAGATCCTCCTGACCTTGTTCCCTTGCACTTCTCCAGTCTGTCTGCCCTCCTCGTGATGACTCACAGGAAGGATGTTTCCCAAGCAGCTACTCCTTTCCAAGGGGTGCCTCAGCTGCTGTGTCTGGGCCTGGGTCAGGAGGACAGACCAACAACAATGTGTAGGAGTTAAAAGGAATTTACTCATATGTTTCATGTGCAGAATGGTGCATAGTTTGGGTTTCAAACCGAGCAGCAAAGATGTGAGCTTCTGCAGAGAGTGCACCTGTCCTGTGAAACTACCAGAAAAAATGGTCAGGAAAACAGGAATATAGCTCAAGTTCCACATTTACACGTGGAGTGTTCTCCCTGCTCTGTTGTTCTCCAACCAAGTATCAGCACTCTTAATTCCATGTTTTTCTTTGCAAAGGATTTATGGAGTCTCTTTGCCATGCAGTAGTGTTTGCAGTTATGGGGAAGAGGACATAAAGAGTCCCTGGCACAAAGACAAGTTGCTGCTCACAATACAAAAAAATGTAGGCTCAAGGGCAGTTCTGGGAGGAATGTTTTGCCAGGTTTGTCTCTGATGAAGCAGTTGGGAGCTGCAGTCATCAGTACTTGTGGTTCAAACACCTCCAACTCCTAAGGTTTCCACAGCTTATGGAGGGACAAAGCAGCACTTGGTTAATAACCCCAAGCACTTTGTTACTCCCTGTGCATACATAGCCCTCGTGGCATGGCTCTCCTACATCTTGCATTCTTCTGCCCAGCTGCTGCAGGGTGTTACACAGCTGGGTCACTTGCTGGGGGCTGTCTCTCAAAACACAGGTGCAGACAGCTGTGGGGGAAGAAAAAAAATCAGTTGTTTGCAGTTGTCAGAGTGAACAACCACATACATAGATGTGCACAGCAGTGTATTTGCTGCTTACTGGTTATCAGGAGAGTGGACCAGGCTGCACCAGTTATCATTCCTCCATCCAGAGCAGTGTGTCTGTAAATGCAAGGGCCCTTGCCTCCTCCACAGCCAGGGCATGCAGTGTCCTGCAGATCCACTGTTACAATGGATGTGGGTAACTGAGCTCTTTGCAGTTCACATCAGCAGGAACAGAGAGAGACTCTAGTTCCAGGTTAGTGACGCATATGGCTGACAAAAATAGGATTTGCCCGGCCAAGGGGAAGAGGCTGAGTGAAGCTGGAGGTGGTGTCTCCAACGTTACCTACAGGTTTTTTTTATCCTCAGATCACTTCCGAGTACCCAAGAGGGAAATGGGAAGGTGGTTCTCTTGCTCAAGAGCCTTAAAATGTTAAAGGCTGTTCACAACAGTTTAAGTTTTTTGGTCCATTAATTTAGTCCATTCTGAATGCATGTTAGAGTTCCACTAGTATTTGATGTGCAGAATATGTTCTTACCCAGTTGGGCCTCACCTACAGTTTGTGTTCAATTTTCTGTCCTTGAGTGTACCCCCCATACCAGAGAGGTTGTGCTGGCTTTTAAGAGAATTTTGCATATTTTTCACAAAATAGGGAGTCCAACAATATAAAATAAAACGGGAGGAAGAATGTGGGGACAAAGTTCTGTGCCCTGCCAGCCTCTTCTGTTTGTCTCTTGGAAGTATGTCTGGTAAAAGCAACATGCCACTGTCACATTGAACGTTTTTTAGCAGCCAGGTGCACTCGGGTGTTTCAGCACTGCCCTGGGGTTAGCTGCAGCATGAGAAACTCCCTGCTGCTCTTTAAATTCCTCTGTGGTAACTGAGTGGGAGACGCAGCCTGAAAGACAGAGCTCCTGTCTCTCCGTAGTCAGCACTTGTCCAGTGAAGGGCCAAGGAGGACATTAGTTTGTCAGTGCCAGGCAGCATGCTTGGGACTGGGCAGTAACTCCCCGTGCTGTGCACTGCAGCTGTCTCCAGAGAACGCCTATGACGTGCTGTGTGTGGCAGACATGTACCTGCTGCCCGGGCTCAAGCGCCTCTGTGGCAGGACCCTGGCGCAGATCCTCGACGAGGACAACATCATCAGCATCTGGAGGATTGCAAAGCTGTTCCAGCTGACCCGACTGGAGGACCAGTGCACTGAGTACATGGCCAAGATCATCGAGAAGGTACTGGAACAGTCCCCATGGCAGTGACCCCCTGTGCCCGTGTATCTGAGCCATAGAGACAACAGACTGAATGGTTGTACTTTGGTCTGTAGTTAATGGTTGTCCTCTCTGGATTAATGTGCTTCCAGGAAATGAGTAGCAGTTCAGTAGCAAAGCATGTGGTGAGTTAGGACAGAGGAGGAGGAGTGTGGCAGTCACCACAATAAGCCTGATTTTGGTCCCTAGCTAGCACATCCCTGTGGAATGTGGGGTGAAAAGGTTGTCCAGAAAGCTTTGCAGGTACCAGCGGCAGGTGATTTTCACTGAACTTTAAGCCATTGTGCCCAAGTAGCCATGGTGTTGCCTGAATACACCAGCTACAGCCTGGAGAAGCCAAAGGGGTGGTGAGTAGGAGAGCTCTATGCAGGAAATGTTTTTCAGTGTTTGCTGGAGGAAATTCTTCCTGGCATAATGCTCTACATAGGAAAAATCAATGTGACCTCTAATCTCCTCCAGGGTGACAAATCAAATAGTAAGGGTTTGCTCAGTGGATAATTTGCTGTCGAGCAGCAAGAAGTAATGAATTTAACACTGAAGTTTTCTTCATGGGGTTCATTTTAAGTGTTATCCTGAGTGCTTGCAGCTCTTCAGGACTCGTGGAGAAAGTTGCCATATGGAAGGATAAACCAGAACCTATGAAGGGTTTTTATTCTGAGACAGATCTTTATAAATGGCTTGTGCAGTTCAGATGGGAATGTAACATTTTCACCTGCAGCTTGAAAGGTGTGAAATGATTTTTGGTGTGAGGAAAACAATGAAGGAAATGGTTCTGGGACTGTTACTTTGTTCAGTGTATAGCTTGGGAATGACAGACACATCCGCATGTACCCAGATTCTGGGTTCTGAAAAAGGATTTAAAAGATGTTGAATATCCCAAGTAATGATCAGGATAGGGCTTTGCTTGTGTGTTCCCTGTTCTCTAGCTTGAGTGGGAGTCCTTGAACCCAGCATTGGCAGTGTTTCTTCTTAAGGGTGTTGGCACAGACAGAGCCACCCAGCTGATGTTCAGACATCAGTGGTTGCCAGCATCCTGTGGAGATGCACTGATGGCAGCAGGGAGAGATTTTGGCAGTGTGGTAGCAGATCAGAGCTCAGCAACCTGCTGTGCCCAGGCACAGTTCAGTAGCATAGACAGATGGAAGCTGCCTCTCACCCCTCAGCTCACCACACATTCCTGGGGAACCTGGTGCAGAATCATTCATGGGTGACCCAATTCTGTCAGGTTGAGTGCAGAGCAGAGCAGCTGCTTTGCTGGTAGTGATGGGCCTCAGTCAAGGGAGAATTGTAATCTGTGGCTCCCAGTTCTGAAATGGGCACAAGCACCCACTGGCTTCTGTGCTAGAAGACATTGCACAAGTGTCTGGCAACATCTCCTGGTTCCTGCTGGGGAGCCTTTTTGGGAGGAATACTGTGTATGTGCATGTGCTCCAATACCAGAACCAGGGATGCTTAGTTAGAGGGTGTTACAGGGCAGTGTTGGAGGTGCAGATTGCCCTCAGCTGAGACTTCTTATTGTTGGAGTATTACTGTCTTCTTCGGGTGGATGGCAGGATGCATCTCCGTGTGGTGTCTGTAGGAGGATTTGGGTCTCCATGTATCCTAGCTTTCCTTTCTTTTCTGTGGGATCCTTTAACAGTGTCTGAGACCGTTATCCCAACCCTTTGCATCTCTTTACCTGTCCTCTCGTATTCCTAATGGTTCTCTTGTCCTTCTGGTCCAGCTGGTGGAGTTGGAGGAGTTTGCAGCTGCTGTGAAGGAGAACGCAGAGGCCGTGGAGGAGCGGCAAGAGACTGACTCCATCCCTCTGGTCGATGACATCCGCTTCCACATCACCAGCAACGTGCAGACTTACAGTGCCATTGAGGAAGCCAACCAGAAACTTGAAGCTTTAGAAAACCTCCTGGCCAGCATAGGGCTCGAGTGCTGATGCGTGCAAACCCTGCCTGTCATACGCAGCCTGCACAGCCCTCACTGCATTGGCTCGGAGTGTGAGAACATCTGAGTCTGAATGTCCCACTTCCCATTCTTTGTCCTCCTTCCCATCCACCTTCAGGCATGGTTTCTTTTTAATTTATTTGTGTCCGGACATTTGCATTTCTGGTTTGTGTTTGGTTTTACTTAGTTTTTTTTTTTTGTTTCTCCTTTCAGAAGTAGCTCCCAAAGCTCAGCCTGTCAGTAGCTGCTCCTTTGTACAATACACTGTGGAGAGGAGACTGTGAGCTGTTGGGAATGGTGAAGGAGCTCTTCTGGGGGCTTCCTACTGCCTGGGGTTAGAACCCATCCCATTACGTGGTTCAATACAACACACTTCTGAAACTGGCTTATGCCAGAAAATTTGTTGAATTACCAGCAACAGAGGAAGAAAACTGGATTAAAGTCTTAAGTATATGGGAAAGGAGGTCAGCACTGTCACTGTCAGCATTATAAGACCGGCAGAACTGGGCAGAGCTTCCCTAGCGGGACAGAGAGGTACTTGGCTATGTGGAAGGCACTGTCTTCACCTGCTATTTTAGTACTTAGATGGAAAAAAACAACAACAAAAAAAGTGATTTCCAGGTCTTCCCTAGCTTTTCATTGCTTTGAAGTGCTCAGAATTTAAAAGCTTTGCTTTCTGAACTAGCATCTTTGGGAATACAGTAGAGACCAGAATCCTTCCATTCTTAGAAAGCAGTAGCTTTCAATGCACAAAAGAAGGAAGAGCAGCCCTTTATAAGAGGGAATGGAAACACTTTCTTCTTGGAAACAGCACTTTTCCCTTTATTTTTGTCCATTGTGATAGGGCAAGTCTGACTTGCTGGTGGGTCTGGGAAGAGGGGTCACTGGAAATCTTTTTCAAAAGGAAAGGGGCCTTTGGGTCTCTCATGGGGCTGCTGTCCCACTCTATGACCTTCTGGCTTTGCTCAGCCTTGAGCCTTGTAGCTTCATTGTTCTCCAGGAAATTCACTGTCTGTACTAATGAATGTTTTTAAATCTGTATTTTGCAGTAGGTCATGTTATCTCATGTTGTCTGTCTGGATTCTTAATGAGGGCAATGGTGTTCCTTCTCCTTGGCACTAATCAGCAGGTGATAACCCTGCATAATGTTGCCTTGCCAAACAGGCTGCCCTTGGAGCTGTCTCTGGAATGGTGTGTTGGGAGAGTCTGCAAGGCTGGGTGTACTTTCCCATGCTGTGTTTTGAGGGGGAGAAGAAGCATTGAGTGAAGCACATGCACAGGCACTGGGCTGCTGTGACCATCTCATACAATAATCTTGGTCACTTCCTGAGGCAAGAGCTTGAATATACTGTGCCAGAGGTGCTTTTGTTGTGTGATGTGGGAACTGGGCAAGGATCCCCTGCGGCTTTGGGGTGTTCCTTTCTGTAATGGTGGTGGTGCCTCTCATGGCTAAGGAGTTAGGAGATCTGGGATTTGGCAGGGACTTGCTTCAGGTGTGGATGTGTTGGGAGGATGGGTGTTTCTTTGCTAATCTCACCAGGTGAAAGACTGATACCCCACAGCAAGTGAGAGCTGCAGCCTCACTGCCTGTTCCTCTCCTGCACTGAAGCTGTTGGCCGGTACATGCACAGGCTCTGGGCACCACCTGCACTATGCAGGCTGCACTCAGTTGTGAGGAGGGGACTCTGGGCAAAGTCTGGAAAGCAGACTTTGGAAAAATCATGTGTCAGGATTGAGTTGCACTTAACAGAAGCTGTGGGTAGAGCTGGGGTGGGGGGAGAATTCATTGATATTATTGAACCCCAGATGCTTGTGCACTTTGTCATCTGGGTTTAAGTGGTGTCTCATGCAGATCAAGTCTCTGGGGCAGAGGACAGTGGTGGCAGGGTGGTCAAGCAGTGTGTGCTTCAATTCTGTTTGAAAACCCTTGTGAAGAAGTGCAAGGAGTTGTTATGGTTTGTTTCCTGCAGTCATGTTAGGGTGAGGATGGAGGATGTGTCCCTCCACAGGAGTGTGTTGCTGCATGGAAGCAAGAAGCAGCAGGAGTGTACTTCCATTTGGGACAGTGACATGGAGAGGAGCTGTGCATGTCTTCTGTGATTTGTGGAATGTCCCTCCATGTCCACCTCTGAGCTCAGTGTGTCTTTGACAGGACCACCAAAGAGCCCAGCACAACTGATGAAGATATCCCCATGAACTCGGGGAGGGTGAAGGGCTATCAAGGAAGCTTTAATATGAAGTCCCATATATTTTGGAGAAAGAAGGGTGAAAGGAGAACTGCTTGTTTTCTTGCTGAGTGGAGTGTCAGGCTCATGAAAATCTGCTACAGAAACCAGCAGCTTAACTCAGTTCAGTTCCCTTATGTTTCTCCTCTGTATGTGGCTGAAGATAACACTGAACATAAGCAGGATGTTTAGTTTATCATATCTCTTCTCCTCCTCCAGCAGAAATTCCGCTTCTGACATCTTAGCAGTTGGCTTTCCACAGCAGTGGTTGTGACAGCCCACGGGGCTTGCACAGAGCCACCAGAGAACAGGACGTGGCCTTTGCCTCCTGCTTGTACTGAGCGAGATGCAGGAGCAGGATTATCAAGGAATGTGCTAATGCTTTTCTCTGCAGATGCCTCATCTGCTAAAGCAAATGGACACTGGCAGTGGGCAAAGCAGGAGGAAGGCAGAGGGGGAGCAGCAGTGCTGGGAAGCATTTTCCATATGGCTGCTCTTGAATAATTCCATTCCTGCATCCTTAAGTGTGGAGCAAGTGAGGCTGCAGTTGTACATGTGGGAGAAAAGGTCAGTGTGGCCTTTTGATCTGCCTCCCCAGCAGTGCAAGTCCACGTGGGCTTCCAGGCAAATGCCTCATCTGTCTGTGTGCACTTAGTGGTCACATCTGTGAGGCCTGTCAGATTGTCCAATTACTCGGGATCCTTTAACTCCCCCCCATCCCTTTTGGCAAAATAGGGCTATCCACAAGCATGCATAAGCAGATGGTCAGCATGCAGGCAAGCTCTCTAATTAAGATGAGCCAGGACAAAACTTAGATTTGAATTCACTTTATTCTTGCTGCAAATAATTTTATCACAAAATAAAAATCTTATGATTTTTCTTCTGTTGCCAGTGTCCTTTGTGTTTTGTTGACTCTGTCCTTTTTATTTACTACTACCCACTTGCTGAATCAAGAAGATTGTAAAATTTATTAGAGCGACATTATATTTAAGAAGAAATGTGTAAGCACGTGTGCAGCAATAAAATAGTTTATTTCACTATATCTGCTCTGGCTATGGTCTCTTTGTTACTGACTGACAACATCAGCATGGGTTTTGTTTTGAGGGGGCTCTGTGGGCTCCTTCATTTTCCCTTACCCAGGCCAAGGGCTGGCTCTGCACTCTGTGGCTCCCAAGCAGTGTGTACAGTCCTGATAGAACAGGTGAGTAAAGCACTAACTAATTTTTCCTGTCTCCTTTCTCCAAGGATTATTCCCTTTCTTTAGCACACCACGGCACAGGCTTGGTCACTGCCGTGGTTGTTGTCAGGGAGGTGATGTTTGTCTCAGAAAATTGCTGTGGGCTGTTGCTAACAGGTGAGTTGTTTTTCCCTTTTTCTTGTCATCTAGTGCCCTGTCATTGATGGCTGGCTGTTACATGCAAGGGTGCAGATTTTTCAGCCTCGGTGTTTAACTGCTCTGACTTGTTCAGCGCACTCCTGTAGTCAGAGCCTGCGTTTTCTCCAAAACTGTGACTCCACTGAAGTGTCTGGGCAGTCCTTCCTCTCTGAGGACACAGGCACCTGTTTTCTTGTCTGCTTTCTTGTATGCCTGGCTGGCTACAATTTTTTGGGTAAAGGCAGTAGCTGAGCTGCCTGTTCAGCCCCTGTTGGCTTCAGAGCATGACTGGCATTCAGGGAAAAGCATCCGTCTTGTCCCCGTTGCTCTGTGTAGGAACATGAAATTTTCAGAGAGGAGATGCTAATAACATCTGAATGACTAATGCTGTTCAAGGGAGGGCTTGGAAAAGTTCAAGGCTTAATCAGGTTTTTGGGACTCAACAAACAGTGCATGCAGGATGCAGCATTGTGCTGTGAGAGTAAAGGATGAGCTTCTGCAGGAGGCTGGAGCTGTTCAAGTTGTACAGTCATGGACAAAGTGGAGATGGCACTTCCCACGTAGCAGTTTGCAGTCGGTGTGCATTGACAGACTCGTCTGCTCAGGGTGACACTGTTCTCCCCTCTTGCTGTGGACAGCCTGGCAAAGCCCATCACACCTTTGGGAGCTGGAATGAGTCTGTGCCCAGCTCCCAGGGATGAGCCATCCTGGCTAGAGCTGGCGATGGCAAACCGTGGCTTGGTGTGGTTCTCTGCTCATGGGGTGGTGTGCTGAGAAGCAGGTTTTTGTTTTACCTTCTAAGCTAAAAGAGATTTGACAGAACAAATTTATTGAGAGGCCACACCAGCAAACCATTTATTATATTCAGGGTCTGTTTTGAATAAAGGTGCTGGCTCTGCTGGGGTTGCTGCCTGCCTTGAGGAAGTGCTGAGGGAGAAGGACAGAGAATCCTTTTTTAGGCTGCAAATGGTTTCAAGGGTTTTAGGCTGGAAGCTGGAGGTGGTTTATTGGCAATACCCAAGGCAAGGGCTGCAGAGGGGCAGTTAATTAGGCAGCCACATTTGGGTGCAGCTATGGACATGCAGATCCTTAAGCCAAAGTCAAGCTTACACGTGATCAGCATCTGGGGCAAAGGGGATGAGCACACACATGCTGCCCTTTGCTTTTCCTGGTTGTGGTTAACTTTGTAAGCATAAAAGTGCAGGACAAGCTTTGAAGGGCATTTCAGCAGATTGAAGAAAACCTTGGAAGAGAATCAGAGAATACCATGCAAACAACTAGCTCCAGTCCCAAGGGTCTGGCTGCCAGTTCCCAAAATAAGCTCTGAAAATGAGTGTGAGAGCTTTCCTCTCCCTCCTCCTGTTACCAGCAGAGCAAGCTCCAGGGGAAAGAGCAGGATTAAAAAGTGGGATTTGCTCGCTCATGACAGCAGCAGTCTGCCTGCTCCGTTTGCTGGTATGGCAGAAGGCAGGGCTGTTGCTTTGGCATGTTGGGTTAGGAAAAGGAGGTGAAGGAAGTGCTGTGGTGTGGCCAGATGCTTCAGTTCATGGGCTCAGGGAAGATTTGGTCCAAAATAACTTGATGTAGCTTTCCCGTGGAGGAAACCAAGCTGCCCTGTGTTGCACTGTGATATCATTAAAACTCCAGTAAGGAAAAATGCCTCCCTCTTTATTCTTTTATAACAACTTTGTGAGCCAGGGTCATCCCAGTACTCTTTGTACAAGGCTGTGACAGTGATGAGCTGTATGAGGCAGGCTGTGCAGAGACCTGCTCTGAGGGGAAGGAAAGCTGGTGTGTTAGTTACCATTCCTTGGGATGTGCTTTAGGAGGTGCAGGCTGATCTTTCATATCAAGGCTGAGTTGACATTGTATCTCTCCTGTCTGCTCAGAAGGTTTTATTCTAACACATCCTTGGCACAGCATAGCAGAACTACCAATATTTCTATTAATTTTCTTAAGCTTCCTTCTGTAACAGGAGGCAGCAATCTGCTCTCCAGAGCTCCTTCCATCCCCTTTCTCCATGGTTCTAAAACTAAAAATTATCCAGGAGTTTCAAAAGAAGTTTGCTGGTGGAAAGTTCAATCTCCTTCCTGTTTCGAAAAGCTCTTCTTGAGAAGCTGAAAATGCTTCAGGTGAGTTGTGTTCTGCTGTGCTGCTTCTCTGCTCTGAGTGCCATTCAGGCACAGCATCTCCAAAGCTGTTCGAGGTGCTGGCTCTGGCCATGCTGCTCTGCGGTGACTGCTCCTTCTCTTGCTGGGGGCGGGGGAGATGGTATTTCTTCTTTCCTGATTTTGTGACCTTTTCCAATCAGGCGTGCAAATGAACATCAGCCTTCCCAGTCTGAAAGCACAGCAGGGGTCAGTTCTTGCTCTGCAGTGCGGGAGCACATCGTCACTGGGGATCCAGGGCTGGCCAGTCACACAAGTGCCTCAGGGCTGGGTTTGGCACAGAGCAGCCTCAGCATGGGATGTGCATAAGCTCAGCATGGGAGGAGAGGACTTGGTGTTAAAAGTGCACGGGGTGAACCCTGGAAGCTTTTGATGTGACAAACACCAGGGCTGCCCTGTGCAGCCCATGGGGGAATGGCTCACTGCTGTCATTTCAGCATGAGGCTGACCCTGCAGTCCAGCCAGAGGGAAAAGCTGATTTTTTTTATTTTCCTCTGCATGGGGAACCTGAGTTGTTTATTTGCTAAAAAATCTGCTCCAGGGCACACTGTGTCAGCCTGCAGAGAGCTTTGCTGGTGTTGCCATTGCATGGGGATTTTTTAAAATGTAAATGAAGACAAGATGCTGACACAAAGGCTGCAGACTTTGGGAGGTCTGGAAAGCCCAGCTTTTCCTGGGTCTCTGTCTCATGCCAGGGTTTACTGTGCTCTGACAGAGCACATGAACCTTCCTAAGGTACCACTTGTCCTTTGCCGTGAGCTGCCATTCCTTCCCCTCTGCCCTTCTTGTCTCTGTGTGTGTTTTCTTACAAGAGAAGTGTTTTCCATGCTTGACATCTTGCCCTCCCATCAGCTCCCCCCCCAGGCCAAGTAGTTTTCTTTGCCAAGTTTCCTTTGGATAGCACATATCATGCAATCTATCCAAACTCTTAATTGATCTCTTAGGAATTGTTTTTCATCTAAATTCCTGGAATGTTTCCATCCTCTGAAGAGTTTCCTCCAGAGAGAAGGGAAATGAATCCTGTGTCACTCCCTTCCGAGGAGTGGTGGCCATGGGAGGGCTGGTTGTTTGGCTTGTGCCTGTGGGGAGATGTGGGTTCTGCAGTGTTTGCTCAGTTGTGGCAGTTTTGCTGAATAAGGCAGCTGTTTGGAGAGCAGCAGGGAGGTGAGTGGCAGCTCCACAGCAGCAGCTTCCCCATCACAGGGAGAGAGAGCATCCCAAATGGATAAGCAGTGAGAGCATGACCCTGACACTGTGTGTGCAAAGGAGACTTGTGCTCATGTGTGGAGAGAGGAGCTCTCCACATGTGACTGATCAACACCTGACCCCCCAGGGGCCGAGGGCAGGAGTGGTGTTGGCAGGCGGTCAGGCTGCAGCATGTGTGTGGCACCCGTGGTCTCTGGTGGTGAGGTGGCACCTGCACAACCCTTCAGCTCCATCTCCCTTTTCCTGTGATGAAATTCTGCCTGAAGCCAGGCAGGGTGGATAGGTGTGAGTCCCTGCTCACCCCCAGCAGCAGCTCTGCAGCGGGCTGCAGCCCCACTTCTCCCTCCTCTGGTGCTTAACCTGCAGCAAATGGAAGTGAAGCGCTGTGGGTTATGTGCTGAGCAGATCTGAACTAAAATTCTTCACCACTCCCTGGAGCTGCAGCCTTTGCCTGCTGTCAGTGCCTGAGCCTGGCCTGGGTGGTGCCAGAAGTCTGACAGAGGCATGGTCCCTGCTGCACTGTGACTGAGTATGGCACCTCTTGTCTTTTGTCCCAGTGGTGATGCAGGCTGTCTGTCCTTGCAGGGTGGCTGGAAAGGACTCCTGAGGAGCTCTCCCCCTCGCCCTGACACAGCTCTGGCTCCTGCTTTACCATTCCTTGGCTGATCCCCAGCTGGTGGCTGCCCCCAGAGCCAGCCTGGGATAACACCAGACTGAGCACAGGCTGAGGGAAGAGAAAAAGGCAAAAGCTTCAGGTTCCTGCAGACTCTCAGGATCAGAGCAGAAGCACAGGCTAAAAACAGGAAGGCCACCTACGGCTGTGACAGCTCGCCAGCCATCAGGTGGTGACACTGGGGGAAGTGCACTTCCAAAAGAGCTCCTGTGTGCTGCTGCTGCTGCCTTGTGAAGGACTGTCCCCTCCCTCCTGTGCTCAGCCCCTGCCCCATGGTGTGCACCCTCCAGTGACCCTCAAAACTGTATTGAGCTTAACAAACCACCAAAATATCAGAAGAGCGAGCTGTGGACTTGCCAGAATTAAAGCAAATGTTGTCACTAATGATGTTCCTTACTAGCATGGTGTGCCTGCTGGCTTGGTGAAAAGCCCCAGCTCTGTTCTGTGTTGATCAAAGCCCTTGGCCAGAGCTCCTGACCTGGTGAGCTGGGGTGTGATCAGACACAGAGCCTGCACAGGACTGCAGAAGGAAAATACTAATCTCTTGATTTAGTGACTTGAGGCATAAGGAAAATGAAATGAGTTGATGAAGGTTGCAGGTTGGTCTGGTGCTGCTAATGGCTCTGGCCAGAGGGCTGACATGAGACAGGACTGCAGGCTGTCCTGTCTGTCCCCTGCTGCAGCAGTTGTCACGGGGTTTGGAGTGTGAGTGGCTGGGGAGCCCTCACAAGCAAGTGACTTGTCCTGAAATGTGCTGGAGAGGAGAGCAGGAGAGGACCTTGAGGCTGCTCTTTGGCCCAGCCCCACTGTCCGGGCAGGGGGGCAGTTCTGCAGTGTGGGCACTCTGACAGCACCAGCCCTAGCTCGGGATGGACCAGGAGCTCTTACAGCATCTGGGCACTGCCCGGGAGCTGAGAGCATCAAAGCCACTCCCCAGCCTGATCTGCAGTCACAGCTGAGGTCAAAATGTAGGATTTAATCAGCAGTTACTCCTGGCCACAGTGCAGATGCTTCCTGTTGGAATTGGGTTTAGTTCAGGACCAACATCACATTTTAATGGGCTTCTAAAAGCATGGGAACCAGGTGTTGAAGCAGGCTGAGTTTGCCTGATACTGCCTATCCTCCAACAGCTCCACACTGTTGTTTAATCTGGGCCGTGGGAAGCACTTTGGAATGGTCACCAATGACTCCCTCAGACACACTTTGTTCAGAAAACATAACTTTATTATTAGTTGCAATATACATTGTCTTCCTTTAAGAATCCTAAACTTGTATATGGTTTTTCCACTGAAAATACATGTGTATGTATATATGTTTTTATATATGTATATATATATATATATATAATGTATTTTATTGAACTGGAACACAACAGAACAAGAAAGACAACCTCAGGAATTACTTGTAAAAGGAAACGTGATCCCAATGGGTTTGTGCTGGCAGTGTGCTAAGGTGAGTGGTATAAAAAGGACAGGCTAAATAGAAAACAGGATGGGTTAGGCAGTGGGAAATGGCCTCTCAGTGCTACAGGTGGTGATATATACAGTAGTTACACGTTGCTATTGCTCAGTCACGAGTGCCACCTGTTCTCCAAGGCAGACCAGACTCTCGTGCAGCTCTGCACAGCAACATTGTAAGGCTGGCTGTGCTCCCTGCAAGTGGTACCTGCCAGCTGGAAATAGAGTGTAATTACATTTCCCTCAGCAGCTGCTCTGCTCATTGCTAATCTGGTCAGCCAAGGAAGAATTCCTCCGGGGCTTGGTGAAATCTAACTAGGTCAGTATAAAGGAGCTTACAGGCAGGGAAAGGGATCAGCAGCAGCAGAGAGAGCTGAAATGTGCAGATCGGTGTCTCACCTGGCCCAGGCTGGTTTGTTCCTGGCCCCTTCCCCCCGCTCTCGTTTCCCCACCTGCCAAGGAGCTGTGGCCCCTCTGCTCAGCAGCCAGCCCAGGGGTCTGTGGGGTCAGTGCAGGCAGTGCCCAGCTTCTTTTGGATAGGTTTCCCTGTGTTAATTGCCTCAGAAGGTAACTCTTCAGAAAACTGGCCGAGGGTGGCAATACCTGCTGCTGTGCCATGGCTTTGGGGTCATTTGGCTTTTTTTTTCTTGCTGTTCTTTGCAGGTTTTGTTTGTAAACCTTTTTTTTCAAACAGCTTCCCCAGGCCGTGTGCCACTGCTGAGTTTAGCTATAGACTGAAAGACAAGTCTTCCCCAGATCAATGTAATTTGTTTCCCTTTATTTCTGTTCAGCTGCAGATGTTTCTTGAGTGAAAGGACACATTTTAGCAAAGGCACTGACAAGGAACGTTCCTCTGCCTGAAGCCAGGTTGGAGGGAGCGGACGGGCTCTGACCTTTCTGCTGAAGGGTCACTTCCTCCTCCACTCCTGCAAAGTGCTTGTCACTTTGGAAGGGATGTAAAAATTGTGGGCATTGATTTACTCCTCCTGACTTCCTCAAGAAAAGTGCTTTCAAAAATCCTATCCTTAAATCATCATCTTGCTACTACCCCCGCAATGTCTGTCACCTCTGGATCACACCCACTTGTTTCCCCTTCCAGCTGAAGAAGCAGGTGAGATTTATCACTGCTGTAGTGTTTCTCTTCTTGCTTTCTTTCTCTAGCAGCATCTGGCCAGGAGGGAGCTTGCTCAGGCAACAGAAATTGCCTCAAGACAGGCTGCTGGAAGATGGAGAGCAGGTGACCTGCTCATTGCTCTTTCCCAGAGTAAGTGTCACCAGAGGTTTCACAGGGGCTGCTGAGAACAGCCAATTGCACTGGAATAATATTTCAATTAAAAGCTAACGTTGCTGGGAGAACTACAGCTCCTTCCTCTCTTTAGAGGCAAGAAAATACAAATGCCAAAGTGCCTGGATCAACCTGTATAAAAGAGCTTCCCTGACTTGGGCCCCTTAGGGCAACTACAAGGATACAACCTGCATCCACATATCTTTCATCCATCCATGCTGCGGGGACTGACTGGGACTGAGCCCTGATTCTCACTGTTATTGCACAGAGGTCCCTTTCCTGAACCTTGCCAGAACTGCTTCCAAAGGGAGGAGAGGTGGGTGACCCCCTGTCAAAGGAGGGATCCAGCCCTGGGGACAGCAGCTCAAGGCACAGTGGTTGGTGCTTCTTGCTGCTGCCAGGGAAGGCAGTAAGGGCTGGTTTGTCACTGGAGGAGATGCCCCACTCTCTCATAGTGCAACATTTGCATTCTCTTCTGCAAAATCAGAGGGAGAGGTGCAGGTTAATCCCCTTCCCTTTGGATAGTGCCAAGAAATATATTCATGCTGAGGGCCATCATGCTGGATGAATCGGCCCGCACAGCCGCTCTGTCATCACTGTGCAGCTTTTACTGTGCCAGTACAATGCCTCTGCTCTCATCCAGGGTCTAAACTCTTTCCTCACCCTGCTGCTAGCAGAGACTCAGGCAGCTCAAGAATTTGGCTTAGCTGCACCACAGGCCCGGTCCACAGGCTCCTCCAGGGCAGCTTGTACAGCAGGGTCTGTGGATGCCCCGCCACAGCAAGGCAGAGCTTGGATGGAGGATCACTCTCCACACTCTGCCTTCAGCTCCCCACATGTCCTGAAGGGCTGAGCTCAGCCCCTCAGTGCTGGTCAGGAGGAGACTGGGATGGGCTTGGGCAGGATCTCTGCTCATGCTGTGGGTCTCCTGCTAAACCAGTGGACCATGAGGACACCCACTGCTACTCCCCACCCAGCAGATGCTCTGCACTTCTCTCTAGCATTATTTTCAGGACATTTTCCAACTGATGAAGGAAAACAACAGATTATGACTGTAAAGTTATGGTGAAAGGACCAGATCCTGGTAGGACAACAATGTTCCTTGCCAAGAGAAGGAATGATTAACTCCTTCTTTACTCTCCTCCCATTTCTTTCCCAGCTTCCAGCCATCTCTATATCATATATTATATTACTATATTCTCTTATAACTTTGACTTTGCTTTTTCAGTTTCAGTAGCACAAGTGATTAATTCCAAAAGGAAAAAAAAGGAGTTACAAAAAAAAAAAAAGGAAGAGAGGAAGGAAAAAACCCTGTCCCTAGGGATATTTACAGAATAGTTCACCTTGCAGATGAGATGGGGGTTTGACATGGGGAAAAGCAGGGGAATTGAATGTGCTAAGTGGGTTGGATTCCACATTCCTGCTCTTCCCTCTGGGATCCTACTTGGATGATGAAAATCAAAGCACTGTTCAACATGCTTTCCCCAAGTGCAAACTCGCAGAGGATGTGAAGGGTGGTGGGGGAGGCATCTCTATCCGCTGGCCTGCTCTGCTTAAAAAGGTAGTATCCAAAGGGGTCTGATCTTGAAAATCAGCCTTTCACCTTCAGGGAGCTGTCAACTCCATCTTTAGCCTCTCCTCATCACCCAGCACCTTTGTTAGTGCTCTCCTCTCAAGGACCAGGGTGTTTAAGGTGCTGGATGGTGGGGACAAGGGATGCACCTGGCATCAAAACCATGAAGTGGAAGATACTGATTTCTTTTACATACCCATAATTATTGCAGTATAAACACACCCCAGTCACCACAGCAAAAGCAGAGAAGGGGAAGCTGTGGAGAAAATTTGGTGGGTGAGGGGCATCCCACAGCTATCAACTCTTCTCCAGATTAGGGCAGTGGCCATTTGCATCAGCAAATAATGCCCCACCCTGTGCCTCTCCCCCCACCCTTCCTTAAGCTGTGTGTGATAAAATATTCCAAGAATCCCTCCATGTTAGATCTTTTCCCAAGAGATTTCTAGTAAGAAAAACATCTATTCCTAGAAAACCCCAGTAAGAGCTGCAAATGCAATTGCTCTTAAGTATGGCTGGTTTCCCCAGCTGCTGAGACCTTCTGGCCAATCCATGTCAGTATTTCTGTGAAGACAGAGGTAGAGACCTCAGGCAGCTCTTTGTGGAGGGCATGATAGGCTTCCTCATACACCTGCAACCAGGGAGAAGTAGAGATTAGCACAGAAAAAAATAAATCTGCATGAACAGAACAGCCTTCAGTCCCCTCTCATCAACACCCACAGGTCCAACACCTCCTGCCCACAACTTGTCAGGTTTTTTCCAAGATGTAGCAGGTTACGAAATCAAGGAGATGCCACTGGTGTTGCTGGCCCTCAACAAGCAGGAAGGTGTTGGCATTGCTGCCTGACATCTGTGGGTACCAGAGCACCCTGCTGCCCTTTAGGAACATAATGCATGTCCCAGCCCCATTCCACTAAGGAGGAGGAAATACTTATCATGCCCTTGGAATCTAAAGGACAATGGGGGATGTTCCCATCATGCCTTGTGCAATTTTACTCCTTTTATGCTCAGACTATCCAGTTATTTTTCCAATGACAAAAGCTTTCCCTTGGTCTCCCTCCCTTTTCTTTCAGGTTTATTCATGTGCTAACAATTGGTTAATCAGCTGTGGTTCTCTTGAAATGAGCAGATGTGAAGTGGCTTTTGTTGTCCAGCATTTTGGAAAGACCTTCCTGCACCTTTACATGCTGGGACATGAGGTAAGGCTGGTGCTCACACAGTTGGCATTGTTCAGAAGAGCTTTTTGGGTCAATGCTTTACCTGCTTATGAGACTTGCTCTACTACACCAAGCTGCTTCATGTCCAAGACACCCTCTAGGCATGCAGCCAGCAAGTCCTGCCCCCAGCCTGGCTGTAGCTGGTGAAAGGACACCACACTGAGCCCAGGGAGGGCTGAGCTTGGGCTGCCTCCTGGTGAAAGGGGCTGTCACCTGCCCAGCCTCACCCATGCACCTGCTCTGTTTGCCTCCAGCTCTCTGGAGGTCAGCAGGCTCCCACCCCTCACAGTCACTCGTGCTCAGGCCAACACTGACAGCTTAATCTCCTAACAATCACGAAAGCAGGATGACCTTGAGCGTTTTGTCCTGGCTCTGCACCGTGTCCATCAGCAGGTAAGAGCCCCTGATGTCGCAGAGCTTGTCGGAAGAGCCGTGTAGCACCAGGATGGGCAGAGTCAGCTTGGGCAGGGCTCGCTCAATTCTGGCAATGGCATTCATCAGCTGGATGACAAAGGAGACCTTCATGCCACCATGGTAGACCAAGGGATCAGATGTGTAAGATTCCATCTGGCAGGGAGAAGGAGGTAATTTAAGATTAGCAATATTTCATGCATATGAGAAAAAGCAGATCAACTTGGCAGTGAAGAGTCTTCCCTTGGTTTGCACAGTCATTCCCTACTCTCTCAGGACATCCAGCCATCAGAGTCAAGTGTGGTTTACCAGCACTGCTCCACAGCCTAACATACTCTTTGCTGCACATTTCTCTCTTACACCACTAGAAAATATTCAAGCCAGAGCTCTTTGACAGAAGCTCCTGCAAGGAAACAACCAGTGTAGGACAAAGACCATTCCCAGAGAGGCTCCTGCCTGCATTTTTCTCCTCTCCTGTGCCCTTCTGTCATTCCAATGTGATATCTCTTCTACAGAGAGTTTGTCAGACTGTGTTATTTGAAAGCTGACATTCTCCAGGTCAATATCCTCTCTGCTGGGGGCTCAAATGTTCTCTTCCCCTGTCTGGGGGTGGTGACCTACACCTCCAGAAAACTGACAGAGGTGACTGCAAAGCCAAGGGCTCATCTCTGGCTGCAAAGCGTGACAGACAAGGCAGCAAATGATGGTATTAGGTGGTAGGCAAAAAAAAGTAGTCAACAACTTGCTCAGCCAGATTGTGAGGGGATAAAAATGCTCAAGAGCTGGTACAGAAAGTTGCTAGGAAGGAGTAGTTACTGCAGCAGGCAAATCTACAGTAAATATTTGTATACTGTATGTGGAGACGGCCCACACAGACCCCACTATCGCAATATTTGCCAGAATGCTTTGATTATGGGCTGGTCTCTGGCACAGCCTCCACTTTCTCCCAACCCTGGCAGATGTTTATAGAAATGATGGTTATTTATAGGTTAGCTGAAAACAGTCTCCTCCTCTCCTCACAGGCAGTGGGGTCTGTTCAAATTCTACCTTGAAGGCATTAACTTGAGGTCCTTTTGCTTCTGCCTGTGCCTGCCCTGAGGGGACCATGGGTGGGAGGTGACCCAACAGCCACCCAAGGACATGCAGCCATGTGTAGGTGTAGCACAGGCAGGCACTGTAGGACAGAAAGCTTTTGGGGTAGATTCTGTCTTCAATTCCCTGTGAGATGAGATTCTCAGGGTGGCAGAACATGGTGGGGCTTTCCCACCTAGATGCATTCACTTGCCAGAGGGTTTGAAGCCAGTTTCTCCTGTTGTCATCTCAAATGTGTTGGAGCACAAAGCACTGGAAATGGAGGTGGCAGTGAGGCACCCTGCTGCTCACAAGTCTTTCCCCATCACTTTCTTACTTCCAGTCCCCACAATCTCCCACTGCTTGAATTCATGGTTCCTATCCCTACATGGAGCAAGAGAAAGATGGGGAGGGAAATTTGGGACTGTTAGTGGCTGACACCATTCAGACCCAGCCCAGGATGGTCCAGGAAGGGACAGCTGTACAGCCACTCCACTTTGTGTTGGACTGAAAAATTCAAGCTGTCATAGAACTCACTTAGGGATCCTTGGAAGTGGTGGATGTTTCTAGGATTTGATTAAGGCTATTATTGTATTTTGGTCTCTGTGCAAGATTATGTCTGCTCTGAAGTGAGGGGTAATTTTTGGCAGGGAGACAAAGACAATCATCACAGCTCATCATATTAGGATATTACACACGGTATCTCCCTTTCAAAGAAGTATGTGCTTGCTGAGGGTCTGGAAAACTGCAGGCAACTGCAAAGATGAGACTGTGGTTAAGACATTGAGACATGGTAAACATCCTCTGCTCCTGCTAATGGCCCTGGAAAGCAGAGACTGAACAGCTCACAGTCCTTTTGGCTCCACTATGGACTATCCCAGTGCCCAACCAGCTTGGTGCAGAAACCTCCACCTGCATCTTTCATCCCCTACACTGTCCAGCTGTACCTTCCCTGCTCTCCAAAGTCTTTCAAACAGGGCAAGAAGCTGCCTGTGTTTAGAAGAAATTGCTCCCTTGTAAATGTGCTCATGGAAGAAGCTCATCTTGGACTTTCAGAACACCAAGCACCTGGTGGGATGCAGCTCTCTCTTGTGTTGGCATCTGGGTCTACCCTGGTGTGCTCAGCCAAGCATGGTGACTTTCATCAGCTCTTTGAGCAAAACCACTGTGTTGCATTAGCTACCTAGAAACTGGCTTCAGTCTAATCTGGACCTATGTCACAGTGCTGTGCTAAAGCGACAGAGTTTTGAGATGGGTGGGTTTTATTACTTTTTCATTTGGTAGGTTTGTTTGGTTGTTTTTATAATTGAATGTAATAAATAAGAGATTTTGCAGTGGGGATTCAGGAAGGATGAGTAGATGGATTGACAGAAGGTCCCTTCCCATGGAGTAAAACAGTGGTGATGAATTCATGTGAGCTGGCCCCCTCCCGAGCCCATAAATGCTACAAGAATGACCTGGAGGGTTTCATTCTTTCTCTTGTTGTCTGAAAGAATGGGGATTTTTTAGCTACTGAGCAGCCAACAAATATTTTTGTGTAGATGATGGCAGGAGAAAAATTAAAGACCAAATCCAGTCCCAGCTCAAAATGATCAGGAGTGCAGGAGCAGTATCCTGTTCATAGTCAGTGAAGGGAATCCTTGTCAGAGTTAATGCTCAGTGCATGGGGTGAGTGCCAAGCAGCAGCTCCCTGGGGAAGGAGGAAAGACAGGGAATTCATAATTTGCAGGCTACAATCTGCAAACCCTGCAAGGCCAAAACTGTTGTTGCTGCACCAAGCTCTGAGATAGGGGGCAAGAACAGAAGGTGATCCCAGGAGAGCCTGTGACTGCTTCCAGACACTGTCAGGCAAAGGCTCTCCAGGGTCTCTCACAACAGCTGTTTTCATCTTTATGTAATTCCAGTACAGAAGCAACCATCAGGCTGCTGCATTGCATTGACCTGTTTAGAGCTCTGCATCTCCTCTTGCAGCCTCATCTTTTGTGGACTTGGCAGGAGCAAGGCTTAAGTCAGGGGGACCATTCCACTAAGTCAACAGCAGCTAACAAAGATTACTGGGGTAAAGAGGTTCCTGTCACTGTCAAGTCATTCCTCTGGATGGATAGGACTGGTTTTTAAGGTTGCTTCTTGCTCTCTTTTTTCTCTCTTTGTTTGGTACAGCAAACATCAAACAAACATCTCTATATCATTCCATATTTCAGTCCCCATAGCCTGAAGACAGCTTTCTGGGAACACAAACTCATTAGGAAATTCTTGGATGTTGTCCCAAAAATATTTCTAGTGAATAGAAAGCTGGTCTGGCAGGAGAGTATGTGTAACATATAAATAATGGATGCTTCCAGCACATTGTGTGCTTTAAATCTGAGCGTCTTGAATCCAAAGGGACGGTGGAGTGTGCTTAGAGGCAGGCAGAGGACCAAAATGCTGTCTTGTCTTCAGTAAGTGCCTGGACCCTCAAATCCTGGTGTTTGAAGGGGGTCAGGAAAGTGCTTTACATCGCTACCCACAGCTGCTATGTCAGCTGTGTGCTCATGTGTAGGTGAGAAGGCAGCACAGCTCACAGGGTGTCTTGTTTGGAAGACATCTCCATTATGGGCAGGCTGTAAGGAAGCAGACCTACACCTTTATCCACTGCAAAAGGCTCTCCCTTGATCCACGGAAAGGGAAAGGGCAGAGCAAAACAATGCTCCAAGGAAGCTTTAGAGACTTGAAGCATCACAGAACAGATGAAGCAGCAGCAAATACGTGGTTAGAAAGACAACACAATCGCAATTATTATAAAGTCTGTCCAGTGGTTGCTGTGGTGACTCCTAACATCCCCACAACACGGAAGTGCTCAGTCAATGCTGTGTGCCAATTCCAAGAGCTCTCTGACACTTTCCTAAATGTATTATTATTCAGGATGTCCCTACATCGTCTCTTTTCTCCTACAAAGCTATCGAGTGCAGCAGTTGCATCTTCCAGAAGAGGATCCAGCTCTTGGAGGTGTATTTAAAACATCTTTAAGTGTTTTAAATTTAAAACATCCTTCAAATGCAGCTGCAGCAAAGTTCAGGTCACATAACAAATCAGTGCAGAAGCAGGTAAAGACACACACGTCACAGACACGCTCACTCTTCAGGTAGGGAATAAAGCTCTCCAATGCCTCTCCTCCTCCAGAGCACTGATTGCTTTTATCCTCTAAACACAAATGTAGATGTGAAAACTTTCCTCTGTGTCATTTTAGTGAATTGATTGTCTAATTTAAACCTTTTCTCTGAATTATGTGCATCGACTTATGGCAGCTGAATGCAATTAAGAACAGGTTTCTACAGCTAGATTGGAGTCAGCCTTCTTCCCAGGCAGATATTTTGTGCAGCCTCAGATGGTACTTTGGAGCATATGTCACACGGTGCATCAACAGATGCACATGATCTCACTCCACACTAGTCCTGTTTTCTTTTCCTCGGCTCCTCGGATCTTTCCACCTCCAACACAGTGAAATCTTATGCTCTATTCAAGGATAAGTGAACTGAAAGTCATTGGAACAAAAACCCCTCTGGCAGTGCCAAGAAACAACCCTGAGCCCTGAGGCTATTCTGGGAAACTCTTTGCTTTCCAGTTTTCTGAATAGGTGAGCCAAAGATGTGGAATATGAAAAGGCCAAGTGCACTGCACCTACACAGATCTTGGCATTGTCTTTGCCCCTGACCCTTTCAGCTTCAATTCTAATGCTGGTTGAGCTGCCTCCCCAGAGAAAGTCAATTTATTAATTCCTAGTTAAGGTATGAACCATTGCATGAACAGCAGGGAAAATTACAGTCAGTGAGATGTGAGCATGGGAGCACAGGAACAAGTGACCACTTTGCACCAGAAAGGCTCTTGAGACACCCCTGAGTGCCATTTTCTATAATTCAAGAAAAAATGATGCTTTCTGAAATGCACCAAGTTCTGGGTCTAGCCTAAGCACCTTCATTCACTTATGGTTTCTGACAATCTCCTTTCACTCCTCCCACGATGGTGAGAAGGAAAAACCCTCGTTGGATGGTGTTGCAGCAGTTGCAACTACACCTGTTTGTGCAGTGATGGCATGAAGAGGCTGACACAGTTATTACCAGGAGGGAGTGGGAGTGGGAGACCAGTCCCAGGCTATTGTGGCACTATAAAAACTCAACCCCAGGACAGTTCCATGCACATTAGCAGTGTGTTTGCTACCTGAGCTGGGTTTTGCTGCTGTAATGAGTGTTGGTGGTGCAGCAGAGACAAAGACATGGCTCTCATGTTCTTCCTCCTGCACCTGTAGCTCTCTGTGATGTCTGGTACCCAGAGCAGCTGCGGGTGCAAGGCAGGGAGGAGCAGCTGGTTTCCCACAGCCTTCTGTGAGCAGTCAGTTCCACTGGCTTCAGAGTCATGTCACCTTTTTACACCAGCACACATTTTGCCCTCCTGATTTAGCAAAACACTTGTGGGTTTCTCTAAAAGAAAAATGGCAGGACTGGGACAAGATAACAACTATACAGTGAGTTAAAATTATATTAAGGTTCTCACCTCTTTCTTGTTCCGGGAAATTGCACTTGGATCTATTGACCCCAAGGATAGGTTTGGGAGCACAAAATTGAGCACTTTTGCTGCAAAAACCTGTGGGAGAGGAAAGGAAGCAGTCAAAGAGCCAGTTAGAGGAAGAGAGGGAACATAGAGGCCCAAATCCTGAAAATCAGCACAGGAGTTAAACAGTTGAGAATTGTCAACTAACTCTAGAGAAAGATCTGTCCTATATTTAAAACATTTCTCCTAACGAGGAAAGTGTTTAAACTGCTCCTGGGAGCAGGGAGTGGGTGTGCTAGACTGAAATGCCGTCAGCTGTCCGTCCACATGCAGCAGCACAACTTCATTGTACTGTGGCTTTTCCTCATTCTTAAGTTAATTTCTGAAAGGCCTCAGTTAAGTACTTTGATAGGAAAAGGTCATTTCCAGCTCTGAGAGGGCTGGGTTTTGGTGTTTTATTGCCCTTTCCTTGCTGCCACAGCTCTGATCTCAGGCTGCAGTGCACAGGTGATGTTGGGTGCCATTTGCAGCAGTTGCCTAGGCTGCACTCGTTTTGATGAGCGTATTCTCCAGGGAACCTGTAAATAAACAACAGCCAAGTGTGCATGCATTGGCTAAGGGAATCCATTGCTCACACGTCTCCTGGGAACCACACACAAAAGAACTGAGCAGCCTAGGCTGGAAACTGCTGGTAGAAGAAAGGGTAACATCTTTCATTTCAATAGCACTACAAGCACATTGATACCAGAGCTCTGCTCTCATCTTTAATAGCTGCCTTTAATTAAGTGATCGCTGCTTAAGTCAGAAAACACACAGTTAGTGTTCATCGGTCTGGTTTATGGTGCTGTGGTGTTCACAGCTAACTGGACGTAGGCTGACCCCTATGCCCTCTGTTTCTGCAGATACCTTTTCATTTCTGAAGCACTCCCTGGCACTTCAGATCACAGATGACACATGACAGATTAATTATGATATTACAGGAATAACACAAGGTTGAAGTCAAAGTCATTGAGGAGTGAAAAGCAGTAAAGACTCACAGCAGCTTTGAGAACAGTGTGTACCTTGGGGTAGACATGAGTAGGACCCAGTGTCACTGTCTGCCAGTATACTGAGCCCTCACTGGCTATGGCATTGTGTCAACAAAGTTAATTTTTACTATACAACAATGCAGGTATGAGTTTATGATTATCCAAGAAGGAATGGGGTTTTCCTCATTTCATGTTAACTCCAGGCAGTGGTGATTTAAGCTATGCACCTTCATGTGTGCTAGGCAGGATTATGGACTCTGAACCTGATGACTATAATCTTTGCTAAACTGAACAGAATAAAGGAATAAAGCAACAACAACAATAAAAATGAATAGAGTATTTTCTTCCAGTTTGATTACACCTTAGGAAAAGTCCTTTGCACCCACTGTTACTCGGTGCAGGTTCAGGCTGAAAGACAGTGAGCAACGTGATGCCCAGTCAGGTTAGAAAGCAACAGATCAGCAAGAGGCGAAAACACAGAAGGTAAGGAGAATATAGTGTAGTGAGTCCTGAAACAATAGGCTGAGGGTCAGTACAGGATTAAACACCAGGGAATATTTCCTAAGGGGATGTCCTGCCCACCTGATTTCAAAGCATTCAATAGCTGAAATGTAGAGGGAGATGCTCTTTCACCCCTGCTCTGCCCTTTGCCAGCATATGTGACTCCTGTCTGCAGCCTTTGAAACTGCAAAGATTCACAGCTGAATTTTGTCTAGGTCAGTTGAGAAGAAAAGGGGGAAGGCAGCAAGATCCCTCTCACTCTAGTGGATTTGCAACTGGATGCTTCCATCACGACACAGGATTTACAGGGCACTGGTGAAATTGTTTCTGCATAGAGCAGCATTTGATCTTCCTGCACAGAGCCTGCAAACATGCCGTGCATCTGCTGCTGCCAGGGCTGGCTCAGCAGTCAGGGAAGGTTATTTCTAAGAGGGTCTGAAGGACCCAGTGTGTCATCTGGCTCGCTGTTATTGTTGTCTTGAGCCCTCATTTGTTCAGGCCAAGGTAAATTCTTGCTCAGCTGGAAACTTCCCCAGCAAAGGGATGAATGCAGTGGTCCTTGGGAAATGGCCTAGGGCTGAGAAGTCGTACCAGTTCCAAGGGAAAACTAAGCCTTTGTTCCTCAGAAGCACAATCACCATGAAATGTTTTCTGACTCTCAGAGGAAAAAAACCACACAGCTTTATGGGAAAATGTGGCTTATGCAGGAATACTCTGCTGGTTTTCAATCCTTCCTCTTGCAAATACCTCTTCAACTCCCAAAATGATTTCAACTGAGTGTGACAGAACAGAGCTATTTCAGGAATAATTAATTTTTTATCAGTGTTGAGATGCAATAGATTTGAAAGAGAATGAAACTGACTGTGCTTTTGTAACACTACATGAGAGAGACTTTCTAGGAAAGAGACCATATAAAAACCTCCAAAATACATCAGTTAGAGAATAGGATTTCCTACCTAAGTAATGCATCATTGTATTTATTTCTTACAGGGATATAAAGCAACAGCTGGTACAGTTCTGCAACAAACCAGACTACAGTAATGCTAGTTCCCACAGAACTGGTGAGTCCTTCTTTCAGAAAGGGTTTAGCATCCAGCAAAAGGTAAAGCTATAGCAATCATTCTCTTTTTCCCTTGATTAGAAAGAAAGGGCTAACAGCCTCTCTCATATTCAGACTGTTTATTATTTTTTCTTAATGGTTATTCTTTTTTGCTTTCCCAGGTAAGAAAAAGCAGGGGCACTGGTGCTCACAGGACACTTATGCCAGATGTAGCCTCACATGAAGAATCAGTAACCAGCCTCCTAGAACCAGACTTTGGTACTCTGGCTCCTATTTAAATAAGTTTACTTGGGCTGGATGACTTCAGGATTCACTTCTACTCTTAAAATTAGGTAGGACTATGGGAAAGCACTTAGAAGGAAAATATTGACTGGCATCCAGGTGGTGCAGATCTCAGCAGGGTCCTGCATCTTAAGCTAGAGGTCTTAATGCATTTTTTTTCCAGTGGAAAAGAGGTGATTAGAAAGCACCCTTTGGTGCTTGTAATGATTTGTAAGGTCCATACATGGCTTTGGCTGCAGCAGACAGTGGGACAGGATTATACTGAAAGCTGAGGCAATCTGTCTCCTTCCTCACAGAAGAAAAAAAAAAAGGAGAAATAGCTTAGAAGTACATTAAAACAAGAAGCTAGCCCTAGGAGAAGTGTCTAAGGAGAGAGGATAAAGGAAGGAGTCCTGTGGGAATGAGAAGCTCTGTCCTTCGTGCTGGTTTAGCTGCTCCTTCCCTTTGGTCCAGCTTCTTTTAGGATTGTTGTTTATTCTTTTTAGAATTCAAAAAGGAGGAGAGAACCGAGGCTCAGTTGCTTTGCAGAACTTCTCTGGGGAAGGGCAAACTGGGCAATGTAATTGTGGATTAGAAACAGTTCTGGAGGGCAGATGTAAATGGGAGGGGGGATAAAGCCTAAATGCAAACCAAAAGAGATGGTCTGGACAAGAACCAGTTATGGTACCAAACCAAATGGGATGCAGCTGGGGCAGTGAGGCTTTAGCTGGGAGCCTCTTTTGAGGCTCATAAAGGATTTCTGGGACTGAGGAGCTCTAGTTCTGTTCAGAAATTGGTTATCCCCCAAATGCCAAAAATAACCCTGGCCTGACTTAGCCAGCAGCCTGTGTTGCAACTATACCAGACTCTGCATGAGTCAGGAAGAAAGCCGTAGGAGAGGAAGGGAAAGGACAGCATTGTGTGGGCTGCCACGGGGTGAGGTGAAGAAAGCACAGTCTGCTACCACCAGTACCCAACTCTTGCTTAAACAGGTTTTTCTGGACAGGTTCAGGATTCACTTCCCCTCTGAAAAGTAGGTGGAACTGTGGGGAAGATACTTAGAAGTATTGACTGGCATCTGGGTGGCACAGATCCCAGCAGGGTTTTGCATTTCAAGACCAGAGGTCTTGGCACTTTTCCTTCTGCAGAAGAGCAAGGTGACCATGTGCAACGTGGAGTTGCTCTTACCTTGATGGGAGTAGCGACTTCTGGGCTGGCTACCACTAAAGGAGAGATTAACAGCATGCCTGAAAACTCACTGGGTCGCTCACTAGCTGTCAGAATGGAGATGGCTCCCCCCTGCAATGCAAAATAACAGCCCACAGCTTAATACAGGTGCCAACATCTTGTTTGTACAATAATCCTGTTGCTGGAAGAGGTTTAGTCCAAGTAAGCAATTATTTCTGCCCCACTGAGAGTCCAGTGGGGTCAGCAAGGAAGGCTGGAGGAGTAGAAGCACTGGAAGTGTCTGGGTTTTGTGGGGGAGAAGAGATCTGGTTTCTGTTCTCACGGTATAAACCCTCATGCCACACAATTCAACTCTCCATGCAACATCCATCAGCTCCCTGGGATGCCTTGTGTCCTCCTTACTTTAAAGGACTGAGAAGAAGAAAATGTCTGAAGTGGTAGTTGAGGTGGGACTTGAAAAATTAGTTGGAGTTTATCAGCCTGACAGACTGATGCTGCATGGGGAGGATGCCCTGAAGCTGGGCTTGATCCATGCTGTGCCACTGGTAACCTGGGCAACAGCAGTGCTGCCACTGGCATGTGAAAATCTTCACTAATTAATGGGAATTAAATATTCTCCTCCCCAGTGTCCCCAGCCCCTCCAGCCCCACAGTGCTGTGTCAAGGGTCTGGCAGCAAACACCAGCCCATGGTCTGGAGCTAAATGAGAGCCAGGCTGAGCCATCCCGCACGAGGATGGGCTGATGGCGAGGGGTGCAGATGGAAGGGATCCCGTGGGCTTGCTTGGGAAAGTTTGCAGAGGATTAGTTGCCAAGGGAAATATTTGGGGAACTTGCACATTTCTGGAGAGCCAGGGGCTTGTTAAATGGAGCAGCAGCAAGAAGCATCTCAAAGACTTCACTGGGAAATTGCTCCTTGTTACACGGTGGCTTTGGAGCACGGGAGCCCTTCAGAGCATGCCATGCCTTCTTATGCCAGAACACTTTTTTATCTGAGCATGGACTGAATCCCAAAGTACTCATTCATTTTCCTCTCCTCCAGGAAGGCAGGGAGGGCAGATCAATGACATCAGTGGGAATACTGTTAGCTTGAATAAAGGGATTTGGCCCGTGCTGTCAGAATCAGGCTTCAGATCTGTTCACCAAATCAGTGCCTTTGTTTTTGCAGCCTTAATCCCTGGTACATTTTCCTGTAAGGTTGTTTAACAGAATAAGGCTACAGGGTATTTTCATGCTTCATCCCCATGCTGCTCACAAAGCCTTGGAGGGCTTAACCTCCTGGTTAGTGCTTAAAATGAAAGGGGAAACCTGATGCTGCAGGGAGCTGGTGAGCCTTACCACACAGCCACGGGAATGAATGGTCATGTCAAAAAGCAGGCTTCTCCTTGCAAATGGCTAATTAGGGCCATGGTGGGGGTAGAAAAGTTAAGGACTGTCTTTACTCAAGGCAGATCTCAGGGCTGTAGCATGCTGGCAAATCAGTCAGTGAATAAAGTGGAAGGGAAGGTTCCTTGTAGTTTTGCTTTCCTGCTGTGGAATGAGTTATTTCCCACCATCCCCATGAGTACCACCAGACTATGACACATGTTCTGGGTGCTGCTGGGAGGGGTAGAGGATGGTGCTTACCATGGAGTGCCCCAGGATGAGAACAGGCAGTTTGGGGTGCTCTTTCTTCATGAGATCAATGTGCTGCAAGCTGTCCCTGATGAAGACGTGGAAATCTGAGACAACCATACGATCACCCTCGCTCTGCCCATGGCCAACTGCAGGGGAAAAGCAGAGCACACAGCTAAGGCATTTGAAGCAGTGGTTACAGTCAAGAAAGGACCTGGCAGAAATAAGCCTGTTGGACTGTTTCTGTCCTAACTTGACCTTCTCCTGCAGTCATCTCTCAACAGAAAAAGTGCTGTAGAAATGCAAAGAAAACTGCATGGAACTGTCAAGTGCCATACTGTCCATGACCTGACTTTTTAAAAAAACATCATAGAATCATAGACTGTTAAGGGATTGCAAGGGGCCTCTAAATTTGGTCTTCTATTCCCCCATGTTTCTATCTGCTCTCCAAAGCTAAGAGTATCAAGTTACTTCTGGCAACCTCCAACATCAGGGTGAGGAAGGGCTGTCTTGCCTTGCTGATGGGTCACTGCATGCTGGAAAATGGGGATTTGCCTCAGGGATCATATGCTTTGGGTCTGGTGGCTCACTGTACAGCTGTAATTGCTGTGTAGCATCTTAGCCAGAAACAGAAAGATTCTGAATACTAAATACAGTTGCTATAAATTTAATGATCCATGGACACTGCCTTTTCCAGGGCCTGAATGTGCATAAACTCCACAGTCCTGCTTTTTCTCATGATACCCTGCAGTGCTGGGTGGGCTGGAAACCTCCTCTGTGTGAGGTAAGGGGTCAAGTGATGGAGGTTGCAACAGCCTGCAGTGGGCAAGTATCCAGTAGCAACCTCCTCTTAAACAAGTGTTAATGCAAACTGTACCACACCTGGACTCTTCCCTCACTCTGTGTCTGGGAATTATCTTGCCTAACGGAAGGGAAGGGGAAGATTAAAATGGGAGATGGTGAGTTGCCATGGGAACAGTGGCATCCCTGGCAGAGGTGGAGCCAGCATCACCACCAACACAGCCCCAGGCAATTTTGAGCTTGCAAAGGCTTGAAATTAATACCACCTTGGGGAAGCAGTTTGCATGCTTACCTGACCACACATGCATGCTATTGTCTATCACAAATAGGATTTGTCCTTAGAAACAGCCCTTTGCTTGTTTCTGTTCCATGCAGGTTGTTAAGGAAAATTGTGAAGGGGAAAACACATCCCACCCTTTGGGTTAGGGTATAGGGGGGTCTTGAACATCTCCCTCCTACTGGGTGTCTCCTTAGGCCTTCTCCAGTGGGCACTGAGGCACATTTATAGACACAAAGGGACAATGGCTTGTTAAAGGAGGTGAAGCTGATAATTGTTGACATACTGGGTGGTTCCCCTTGCAGTGATCAGCAAAGAAAAGCACCGCTGACACAGCCACAAAGGTAGTCAGTCACATCTGCTGGCAGTGGTCATACCAGTGGGAATCAGTAGGTGTCAGCTTTCTCGTAAGCCACCCAAAAAAAGCACCTTGCAAATTAGGCAGAACTTCTAATAAAAATCTGGACTAAATTCACTCCATCTAGGAAAAACTGAACCCAAACTTGTTTTTTTGTCAGGTGGTCTCCATGGCTGGATCTTTTGGCAGTGAAGGCTGCAATCAGCCACCCTGGCTGCCACAAAAACCCATACACATCATGCTAATCAATTATAAATAGCGTTTTACCATTTCTGCTTTCCATGCACACACTGCAATTCCTGCCAAAATATGGTGCAGCAAGCATCCTCCATGGATCAGTGACCAGAAACAAATCGAAAAGCAAATTAAAATACAAGTCATGATAATCTCCAGAAGTGAAACCATGTGTGTGGCTAGAGGAACGAATGACTTTAAACTGGTTTTTGTTACAGATGGAAAGTGAACTTATTACAACTTTTATACACATTCAGTCCATTCACTTTATGGTCCTCAAATGTGTTATCTGCCTACTATTCAGCTCCAAATGTAGCAGGTTAATATGAGATGAACAGTCCAGAGAGAGGAACATTTTCCCTAACAGAGCTCTGCACTTCAGGGTATTTTTTCTCCAGTGCTGCCTCACTTGCTTCTAGTCTCTCCTTCTCTCCAGTGCTCAGACGTCTGTGCAAGCAGAGACTGCAAGTCCCCGTGGCCCAGGTCTGTAAATGGGCCATGAGTCCTTGCTCTGGAGCTGTGAGTCTTTGGTCTATTTTTGGATGAGACTGAGGGAGGTCTGGAAAGCCTCCTTGGCTCTCAGTGTGAAGAATTTCCCCTGCTCCTACCACATAACAGTGACACTGCTTGTAACAGTCAAAGCAATGATTGTGGAATCCAAGAAACACCTGTGCAATGCTGTGACAAGTTCCTCTTCAATTTTTTCCAATGTTTTTTTATTAATAACTTAATGACCCCCCCCTTTTAACTCTGGTTTTAAATACCAAACTCCTGTTCCCCACTCAGATGGCACAGAGCTTGAGCAGCAGTTTGTCCTCACATGTGGGATAGGAAAGCCATGCAAGTCTTTGCTTTAATATTATCCCTGCCCCTCACACAGGGTTAGCCAGGGGGCATTGCTAGGTCATGGTCTTTTATTCTACTATTTTCTGTTCTTCCTCTCCAAGAAACCAAACTTGTTCCCCCAGTGAATGAGTATATTGCAAGTTTGAATTCCCCAGCTGACAAACTTGAGGGTGAGGAACTAAGACCTCTTCCATTAGATGAAAAATATTTGCACAACCAAACATCGATACAGTCAAGCATATTGACATGTTTTTCTCTATCTTTTGCCTTTAGAGCTATTAAGAATGAAAGGTCAGGTTCATCCCTGATGTAAAGCTATTACCTTTGGGTTTTGCTGGGAATAAATCTGCTGTAGTGATTCCACAGTGCCAGTGGCAAAACAGTGGGTGCAAGAGGAGGGGAACCACCTTCCCCTAGCAACTGGAACTACCCAGAGACTGCTCCACACCAAGTGACACAACGTCAAGGGTGACAACAGAGCAGTGTCCAAGAATCACAGCTCCATGAGCTCCTCATCCCAGCATTCCCACAGGGGCTCCTGGTTTCAGCAGGGCAGTGCAAGGTGCAGTGCACAGAGCTGTGACTGCTGGTGCACATCCTCACAGCACACTTAGTGTCCAAAAGCTTTTAATCTGTTTCCATCTATCTGTCTTCACACCCAGCTTGTGTGGTTCACTGCTAGTACTGTGTTTGTGCAGTGGCTCAGTGATCATTTCAGGTTGTGTATACTGACCTAATTGCAGGCACCCTTTCCACGGATCTTTAAAAGTGAGAATCCAAACCACATATTTTCAAGTTGCAAATCTAGAATTAGGAGATTTAAGCATCTATTTCCAACCAAACACACATCTGCAAAATAACATATTTTGCTCAAACAAAATCTAAATAAAGGCTGATCATCTGGCCCAATATGTCAGTTATTAAATTTTTCCCTCTATTTTCAGCATGAGCATGCTCAGACTATGGCTCTGCACCGGGGAGTCAAGAGCAACAAACAATTCAGTCATTCCTGTCAGAAAGCATGACTTCAGAGTGTGATTCCACCTATGATTATAGATCCTTCAGAACTACACATCTCTCTGGATAAAATAATACTGACTGCCTGCACAGAAAGACAAAGCTGAGAGTTCAGGGATGGAGTATTTGAGGGTGTGAAGTCTCTGGGGAGTCAGTTATAACCATGTAAATATCACTCTGCCTGCATAACAGATCCTGTGACCCTGGAAATACATACTTCTACAAGTCCCTTCATTCCTCAAATCCCATATTCTCTCATGCTGTGGGGGCTTGCTTTTGAAAACCACTCCAAAGCAGCCAGGCTCTTCAGCTGACGTTGGCTCACATGCCTCAAAAAAAGGTTACGTCCTGTTCAGATTGGAGATATCCTGAAAAACATGTAAATAAAAAACAGTCCAACCTGACACTCCTTTCCCTTCATTAAGAGCCAAATGGGAACTGCCTGAAGAAATAAGCAGCCCAGCTCTGGGTTTGTTGGGCAGACTGAGTCTGATGAGGGGACCTGGGCTGGATCTCCACCAGCACGATGCTTTTGTGCTGGGGCTGTGGGGCCACATCAGAGCTGAAGAAATCTGTCCTCAAATGCAGTAAAGAAGACCAGAAGAATATTAGGCAGAGAGGAGAGCTTGGGAGTGCCTGTCCCTGCACACTGTGGGGTGCCTCAGCCTGCAGCCCTCGGAGGCACCATGGGGATGGTGAGTGTGGCAGCACACCCTGACCACCCTCAGATACCTGCTCTGGTGTTGTTCTAAACACTAACTTTTACAGAAGCCACACACCATACATATTTGTTTCTCTTTCCACGTGCTCAACCCTCCTGACAAAAATGGAGCCTGACCCTGGATGCTCAAGTGAGGACTGAATTGACCCTCTGACCTTCACCAGGAACATTTTGCTATGGAAAATGAGGTGATGGCAATGCAGGGCAAATGTTGAGTTCAGCTATGGTGCTGTAAATTCACCAACGTCAGTGCTGCTCCTTAAAGCTTACAGTCATGGGAAAGCAGAAATTATGCACCATGTTGTTTTTTCAGCCTTTGCCCCCTATTTATTATGGAAAAGTCATAAAACAAAGACAGAGGACAGGAGAAATCTGCCTAGGGAACAGTAATTTTTCAGGAAGAATTTGTATCTTGGCTTTTCACATATTTTGGTGTTTCCAGCTTTGGGGGAAAGAGATCCATTTTTATTGTAGTGAGAACACCACCACTGTAGAACGAGATGTTCTCCCCTGCCAACGGATGGTAGAAACAATCAGGAAGAATGCAGAGCTTGACTCCTACCTCAGGACTCATCAATAATATCTGTTTTCCTCTCTAGAGGTGTAACTCCAGGATTTTAGAGTGGGAAAATCAGGAACAGGCAGAGCCAGGGGTTAGGTCAGGAATTCCAGGCCAACCACTCCCTCAGCCCAGACACATTTTGAATTGCAATGGTACTAACAGAGGAGTGTCAGGAGTTTTCAGTGGTTAAAGGTGAGAAGTGCCACCACTGTGAATTCAGTGATTCCCAGACACAGCTGAGGAGCAGCTCTGGTATCTCAGAGCCCCACTCTGGAAAAAAATGTCTTAATGATGGCAGAGGGGCCATCATCAGCAAGGCTTGGTGCTGGAGCACTTGATTTAATAAGCTGGCTCATGATGTGAGTCAGTTCCCAAAGAGCTGTTGTAGGCCAGAAAAGGTGATTTTGCTGCCTTAGCACTGGCACTGCCACAGCAGTGGGCAGCAGCTCGTTACAGCACAGAGAGTGGTGTGCAGCAGAAGGATTTGTATTAGAGCCCACAGCCAAGCTCAGGTAGAAGATCCTCTTCTTTCACTGTCTCGTTCATCAATAAGCTTGTTGGAATCTCATAGGTCCATTTGAAGCAAATGCCCAAATGGCTTTTGGAAAAGAAGCTATTATGTGATTATTAGCTTCTGGAAAGATTTGTTTTATTCTTGAAGTCCTCTGCTTCTATTTTCTGCCCAAAATTGGAGATGGAATGGACCTCTCACCGGTGTTGGACACTGTGATGTATGGGAAGGTGAGCCTACCTCACCTTTTTTTGTTCTCACCCCACCACAGGTCATGCTGCTGGTAAGAGACATGAGCATAGTTGTGTCCTGCTTGCTGTCTGGTTTAGGGAATAAAACACATAATTAAAAATTCTCATGGTGCTCAGATGCTTTCCCTCTGCAGGTGACCCATGCAGAGGAATGATGCTGGGTCTGGAGCCCACAGGAGGGAGATGCCAGTGACAGAAATGTGGATGGTTCTTCTGGTGCACAAGGTGTAATGTGCCTCACCCACCATCTCCCTGACCTTGCAGCTGCTTGCTCAGGTGGGCACCTCACTATGATGGTCCCCAAACCTATCCTGAGACCCCAGTGCCATGGGAAAGCACCACTTCAGCAGCTCACTTTATATCCCAACCCCACAGACTGGGAGACAGCGACCCTTGCCTGCCTCTGCTATCCTCTCTGCCTTTTACAAAATATATTCAGACTTGGAGATAAAACTTAGAGCACAAGATGCAGCAGATAAATTTTCCAGAGTGTTTCAGCTTTTGCAGCCAGTGCAGCAGTTAATGAAGTGTGTCACAAGGCATTGCAGCTGATGCCTGTATTTATGAGCTCTACTGAAACTCCTCTGAGCAGGGACTGCTTCTTTTTATTTTTTTTCCAGTACTTGTACAGCACCAGCACCACAGGGCATCACCACAGACCTTGGTCCAAGGTACAGCAAGATTTAAAAGTAATAATTAACTCTAATCCCAGGCTATAAGGCAGCAGGGTTTTGCAGAGGAGGAGTTTGGAGAAAGCACATAGATGGAGAATTTGGGGAGACAATACACAAGGCAACAACATAGCAGATGTTCTGTGAAGCCTTGATTTTCTGCTTGGTGACTTTTTAGGGTTTAATGAAAAAATTATTAATGAAATAGTAAACACTTCAAATTGTCATAACAGTTCACTACTTAAAAAACTATACTTGTTTTGTAATGGTTTAAGTACACATCTTTTTCATCAAGTGAGAAAAGCTCATTAATTAAACAAACTGGATTTCAAAGCCCTCAATGTTTAATTATTTGTTTAACAAGCAGTACATCTAATCCACCATTCAGACACACAAACAACTAAAACAACAGGAAGAATCTTCAAAGCAGGACAATTAACATCTGGAAAAGTCAACAGACTGTGCCTGTATTGTCAGTAACACATAAAGCAAATGTTCCACTGGCAGAACAAATACACAGAGGAACCACCTCAGAGATCATCCTGCTGATTCCTGCTCAACAAAGCATCTTTCTTGCCCTCAGAACAGACTTATCACAGTAAGGGAGCTTGTTCCTGTTTGATTTCCCCAATTTCTTTCCATTCTTCAACCAAATCAAGTCTGATGCACAGAGTGCACTATGAAATTTCTGCCCTCCATCTGTACCTACTACCTACTCTTCCTTTTGCTGCATGTGGAGAGCTTTGGCACCAGGACAAAGACACATGAGCCAGGAGAGAGCAGGGTAAGCTGTCCTAGGATTTAGAACATAGGTCATGCTCCCTTGACTCTGATCAGGTTGCCATCTAGGTCAGCTGCTGTGCTTATTTTGTAGCTAAACCTTGGAGCTGAGTGTCTCAGTGTCCACCTGACTGAGCCTCAGCTGTGCACTCTCCTCCTCTCCCACAGCTCTGGTTTCCACTGGAACAAACACCAGTTTGACACAAGCCTATGGTCTTTCCCAGGAAGATTACTTTCACATCAGATGGGAACCATTAGGAACTAAAAGGAGAAGATCCTCTCTCACCACTGCTTCCACTTTTATGTTCTTTGAGAACCTGAAATACCCCTCAACATATGCTTATCCTTACCAACATCTGGGTAGTCCTGGGCATCCCTTCTTTATCACCTCCAGCAGAGATGCAGTGAACACACTGGGTTTTCCCACACAGGCACATTATACAACCACTAGATATGGTACCCAACAGAATTACCCTTACCCTGGGTGTTTTATGTATGAAGCATGTTACAAAGACTACAGGTGGATTCTGCCTCACTCTGACCAAAAGAGAGCCTTGTCTTGAAGGCACAAGTCCATCAGCTTCTCTCTTCCCTTCCAAGGTTAGCAAAATAATTTTCCTTTCAGCATTTGCTGGGTAGTTTTTATTCACTTGCCTCACACAAAGAGTGCAGCAAACTGAAAGCATTCTCCTCCCACATCAGAGACACATTTGCAGAGATGAGATATTTTTAGAATTGTGCACACAGAGATATATTGTTTGTTGTCTTGGTTAGGGAAAAAAAAAGCAACAGTCAATTTTCTATACTAAAATTATTTGTGCCTTATTGCTAGGGAGCAGACAACCAGTCATCTTGCTAAAGCCATTTGAAATCTTTTCTGTACTCCAGAGATGACAAACAAAATGACCTGGTATGTATCAGAGCAGCCGTTAATTCTGGCTAACAAGGCAAACTGTTTCTGTCAATGTTAAGAGCCAATTCTTCTCTAATGGATACAAACATGGTTCTTTTGGCTTTAGAAGACTTGCCCATTTCTAATGCAGTTGCTGAATTTGGCTCTGAACTGCAGTTCCTTAAAAGTCTTCCTGGAACATTATGTTGCTCATGCAAACATGCTGAAAAAACCCATCTGAGTGTTTGTGTTGCAAAATAAGGAGCTGCATTTACAAACAGCAGTCACTGTGGCCAGGCTAGAAACCCAAGCGTCTCGTGGGATGCCATGAGATGAAGGGGCCAAGGCAGTATGAAAACCTGCACAGGCCACAGTCACTTCCCACACTGCCTGGAGTGGGGCAGTTTTGTCATCCCTGTCACAAAATCAGGAAGCTGCTGTGGCGTGGCTGGTGAGGCTAAGGTCCACGAAAGAGGAATATGGAAACCTCTTCCTCTTCCACAAATACTCACAACAGTATTCCACTTTCCTCGTCAGGCCCTTCTGCAACGCCACCTCCCCAGCCAGCCCTTAAGAACATAAAAGCAGAAGATAGCTGGGAGAAAAATCCTTTTCTACCAGGCTGCTGGGATCAATGGTTTGAAAACATTGCACAAAGCCAGTGTAGATGGCTGAGTAGCTGTTGAGCTCCTCTACAAAAGGGTTTCCTTTGCTGATGAATGAAATGACTCCTGTCTAATTGCTTCTCCTACGGGATGAAGATCACAACACAATATAAGATATATAATCAGCAAAACACAACTTACAGTGGCTCTAAGGAGTCAGAGACACTAATCAAGCACTAAAGGATTTTATCTAGGGACTATAATAATTTTTATAAGGCACTATAATTTTTAACAGTTATCCTTGCAATTTTGCACTGAGATTTTGCTCTTTTTCATGAGGAGCACATAATTTCCTGAAGAATTGGTGAGGTGACATTATTTAGTATTGAAATTGGTCTTCAAAGACTTATTCTGGCATGACATAGAACCAGTATCAATGCCCAAATACCGCAGAAAAAATGCATGGACTTTGTTGGAGTTAATCCAGGGTCTCACAAGTTCATTTGATCTATATGCTGCTGATCTAAGAGCAGAGAAGAGCTTTTTTTCTGCTCCTCACATGTGACTTGAGATATCACTTCAGTGGAAGAAGCAAGCAGCCAAGGGATATCTCCCTTGGTATTTTATTTTAGCTTTAAAAACATATATAATTTTCTTCTCTTGTTTTAATCCCATAAATTAAAAAAACAAGGGTGCAAACTGTACTTTTTCCTAGCTGTAAACAAGGATGAAAATCCACTTGCATTAACTTTCTGATCCAAATTCCAGTTTTAAAACAGCTGGGACACCAATTAAAAATGTCAGGATTTTCAATGAAAAAAAACCCAACTTTTGGAGTGCTGAAGTGGAACTGCACACTCCCCTTCCCCTTCCCTGCCCATTTATTCCAAAGCATGGCTGGCATGTGGGCTGCCTCTCCAACACGCACATGCTATTAACTCCTAAATGACAGCTTGTTCAACTAGAAAACATTTCCATTTCTTTCCTTAACAAAGGCATTCATTTCTTGCTCTTCTGTTTGTTTAAAGATGGTTCCCTTTGGCCTGCCTGGGAGTGTGCAGAGCCCTCCTGACTGTTCCCCTGAAAGAGTGCTCCAAGTGAATGGAGGTGGCTGAGCAGGGAGCCTTGCCCCGCACACTGCCGCAGCATCAGCCCAGCTTCTCACACTGCACAATCCAGATGTGAGCCTTGGGTAGCTCTGTGCTTGAGCAAACAATCAAATCAATTAATTTTGGGAAAGACAGACCTAATTCTTCCCTGCCTACAGTAGTTTAGGCATCACAAAGAAAAGAAGATGAAAGCTGGATCATGTAAGAACTCTCTTCATGCTGCTGAGGAATGTCTTGGGAGACGGACACAGCTTCCTTTCAAGCTCTCTTCAAAAGGTTCCTCTCCATGCAGACCACCCATTGGGGACCCACATCAATAATCAACAACAACAAAAAAGAATTTAAAAGACCCATTTTTCATCCAATTTATTTACATGTTAAAATAAACACGAGTTCCCATCTAGAGCAAGGGCTCCCAGTGGGTTCTGTTTAGTCTGTGAGATTCTTGGCACCAGAATACAGCATTTCTCTATTCCAAAGCAATCTTGGCACAGAATTGTTGGTTATATAATTTTTTAAGCAACTGGCAAATGAATAATAATGTTTCTAAAAAGAGTGACTTGTGTTCTAGGATACCAGTAAGGTGTTTTACCAATTAATCTGCCAAAAGGTCATTAACAAACCTGAGATCTCAAGACCCTTCATTCAGGGTCAGCTCTCTCCATGGGTTGCACTTCCAGTTCTCAATCACCCTGTCCAAAGGGAGCTTTCTCACAGAGTTAAAAAGATTTTCGCTTTTTGCTTCACTCCTTCTTGTTGCCACACGGCAGTGCCACCCTCATTAGATGGGATTTGTCCCTGTTCCTGACAAGGCACGAAGGAAATACCACTTTCCCACAGCCAATAGGTTTTTATACTCACTTTGCACCAGCTCAATGGGTGAGCAGCAGGTGGATTATTTGAAATAAGGACAGGCTTTTTTAATTTTTTTGTTTTTTTTAGCAGGGTACATCCGCACAGAGCTGTAGCTCACTCAAACACTAACAGATCTGAGAGCAGCACAATTAAGGAAAAAACCTCCTGGTGAAGCAGGTCTGGCAGGGAGCATGCCTGGGTGGGTCAATCCTGCCCAGTGTGCCAGAGCACAAATGCTGCCAGTTGGCTCATGGCAGAGTGGCATTTAGATGGTGCACGGGGGAAGTCACGGGGAAGTGGCAGGGCAGAAAATAGCTCCCCTAAATCTGTCTTGCAGCAAAGCTGTTGTCCTTTCCTGGTACAGGTTGATTTCAGAGTTAGTGTTTCAGTTGCTTTTTACCACTTCATACCCTTTTCTCTGTAACTTTCCTCAATGCAACTCTGATATATATATATATATATTTACAAAAAAACCAGGATCAAACTGGCAGGTTATTGCTTTCTGTGCTCTATTACTCATGTCAAGCCATGGCTGGGTGACAGTAAGCAATGAATCCTGGCTGGCAGGTCTACAGTTCAGTAAACAATGCACAGATACAAGTGTTGAGCTATTGAAGATTACAGACCCAAATGCTGGTTTTGAGCTGTGAGAGCTACTTCACCATCAACCAGCAAGGGTGTATTTGCAGCTCAGGGAGAGCTCTCTACAGAATCTGGGCAGGAGAGGTGCAAGGTTCATGGAAAGGCAGAGGGCTGTAGCCAAAAGTACAGGTGGTATCAGGCAGGGTCAGTTCTCAAGTGTCCTCTGGCTCCTCTCCCTTCCCCCAGCCCTCTGCTGAGCTGAGCGTGAACTTGGCACCACCATGGGTCAGGCTGCCCGCTCTGTAGCACTAGAAAAACTGCCAGGATCTGTCAGCAGGCTTTGTCTTGGATAAATTCAGAACCAGAAAATAAATGTAGCATGGAGAATGTAAATTTTAAGAGAGCTGGGTTGAGAGCATTAGTCTTTGTACCATCTACAATTCAGCACTTTTTTTTTAAAACTTTATTTTTGTAGCTAAGCAAGAATTCTCAGATTAGAGAGTACTGCCAAGCCCTGAATAAATCCCAGCATTAGAGATGCTGTGGGTATAACAGCTCTCCCCATGAACTGAATCTGCAGACAGTACCTTCAGAGAAATTAACCCTCGAGTGCCACAGGACAGACTCTGTAGCATCAGTTTCAATGCTCTGGGAAATCTCACCTTGTGGTTAGAACAGGTTTCTCCTATTCATGGAGCAATACTGATGAAGGATGGAGTAAAGCACAGGCTTAGAATAACTTAGAATGGCTCACACAGTAACTTTCCTGCATTGTTGGCGAAGTGGTTGAGTTTCCAGGTGGAATCCTGAAGACAAATTCAACCAAAGGATGTGTAACTACCAAACTGGTCAAGCAGCTTGTAATTACCTGCCATCTGACTGCTTATTTTCCATCCACAGCCCATTCCTTAGCAGTTCTGAAAGAACCTGCTTAGAATTTGGATATAAGGAAAAGCTATACAGGTGCAATTTAACCTTTCTTATTTTTCTGCCTCATCCCTTTCAATATTGGTGAGATGTTTTATTATAAGCTGCTCTATTCACTGGCTGAATCTTCCTCTCAGCCTGTGAAGAACCATTCACAGTAATGGTTTTGCATTCTTGGAGCTCAGAGCTTCTCAGCTGCAAGCTCTCTGGAAGTGGGTCAACATCACATTCAGATGGTTTCATTAATAACCTGAGATATACTGAGGTGAAGTGTTATTCCTGAGAGCCAAGACAAACCTTTGGCAGAGCCAAGTGGTGTTTCCAAAGACCTTTTTGCATAGCCACTGCTGTGATACAGAATGAGCCACATCCTGATCTGAACCATACAGGACTGATCATAGGACTGCAGGAAGGACAACCTGCACAAGATACCCACAGCTAAAACTGCAGCACTGTTGGAACATATCAGAACATAGGCCAGATTGAAGTGATGTGAAATCCAGGGAAGTCTTCAGAAATATAAGTAAAAGAGCTTTTCTAGTGTAGGTCACTAAAATTTGGCCACAGGTGGCACAGACAGGACATGCTCCCATCTGAGGACTGGCTGTTACAGAAATGGGCTGATGAGTCCTTATTTGATGTCTTAGTACATTATGGAACCAAAATCCCCCCATGGCAGTTGGCTCCCTCAAGACTTCAAAGTGAGCTCCACACACATCTTCAGGTAAGACTTCTTCCAGGTGGCCTTAGGTTTTGTAAGACCTTTTGCAATCCTCATTTTGTTATTCTGAAGAAGGCTCAAGGCCAAAAGGAGTGTTACTGAGATGCTGGAGAATCTCATCTGGGTTGGAGAATGAACCAGAGGTTAAGCAGATGTTTTGCTTTACTTTACCAGTGACCTCAGAAGTGAAGAGGATCACACTGCCAGAGGCTTTCAACTATCAAAGTTAATTTCCTAAAATTCTGAAATAATTTTCCTAAAGCACCAACTATGATTGTATAGCTCTCTGTACACTTTAAATGCTAAAATGATATTTTATTCTCTAAAATAATAGTTCAAGATATGCAAGTTTTTTACTAAAATAGGAAAAAAAAAGCCTGAAAACCTATGAGTCAAATCCTAGTCCTACTGAAGTTAGTGGCATTTAGCTACTGCCTTCAGAGGATGCAAGCATGTACTCAGTGTGTAGCAGCACAGAAGCAATTAAGGCTCAAGCAACTAAGAAATAAATCCCCAAACTACATAAGAATCATATTATAAACTTGCCTTTAAGTCAGAGGCATTCTGAAAGAAATGAGAGGCTGCAGTGCTGAGTTGGGCATGCAGGGACAGGCACCACCCCTGAAGGAGAGAGGGGCAACGCTGATGGCATCTGATCCCTCAGCAGGGAGCAGCTGATGTCTCAAAGAGGAAAGGAGAGGCAGAACCAGGAAAGGGTCATGGGATGTGTGGCACAGAAGTGAAAGACATCAGTTAATGACAGCAGTTTATGTTAATGCTCTGCCAGGCTCCAGACAACCAAAAGAGAAATGCTCTGAATTAACATGTTGTGGGTAACTATAGATGGAGAAGAGAAAAACATTGGCATCCAGCCCTAACGTGGGCAGGAATACACTAGGACACAAAGTGAGGAACTTCAAAGAGTCAGAGGAGCAAGAGCCTGGAACAACCTGCTCAGCAGCAACAGTGTGTGCTGGCAACCAAAGTTGGTTAAAAACTGATCTTTGACCACTTGTGAAGAAGAAGAGGATGCTGTTTGCAGGAACAAATGCCTGAATAATGCAGGGAGTGTCTTCCTGCCCCTGCTGCTAACAGGAATATGTCTTAATAATAAAATAAATGCCCTCTTTTAACATTCAAAATGAAAGTGCAATAGGAGAAGCACTATTAAATTAAACCCAATCCACCAGACACTGCATAACCAAACCTGTTTCTCTGCAACTCTTGGACATATTGAAGGGGGAAGAACCTGAATATGTGAATCAACAAAGGATTAATTTTCCTATCTATTGTTCACTGATTATTTTCCTTCTGGGGCTTGCTGCTGCAATATGCATTTGTTTGGAAGCACTGATAGAGAACATTCTGGGTTTTTTTTTTTTTTTTTTAAACTCTATGTCTTTTGTTATTAAAAAAATGTCTATTAGTTTTAGGACTTCTGAGAGTCCCTTAAAAGGTCTGCTCATTGTCTGTAACAAATAGAGCTTCTCCCAGGAAAATCAGCAGGGAGAAAATCCACCAGCTGGAATCAGAAATTCCAGCTCTGGAACAACATGCCACACTTTATGAATGAACAAATAAACAAACAATGAACACTAGAACTACAAATTATGAAAAGCAGTATATAGGCTGCTTGTGCATCTTTATTTTGTCAAGTGGAGCTCTGGAACTCAAGAGCTTGGGCCATGAAGGAACAGGAAGCTGTAGGAGGCTGATGCTTAGAAGGAGTCTGGAGCTGGTGGAGACCCTGCACCAGCTCCTGGCATTTCACACTGTGCCAACACACACAGTGTGGTAGGTTTGCCTGGAGTAGGCCCAGGGAGACTGTTAATAGCAAGTTTTGGTGAAAATAGGCTAAGTGCCTCAGTTTTGATCAAAACACACAAATGCATGCAACTGAAGTGAGCCTTGCCATGACTTCAGAAGGAGGTTATAAGGAAAAACCATTCTCTTATTGGAAGATTTTGCTGCTTTAGTGAATCCTTTCCCCTGATACTATGACCTTTCAGTTCAGCAAGAAGGATTTTATTCTGTTTCCAATGTAGACAGAGCACAAAGAGCATAAAAATGAAGATGAAATTGCACGTTCAGGGCGTTTATTGACTAGTTATATATTTTACTTCTCTTTGTAAATCTGCCTGTCCCTTGCCTTTGCTCGTGGAAATAAGAGCTCTCTAAACACACCCCACTCCTTAATAAGGCTCTTCTCCATGTTAGTGATGAAACAGGCACTAATCTGAGCTGGACTAATCTGAGCTGGACTAATCTGAGCTGGAGTGTGCTCCTTTGACTCATGTTATCTATCTAAAAAGGTACTGAAGGAATGCAAATAATGCTTTAATCCAACTGGAGTTATATAAACAAAGTGTGTTTTTTCTCTTTAATTTTCAAAGGGTGTCCAGTAACTTGGAACAGTCATTTGTAACTCAATAGGATGACAAAGTCCACACCTGTATGAAGATAATTTGTAGGTGAGGAATCATCAGTAATTAGCTTCTGAAACAACTTCATGCAAATAAGACATCTGAAAAACAATAGGAAAGCTAGGCACATTAATGAAATGCTGTTGCTATGGAAAAATTGTTCCTGTAAAGGTGGAAATAAACATGCTTTCTTTTTCTCATAGTGCAAAAATGTCAAAAAGCCTCTCCTTGAAGATGAAGCTGTTTTTAACCATAGGTACTATTAAAGTCTTTTAAGAAGGTTTTTTTTCACCCATTTCAAAACTCTCCATGTTTTATTTTTAGAAGCAACAACTCAAATAGTAGCAGCTAGGATGCTCTGTAGTTCATAAAAAATAACTGATGCTGGGACGTATGGTGATCTAGTTCAAACCCCTACTCAAAGTGTTTCCCACTTGGTTTTGGGGAAAAAAAACCCCAAAGGTTTTTCAGGGACTTATTGAGCTGGGTTTTAAATATTTCCAAGGCTAGAGATATCCCCACCTCCCTGGGTCCTGCTCCAACAATTAACTGCCCTCGTGGTGAAGACGTTTTTCCTTGTACATAACTGGGATTTCTTGAACTGTAACTTGTGTCACTTCCCTCTCATTCCATCACTGGGCACCTCCAAGAGTCTGGCTCTGCTGTCACCACATGCTTCCACTGGATACTTGTAGACAGCAACAAGATCCCCTCTTCTAAGCCTAAATAAGGCTTCTTAAAGATTCCTTATCTTCTAAGGCTAAACAAGCCCAGTTTTATCAGCCTCTCCTTGTACATCTTGTCCTCCAGTACCCTAATTGTTTTGACAGCCCTCCTCTGGCCTTGGCCCAGTATGTCAATGTTTTCATTTTCTGGGGAGCAAATTGGACCCAGTGTTTCAGATGTAGTCCCAAAAATGCTGAATGGAAGAGAATAATCGCTTCTCTTTGGTTGCTGAATATAATCTTTCAATACAGCTCGGTATGGGGTGGCCTTCTCCACCACAAGGTCACACTGCTGACCTATGTTCAGCTTGTCTGTGAGGATCCCCAGGTCCTTTTCTGCAAAGCTGCTTTCCATTCATTCAGTGCCCAGCCTTTAATGCTGAATGGGGTTACTCCACCACAGATGCAGAACTCCCCAAGAGTCTTTGTTGAAACTTCACAAGGTCCCTGCCAGTCCCTTTCTTCTGCATGTCAAGGTCCCTGTGAATAGCAGTCTTCCAGCATATGCTCAATTTCCACCCTGAAAACTGGCTGAAAGTGCTCTTCATCCCATCATCCACACCATTAATGAAAAAGGCCCACTGATGTTATATACTGATTTGTTATTCTTTCCCTTAAAGAGTACACATTCCTCTGATGCTTCTTGAGGTCAAAGTCCCTGAAGGTACGAACTAATGTCCTGCCACAGAAGTCAGTCAAGGAACAAAGTTTGAAGCAAGTTTGACATCTGTCCAGTAGCCCCAGATAACAGACATAGCTGGAAACATAAAAGGATCTGTTCTCTCAGCCTTAGCTCTAATAACCATCCGGTCCTTGTCCTTCCACCCTCAAGCATCTTGCATGCAGATGCACGCCCACAGCCTGCAGAGCTGGTTATGGGAGAGCAAGTAAGCTGTTGAAAACATACCATGAGGTTGCCAGCCCTTCTGCACTAATATGAAATGCAATTACAAGTTGCAGCTTGAACCTGCTTTCTCATATAGTGACAGGGTTATCCTGGATTTATATGAGCAACTGTGAAAGCAGAATTTGACCCTTGATTTGGGGATTAATTTATACAGGTAAAGACTGAGTACAGATGACAACTGCACAGAATCTTGAAATAACAAGAGTGATACAACAGATTGTAAGATGAAATCAGCTGAGTTCAGTCAGGGCTATTTCCCCTTTAGTTTCTCAAATTCACCAAAGTGAAACCAAAAAGAGGATGTTTTATCCCTGATTATTGGGACCACAGATTCAAAATGCCTATTATTTAGGCCCAACATTTTCAGCACCACATGAAAAACAAATTGAATGGTCCACTCCTCTCATGGAGTGTATCTCTCATTTGAGAGGCAAAACTGTGGAAGGGAAGCCAGAAGGACTCAACCCTCATGGGAAGGAAAAGCCTTTTAAGTTTCCTGAATGAATGACCCATCTTTCCTCTGTGATGCTGTCTGTCTGTCAGCAGTTAACAGTTAGCAGTCACAGGCTGAGGAGCACGGTCTGGGCAGTGGGCAGCACTGACAGGCCCAGCTCAGCCATTGTGCTCAAAGGGAGCACTCTGTTCCTTCTGCTGCCGTGTCCGCACTCACTGGGACTGTTGTTCCAGCCTCACGCCTCCTTGTGTGAAGGCCAACAGCGAGGCTTTGTTCAAGAAGCAGCTGCTGAGAAGATGTCCAGTCTCATGGAATGACCAACTGACATTTCTCCCCCTGCTCATTAGTAAGCAGTGAATTATTAGGAGAACTGGGGTGGGTTGCCTGGCTCATTTCATTTGGACTAAAAAGCCAGTGTGCCCCAAAAGGGATTCCCTCATAACAAAGAGCTTGAAACAAAGCCAGGGGAGCTGGCTCTCCAGCATCTTCTTCCCATCACCTGATGGAGTGATGAAAGAGACTGGCTCATGCCAGAAGGTGAACAGGGCATGACTGGATTAAGAGCTCACACCGCATCTGTGCTGGATGACAAGTGAGCTCAGTTCTGCCAGGGCCTGAGCCAAAGATCCTGTTCAACTGGATGACATGTTGTTTATTCAATAACCTTTTGTTACAGGGTGGATACAAAGCAGTGAGGAAATGGTTGAGCAGTTGGGAGGAGCAGAGTAACTGAGGAAACCACAACCATTCTTTTGCAACCTTTGCTGCAGCCCAACATGATCATCTGGTGATGTCCACATAGAGGGGCAGGGATTAAGGAACACCTGCATGGTCTTACTCCCTATCCCAACGGTGTCTGCATCCAGCTCTGGGTTATAGCATGGAGCTAACTTGTCTTACCTCACTGACTGTACCACAATTAAATATGACTTAAAAAATAATAATTGGTCAGGGTCAGATAAACAAATAGATTTCTTTGAGCATCCTGGGTGTGGTTGGCAAGTTTACATAGCCCAGAGTAGATGACACTATGTGTGTGATTTCAGGTGCTCTTTCTTCTATCCATCTGTGCTAAAGGTGTATCCAGTCCTGACAATTTCCAAACTCCCTTGCCTAAAAGACTGGTGCAAGACTATGTTTTCCCCACTTTTACATCAGCAGGGAAGTCCATGAAAAAAAGAAAGTCTCATCCCCCTCCCTGAGTGGAGTAGAGAGGAAACACCTCTGAGTATCCCCTGCACCTTTCCTAACCCAGACATTTAAAGCAAAACACTACACTGCTGCACATGTGTGCTCCATCAGACACATCAGCTGTGTGGAGCCTTACTGTTTATTTATTTTTAGTTTGCTGCGGTCTAGCTACTTCCTGGCCCCACAGTGTTGTTTCATCTGCCTTCACACGACAAAAAAAAAAAACAAAAAAAAAAAACAAAGGCTGCATTTGTCTTTCCAAGTCCTGGCTTTCGAATTTCTCAAATGGAAACAACTCTGACTGCTCTGAAAAATGCCATGTGGTGCAAGCAGAGATTTGGGACCGTGTGATCCCAGTGTGAATGAAGGGCGAGGGCTAAAGCAGCAGAGATCACTTCACCAGGGCAAGACTGGGCTGCAGAAGTCTGTAATGACCTCCTCAAAAATAACAAGAATAATGTGGAAACCTCCATTTAATAAAGCCAATCAAAGTGCTTACAACTGCCTGTTGTGCCACAGGATACTCCCCTAGGGCTACACTGTGTTATGATACAATTATGGGCACATTTCAGCATCATTATGTTATAGGAGGTGTATCCAGAGGATTTTTTTCCTGCATGAGCTGTGGTCCTTCTGGGAGGTACCATCTCCCAACCACCAAAAGAACCCAGGCTCAGGCAGCAAACTAGGAGAAAGCAGAGGGAAATAGACTGTCCAGTTGAAAGATTGTGTTCAAGAGCTTGTTCAGTGCATGGGAAAAATTGCATCTTAGCTGTAACAATAATTTTATAATTTCTATAATTTCAAAGAGCTAAAACTGCATGACCTAGTTTCCTCAGCAAGCTGTGTCTGCAGCTCTGAGATCCAGAGTTACAAGATCAGTGATTCCAGAAGAGCTGAAGCTCAGAAACAAGTGGTTTCACTTTGCCTCGAGCTCTTTGGTGGCTGCAGGTTGGTATCCCAGCTCATCTCTTTCCATGAGAATCCTTACAGCCAAAACAGAGCTAGACAAGGAAGGCAGAACTAAGTTTACTCTCTAGCTATTTGTTTATAGGATGACTTTTCTCCAGGTCTCAGAGTTGTCTCACTGCCTAAGGAATTCCATGGTGTACTTCAGTACCTGAACTCTCATCCTGCAATTGCATGCTGTGGTTTCACAGCTCCTGTGTGCCCCACACAGGGGTAGCATTCCTCACCACTGCCTGGGAGGCAGATAAGCCTGTCTGCTACCTTCATTCAACATCTGGAGAAGGAAAGGCAGGGAAAGGTTTGGGATTGTACCGAGTAGGGAGTCAAAACTGGGATAAAACAGCACTGGCAGTGCTCTGCCAGCCAGGGCAAAGAGCCATCTCCTCTGGGTCCCCTGTAAGAGGAACCTATAGCTCTCAGTTGGAAAAAAGTGAAAATGCCCACAACCCATTGTAAGCCTCCTGTCAAAGGAAAGGAAACGGTGAGTGCCCTTCTTTCCCACAGCTCTGCAGAAAAGCACTTCAAACCTTCCCTGCTGTGGGTCAATGGGCCCATACCCAGCACCAAGGAGCAGTGGTGCTGCTCCATGGGCAAACCAGCTCCAAATAACATTTGCCAAGGCTTTCTTGACTCCATCCTGGATACTGCCCCGAGCCTTCCCAATCACAGTGTCAGGGAATGCTGCTGTCCAGAACATTCCTGTGTGCTAATGTACATGAGCTGTTGCTTCACACTTGCAGTGCTACCTTAACTCTTGTTCTTATTAATTCTGACATCCTTCTTGGTCATTTTCCACTCTCAGTTTGACCATGTTTAGTTCTTTTTAATCTTTCTGTGTAGACCAATCCTTCCCAGTGCTATGAATAAATAAAAGCCTTCTGTTCTCATCAACAAAATGGTCTTTTAACAGTTGCAAGAACAACATAGCAATCACTTGGAAAAAAAACAAAACAAAAGCAGCTAATATTTGGTGCATTTAAAAATATCTGCTCCAGCTATTTTCTACATTTTAGAAATAAATCCTTCATTAAACAGAGAAAGCACTGAAAAATTTAATGGAGAGAAGAAGCACCAGTGGGTGTCTGAGAGGGACCTGCTAACCCATCAGAAATGCTCACCACACACAAAGCAGCAGCAGCAGGGCTGCCAAAGCAACTAAACTTCAGTTAGAAACATCTAAGGAATGTGAATAAGCTGTTAGAGCTGCAACCTTCCCCTCTGCTTTGATCTGACATTAAACATAACTCGAGAGTGGGAAACTCAACAGCTTCAAAAAGGGTGAAAGGGTCAAAGGTCTTCATGTACCAGGACAGGTAGAGGGTTTATTCCTCCTGGAGAAAGTAGCATGAAAGTGTATCTGGTGACAAGGAACTGCCACCAGGTTAGGGCTGAGTATTCTATCCTCCTCATCCTTATGTAAAACAGACACAATACCCAAAAGTACCATGAGCAAGTACAAGTGGAAAAGAGGGCTAATTTCAACTATGATTAAAAAGTGCAAGAAAAAAGTAAACACATTTTCGTGGTCCCTGTATCTTGCAAATGTGTTTCTGGCTGCTATTAGTTGACATGTACTTTTGAAGGTGAAATTGTGGTTTTTCTGGGCTCTGGCAATGTAATGCAACCATAGTGCATTAGATCTCAGCAAATGAGATGTTACAGGAAGAGAGATGAGGGTGGCTGGAACATCATGTGCTTTACCAACTCAAAATGCTTGGTATGAGAAAACAAAGCCACATTCTCTAGCCTTTATTCTTGTTTTCCTTGGCTCTCAGCTTTACAGATCCCTAAAATTACTGTGTTAAAACTAAAGGAGCTGCAATCTGCAGCTGACTGAAGAACTGCAATATCACTCCACTTTGATGAATCCCCCACAGTTACTCTTTCTGAGAGCTTTCTTAAATTGATGTCCAATAACCTGTTTGTCTCTTTCTTCTGTAATCAGAATCTTGCCGTAATAAAATAACAGTAAAACAGAAATGAAGTTGAAAAGGTGAGATGTTATTTAAAAATACCTAAACTTGCAGAAATAGCAAGGTCATTCCAGCAGCCTTAACTCTGCCATCATGAAGCTGCATGCCAAGCAAACCCAGAATTCATGGGAAGCAGTTACCTGCCTGTTAAAAACACCTTATAAGAGACCATAGGAAAAAAAATGCTGTGTTACACAGAAATTCCATTTTCCTCTTTCACAGGGCTGATATAAACCAAAGCCATTTAATAATATTAGATGTAAGGTAAGGTTAAGAGGTCTTCTGGAATTCAATTTCCACGGTCACCATGGAAAATTTCTAATACATATATATGAGGTCCAGCAGTCTTGTGATTACAATGAAATATCCCAAAGAGTAAATGTTCAAATCTTCACATACTGAGAAAAGTGAGCCAGAGGTACCTTGCACTAAGGGGCAATACTAAGACACAAATTGGAGAGCACAGAGTGTTTGTTACTCTGTGAAGCACCTTTTTGCATAAGAGGAAACAATGATGCAGAGCAGCCTTTGGCAAGATTTAGAGCCCATGTGTGAGCTCCTACAGAGTCAGCAATAAAAATGGAAATTATTTTTCCTTCTTTTGACTGAAGGATAGACACAACATAAATCAGTCATGTCACACACAGTCCAACCCTGGTAACTTCCCAGGTCATTTGGGAAATTTCACTTGCCACGCTGTGGAACTGCATTAATGATCTCATGGATAATGCACCTGTATTGGGAATTTTATCCATGAGAATACCAGAACCCGAACAAATATCCACGTCAGGAAGTCTATATTGAGCTCCCATGACTAAAAGCCATGGTATGAGGAAGGGAGCAGACAGCTATTACAGCGCTAACACAATTAAATAATTGATATTATCCAAAGATATCCAAAGGAAAGGACACAAAAGGAAACACACTGCTGAAGTGATTTGGAATAGATAAAATATTGGAGGAAAACTTTAAATTTCCCAGTTTGACCAGAGCAGTTTTAGCAATGGAGGCATTTATGTCCTTCAGCTTTCACTAGCATTTAGTTCAGGCTATACTTTTGTATTTCATGAAAGTTTATCCTTGGTAGTTGCCTCTTTAAGGGCAAAGATTATTATACAGATCCTAAAAGATATTAATTGTCTTTCTAACTTACAGTGAATTAAGTCTCAGTTACATCAGCTCTTTGTGTAACACAACTGTGTTTCCATTGTTCTGCTTTCAGGTTCCTTTTCACCCTCTCCTCTTTACTGATCAGGAAAAAGGAATTTACAAACAAAACTGTAGGTCTGACAGGGAGAACAAAGTTGTTAACTGACCTGAGGAACCAAATTTATACTAATTGCACTCGTTAATCCAGCAATACTAGTGTATTCTAAAAAAAAAAAAAGCCTGAAACACCAAGAAATATTTATGTTTCTCTAGTAAAAAAGATATTTAAGGAAAAAGAGAGCAAATAGTCACACAGCACAAAACATGCCTGACAGGAACATAAACCTCTCCCCATCAACACAGGAAGTATTGTCTGTATCAAATCCATGTGATAAATAAATATTTTATCATTTCTTCTCGATTTGTTGCTTCAATTAATGCTATTTTAACTCTACTTCTCAAAACCTTTATAAAGTTTTATGGGAAAGAAGAGCTAAGACATGGTGTTAAGCATGCACAGAGAGCAACTGCAATCCCTGACAGGCTCATGGAGACTGAACAAGTTGCTTGTGTGTCCTGGAGTTCAGTCACTTTGTGTATGGCCTGGCTGTGGTCTGCTAACAGCAGCATGGGGCCTGTTCCATCCCCCTTCCCATGAACTTTATGCCATACAGACAGAGGGGGATAGAGACACTTCCTACTGGGATTACTGCAGACTCCTGCTAGCCTACCTCCAGCTTGGAAGGAATGGCATAAAAATGAATGAATCAACACTCAGAAACACTGCCTGCACAGGGAGGAAGAGACTTAGGTGCTGAGTTAGGATACTTCTGCACAGGTCAACTCTCTTTGCAAAGCCAGCCTCAAAAATGGCATGTGATCAATTGTTCAAAAAAAAAAAGGGTCACATGGGTTTTATTTATTTTCCTTGCAAGCTGTCTTGAGGACTAGATATTCTATTTTTCAGAGAAAATAGAGGGGTCATTTCTGCATATCAAGTGCAGTGCTGCAATCGAAAGTGAGTCGCAAGAGCAAGGGAAAGCCTTGGTACTAAGATTAAGTACGGTTTTGCCTTTCCTCTCACAGATAAATGGTGCAATGACTCATGTACATTCAGGATCTTTAAACTCAAGTTAAACAGTCCTGTCTTTGAGGATACCTAGGGGCAGGTTTGAGTCTTGGCTTCAGCCAAGTAAATTGCAGTTTACTTCCCAATGTCAGTGGATAATCCGCCCAAAGGACATCAGATTTACACCAAGATTCATCCCATCTCAACCTGTCAGCTCAGAATCTGAGCTTGCATTTTGTCTGCTGCCATCATCAATCCCATTGATTCATTTTGCTGATACTGATACTGATGGAGTGGCTGCCACAGGGAGCAGTAGTCTGCAATGATAAAATCAAAGCAAAGATCTCCAAGCACCAGGAAGTTATGAAGTTGCAAGGGCGATGTGTGACATGAGGCTACCAGAGAACCAGGATGGGTGGTTCAAATATGTTGCTGGGATGTCTCCATGCACTGCAGGAGACCTGGTGACACCCAGCACATCTCCATCACAGCTTGGGGATAGATCAAAGACCTTCAAGCAAGAAGAGGCAGGGAACAGCTAAGTGTACCTGGCCCAGCACTGCCCCACCCTGCTGGCTGAGGGCCAAAGGGGTGCTGCTGTGCTGTCACAGCCTGGCACCTCCTCGGAGGGTTTCTCTCAGAGCTAAGGCATGCACAGCCAGCTCCAGTCTCTCTGCTGGAGTGTGGAGATCTGCTCAAAGGTGTCTGTGATGCCTTCTTGCCTCTCCATGTCTCAAGGGTGCAGCTGTCTCATTGTATCAGTATACGAAAGCTATGCTGACATTTCAGCCTCCGTCTGGGATCACTTAGGACATTGACCGTGAATTGAGCAGAAGTGGCTCCTAGTCCCACTTCCATAGTGGGCAATACCACTTCACCCCCAAGAGACAGGTGAAGAACAAATAATCCCTTAGAGTGAGGTCAAAAGGCTAAGGAAAACTCAAAGCAAACAGGATAGCTTTTACAGATTCAATATGCAGATCTTGACAGAGCAACAGATAATCCTTTTTTCATTTATGTCTGGTTGTAAATATTTTATTGGCTCTTCTCTCACTGCTGAGTAGCTGTAATAGCATTTACTTCAGCAAAGGCCTGAGCTGCTGTAAATCAAGTACAGTTTTAGGCTACTCACCATGGTCATGGGCAAACACAAACAAGTTGAGTCCTGTCAGCTTCTGGGCCAAGTCATCGTAGCGGCCGCAGTGCTCCCCAGCGCCATGGGCGATGAACACCAGGGCCCTAAATGGAGCATCAATGTACAAATCAGTAACGTGGCAATCACCCTGCAAACGCTGCAGAGCTGCAAGGGAAACCATTCAGTTCAGCAACAGCATTTCAGACATCAGCAAACACCAGGCAGGTAAAGAATTTGCAGAGCTTGAATACAGGGGAAACCACTGTCACCCTGGCCTGCCATCGACCTGGCCTTCGACAGGTTGTTGTAGGATGGGTTACAGGGAAGGCAGCTGCCCATGGGCCAGAGCCAGCATGCTGCAAGTTCAAGATGCAGGTGGGCATCAGCATCAGCCCCTGAGCTGGATATCTCCATGGGGCTGGAGGCTCTACGGGGCTCCTCCAGTGTAAGTGATGCCATCTGTTTCTTTTGGGACTGGTATCTCTCTGTGATTAAAATACCAACACTGTCCTTAACTTTATAACTTCAAACATTGTCGGATGCTCCAGAACACTCAAAGGTAGAATTTCAGCCAAAGAATAGGTTTCCAGCACTTTGCTTGGAGTTTGGAATTTTATATTTTGACCCAATTATGGTAATTTTACTATTCCAGTTTCTGCCCCAAAACAGTTGCTTCACTTCTATGATTAAAGTGACTCTTATGGTGCAGATCAAGATAATAAAAAACTAGTCTAATAGACACTTATTTTTGCACATACTTGTCTTTGAATATTCCAGTTTTATGAATAATACCTTACTTTTACTGGAATGTCATCAAATGAAAGTGACTGAACTTGAACCTCTCCAGTGTTTCTGCTAGATAAAATTAGTATAGACTTGGGTCAGAACTATAGCAGAAGTAGCAATGAGATGACAGAAGTTCTGCTGGATTTGACAGATGACTATTTAAAATCCAGTTTTAGCAACATAAACATAACTTTTTTGTTTAAAAGGACCATTTGTCATTGCAACATCAGCAACCACAAAACCATTTGAAAGCTACAAGTCTGACATTTTCAGTACATGAACAGTGAAATATTACAAGAACTGACAACATAAAACAATGACAGCAGTTAACAGCTAGGGAATTCCTCAACTTTATCTTAATTGAGGTTTTGAATACCTTTTTAGACAGTGTATTCACAGCAATGAACTGCTTAGGTCTTAATATATTTAAACTTATAAAACATGTTGGATGATGTAGAAACTCCTGTCCTAGCTGTTTAATTAGCACCTACTTTAAAGCATTTGCCCAGCTGGACAATTTAAAAGAGTATCTATCCAGAGTCCACTGCAAACACAAAAGCAACAAGGCAAAGATGCTCTGGTATCTGTCTAACACCAATTAGCAGGGGTGACATTTGGTCATGTGCCATATTTAACTTGCTGTGCCTTGCAAATCCTCTTTAGTGTCACTGAAGGTTGCAAAACAATCCGTGTGGAGCAGTCATTCCTTCCTTTATCATTGTCCCTGATCAATGGATTCATCAAGTTATCAATGCACCTGGCAGACTGATTTTTGGAGTGCAGGATCTATTATTATACCTCCAAGTACTGAAGAAAGTGAGACATTGCTCATTCAGTGGAGAATATTAACTTTCTTCCTGTGGGCCCATTGCCCTGATATGCAACAGACTCAGCCAGGCTAAGTCTCTCTGCCATTCCTCCTACTCCCAGACCTCCTACCACCTTCAAGCTTGACAGCTTCCTTGCTCCATGCCTTACTTAAGCTCTTTAGGGGACCTATATTTGTTTCTGCTGAATAGGCACAGAGATAAAGGTGCAACTTGGCTGACTGAATATAGCCCTTCATTTCTCAGAGAAATATTATTTGAATTTATGAGTAAATGGCACTTAGTGAATGAAATCTAACGGGAAGTTGGCAAAGAGATCTCTTCCAGGAAATTCTTAGTTCTTCATCCCTGAGACAGCAAAGCCCTTGTTTAGCTTTTATTCACACTGATGCAGCATCCTTCTAGATGCTAAGAGCCCCCACTCTATGTGAAACCAAGGGAGAAAAGATAAAAACCCAAAGCTTCAGAGAGGCAAGGTGTTCCTGTGACCTTTCCTTCCACCTGGAACACAATTTCCAGGTGTCACTGAACTGAGCCTTTGCACACCACAGGGAACACACCTGGGTTATTATTTGTCTGCAAAATACTGAAAAAAACCCCTGAGCTTGTTTGTGCCTTTAGATCTCTAATGATAGCAGCTGTTGAAATTACCTAGATACATTTGAAAATTTTATCCTATCAATAATCATAAACAAAGCATAAAATTTCCAATTTGTTACACTGAAACAAGATCAGCCTGTCCCGTTGTTCGATAAAAAGTGAGAGTGGCTTTACTGACTAAAAACTAGGTCACATCTACACAGCTCTTTAGCTCCAGCTTTCAGGTCTAAGCACAAGGGCCACATATTGAACACAACCTTCAAAAATTAAAATTAGTACAAGTATCATCTGAACAAGGATTGAAGGAGTTGGCTTTTTCACTTAATCTCCAATTTTCCATTACAAAGTTTAGATTTGGCAAATAATACCTGAAGGCAGTGTAACAAATACAATTTAACATATTTTCACTAGCTAGCTGCCAGGAAAATACAACAAACTATTAGATTGACTGACAGCAATTCTTTCCTGTATGTAAACATTTTTGCAGATATCCCTGCTCTTAAGTCACAGTCTTCTCTTTCCTTACCACAATGGTTGGAATAACAGATTATCAGAGATTGCTTTCAACAGAATAATTTAAAATTAATATGGATCCTGCAGTGTTTGTGGTTTTGCAGGACTGCAGTGCCTTTCTGTGCGGTCTCAATGAGAATTTTGTTCAAAAAATATTTGTATCAAACTGGTAACAGGGAGAAATTACTTCACTCCCAGCTCTTGCAGTTGTGCTGCTGAAATCCTTGGAAGCTTGCACGTAGCAGGTAGAAAGCACTGTGCAGCGTGCAAAGCTCTCTGCAAAGTGACCAGTGCCTGGATCCCTGCTAGTTCTAATGTCTGACCACAGGCACAGAAAGCTCATGTACCTTTGGATGCTTCAGCTGGTTTTGGCTGGTGGAACTGTGACTGAACACCTCGAAATAGCATGACTTTGGCAGCAGCTCAGCTCCTCTCACAGCAGCAGGACTCCCCCGCCTCGCTGGGCTGTGTCTGAACACAAAGCCAAGGTGTGAGCGAGCGTGACTGAGTCCCACGCTCCTCTCTCACCCAGCTCTGCAACAGCAATTACGGGCTATTAGAGGAAACCACTTTATTGACTGCTGTTTGCAAAAGCAACAGATGGTTTTTGCAGATTCCTGCCCTTCCCATAGCCTTTATCACCTCCTCCTCCTGCCCCTCCCCACTGCAGGTTTCTGCCTCCTGGTACTGCACAGCTTGGCAAACAAACGCAGTTGCTTATTACAATTAGAAAGCAGAATAATATTTGTCTTTAATATTCAATCGACTACTGGCTGTGTTTAGTCCTCTTCCATGAGTAGGTTATATGCACCCTGCTCCCACATCTCCCCTGACTGGTATCAGTCTCTCCTCTATTCCACCTGCAGCCTGTTAAGCTTTGTAAAACACAGCAATGCCACACTTACAGTTTAATACAAAGCACCTGCAAACACCCTGGCCTTTATTAGGGAGGGTGGGAATTGTGGAGGCCAGGCTGCAACACAGTCAGGGTGCACAAATCCACATGAACACATTGTTCTCTCCTGCCTCTTGGAGAGGTCACCACCTAATCCAAGCTTTAGCTGTGTCCAAGCTTTCTCTATTTCTCACTGTAGCTTCATATCCACTGATGTTTCTCTTCTTGTGTGGGCAGCAGGTTTGTAGGGCAGGGCCATGCTTTAGGTTGCAGTTCTAGGTAGAAAGCAGTACCAGTTTTAAAGGTTCTCACTTTCTGTTTTGCTGTCTTTTTTGACATTGTCTTGTCAAGGGGCAAGACAATTGTTCAGAGATACAATTCCACAGGCAACTGGAGGAAAGCAATTCTAAGGAAAATAAATTGCAGTATTGGACTAACACACATGAGCAAGAGCCCACTTAAACCAAGACTGTTAGAAGAAAAATACACTGAAAGCACACCCAGAAAGCTGCTGTGACACTTTGCAGGCCTGAAACACCACTCAGGGCTTGAGTCCTCCTGGGCATAAAACTCATGTTCTTGCTTTGCTTTGAACAAAATTCATGTTGAAACTGAACTAGACAAAGAAGGTTGCAAGCAGGATGGTGTGACTTTAACATCTTGTGTCCTCTAGGGACAGAGCCACTTCTCTGGGACCCCATGCATTCTCTTTTATTGCCAGAAAATAACCCAAAACATTAGGGCTGAACCAAAGAACGGAAGACAAGCTTCCTATGACTGCATATATGAAAAATGCAATCTTTTCCACCCCATTCAAAAGCATCCCTCTTCAGAATAATATTTAAGTACTTCCCTTAACCTCAGGAAACTTTCTTCAACACATGAAAGTCAACAGGACTCTCCAAGTACAGGATGACAGTTAAAAAAGGATTTATAAATGCTGTCTGGAATAAGGACTGATTCAATCACAAGCAGAAGTGATTTCCTGAATCAAGCCCTCACAACTTAAGCTAATACCATGGTATTCTATGTTAGGCAACTGTGCTTTTCATTTGGTCTTATGGATGTTGTTACCAGAACCAGATCAGCTTTAACAAAGAACATCTGACTTGCACAGTTTTGAATTCCAGACACTAAATTCCTAAAGTAATTTTTAAAAACAAACTGGCAGGAAAGCTCTGAGCCGGCTAAGCTGCCAGAAAAATGACTGGCTTAAGTACTACATTTTGTTGTGTTATTTGAGCTGATTTATCAGTTCCTTTGTAGCTGAACAATTATCTTTTATTTACCAAAAACTGGTAACATTTTTGGACAAGCAAGTGGATAGTCACTCACAGATCTTTTAGCGTGTTAAAAATGTTATGTGTGTATTTTGCTTCCAAAGTATACTGTAATGGAAAGTCACTGGAAGGCGTTCATTCTTGTGTTAGCTGGGAAAATGGGCCTCACTATGAGGATTAGCTATCTATCATATAATAAGATTTGTTGAGGTTTAAGTGTCAATCTAATTTTCTACCCTTGGTATTTGCTTAAAGGTTACAAAAAAAAAAAATGCAGCTAATAGTTTACAAGAACACATAATGAAGAATACATTTTTTCCTGATCTAAGCTATTGGTGATCTTTTCCTTTTCTGGAGGGTTCTTCAGGCCCTTGCTTTGGGTGTAAGACCTGAAGTTTGGAAGGGGGCTGTCTCTGTCTCTGCTCTTTGAGACAGTTTTTGCATTCTTTCTTCTGGAGATGGTTTGTGCCTCAAAACAGCCCTGAAAAACCTTGGGCCATATGTAGGGGTTACAAAATGCTATAGCAGTCTCACTCGTGTTATGAATGTTTGTGATCTACACACTTAGCCATGAGTTCAGCCTAGTGTCTCCAGTTAGACAGGAATATTTATGGAGTCAGGTGTGTCCCTTCAGGCCATCCTTCCGCCTCTAGGAAACATCTGAGTTATGTCCCCCTGGAGGTGCAAGAGGGAGTGACTTTTCTCCCAATTCCAATCCCTGTTTCAAGAAGGCACTCCCCCAAGGGCATTTCTTGCTCTCTTGCTCAGGTTTTAGCATTCTTAGCCTCTGCCCTACTGCCCCACAGCTTTCCCATGTAGGCCCAGCCTCTGGGGAGCCACCTGTCTCTAGCAGCTCTATCGCTATTTTTCCCAGTTCAGGGAAAAAACAAATCAAAACATCAATAGCCTGGAGCTGAGTCTCTATCAACCTTCTCTCCAAATCACAGACCATACAGCATTAGCATGGATACCTCACAGAGCTCTGAATCTGGAGGAGTTTATCTCTGGGGTTTAACTTTGAAAAACCTTCATGCATGAAAGAACACGTCAGAGGAACCTGCACTGTGCTCACAATACACAATTTCTGCTTGACTATACAGAGCTTGTGGGGGTTGAGCCCTGTACATTTGTGTTTGATGTGGTTTGATCTAGACTAGTAGAATCAGTAGCTTTATTCCTGTCCAGATCTTAAATTGGCAAATAAAAAATAAACCTCTTCAGCAAGCTCTGCTTCCTACTTTCTTTCCTCATTTCCTCATTTCCTCATGCTTGAAAGTTCCCATGAAAGCCCCTCTGAAGGGGCTGTTGTTGATTTAAACACCATCTTACACCACAGAGCTTCAGAGCTCAGTCTTAAAACCTGTACCTGCTCCTGTAAGCAACCCTCTTGCAACATATGTGCAAGCCTGGTCTCATCATACATCTCAAAATCACAGCTCCTCACAAGAACAGAGTTAGGAGGACATTTCAGAACTTTCATGTTCTGAAAGTGTCCAAAAGGAGTAACATGGCCAAGTTTTCCAACTGCCTCAGAAAGTGCAGACATCATAAATCAGCAGAACAGAGACAGAACGGGTTAGTACAAATATATTTCATAACAAAAGGTTCAACAGGATCCAGCTAGAGCCATCACAAAACAATGTGCAGAAATAGTTTAAACTGATTTATTGTAGTTTCTCAAAAAAGCAAGCCCTCACTGAGAATAACTCATGAGACGTCTAATACCGGGAGAAGAGAGGAAGGAAATTTCAGGTGGGGGTGGGAGAGAAAGAATTATTGGGTCCTTGCAACCGCATAGCTCTGGCTAAATCTCTGCAAAGTTAACACTTAAGATCAGCTGTACTTAGCTTCAAGGAGGCTTTGCAGTAATATTTTAGGGGATATGAAGCTGAGATCAGAGGTGAAATACCTGGTGTGTAGCTTAAAATTCATGGGTTGGATCTTCCCACCCCCTTCTTGAATAAAACTGCGGAGGAGGGATTCTAGGGTTACATGGACTGCCCTGGGGAGATACTCCTCCACTTGATATCAGAAATGGGATTTGCCTTGGCAGAACTGACTGCCAGACCTGCTGCTCTGAACCTGCAAGACAGACAAGATCCCTGGGGACTTGGGTAGCCCAGGGCTGGATCTGAGCTTTCCTGTGGCTGCTGCCCTTCTACAGAGCACAGGAAGCCTTGAAAGAAGGATTATGACTTCTGCTTCCAACAAGAAAAGGGGTAGGAATTGCAACATACACAGGACCAAGGAAGGGATGATGTGGGGGGACAGAACTGCCCCAGGACCTGACTGGGAGGAATGCTGGAACTGGACATCCCAGTCCTGTGCTTTGCTCTGCTTCAGCCCTTGCTCAGTGCAAGGGTTACAAGGGAGATGAAATGGAGGTCATACCTCCCAAGGGGAGCTACAGGGATAGATGCACAAAGTAGTCAGTGTCTGTCAAAAAAAAAAAACAAAAACTGTGCAAAACATTGCTTAAAGAGAAGACATCAGCTGCAAAAGTCAAATCAACCTGAAATCACCCCCACATTTTTTAGATTAGATTTAGGGTGTGGATGGAGAATATGGCAAGAAATGAAAGAGTTTCTGGAACAGATCCCCTTGGAAATCAGGAAAAATAAAGTACTTCTGGTTAGTTTTATTAAAAATTCATTTTGACTTGGAAGCACAGCCACTGCAGGGCCACCACTCTCAATGGAGCACCAACAGACAGGGAGTAAGAACAAGATCAGTTTTCACAGACTCTCCCTCCTCTTCACTTGCACTGAATGTTTAATGATTTCCAAAGGGACAAAAATGACTGTTTAGCCAGTCGTGTAGCAGTTTCTTCTTGAAATCAAAATGCAGACACTGCCTAGTGAGCCAAAGCCTTGGAAATAGAAAGGCCTGTGTGGTGAGATGGACTGTCCTTTCCAAGCATGAGAAAGCTGCAGTTGAAGGGCAAGAAGCTTCTTCTGCACTGTCACTATTGCTGAAACTCAGCATTACTCACTAGTTAGTACTACACCTGCTCGCTGAACAAAAAAGTTCAAACAAAGGGGTTTTTTTTCACATGAAAGTATGTCTCTGTTTCAAAGTAGCTGTGCAAAACCAGTTCCTTTTTACTGAACTCCCTTGAAGTCTTGGCATATTCAGAGCATTGGAGCCTGTTCCAGTGACAAGTCATTATTGCTGCTGTAAGTTCATAGCCTGAAATCCAACTCAACCCTAACAGAAGGTAATCTTCCTAGAAAGGAACCAGGTGTATTTCATTAAGGGATAAGCTCAAGCCATGCAAGAATGCTCCTTACATGGCATCCCAGCCACATTTTTACAATTTAATCTCACTTTTTGGCATAGCACAGAAGATGGAAATATACAGCAATATTCAATTATTGAGGTGAGGAGTTTTAGATACGCCTCTGTAGCTTCCAAATGATGGAAATTATTTTATTTAGTAAAGCCATCCCCCTGGTTAGATCCACATAAGTAAATGGCAATGTTTAAGTCCTTAGGAACATGCTGCTTGCTTGGTTATTTTCAAACATTTGTTAAGAAGGGCTTGTGGTGTGAGACAAATAATCAAGTGCTCCAGAGAATGCCACATCTAAATGTTAAGTGGCACCTGCTGATGTCCTGTAAGACAAGTGTGCAGGCTTCTTCTGACCTCCATTCTTTTGCAAGGTGTTTTTCATGCAGACATCACTCGTAGTCTGAACCCAGGTGCACCAGAGGTTCTTCATAGTCAATCCCCACCCACATATCAATGGTTCTTAAAAATGGGCTTTTCCATGGTTCAGACTCTAGCCATGACTCTGATCATCTCCAGTCTCAAGCTGCTGTTTCAGGGAGTGGATGGTACAGACAACTCATGACCAGCAGTACTGAAAAAGTTGTTTCAGGAAGAATTCAGCTCAGCACCCCAGCACCTGTGCAGAGAAGAGGCTGAAAAGCACACACCTGGCACAAGAGGGTCAGAACATTTCTGAGTTATTCCTGCATGACTGAAGAACTTTGATCAGGCATCTGGGGCTTATGTGGGCAAACCTTCACTAGCTTGGAATCACAGAATGGTTTGGGTTGAAATGGACCTTAAAGATCACCTAGTTTCAACCCCCCTGTCATGGTCAAAGACACCCTCCAGGAAGAGACCTGTGAAAAAAGAAGGATCAAGAAAGGAGATGACACTTTATCTGTTCTGTGAAGTCAAGATACTATGTTATTACAACTTTTTTATAAAGCACTGTCAGTGCAATTCCCAGTTGTATGGCAATGGTTTAAAGAAAGACTTCAACTCCCTGAAATACTTAGACCCAATAATACTGTTTGTGGCCAGGCAATTCCACTCCTAATGTGGAACTCCTGATTACTTCCTGCACTGAGTCAATTGCCAATCCTCACTTTTACCTTCCTGATCCAATTTGGTCAGCAGTCCTCTGTGTTGGCAGAGATCTTAATTGGTTTTCCTTAACTAACTGACAAACTCGTTATAAGTTCAGATGTCAGAGGTAGCATGAGTCTCTAAATTGCCAAGTTTTTCCACTTGATTTTCCAAAACCTAGGGTGGAATTATCCCATAAACTTAGAGACAGAAACTCAAGGATTTATTTCTTAATCATACAGGGCTTATGTATATTTTAACATATTTTGAGATTAAACACATTAATTTCCAATGAAATCTTGGCACATCCCAGTGCTGCACTTCAGCCTTGCCCAGCTATGAGAGGAATCTTTGCAGCAAGAGGCTTTACAGGCTCTGTCAAAATCAATATCAGCAGCTACTCCTCTGGGAAATTAGGAATGTCACAGGCAAAGCGTTTGCCAAAGCTTTCAGCATGTTCCAATTAATTTACTATTCCATGTTTGCTGTAGACCTGAGGTAGGAAGGAAAGTTGAATGTAAGCAGTTCTACATGAGACATGGAATGCTGCTAAAACAATGATCACTGCAACAGGAGCTTTAAAGGCTGAAATGTTTATTCATATTTTGGACCAAAGTGAATTTTAATCACAGGTGAGGTGCAATGGTTTACCTACAGATGACTTAAGAGTTGGATACAGATTTCAGCCTATGGCTGCCAAATCAATATGTGTTATTTCTTGGCTGCACTGAGCAAATCTGGGTGTCCAAAGGCTTTAGCTACTGCAGGCTTGGTTCCTAAAATGTTATTTCATTTCTTACACCTGGGCAGCTTCACCTCTCACAGTGAGGGCTGCCATGCTAACACAAATAAGGAACCTACCTGCCATGAGTTTTAATCACCGCCCTGTTGATTTATTCTCAAAAAGGGCTGGATGTAATAGCTTTAAGCTCCAAAATGTGAATGGGGACCTGTCCAACTGGAGGTGCAACTACTAGAAAAAAGATGGGTGGTAACAATAAAAAAAAAAGAGTATTTAGATGAGTCCTTGGCTGCAATCATTTTAGATGCAGGCAAAGAAAGCCAAAGGCACGTGGGATGTCTTTTCTGCAAAAAATCTTAAAATAGAAAAGGAAATCAATACTCATTTACAGTATCTGGCAGTCACTGAACCAAAACATACATGTACACCTACAGCAGAGCAGAAATAACAACATTTATTTAAACCACAAGCTGTTATTCTGCTGCAGGAATGCTGTGTTTCATGTGGAACACTTCACCAGAGACTGTTCCACATATTTCTGACCGTTTTTAAAAAGCCTCAACAATATCCAGATCAAATACTTTCAGTACCACAGTTATTAACCCCACCAGCCAGACCAGCTTTGACTCCTTCAATTCCTGGCAAAGAAAGAGTGAGAGCTGGTGTGGAGGAGAATGTGCCCAGCAGGAAGCAAACCTCTGATGGGCAGAACCCTTAAATAATGCTTCAGAACAGAAATGTAAACCTGTGTGTAAGAATGAGGCAATGTTTCCACTATGCAAAATTACAGGCTTCAAAGGAAGGAATAGAGTTTTACAAATCAGCATTCCCCAAACACCGAAAGTGAAATTAAATGTAAACAAAGTGAATCTGCTGATTGCTTGTTTTTTGCCGTTCCCCAGCTCTGAGAAATGTGACCAGTAAATAAACAGGATAAATAATAACAGCAGCTGGCTTTTGTGCAACACTCCTCATACAGAAACCCAAAAATGCTTTACAAATGGTGCAACCAGGCTGCTTGCAGAGGTCACACGAGGAAGAGATGAGTGGCACCTCAAGAGATTCTCTGATCCATTACCCCACCCCAAGCAAGGATCAACCCTTCTTCCCACTGCCACATGAACTGAAGCACAGAGGTAAAAAGCCTTTCCTGTGGCAACACAGCCTGCCAGAGGCAAGGATGGACACACAGCGTGAGTAAAAACCTGGCTGTAAAGCAGCCAGCAGGAGTTTAACTGCAGAGTTCAGATATCACCATGGGTTCCCTGTGCTACATGGAAGGGGGCCACAGTGAATTTGGAAAGAACAAAGTCAATGAAAAAACATCTTTCTGTCCTAATGAATTTGTGGGCATCCAATAATGTCAGAGAGATGCTCTGTGCATTTTCAGGGCAACCTGGGTTGAAATGCTCCACATCCCTTGTTTGGGGAGGAGCAGAGGATGACTGAATGCTGATTGCTTTAATGTCTTTTTAATAATATGAGATTATGAATGCTGCTCAGAATACAGATTTTAATGCTCCAAATATTGTAGACTAGCTCTCACATAAAATTGAAAAAATGAAGAAAAAGCTTAACCATTAAGTCAGCTGGATGTTATCTTACAGAAATTTAATTACTTACTGCTTCCTTGTCACTCCTCATGCCTTTCACCCAACAAATTAAACCATTGCAGATTTCTGGAATTGACAATTGAATTTGAAAGCTCACTGAGATAGTTTTGAAAATAAAAGTTGAAACTATGTTGAAAAATTATAAAAATAAGGTCATCTTGTCTGTTGGTGAACCAACTAATCTGCTGACGTCTACAGCAAATTAAACCAAATTCTGTTTTAAAGAAAGGCCAATAATTTAGGACTTATTCTCTCAATTTGCAAGCTTGAAGCTTGAGCAGGGAAGAAAGAAAACATACAGAGCCAGACATTTATCACAGGTCCGACAGACATCTGAAAAAGCTCAGCAATCTTTCTTGCACACCAAATCTATACCAGTTTGTACATTTTCTCCTTATCTATCTGTACACAACACCAGAGCAAACAATTATTACCCTGTTACTGCTGAATGTTTGGCTTTAGCCCAGTTGTCAGTATTTTGTCCCCCTTTTTTCCCTGTTCTTTCTTTCCAACAATTGCCGCTGAGACAAATTACTTGCAGCAGAACAGCAAGAACAACTAATTCATTGCTTAGTAGATTTTATTTAAAATCTCTCTTCAAACATCAAGCCTTCTTCAACTACCAGCTGCTCAAGAAATAACTTACTTTCTCTGGCAACTTTCATCTAGAGACTCCAGCCCCAATTTGCATCACTTGACTGGATGACTACACGCAATTGTAGACAAGGAAATAAAAGTATGGATAATTTTTAAGTCTGATTCTGTAAATCACTGGTCATTGTGTCTAATGACTGTCTTGACCATGTTTTGACTGCTCTCTGCTCCTCATTGCCTCCTTTTTTCTGTTTTTTGACACTGAATTCTCTAGGTCTAGCAAGTTGCCTTTGCCACCACTCAGTATGGGAGGATTCAGAGGCTTCCATCATCAAGTGAGTGCCTGCCAAACAGAAGCAAAGATAGTTCCTGGCTGCAGAGCCAGTGTCTGACACAGAAGGGGGGACTCTTTCATGCCAGTGGAAGCACTCGTGAAGTTTGGTGTTACCCAAGGCTCTGGGACATTGAAAACTTCTACAAAAAGAATGAATCCCTTCAGACACAAACATACTGCATCTGCCTGAGAGGAACGAACACATTCCCAAGCAGAAAAAGACCATGACCAAGACCTATCCCCTCTCCTGCTGATGGGGATATCCCATAAGAGCATGCTTGGAGGCAGGTAAATCTCACTGCAGTGCTGTGGCCACCCGGACAGCTTCCACCAGCTGTTCCTTTCCTGGCTCCAAGGCCACACCTTGGTACCACTGTCTGGTCATCTTGGGGCTGCCTTCCTGCCACCACCACCCAGTGACTCCCCCAAGTCTGGTTGCTTTAGAAGATGTTTGGGGTTGGGATTAGCCCAAGGTTGGTATTTGGGATTGCTGCACCAGTATTTTTCTTTCAGTTAACATAAGTGAAACTGTATTGGTATGCAAGAGGAAACCCTAGAGGAGATATAATTTTAATGAGGTCTAAAAACTTTACTTACCCTGATGTTTGCGATTTCCTTCTTTCCTGTTGTGGATAACAAGTCATACTGACACAGTGTCAGAATGTCTGTGCTGTAGAGTACAGGACAGGGATGGCTGGGTGCACTTAAGGATATAACTGGGGTGGGATGAGGTAAAGGACCTGCCTAAGCATATCTTTAGGAATCTCATGGGCAAGATGTAACACTATCTCCTTGGATACCTTGAATAATCAGCCGTTTGCTAGCAGGGTTGTGACACATCTCTTCCATAAGGGACAATAGGAGGTTTCAAACACGGGTGGCTTCCATTCAAGTGGGAATACATTAGGACAATGACACGTCTGAACCTAGGAAAGGCAGCTCAGCCAAATATGTCTGCAGGGACAGCTCTTAGAACAATGCAATTTCCCTAGAAGAACAAAAAGGTCAGATGTTCACCCTGACTTTAAAAAGGACAAAGTCACAGCAGTCTGAAAGGAACTTTCAAGGCCAACTCCTCTGCTACAGACATCTAGAAAAAATAGCCTCTTCCAGCCAGAACAGCTGTACAGCCAGTTCTTGTAGATGTATTCACAGTGATCTAAAAGAGCTGCTGTGTGTTCCCAAGGGATGTTCCAAGAGTGCTAGAGAAGCTGAAGGAAGGAACTGTGTGCAGCTCTTTTATTATTTTCACTAAACCTGTATATTCCTTATAGCAGTGAACTAAAGTGCTCTTGCATCTGGAACTCTGGTATGCTCACTGAGTTTTCTGCTTCAGCTATTGTGTCACTACCAACAAATAGCTGGTTCAGAGCATTCCCAGTTTGATGAGATGAAGAAGAGGTCAGTGGAGGGTCTGCCCAGGCCAAAGACCTCTAAATGCTGAGTGACCAACCTGGGCATTCATTGCAGTCACGGCACAAAGCCAGTACTGATCATCACACTTGTATTCCAATTAAAAGCAAATTAACTCTTTGTTTTACAGAGGCCAGGTTTGCTTATCCTTCAGTCTCTGGCAGAATAATGAGCAGAAAAATTATCTTTACAACACTCTCTTTAGACCATTTTTCTTCTTTTCTCCTATTTCTACCTCTGCTTCTTATATTCACTGTGCTGGACAGTACTGTTTCCAATTCATCAGGTGGCACACAGAACCAACACTGATTTTGCTTTTTTTTTTGCTCCTCTCAGGATCAGGATGAAATTTTACTGCTTTGAGACTCACAACAGGGAACTCCACAAGTCATCTTGCTCCCAGACACTGATGTCACAAAGTTGTACACCTGTGCTCAGAAGCAGATCCTAAGAGGGCAATGAGCAAAAGGGACAGTTTAATTACAAATGTTATTCCATTTGCTATTCACCTTTTCCCTTCATTTCTGTGGAATACAAGGCAGATTTGCTTGTGTTGGACATTCCTGTGGAGACTGAAAAAAAATTATCATACTGAAGAAGCCTGTTGGAAGTATCTGCAGTGAGAACCAAAACAGCTCCCCTGTCTCTCAGAGTCCCTCTCACACAAAGCTGGTTTGCTAATTTGCCCATCCTCTGGAACCACATGAGGAATCATAAAAGGATGCCCCCATTCACAGTGAATAAGACAGTCACATGGAGCAAAGATAACAGAGGCATTAAAGGAACACATACACAGCTGATGAGAAGAACGGATGCTTTAGAAACTCAGGCAGTAGCAATACGGCAAGCAAAGCCTGGAATGTTGATTTGACAATGATCATTGTCATTTCCCTTTGCAGTGTGTGCAGTGGGATCAGAAAAACACAGGGAGCTGAATTCATCCTATGGCAAACTGTGCTGACATAAGTCACTTTGCATCCTACAGATTTGGCTTTAATTTCAAGTTGACCTCATTAGTACAAACAAAGTGTTCTTCAAGACTGACACTGAATTAGAAACTGCTTTAAGTATTTCTAGAGACTAACACAATATGCTATAATTAAAGACATTATAATCAGTGACTTGATTTCTTTTGCTTTGACTTCACTTTGGCTTACTTATTTATTTATTAACTCACTTTGGAAATGTCTGAAAGTCAAATTCAATTTTATCGTTTGCTCATGCTGGGAGCTGCGCTGTTCTTCTGGAAATGGCGTGGAAGTGCTGGTAATGAGATGCCAAAACCATCAAGCAATATTTACAATTTAAGGGCCAGTTCAAATACAAAAGCAATTTGTATTTCTGCACCACAGGCACATCTGCAAAATCTTTGGGGAACAGAGAAATCTGTTTTCTCCTTATTGGCTTGGCCTTTCATTACTAACAAGTCAGAAAGAATGGCAGGAGTTCTTCAAAGAGTAAAAGAAATATAAAAAGTAAATAGAGAAGTGGGTGCTTTTTGTTTGTTTAATTTTGTATTTTTAAACACATCTCAGGTGTAGAACTGAAAGAACTCTTACAAAGGCACTGTTTACTCAGACAATTGCCACTCTGTTTACTTAAACTGTGCTCAGATGTCTGAAGTTGAGCCAACCCATTCTAGTGTAAGTTAACAATGGCTCAGGAATGCCTCTGTGACCCACAGGCAGAAAACCACAGTGAATCCAGGAAACCCTCTAAGTCTACCTAGAGACCACTCTGTCAGAGACACTCAAGCACCATGCTACCTAGCCAGGTAATGGTTTCTCTTTGGTGACTGAGGAAGCTCACATTCACAGATGTCTGGAAATCACATTTTCAAGTGCATCCTCTAGCTTCAAGTGTCTCAAGTGTCCAGCTTAAAGTGACTGATCTACCAGGAGAGACTTGGGCATCACTCTGTCTGAAGTCAGTGGCAACTGCAGCTATGAGCAGCTTTGAAAAAAATTACTCTGAGTCAATAAATCTCACAGGGTTTACTTGGGGTCAAGAAGAGGGGCTAAAAGTGCCCCAGAAAAAAACTATTTTGTGCTTATCTAGGTAGTGACAAGAATGGAGGAAGCATCTAGAAAACGCTACAGTGATATAGACCACAGAGGAAAAAGGTCACCTCTGAAGTTCCCCAGGCCCTTTAGGGGCCTCAAAGGAAATGTCTTGACTTCTCCTCCCAACTTTCCTTCCTCTTCCTCATCAGCATCTATTCTTAGTAGTTTTGTATGAGAGCTGGGAATAGAACTTGGTTTCTTAATTCCTCACCTCCTGTTACTCATATTTTGACTCCGAGTGCTCAGGGTGGAGCACTTCCATGGAGCCTTCCATGGAGCTGTGTTTTATGTTTACACAGTGACTGCTTTCCCATTAAGAAGGGTTTCTTTGGCTACTGGGACGTGCTATAGGCATGAGATCAGTCCTGTTTGGTTCTAATGATTTAATTCCTTCAAACAACATTGCAAAGACCTGAGAGTGCCATGCCTTGCTCAGATCCTAAGCATTGCATTCAGCAGTGAGCACTTGGTGCCAAATAGTTACCCATTTTCATGGTCCACAAGTTCTGCTGTTGGCACAAAACATGAAAACGACACCAGAACATACTACTTTTTCATCTCTGCTGCATTCAGCAAGGGGAGACCACTTAATTACACTTTAAGATGGAACTGGCTCAACAAGTTGGGCAGCCTGCCGGGCTGCTGGCCAGGGAAGCTGCACCTGCACTGCTGCCAGCAGGCAGCAAGAGAAGATGACACTCAGGCCCCAGCTCTGCTGTTGGGAGTGACTTCCCATGAGAAAAAAAAAAAAGAAAAAGTGGAAAACACTGTCTTTCTTCTTCCTTAGTCCCATTACTCCTTACTCCATCTACCCCATCTAATCATTATGACATCTGAGTGCCTTTGTGTGTCAGCTTCCTGTGAAGTAATCACCTAAATCCCTCTCTGAAACAAAGCAGACCCTGCTGAGGAACTCACAATAGGTGCCTTTCACTGGCAGGACAACCTTGGCCTCAGTGGCACTTATAACAAAGCTTCCATATGTGCACCAGTATGGGCTGATCAGTCAGATCAACACCACACAAGATCAGAGCCTGGGTATTTGTGAGCATGAAGCAATAATGCCTCACAAAATTTCTCCATCTTCCTGAAAAAATAGTTTTTTTGGTGTGTGTGTGTGGTTTTTTTTTTTTTAATATGCTATAACACATTAATAAGCTACAGACTTTTATCCACATTTATGAGTCTGTTCAATGAGATAAAAAAGAAGCACCAGCTCCAAGGGGTGGTGTCTGTCAGTCATCTCCACTTTCAGAGACTGCCTGGCCATTGTCTGCTCTTCAAGCTCAGGCTAGAGCTACTTTTTAATATTTCCTTTGGCAGACATCCTGGGTTTTCCCCCTCCCTGGGGGAGGGATCAAGGGCGATAAGTTCTATTCTAATAGAAGACAAGTCAATGATAATCTTTGGGCATCTGCAGTGAAGAGGTATTTCTACAGCTCTAGCTGGGATTAGGCACATAATGGATCAATGAAAGATCTCACCGTTTGACGGTTATAGCATCATTCATTAGCGTTAAGATTTGAACTTGAATCAACAATTGAGTTAGAAGATTGAAAGAATTGCTTTCAGTATTTGAAATAAATGTAACAGGCCTGTAAAAGTCCCCTGAGGTGTCTCTCTTTCTCTCCCTATACATATATTTAGAGAGATCGGTTTTGCTGAATGCTTAAAATTAGATGAAAGTTGCTGAGCTTCTACACAGGAAGAAGAAAAAGCTGAGCTTCTTATGTAAAGTGAAAGGGGGCAAAATAATGTATTTTTGGTTTGCCTATCAAAGCACTTCAAGAGCAGTCTTGATCACAGGATCCAGGCACTGACTTGTTATTCAGTCACTTACCATCTCTCACATATAACAATTCATGAAGAGCTAATAATAAACAATACGCCCTCTCCTTGTACACAAACATGCAAACACACACACAGGAGCTCCTTGTAAATGAGCAACACTGATCCCATCCACTTTTCTCATCACAAAACTAGGACAAGTTCACTCTTAATTAACTGCATGGTGCACAGACCAATAAAAAAATTAACTACCCAGAGGACTTAGACACCAAGTTTTCACTCTCAGCTCCAAAGACCCATCCACCCACTACTAATTTGGTAAGAAATTAAATGTGATAAAAAAGCAATTCCACAACTGGGCGATGAATGCTATGGGTAGTTAATGATTAATTACCATTATAATACAAAACAGCCTGGTTTCACTGTAGAACCTTGATCTCATAGCATTATTTTTCTATAAAGGCAATCTTCGGGTTGGTGCAAAGACTGTGTACTGCACCAGTGCCAAAAACCTTCCTCCTTGTTTCTGAAAGGCAGCGAGTAGAAGCAACTATAAAATGCTCTGTAGACCAGGAGTTCTTGAACCAGACCTCTGTCCTACAGCCCAGCCTGGGCAATGGAGCTGTGGTGGGGTGGCTGCACTGTCCTCCCCTCTGGGGCCAGTATATTTTGGTGCTTGCCCACCCTCTATAATACCTGAGTGCTAACCCAGCCCTATGTTATTCCCACTGTCCCTTGGTTTGTAGGTATAAAGCCCAAGGCCAGCTAACTTGGACATGTATCCCTCTCTTAGAGCAGTTGCCAGGCTGGTTTGGGCAGAGGATGGTGTCCAGCCTGTTGGGTCGTCAGGATAAAGTTTAACTCCCTACTACAGATTTAACAACTTGTTCCTGTGACTGTTTTCTACGTATATAAAATCAACACAGCTCTTCCTGTTGGCTTGCAGAAAAAGAAAACAATTAAGCAATATCCAGATTTTTATGAAGCAGATACCTACATAACTAGTGGCAGCACAAATGCATGTCAAGCCAGCAGATACTGGAAGAAGAAAGATCATAACTACAGGAGCCACATCAGATCAAAATTAGCACAGAAAGCTATTAAAGAGGTTATTTAAATTATGAAAAAAAAAATTAGAAAACATTCTCTGTCTGATTATTTGTCTGTGTTTATTACACAGGTCAGTTTTTAAATTGCAATTGCCAGTGAGAGAGCTCCCTGAATCATTTACTAAGTATAAATAATTCAAAACCAGTCAAAAAGCAATGCAGTCAAACATTCTGCCTGTTGCCCTGCTATTACTATACTCAGATACTGATGTTAAGTTTGTTGACACTGAGAAAATCAGAAAGAGTGAACATTGCAAAGCCTGTGTCCGTGTCCTCCCTGACTGCCTGTGCTATTAGTTTGGGGATAGCTTTTACTGCTGATAGGCATCAGCCACCTGCCAGAGCCACTTGGTAGAATATTGAATAAGAATATTGCCAACCGAGCCAGCTGTGCCTGGAATGACAGTAGCTCCATATTTTATATTTGCAAGGCTGACTTGAGCAAGTTAAAGTTTAGAGAATGCAATTTTTACAGTAGGGACTTTCTCAGTTGAGAGAAAGCTCTCTTAGGGGCCCTATAAAGCTCATGTTCACGGCCCTGTAATGACAGTCAAGCTGTAAATAATAATTGCATTAACAGAGTCATATTTAGTGATAGTAGAAAGGACATTTGCTTGAAAGTGCTCACCTGGGAGATGCTTCTGGCTTCCAATACCTGCAGAAGAGGTACTGCCCATCAGCATTGATGATATGGGGCAGATCCTTGTATGGGATGTTTTGAGGACTCCGCTTTGGCGAACTTTCCTCTGGCATTCTGGAAGAATGACCTGCAAGGTGTTAGAAGAAACAAGACATACTTTAAAACAGGTGAAAACAAGATAAAAGCTGATGGGCTTGGCAGCCACAGACACACAAGAAAGTCAATCAGTAAGGCAAGTACCACTGATGGGAGGCTGCTCCCAAAACAACAGCCAAAGAGCCCCCAAAACCACTGCTTTAAACAGAAATGTAGCAAATGTTTTTGTTTAGAAATGGCTCACATTTAGAGGCAGAGCACTGGGGGGGAGAGGGAGCAAGAAGAAGGGAAGAGCAATCCACCATCAGTACTTCATTTGCAGCTTTCTATTCCACACTTCTCCCATCTGAGTTTATTTTGCATCGTTTTGTGAAGCGGATCCTAAAGAGAATATTTTAACTGCAATCAAGAGCAAATTATGCAGCAATCGCTACTGATATGAAAAGACAGCTGCATAAAAGATTTATCTCTGGCGGAATATCTCCAAAGAACAGTGGTGGGTACACAGCAGAGGTATCTGCCACCGTGTCATCATTAAGATCTTCTCTGACATCTCAGACAGGAAGGTGGCGGCGGCGGGGAGCGAAACATTTCCGAGAGAATTTGCCACAAACCTGTTTTCATCCTGTGCAAAGGTTTGCATTCTAGTGAGGAGCCGGCATCGCAAGTCAAACGCAAGCAGATGAGGCTTTTTGCATCTCGCTGCGGAGCCGCGTTCACAGCCCGGCAGCCCCGCCGGGTCCCTCGCGGCGCTGCGCGGGGCTCGCCCCGGCTCCTCTCCCCGGCTCGCTCGCTCTTTGAGGAAAGTCGCTTGGGTAATTCACCACTTCTCGTTCATCACTTTTTTTTTTCCCTTCTCAAACAAATTGCGTGTGCGGGCTGAAGTGGCGGTGGTGGGAGGGGAGGCTGGGAAGGGCTGGGGAGAGGGAGGGCTGGCGGGTGGGAAAGCTGCAGTCCACTTTCCAGAAGCTGCTGCACGTACATCAAAGGCACCTTGAACACATGCAGCTGGAGCAGTTCACAAAGTTCCTGCCGCGGCAGGTTGTTTGCAACTTTACTTCCTTCCTGCCACTTACAGTTCGGAGGCCGCGGCGACGGGGGGAGGCGAGGGAGGGGGAGACCTTTCCTCAGAGCGATCCCCGCTGCGAAGCCATCTCTCGTGTAAGCGCAACTTCCCCAGCCCCGCGCTGCCAGGCGGGGAGCGAGAGGGAGGGGAGGAGGAGGAGGAGGAGGAGAGGGAGGAGGGAGGATCCAAGCACCGACGCGATGCCAGGTCGCCAGCCCCGCTCACGCATCCTCCTGCCGCGGCCGGGCGCGGCGGCCCCGCGTCCGCCCGCGGAGCCGAAGCGCGGTGGCTCCACCGCACGGTGCGCACGGGCTGCTCCCGGAGAGAGGGAGACGGCGGCGGAAGGGCGGTGGGTGGGTGGGTGGATGGATGGAGGATGCATGGATGCACGGATGCGTGGATGGATGAAAGAATGGATGGAGGGGCGGGCGGTGCTCGGCGGGGTTGGGCCGGGCTGGGCGGGCAGCGGGGGAGCCCCGCGGTGCCCCCGGGCCGCCTGGCCGCGGAGAGAGCGGAGGCACGGTCGCCCCCTTCCCCGGTGCCCTCCCGCGGGGGCTCCGCGCCGGCTCCGCCGCCGCCCCGCTGGGCTGATGCGGCCGCAGCGCTCCCGCAGCCCCCGGTACCGGGATCTGGGCACAGGAGCGGCCGCTCCGCTGCTGCGGGCTGGGGGACAGCGCAGACAGACCGGGGGCGGGGGCGGCTGATCGCGCAGAATGTCACAGAGGACATCGTGGAGCCGTGCTGCCTCCTGGGCATCCCGGTCCGAACAGCTCCTTAGGATCCCAACACCAAACTTCGCTGTTCGCGTTTAACGTGCACCTCTTCAGGCTCTGAAGCCATACCGGGGAGATCGCTCCCGGTTCAGAGAAGTGCCCAAGCTTTGCAGCCTCGTTCAGGGTAAAGGCCATTTATAAACAGCATATGATTTATACTCACATAAATCATTATGTCACTATAGACTATATGCAATACATGTGCTGCTACTCTGTAATGTGAGATCTATTTGGTGGTATATGACACTTGCTTATAAAAATTGTCACAGCAAGGTTCCCTGAAGCCAAAATAGCTCCCCAGCTTTAAGGGGAGTTATCCCAATACAGAATTTTGTCATTTAATACTGCTAAGTGGTTAGCATTGATTGAGCACAGATTCATGCCTTTTACATTTCATCAGCTCCTTTCATTTTTACATGCCTACGTATGCTTAGAGGTCTCAAGCCTTTCTAAGAAGAGGCAGCTATTAACCTTATTTTTGAAGTGAAGCAACATGCTCATCAAGTGTAAATCTGTGAACAAAGGTTGAGGAAAGGAAAGAAATACATGCTAACACTAATAACAATAAATGCAAAACCTCAGAGATGAACCATATAAAAATAAAAAGGAAATCAAAACCAGATTTAATTTTACTCATCTTTCAGTGTCATTTATATTAAATGCCTGGGGGGGTGTTAGTTATAAATGGCAAAAGCAAAATTACATGTTCCTGTAACTGCTGTTGTTTGGGGAAAAAAAAATTAACAAAACCAACATTTATGGTTGTTTATAATGAGTGAGATTTAGGTCAGATGGCTCTTAAGCAGAGCCCTGGGAGCTGTACCTGGAGCTGTACCATTTGCTAGGCCAGTTACTGTCTAAGTATGAATGGGTGGAATTAAAGAGCTATCACAAGCCAGCTCCAGAGTTGGTAGAAGCAAGGACATATATAATTATTTAAATGATACAGATCAGATAATAACTGGATTAAGAAGAAAAGAAAGAAGGAAAGAAGCCTCTTCTCCCACTCAGGGTTTATCTGCCAGGAACACTTTACTGCTTCCCTACAGCCACCCATGAAATCTGATGCCAGGAACAGGCTCCTCTCCTGCTGTGGTGCTGGGAATATCAGAGTTCCCAGGGCCACAGAGGGGTGGAGGGAGTTGAGGAGAAAATATCTTTTTAAACTTCTGGATAAAAATAGCATCCCAAGGAAAACAACCTTTGTTGGGACACAAGGGTGAGATCCTGACTTTGAGAGCCTGCCCTGGTCAGTGCAGATATATGATTCCCTTGATACCCTGTTAACCTCAGTGTAGCTAAAATTGGAGACAGCATAACTGTGGTGCAGCCTGCCCTCTCTGTAGGCCCAGGTCCTCACCACAGCACTGGAATGAAGAATCAACCAGCAGCTCCTTCCCTTCTCACCAGCTTTCCTAAGGCCCCAGGAATTTGAGGACATTTCTTCCCATGGGTGATACACACTTCCCCATCTCAATGTTAACAACATGGAATGAATGAGGAACTGCTGACTTGTTGTCTTATCATTTTGCAGAGTTTAAGCTGTGAGTGAAAAGCCACTGGAGAAAACTGGATTGTGTCGGGGGAATTCATGTACCTGACACCCAGACTATGCACCAGGCTTCAGCACAGCAATTGCTGCATACTGCCTCCCTGTGAGAAAGCAAAGGGATGCCTGAGCATGCAGTATTTATGAGATTGTAACATCCTCCCTTGTCTTGGTAGAGTAAAATATATTTCAGAAATAGAGCTTAGGCTAAATCAACTTCTAATAAAAAATAAATTCACACTTGGTGGATCTTTACACTAACTCAGCAATTACTAAATCCTTGTGGGAAAGGATGTTTGGTTTGTTAAAGGGTGAACCCTGCTTAATTAAGTGTCTCCATTGACCCCCAAGGGATGCACAGGAATATAGAGAAAAGGGGTACACTTTCAGACAAAGCAAATTTTAGGGAAAGCATCAATTGCTGGAATGACAGAGTAAATACATGTCATGAAACTTGATATCACAGCAAGAGGAGAGGAGAGGAGAGGAGAGGAGAGGAGAATGATGGGAGAGAGCACAGCAGGCTGCTGTGTAGCTCTGATAGTAGGGTAAGGGAATAAGGAACAAGGATTTTCTTTGCAGTTAGGCTTTTGTTCCCAAAATGAATTTTTAATGGATCATATTCTGTTGGCATGCAAAGGTAAATAGTCCGTATGAGACCCTTCTGCTCTTGTTGACAGCACCATGTTCCTAAATTTTAAAGCAGTGGTTTTGTTTGAGAAGTAGATTTCATAGGCTGTGTCTGCTAAACCATTTGGCATTCTGCACACCAGGACCACAAAATGAACTTTTGCTGACAAGAAGGAGGAAAAAAATCAGAGGAGGAGGACAGAATAATAAAATATATTAGTAGTATGTGGTTATGGAAGAATCTGCTGCAAAACCAAAAAAATGCTGGAAGTTATAGTAGTCAGGGAGCAGCTGGAGAGAACAACAGACAGCACAAGCAATAGAACACATGGGAAATCATGGGAAATGAAGCATGAAGAGGAAGGATTGAAATCAAGTGAAAATCAAAGAAGCCAATGCCACTAAAGCTATCAGTTTAGAGTAATTAATTTGGATTTGCCCTTCTCTTTGGCTGCTTTTAAAGATATTATTATTAATCCTTAGATGGAGTCCAGTCATTCACCTTTACTTATTTCTGTAATCTGCCTTTGCTTTTCTGTTGGTTTTCCTGGATAAGACATGTATGGGGATGAGCCAGGAGTGGGGGCTGGGATGAACTGTTCTCACTTACCTGTAAAATATCTCTTTTAATGTCTTGCAGCCAAAAAAGAAGCTTGGTCTCAGGCAAACCAGATTGAGGAAGAAAATATTAGAGGAAAATATTGTATTGATCAGGTTAATCTTAACAATGTCAGGAGGAATTATAAGTAGCTCAAGATTGTTCTGCAAAATTCTACAGTCTCATGGACCACCTCACAAATTGGTGTGAAATGGAGAAAGGTTGAAGGGTAAGCACAAGGAATACATGAGTATCACAGAAATTGTTTGCAGGCTTCCACTGATGTGTTGCCCCTCAGTAATCTCACCTTCCCCAATCAGTAGGAATAAAATTATTAGATTAAGCTACAAGTGGTTAATACCCCTAAATGTAAACTACAGTCAAATAATAAAGCAATTTTACCATATAAATAAAAATAATTATTGGTAAAAGTAGTCTTATTTTTTTGTAGGTAATAAAAATTTGCAAATCATCCTGTCATGAAAAATCACAAATCTGTAACTTGCAAACAGTAGCTGTAAGAGTGGAGTGATTAGTATTTTGCCTGTGCTCCGTATTTGACAGGGCAAAAAACACACACTTAAAATACAGTAACTGAATATCAGTTTCAGCCTTTTAAACTGATGTATAAAAGATTACCTATCCTACATAGATGCTAATTTGAGAACTGGTTGTTTTTCATTACAGAAGCAACACATATTTTTTTGGGTAGTTCATTTGGTTTTTTGTTTGGGTTTCTTTTAATTAAAAGCCCCACAAGATTATTAATACCAGATTCAGAGACATTTTTAGTATTAAAAGGAAGGCATCTTCCAAAGGCAGGAAATTCAAAACAAGAGTGGGAATTCTGCCCTAGAGCTTTTTTCCATAGGAGGGAGGTTGATGGAGTTATTCTAGCAGCCTTTTTGCCTTGGGAATGAAGAGGTTTTTACAGAGCTCTGAAGGGCACAGGCTCAGCTGCGGTGCCTCAGCTCAGTCCTGTGGCCAGCACTAGAGGGCACAGCCTCAGCTCTGCTGGACAAGGGCTGCACGTGGGCATTGCAGCCCTACCAAAAAACCCTCAGCTGAGTTGGTCTGGCTTGTTTTCATTCATTCTACTCTTTATCTAGAGGTTTTCTTTAGACATTTGTCCCTTTTTGTCTTTTCAATGTCTAAATAAAAGTTTCCTGTACTGCTATATAATTAGTCCAATTTTCCCACTGGATTTGTACACATCTCTAGAATGAACTTCAGTGTTTTACTGAAGGGAAATCCTGCCCTTGTCAATGTGAGCACAGACAGCTTAAAGAATGTTTTTACAGAATGGCATTTCCTTGCATATGGTCATTGTAATGTTCATAAAATGTTCATCACCTCGTCAGAAAAAGGGTTTTGGGGGCAGAAAAAATAATCAAAAGGAACCTGAAGAAGAAGGTCCAAACCTTGGAATTTTAATATGCATAAAAATCAGAATAAGATAACACTATGAACTTTCTCTAGCAGGAATTATGGTCTCAATTCTAAGGAGTATCCCACCATTTATTTTTTCATTTTTATTGCTAAGATTGACTGCATAATCCACTCTACAAACCCAGCATTATTGCACCAGGGCTAAGTGCTACAGCCAAAAGCTAGTACTGCCATGCTTAGAGTGGTGCTTTATTTTGGTAGCTGAACTGGAAGCATTGACTGGAGAAGGGCTGTTATTGTGCTGCCTGCTTTTCTTGCTGCTTTGCAATTGACAAAGCATCATTTATCACGCTTTGCATTCCAATTTTTCTTTGCACGTTTTCCAGCTCATCATAACATAATTATGTTTCTGTTTCCTTCAGCCAGGGGCTGATACTTTCTTTTACTAAGACAACAGCTGCACTGCACAACCTTGATGAATCCCCATAAGGGTAAAGGGAGTCTGTGGTGCTTGTTTCTGCCTTGGCAACCCAAATGTTCAAGCTCTTTTTTGTGACAAATGCTGCTCTAAAATGCACCCAACCCCGATGCTTTCATAGCATTTCTCAAAATTAGGTTTTATATTGTAAATTGGACTTGAAATATTAAACATTCTGTCTGGTTTGTAATTTTAAAGGCTTCCTTTGTAACATTTCTGTTTATGATGTTTGTAGGTTATAGACTCTGGGGTGGAATTTAGAAGGCTGTAGTTACTGATGTGAGATTTGTATTTTGAATGAAATTGACTTTATGTGTGACAATAAGCACAATCTGAAGGTCTATGTCCCTAAAAACCATCTTAAGGCAGCTTTCACAGTACAGGTGAATCATTTCCTTGTTACAGCCTCAGTTGCTCCAGCCACATTGGTACATAAAGGTAATTACAGAAACCCTACCTCTGAAGGGCATTCATTGCTAGGGATGGAAAAATACAATATTTTTATTATCAGTTTTTGAGATATTTTATTTAACTCTAATGTAGTACTCTGAACCTGAGATTTTAAAGTACTTCAGAAAGGAAGAATGATTTCTGTATTTTACATAGGAGAAGCCAGTGCAGAGAAAAGCAGGGCTCAGTACTGGAGGCAAGCTGAGGGCAGAATCCATTCTTAATGCTCCTGATTTTGTTTACCCAATTATACCATTACTAACTCCCACCTCATCTCAAAATCTATCCATCAGAGCACTGTGTACAGTGGAAGCAGCAACTTTTTCAGCCACTGAAGATTGCCCAGGTTTGTAAATATATGGGATATTGTGTTCTGGACAAAACCACAGCCAATTGCTCTGGACAACTGCATTATTCAGGGCAACATTTTCCCTACAGTTTTGCTTTCTATCCTATTGTTCTGGTGTTATTACTCCTGACACCATAATTTGAAGATTGTTTGTATTTATACATAAAAATTACAGTAAATGTGTACATGGAGACAAGAGTTTAACTGATATGATCAGTCCTATCAGCCATATTTATGTGCTCCATGATCTAAGGATTCTTTGGGACACTTGAGAGTATTTTAGTTTCGTGATGTTTGAGCTCTGTCCAGCACACTGGACACTGATGCAATTGCCTGGAAAGCAATTAGATGTTAGGTGTTGATGGCAACTCTCCCTGCCCAGCCAGGGCCAATTTCTCTCAATGGTTCTGCTGTTGATAAAAAAAAGCAGTGGCTGCTTGTGTTGGAAAGACAATGAACACATGGCTCACGAGAGGAGCTTGCCCTGTGCTCCTTCTTCCTTATAATCCTGAGGCAAATTCAGGCATATTTCACTCAGATATATTTTAGCATTTTTTCATCTATCATCAGTTTCTTTACTCAGTCCACTCATGTTCAATATAAGATGTGCATTCTCTTTCTGATTCATGTACAGTAATTACTTCCTAACATCTGCCTAACAGATTTTGTAAGAAAAGTGACTCTTCAAATATTAAGAAAAAAAATTCATGTATGAAATCTTTGAGATCTCCATTTCTGGGGTTTGTGATCCACAGCTGACTGGATTCATTTCCCAGCCAGGAAGCTGGTTCAGCAAAACAGCTGCATTAGTTATTTAACTGGAGGCCTGATCCTGCTTCTGCTCACACTGATGCAAAGCAGGAACAGTACCTGCAAAAAATAAAAAATATCCCTAGTGTGAAATGCACGTTGCAGAAAAAAAATAAAGCATTGTGCTGTGGAACAACAAAAGAACTGTAGCAGATACTCTGCCATCCTGGCATAGGTGCTAGGCAGGACCTTAATGTCTTGCAGAAACCTTACCCCAAATACACTGCCAGCTCCTGGGAGGGCTCTTTTACTCTGGTAGCACCAGGTGACCAACAGAGCTAAGGCCCAGTTGTGCTCAGTGTTGTGCCCTAATACCATGAAATCACAGGTGACCTATTCTGTACTAAGTACCAGACTCATCACTGTTTGCATCTGGTTCATAATTGTGCCCTCTCAGTTATTTAATTTTTACAGTGTCTGCTACAATTACTTTATACCTTCTAGTACAGAAAAATGCACTCACTGGCTTTTCTCCTAGGCTGAATTAATGCATGTGGTAATTGACCCAGGAGTACACAGAAAGGAGAAGTTAAATGAGAAGTATTGCAGTGAAAAATGGGACAAAGCATTCCAAAGTATCTCCTGTGTAAGGTGGCAATCCTTCTTGGACAACCTTAGGACATGAAGGGATGGTCACCAGAGCCTTGTATGCTTTAGAAATGTCTTCAATCCCCAAGGCCATCAACACCTGTCATCTGATCTTATTCTAAAATTAGTAGCATGTACTGTTAATAACATCAAAAGTTACAGTATCTGAGATTTTGCTCCCCAAACCTCATCCTGTTTCCTCCAACACAAGTTATCCATTGTATTTTGGCTACAGTCTGACTCTCATGTAGCACAGGTATCTGTGGTTTTGTTTGTGCTGTAGAAGCAGTGGCATCTGCAGCTGCTGTGGACTCATAACACCAATTCATATTCCTGTTGGAGACCCATTGGAGGGGACTCCTGAACACTTGCAGGGAACCTTCCAGCCCACAGTACTATGCTCTGACACCAGCATGTGTTTGCTTTCATTTGTTGACTTTTCCAGGTACATTACTGAACCTTCTCTGGAGTTACAGTAAATTTTTAAATGGAAACTGAGGTTTCACAAGAGGAAAGAGAGCTCCTGGATGGAGATACCTACATGAAGCTTCATCATTCCTAGACCTTGGGAGGAAGAGGACAGCAGATGGGAGGCTGCAACATTCAGCTCCTAAGCTGGAGAATCTCTCTTTCCCTCCCATGCTATGAAATGTGTACAAGAAGCACTGACCAACACACGCAGCCTCAGTCACGTCCCAAGACCTCTGCCTAGTACCCCAGCACTTGCAGGGATGGGAGTACAGCAGCAGCTATGCTGTGGTTAAAAACAAGGACAAATTCCTAGCCTTTAGTTTTGTGGGGCTGTCTGAAATGAGACAGGGTTGAGACCAATCCAGTGATGTCTGTTGGAGTCCAAAGCCTCCCTCTGCAGCCAGCCAGACACGTTCCCCAGGCTGCACCCGGCAGTGCAGAGCTCTGCTGTGGCTCATCTGCCTCCTCCTCTGTGCCCAGTTTCAAATCTCTTCAGAAATATGTTCTGTAACAATTAAGGATTTCTGGGGCAACTCCATTAAGATCAGAAAGATATCCTTCTGCTTTGAAATATATGAGCATGAATGATCCATTCAGCACAGCACCCCTTGGCCAGTCTTATCTCTCTGATGATCAAATATATTTTTAATTATCAATCTATCTGAGGGGATTTTTTTTCACTAGACAATATCCAACTGTATTGTAAGAGCCATTTGGATTGATGCAGAGAATTTGGCAGCAAGATAGGGAACATTTGGGCTTTCAACACTTAGGAACATATGGAAAGAGGTTTGGAAGATTGCCACATGGGATGTAGCTTGGAAGATGCTACATTTCTTCATCCTTTTTTTTTTCTGAACAGAAATAGAAGAAATTTTACTTTTTTTTGAAGGATCCTAATTCCTGTTTATTTCCTATGCTGCTTTAGGATAAACCACTATGGTCAGCTGCAAGGTTTGAGCAAAATCAGCTGCATGTTTATGGGCAACTGTAGGTGGGCAATTAAAAGCATGGTGATATTGCAGATTTTTCAAGTTTTTGCCTCCTAATTCATGAGAACCCGCAGAGGTGAACTCACAAAGCTGCAGCCTGTGACTCAGATCACGGGGTGAAGGAGGGTATCTGGTGCCCAGCCTGTCAGGATGTGCACCATTTACTGAGGGTCTGAGGGTAAGGCCCTGCTGGTGGTCCTTCCTTCATGCTGGGACCATCTGTGACCCATTCACCTTGACACCCAGGGCTGGACACACACACCAGGCTGTCTGTGTGTCTCTGGTAGAGTTTCACCATGGACTGGTGAAGCTGTGTTGGAGCTTCAGCACTACATTACAAATCCCAGTCACCTTTGGGACAGCATGGGAATGGGAGAGGGGAACCTCCTCTAGCCCAGCACTCAGGACTGGACATGAATGAACCAACATCATCTTCATACCACTTTAGGGACAAATGCCTCAAGCCCATGGTGGGAGTATTCTGTTTCTCTCAGAGTTATTGCCTCTGCTTGTCAAAAGAACAATGCTTTTTTTCTAATTTTTAAAAAATATTTTTTATGGTTCCATTATGTCCCAGGTTGGGGGGCTGCAGCAAATGCAGAATTTATTGGAATACACAAACATGTATTTGCACAATTGCAAAGTAGGCCCTGCAGCTTAGTAAATGCTAATTAATCTCTCAGACTGCTAGGAAATCATCATTATCCTGGCTCAGCAATGAGAAACAAAGACCAAAGAGAGTGGCAGGGGCTTATCTTGAGTGACAGAGTCAGAGCAGAGAGAATTGCAGTCTTCTTTGGTGTTCTGAACAGTAAACCACACAAGTTTGGCAAGACTGCATCTGAAGAGCAGAATGGAGGCACCTGGGGATTTTCCCTCAATCCCTGTCTCCGAGAGCTCAGCTCAGGGCAGGCTGCAGCTCTCATCCCACCTGACTGCTCAGATTCCCTTTTCTTGAGAAGTAAGAGCAATGGAGAGCTCTGACTGCAGCAGGGAGCTGGAAACCAGCCTGGCTAAGCATTCACTTCTGGGAACTGGGAATCACTCTGACACCCGTGTTTTGGTAATAGTCTGAGTGTTTATTGTCCACAAATTCATTGCAGCTTTTTATCTTGCATTTTCCTGTGAGAGTTTGTTTCAACACTTGCAGCCAAATAATGACTAGACAGGGCAAGTTCCTGTTATTTCTTTGCTAATGGGATGCCAGGAGTCACTAAGATATCTCTAGCTGAGGTGAAGGCTAAGATGACATCCAGGATCAGGAAGAGAGCATGGAGGGATTGGTGACAAGAGCAGAGGAAGGAGAATCTCCTCCAAAGGTATTCAAAGACCTGTAGCAACAGCTTTTGAGAACTGACCACATAAGTCAGAAGGACAAAAAAGATAGGCAAATCCCTAAATCATGTGGATAGGATTTGTTATAGAATGAAATCTCTGCCTTTCTGAATAAAACCTGGAAAAGTTCATGTGAGCTTCAACAATATTTTTAGCCATATATACAGCGACTGCACATTTCTGAGCCAGCTAAAATTCGATTCAGAATGCTTTAATATTTTGCTCCTTCTTACAGAGCACACCTTGATGGACATTAGTTTTTCCTATTTTCTGTGGCCATAATAACCCCAAATTCTGCTATTCTGAGGATGCACTTTTGGTATCAATTTGGAAATCTTTTGACTCTAACACAGTTACATAATTTTCTTAGAGAGATTAAGGAGTATTAAAACTAATGTATGAACCAATCTTTCCTAAAACCCCATCCAGTTACATGCTTCTTTGCATCTTCATTCCCATCTCTACTGATCTAAAAGGAGAAAAAGGACTCTCCTATCAGCCTGCTCTTGCTGTCTGATTAGCTGGCAGCGATCACAGCTCTTCTTTTGCTCTGTTACAGTTTCATTTCCAGAGGAAAAAGCCCTGATGGATATTGAGCCTCAGGATTGTGGCACCACTGCAAATTAAATGAGGTGTCTGTTTATACCAAAGGGACGGCAGTACCTCCTTAATCAGACTGTCTGTTCTTTGGAAATCAGCAGATATTTTGCCTAAAAGCACCCAGCAGTGCAGTGTAACTCAGTAATAACTGTTTATTGGGGCTCAGGAGGGAAACCCCAGAAGAAAAACTGTAGGTGCAGTTAGAAGCACTGGTGAGTGGCTGACTTTGGGGAGTTTCTTTTGCCTTTTGTTTTAAGATTGCCTGAACTTGATGGAGGCTCTTTCATTTAAAAGACAGAAAGACCTACAAATTAAGCAACATCTAGCTCCTAATGTGTGAAACTGCAATTTGCATACATCATGGCAGCTGCTGAGTTGGTCCTTATTACCTCTGCTGGAGTGTTAATTTAACCACAACTTTATCATTAATTTAAATGGAAAAGCAGCGGGTTGCTGGCATGCCACATTATCTGTCAGGCAACCTGGGAATCAGCTGACAGAGCCAGAAAGAGATTTCAATTCAGAGGGGCTGCAGGGTGCTGCTTCCTGGACCTGTGGTCACAGACAAGCTCCAGATTGCCCTTGGCCTGCTCTAAAGGTCAACACTAACCCCAAGGAAAAAAACCCAAATCAATATTGTATCTGGACTGTCATAAGAGAATAGATAATACAATCAAACTTGAAATCTCTATATTTCTGATTTTCTTGTCCCTGTGTACCCAAACTGGCACTGTTTATACAGATATGATAACCAAAACATCATTACTGGTTCTGACAACAAATGCTTTGTAGAGCAACCATTGGAAGGTGGTCCAGACCCACCCTGAGGGCTGAAGGCACTCGGGCTCTCTGCCCAGGCAGGAGACGCCACAGCTGCCCACACAGGACATGCTGGGAGCAGGGAGCAGCTGTGCCAAGGACGGTGCCTTTGGCCAGTGCGTTGGCTGAGCCTGCAGGCACCTCCACACTCAGCTGATGCCACATGGAGGAACGAACATGACAGAACCACTCAGGTGGGAAGTAAAGCAAATGTGAGGTACCAGCTGCCAAACCAGAGGCTGCCTCACTCTCCAGGAAAAGAGGCTGAGGAGCCCCAAGAAACTGCTGAGATGGGAGATGAGAAGAGCGGTGTCCATGCTGGGGAGCCACCCATGGGCATGGAGTCACCAAGAGTGAGGGCCTACTCTCCCAAGCCGTCATGATGTGGCACCATTTAATGACACAACTGTGTATTCTCCAATGGAGAATGAGGTTCTGCTCCGAGCCATGGCAAGAGTGACAGAGATGAGTTCAGCTCAGAACCTCGGTTGTGATGTTTCAATGGCAGAAAAGAAAAACCATGTCCTGATGCCTGCCAGAGTTTAACTGAGCTGATGCAGGTCTCCTCTGAAGTTCAGATAGAGCTGACTGTGACTTGTGGTCCTGCTCACGGCAAACCAGAGCAAAGCCTCACCCATGGACACTTCGTGTGCACTCACCCACCAGAACAGGTGTCCTGCTTTCAGCTGAAGTGTGAACGCTGTCTAGCTGTTCTCAAAAGCTGGACTGAGATAAAGACACACTTGGAAACTGGTCAGACTTTCTCCTAAAAAAAGGGCTATTTTTCCAATAAGTGAATCACTAAGAGTTGAAATTTAGAAAGGAATGTCTTTGCTCATGCAGCACCAGCATGTACTGTATGACTGGTGTTATGCAGACACTGTTCTAAGACATTAAATTCAACACATATTTCCTTAACACAGATAAATTTGCATTAAATGTGCCTTTTCTGTCTCTGATGCCTAGTCCTTCTCGTTGTTTTAAAATACACTGTGCTGAAAGATCACACATTTATTGAATTATCACAGATACCCTTCCCTTGGTATTAGCTTAACAAAGTTCAGGAAAAACTTGTCTTCGCCCACATCTCAGCCATTCATTTTTATAATAAAAATCACCATGACAACAGATAATAATATCAGAATGAAAAGATTATTATTTAATTACATGAAGAAGGTGAACACAGGCTTAGCTTACAGCAGAAAAAGCTTTTAATTCCAGCAAAAATATGGGGGGCACACACTCAATTTGTGACATCATGAAGTGCTGCTGAGAGCTGCCCAGGGGTTGCTCCACTGCATGATGGGGTGTCCCAGTTAATTCAGTGAAGTGCAAGAGAAATATTCATAATTTCATGAGCAATAAAGAGAAATTTTCCTTAAAAGTGTTGGTGTTTTTGTGAAACAGGCTCATTATAGAAATTATCAGAAGAAATGCATCCATAAAGAAACATGATTATTATTTAAGTAGTGGTCTGGTTTAATATAAATAAAATTAACTACATAAATGCTCCATTGTCAACCAGCACCATGCTATAAATTTTTCCAAGTTAGAGGAGAACAGGGCAATTTGCAGGATACAGTCCATTTTTATCACAGCTGTGGCATTTCATCAGCACAGTGTTCTATCTTGGCTTCTGTGAGAGCTGTGGTATCAGACTGGGTATTTTTATTTCTGAGATAAATCTGAACTTTTAATAAGAACAATCTGGGAGTTTAGACAATATATATCTTTGTAATCTGGTCTCTTGAATTCTCTCACATGAATAAACTTTAATTCACTGGTAATTTTTTCCTAGTTTTGTTCACAAATGCTATGAAATACGCTTTTAAAATAATGTACTTTAATTTTCCCTCTAAACCCAACAAACTGCTGTTAGTTGTTGAACGTTTCTGCAAACTTCCTCTATGGCTTTTAGAGAAACTGTGTAATAAAATCATCAGAATAAAAATCTAGATAAGGAATCTACATTTCATTTCAATTTTCTCATAAGTTATTACAATCAATCAACCAATTAGCATGGTGAACAAATAAATTAATGCCATTTAAAAAAGAACATTCTGAAAACCCCTTAATGTCTTTCTCAACTAAAAGTATTGGCTCAACATTAATCAATTTTATAACCCTAAATTCTGCTTAATCTTTTTTCCATCTTTGCTTAAAGATATGGAAATAAAAATAGTGTATTATGGCCCTCTCTGTTGCTCTTTAATTTCCAGAGTATGAGATGTACATCAGTGCAGCCCCACTATTCTGGACCAATTTAGTTGATCTCTTTCTGATCTACACCAGCACAAACAAGAAGATAGCCATAAAATATACATATAACAACTCAATTTGGTCAGCAATCCTTCTTTCGTGTACAGCTTCAGCCCTTGGCAATCTCACAGAAGGGCAGGAGGATCAGTTTGGGAAAATTTCTGTCAGCTATGGAGACAGTGGCCTTGGTTTTGGGAATGACTTGGATAGGGTCAGCAAGCAACAGCATCTGCTCTGGTTGGGTACCCACACCTCAGAGGTAGGCGGGTGCTCCTGTGCTGGAACTGCTCCAGCCACCCAGGAACAGCTGCCATCCAGAGATTATGCCTGGTTCTGTGCAAGGTCTGTGCGGGACATAATTCCTGAAGTGGTCACCAACACCAACTGCAGCTGCACCACCCCAAGGAAGAGTCTGATGCTCCCTAGCACAGTGCCTGGCAGGCAGCACATGGACAGGGGTGAGGAGAATGGCACCGGTGCCTGGCGGCTGCGTCCCAATGTGCCCCTGTGCCTGACATTAGAGCAGCTCCCTATCCCAGCTAGGAGCCCAGTGCAAGGCTATTTTTAGCCCTGGCACCTCACTGTTACCAGGAGCTCTGTGTGCTGGGTGACAGCTCTGCTTCCCTCTCCCATGCACTCTCAGAGGCCCTTGCCGCTCCCAGCATCGAAAAGGTACATTTAAACCCCATCCACTTGGAACAGGAAAGGGAAGGGTGTTTGATGTTGGGACAGATGGGCAATGTGGAATCACGGGGGCCAAGCTTGCTTTGGGTTGCTGGGTGCATGGGAAACCTGCATGTTTGTCTTGGGGAATCCTTAAAGGTACTACAGAGGAGCATAAACACAGGGACAGCTGCAAGGCAGCAGCAGGGGGAGGAGGCTGCAGGACCCACTGCTGGTACCAAAACTGAGCCTCTCAGTTCCTTACAGTTCCTTACTGCCTAGTTCATAAAGGAATTGTAAGAGATTCATTACAAAGTTAGGACAGGAACCATTGACCAACATCAAACGTGGGGTCTGTTTGCAGCTATATGCAGTGTGGGAACAGGATCGGCCAGTGGATGCAGAAATTTCAGTGCCTGAAGTCTGTGTGCAGTGGGGAGATTTGAATACTCCACAAACCTGCAAACATCTGGTCTTGCTTCCAGATAGGAAACTCAGAAAAACTCTTGCCTCTTCCCTCAGGGTATCTCTACATGCCTGGGACTGATCCCCACCAAAGGGATGAACATTTTCAATATGAGGGTCCATGGGGACTGCAGATTTAGGAGATATTGAATGTGTGTGTCAGTGAAGGGGCCATTTTGGAGGCGGTGGTGTGTTGCTCTGAATTTTCCCTTCTGTGAATATGGACATACCCACATATTCGCTTGGTAGTGATTGAAACTGGAACTGGAGAAATTCAGTGGAAAGTTTGGATTCAAACAGTAACTAATGGAATCCTGACACTGAGTTATAAGGGTTTACAATTTGCACTTTATTACAATCTCACTGCTGAATGACAGATTATTAAAGGTTTTACATACTAGCATTTGCTCACCAGAGGGATGCATGCTCCTGAGTTATGTAAGTATTAGCAATTAGAGTTAACAATCTTTTGTAAAAATGCAAAGAGGGCCTAGTTTGCATAGTTATTAAATTATGTTTATTTTCATTGTGATATAGTCCTGTTTATATAATATAACTGTTCTGGAAAGTGAGCCTTTCCTATACTAGCCAGTGTATTTAGAGAAATGCAAAAAGAGAAGCTCCTTGTCAGGCTGCCTAAAGAGCTACTGAAATGCATTTTAGAAACACATTTTCCTTCTGCTGGCATATGTCATTGTAAAAAACTTATGCATCCTCCTTCTGTGAACGAGCACTTTGCCATTTCAGTTAGTTTTTATATGCAAGAAAAATGATCTGCATATGTGAACTGTTAAAGAAATGGGGTTGGTATGTATACCTTTAGGTTCTATTCTTATACAATTAATTCACATAATTGGCTCAGACTGGGGTTTGTCCATAGGCATTTGTTTGTTAACAGTGCCACATCAATTTTCTACTTAAATTGTGGGATTCTTTTCACTGACTTCACTGAGCTTTGAACCAGATTAAGTCAGGTGAAGGCACATTCGAAAAGATGGCCCATAGGGTCTTTCATTTCCAGCTGCTTTGATTTTTTTCATGAATCTGTAACAGTTTAAAGAAAAAAAAATATGCCTGGTATTTGCTGAGATAGGATCAATATTAATCCAATCCCACATCTAGGCCTCTGAGTTGGCAGTACACAGAGCTCAAACTGTCAAATCTTCCCAGAATCATAAACTACCCAAAGGCTTTGAAAACTGATCAAAGTATCTTCAGGTCTCCAATGGTCAATCATGCTCCCAAACAGTTTTTGAAGCTTTGCAGACTGCTTAAAAAATCTCCCTGGTAGGTACCAAGTTTCTCCTAGTTCAGAGAACCTTGCTGAGGTCCATTTTATTTTTATTTTAAATTAAGAGCAATGCAATGAGAAGGAAAATAAAGCTTCTGCAGAAAGGGCAGGCTGGGTCTGTTGCAGTCTGAGTGGCGATGACTGCAGGCTGTGCTGGAGTGGGATGCTTGGAGCAGCAGGGATGCAAGGATGCACACAGGGGAAGGCAACACTGCCACAGCTGCCTACATCTACAAAAGCAGCTTGTAGGTCAGCAGCCTGTGTCCCTGCACTGGGAAACTCCTTTTGCACTACTTGCAGACGGTAACAAGCTAAGAAAGCTCCCATGAGCCTGCCTAGCAAGATCTGGCCTGTGCTTGATCTAGTGAGACCTCAAAGTACTTTTACTCAGGCTTCTCAGTAACAGAAACAAGGTGCCACAGGGATGGAGGGAGAAAAATAGTTAAAATCTCTCTCAGAAGGACTGTTAAGACTTTATCTCATATGAGCCAATGACATCATTGGATTTGTAGCATTAGTAGTTTCAAAACCTCAAAATTCCTCCTTCCCTGCCAGGAATAAATCAGTTCTGATCACCTGAACTGTACCTGCTATGGGGCTGTGTAGGATATGGGGTTACAATTATTAGAGTTGTAAGGCTTATGCTCACCAGAAAGCCCCATGGGAAAGGCAGAGCTGCAGGCTGGACTGCTGGGAGCCAATTGAGGAGTAAGAGATAGCTGAGTGACAGCTGGAAGTGAGACTGTGATTGGCTGAAGGAATGTTTGGACAGTGTAGGAGCAGGAAGCTGATTGGAAGGCAGGACATGTGGACAGCAGCACGGCAGCTGAGCCAGTCAATGGGCACTTTCTTTCTGTCAAGTTCTGTTAGGTCTTGGTTTGCTTTCAGTTATGTCAGGTTAAAAGTAAAGGTATAAAAAGGGGCCAATTTTACAATAAAGCAATCTCCTTTGGATGCATACGGGGGTCCGTGTCGCTTTGTTCCCCACTGCTACAAATGGTGCCCGAACAGGGACCTATAAAGGCGGCGCAGGGTGTGCGGTCTGCTCTGGTAGCAGCTCTCACTAGGTCATGGAACTGGCCAGGAAGGATCTGGGAAAAGGATCTGGGGAAGGATCCAGGAAGAGGACCTGGGAAAAGGATCCGGGAAGTGGATCCAGGAAAAGGATGTGGGAAGAGTTCGGGAAGGAACTCAAAAGTTTGGGAAGGAACTTGGGAATTCAAAGTGTGCACACCTCACTGGGAGGGTGAGTAGACCAGTATGGGAGGTGGAATATCCCAGGAACAGAGCAGGAGCTTGGGCCAGGTCAGGCAGCTCCTACATCAGCAATCTATTAACATGGGTGTGATTCGACACCCAGTCCACCCTCCTGGACTGGGTGTCGAATCAAGTTAAAGGTTTTCTCTTTAGTGGGCCCCTTTGATTAGAGCCTGGCCAGAGACTTTCTGATATCGCCAGGGACAGTGATGCCAAAGTTTATGGGGACCTTGCTACATGAGGGACAATCATGGCAGCCATTAAAGGAAGTCACTCAAGTGTCAGCCACTACATGGCTTCGTAAATTAAATCTGCCGAACCCTCAGTGCCACCAGAACCCATACACAATCCTGAGACTGACCCAAACCCCACAGAATTGCCTTACCCTGAGATCAACCCAGGCCCTGCAGGACTACCTCACCCAGATAAAAATCCCTGCACGGCGGGACCCCTCAGCACGGAATTCCCACATGGCGAGCAGATGGCGGACTCACTTCCTGCCCAAGACGGCGACACACCAGTCCTGCGCTGGCAAAAATGCCAGGAAGCCGCCATGAAGGAGGGCGACCTGGCAGTCATTACAGCCTGCCCAGTAATATATGCAGCAAACCAACAGCCAGCATACTGAGAACTAGATTATAAAGTAGCTAAAGAACTGAGGGCAATAATAAAACAAAGCGGCTTATCCTCCCACCATGCCCTAAGCTACCTAGAACCCTAGAACCGCACTGTGTATGTCCTCACACCCCATGACTGGACGAGCATAATGAAAATGATTCTAACAGCGACGCAGTTTGCAGTCTGGCTCACCGATCACAGAGAGCTGTGTACAGCCCAGGCAGAAGCGCTGCAGGACAGAAATCCACCAGTCACCATTGTGCAGCTGACCTTGAAGCTGACCGCTGCTGTGCAGGGAGGGTGCCTTTGCCGTCCCTGCAGCCCAGGCAGGCTACGCGTGTGGTGTATATGATATCACCACTCACCTAGCCCTGCAGGCCCTGCAGCGACTCCCAGGGACGGGTATCAATTCTAACCTGTCTTTTGCTAAGATTTCACAGGATCCAAGGGAGTCGTTCATGCAGTTCCTGGACAGGCTGCATGCCACGCTCTCCCGACAGGTGGACAATGATGAGGGCAGAGTTATCCCGTTGTGGCAGCTTGCTTTTACAAATGCAAAGATTGTAGAAAAGCATTTCCCGCTGTTCATAACCCACACACTTGTGATACAGCAGATATGGTTAGACCATGCCAAAGTGTGGGAACTACTGCTTATAACACTAACATTCTGGCAGCGGATTTAGCCACGCAGTTCTGGGGTTTGGACACACGGGCGGGGGTCGGGGCAGGCCTGGCCCCGGGATGGGGATGGGGTGAGTGGGGGTCGGGATGGTCCTGGCACCGCACTGGCGGCGCTGGGCTTGCTGCAAGTGGCCCACAGCGCCAGGAGTTTGTAACTTCTTGTAGCAATGGGGTGTTTCTCACACAACCAGCATTCCCCGCTCTCCCACAAGGCAAATTTGTATCACTATAATTATTCTACACATTTTACTGTGTTTGTCTCCTCGCTGCAAGGGGCCCAGCAGAAGAGATGACAGGCACTGCCTTTGTATTTAAAAACAAAAAGGGGGGGAGTTGAGGTGCCCTCAGGAGCTAAAGCCTTATATGTCCTTAATTTTTTAAATTGTGATGAGACGGGACAAACTGTGAAAGGCAGTGTTCTTTTGACATGAAGGCTCATCTGAAACCTCCTGTGATGTAAAGGACTTACTGACTGGAGAAAGGAAAGGACACTGGACTTATTAACATGGGGAAGAGGCTATGCCTGCATTTCCACAGGCCGTCATGGGAAGTGGATTCCATCACGACTGTGTTATAAGCACGTTACAGTTTTTGAAATGTTGTTATAGCTACTATTGTTGCTACTGTTATTAATGTCTTAAGACTTGTTTAGGTTTTTCCTAGTAGGTTTTAGTTGCTTAATAAAAAGAGAGGGGGGAGATGTAGCGTAGGGCGTTATAACTGTTAGAGTTGTAAGGCTTACGCTCACCAGAAGGCCCCATGGGAAAGGCAGAGCTGCAGGCTGGATGGGCGGGAGTCGCTGAGGGGTGAGAGCCATTTGAGTGAGAGCTGGGAGGGAGATTGTGATTGGCTGAAGGAACACGCGGACAGCGTATGAGCAGGAAGCTGATTGGATGGTAGGATGCGTGGACAGCGCATGAGCAGAAAGCTTATTGGCTGAAGGAACACGTGGACAGTGTAGGAGCAGGAAGCTGATTGGCTGAAGGAATGCACGGGCAGCATATGAGCAGGAAGCTGATTGGCTGAAGGAACGCGCGGGCAGCATATGAGCAGGAAGCTGATTGGCTGGTAGGATGCGTGGACAGCAGCACTGCAGCTGAGCCAGCCAATGGGGGCCTTCTTTCTGTTAAGTTCTGTTAGGGCTTGGTTTGGTTTCAGTTATGTCAGGTCAAAATTAAAGGTATAAAAAGGGGCCGATTTTACAATAAAGCAATCTCCTTTGGATGCATACGGGGGTCTGTGTCGCTTTGTTCCCCACTGCTACAGCGCTGTTCCTGAGAGAACAAGAGGGCGGAGCAAGGAGGGTTCTTTCAATTACTTTAATAGAAGGTGATCCCATCATCTGGCAAATCTTTCAGAATTCCCTAAGCTATTTAAGGCTGAAGTTTCACCTTTAAAAGTGATGCGGACACTTCAGTTCCTATATCACACAGTAAGCTGAAGCAGGAGCTGGGCTTTTAACTTAATTAGATGCCTTTGAGAGCCTGAAAATCCTAATTCTTTAAGTAACTGGCAACTGACTGAATATGGAAACTTCCAGAAAGGTACCCTGGCTGCTGGTAGCTACAGTGATGCTTGAAACACATCTATGCACTAAATGTATAATTGTTACAGAGAACCATCTTTTACTGACACTTACCTGTATGCCTATATGAACATAAATTTCCTAAAAGAATTGGTTATTCTCCAATTCCAGTTGGAGATTCTTAATGTTCTGCCACAAGTCTGTATATTTTATCTGGACAGAATGGATGAAATTGATTCAAGAAATCATATCTGAATTAAAGCAAGAAAGTAAGTATTCCCTGAAACTGTGAGTGACCTTTTCAGCACAGATCTCCAGCCACAGAGTCGAGATGCTTCCCAGTCCGATCACCAATAACTATCCTTTCAACTGGCTTTTTCAACCAGCTGGGCACCTAACTGATCTTGATTTAGTCTGTGGATTTTATCACAATTTGTCACATTTGACCATATCAGTAGTCTTAAGACAAAGTATCTTAATTTTTCCCTTATTATCCCTGAAAAAAATGAAGAAAATTAGGTTGGATTGACACAATTTGTTCTTGATAAATAGGTGCCATAACTGCTTTTATCACCTTGTTACCCTCTAAATCCTTATAATTCAATCACATAATAATTTCTTCTGGCATCTTTCCAGGTGTCAGAATTAAGAGAATGATTCCTATTATCCTATAGATACAGGAACATCTATAATTCATTGGAAGCTTCCTTTATATATCTTATTATACCTGTTCCTTGTGTCAAGATTAGCATTATTATTTGCCCTTTTTGAGCACTGTGGGATCTTTTGCACGGTTTAAAATCTTGATTTTAAATGCCAGCACAGCCTTCATAATTGAACTCTGAGATTATAACATTATTATCATCTGGGTGCTGATTTCTGCCTCACTGTGGCTGTCAGCCAAATGTCATAATGCATACAATTAACAGATTTGCTTCTCAGCTTACTGATAACAAAGGAAGCACAAATAATTCATGGGCAGAGGCACTGGTTCTTTGATGTGATTGAACTCTGATCCTTTCAGCACCTGAAGGGAGGCCAGCTGAAGGCAGGGCAGCCTCATTAAGGCAAAGAAAAAGAAAAAAAAAAGCAGAGGGGGAAGAGGAGGATGCAGGAGGTGCCCCCCACGCTGGGTGCTGTGACCTCTGCTGGGCCAGGTCCTGCAGCTCCCACCCTCCCACCATGACACGGAAACAGGAGATTCCTCGGGAAAAGACAAAAAAAATATCTATGTCCCAGACAAAAAATACAGACAAAATAATGTCTCTTATTACACAGTAGCTTGTTTTTTCCCCCCAGAGGTTGGGGGAAATTCCTGATGAGCTACTTCCATCTGGTAGACAGTTCCTTTGCACTGGGGCTGTTCAAAGAGCCTGCAGTGTAACTGAGAATTGAGGACAGCATTTATTTATAGTTTGATAGTCTCATAAAAGCTGGAGAGCTGAGCTCACAGCAGTGTGCTTATTTATGTTTTAAACTGCTCATGCAGCACGCTACTGCCTTGCAAAGTGTATGCTGGAGCTCCTGCATACCATTATATATGGCTCTTCGTAAGGTTCATGCACAAAGGCAAAAAAGAAAAGGTGAAATTAGACTAACTAAATAGTTGATATAAAAAAAGTAGCAGAGAGAACTGGAGAAAATTTAATACCCCAGCTCTCAAATAAAGTAACATCCAATGAAGGTTTGCACCTGAATCCATTTTTCACAGTAGAAGAAAAAAGTATCCCAAAATTCTGACCGAGGCATTAACTGATTTCAGCTCCTGGTGACATTATAAAGGATTTGAACTTTGCACTGGAAGTTTTATAGTGACAACTCAGCCTCTGACAAAATCTCAGAGCAGTGCCCCACTGCAAATTATATTTGTATCACACTTACCCTCTCTTTTACTATCAATGTACCATCTTTTTCCCTCTGTAACCCAGAGGGAAATCAAAGCAGCACTGTTCCATTATTACCCTTTAATAGTCTTCCTAGTGATATAAAGGAGAATATTAATATCCTTCCAATGACCTCACCTAAACACTGCTAAAAGCTAGGAGGGAAGTGACAAGTTTGCACCTAAAGCACAGGGATGAATTTCTGAAGTTAATGAAAGGATTTCACCCCTGGGTTTTAATCCTGTTTTCTTTTTAACCTTTTAGCTTCAGTTTCCTCAGCTGTAGAATGGAGAAAGTAGACTCACATGGAAGTCAACAACTTTGTTGAGTTCAGTTCAGTCAGGAGCTGGCTGTGCTGTCAAAGCACAGAGATAAAGAAGGTGTGTTCTGACAAGAAAAAGTGAATATTGTCTTTGGCAAGAGTGAGGTAACCACACTCTTCCTGCAGCTCTGCCTGGGGAAGCAGCGTGGCTCTGCAGAGCTTGTGAGGTGGGTGAAGCCAGGTTGGAGGGCTGCAGTGATCCCCCTGGAAGGTGCAGACCTGCACAGGATGAGGTGGTGGTGGGTGTGGAGCAGGTCCAGGAGAAGGAGCCCAGCCCATCTCCTGCTCCCAGGCTGCGGGCAGTCCTGCTGCTGCTCCTGGGGAGGGCGTGCAGAGCAGAGCCAGCAGCTTTGGGGTGTTCAGGAGACCACCTGCCCTGGGTGCAGATGGACACTGCCCTTCACTGCCTGGGCAGTGGCTGTGGGACTTGTCCATCAGATTATTAACACCTCAAGCAGCACATTAAGCACATGAGCTGCATTTTTTCTCAACATTGCTGTTGCTGAGGCCCTACTGATGAAAGAGCAGAGGAGATGGCTGCCAGAGTCTTGTGCCAGATGTGCTGATCGCTGGTATGAACACTTTAAAATTCACAAATCTAATGAACAGTGTAATCACTGATGAAGTGTTGCTCTTGAGAAAGCTAAATTAACAGTGAAAGAAAACTTAAAGGTGACCAGCAAAGGAAATGAAATCATAAGTCAGTTCTACAGACAGCTTCTTCGTGATCTGTACAGAAGTCTGGGAGAAATGATGGTGATTAATTATCTCACTTGTTCTTTACATTAAAAATACACATTTTGACCATTAAGGAAAAGCTGGGGGATGCATGAATTTTGACTTCATAAAAGAGAAAGGAGAGATGTTGATAATTTTGGAGGAAAAGTCATGATTAGTCAGAATGTGAAACAGGATTGGGGCTTGTTGGTGCTTACTAACACTTTCATACAGCTTCAGGACACTACAGCTCATCTTCTTTAAGAGGTCTGTGCTTATGGTATTTGAGATGGGAAGCACAGTTTCTGAGATATAGGGAGGTTCCTTTATCAAAATGAAGATCAAATATTACAAAATTATGAAATAGCACAAGGGGAAACAATAAACAGTCTAATTATCATGTAGGATTAAAAAAAGAAATTTCTTATCTCATGAAAGACTTCTACTGACTGTAAAGACTGCTCCAGAGGTAGTCAATACAGGATTAAGACCCATGTTTTCTCAAATGCAGTATTTAATTTCAAAGGAGACAGGGAAAAAAAAATCTAGATTTTGAAATACCACCTCTATCTTTTTTGTACTAAACTTGCTGTTTTGATTGAATTTTAGAGATATCATAAGAAGAGCTCAGAGCTTGGCCCACATCCAGATGTTAATATTTAGTCTTCCAAATTCATTTTTTAAATCTGGTAATAACCCTGTTTCATTTCTTAGATTTGTTGCTTCTGGTTCCATATTTGGAATATGGAAATACTCAATCAAATCAAGGAAATGCCAATCTTCAAGCATGCTTGGCTTTTAAATTAGCACTCAAAGTGAGGAATCTACCTAACTGTAGAATGAGAACTAGTTCCAAAAACAACAGCTAAAAGAGTAGGTTTGAGTTTGGTGATATAGCTGTAGGTTTCTTTTCCACCTGGGAAATAACTGTAATATTTTTAAAGATCTATCTATCTAAATCGGTAGAAAAATCTGGACTGTTTGTAAAAATACCTTTAGAGAGATTTCAAAGAATTTCATATACTCATTTTTTAATGTTGATACATGTTTCTTTAATGAAACTTAGACTTCTCTTTGTGCTGCCAGGATTTGAGAAAACCAATTCAATCTGTGATACAAGCCCTTGATCCTGCAAGTATTTAAGCTGCTGAGGAATGTTACTGCTTTGAACAGTCTCATTAAGCACTTTGTACCATGTTTACAATGTGTTTCAAACATGGTTATACCACAGCTTTAGGACTTGTTCGTGTACTGGTGACTCATGACATGAGTCCTTAATGCATTTCTAAAACAGAACTGTCTCATTACCATAGTACACCCAAAAACTGTGATAAGGACTGGTATCCCTCAAGTGATGGTAAATGTCATTCTCCCACTGAATTTCTACACCTGTACCTCACATTCTGCAGAAAGACAGAGATTCACTAAAGGATCTGCCTTCAAAAAAAAAAAAAAAAAAACAAACCAAACCAAACCCAACCTCAAAACAAAAACCAAATAGAAACGAGACCACAAATTTCCCTTTTCTCCCCCCTTAAATAAAACTGGAGGAAGCATGTTAATAATTACAATTTTATGTAAAATGTCCCCTGAGCTTACTGTGAGTGGAACCAAAACTGTGACTCTGCAGCACATAAACATCCTGCTGAGAAGAAGGAGGACAGCTTGAAGGCTGGCCTCTATTTACTGAATTTATTTACTCTATTTACTTTACTTATTCCAAAGAAAACCAGTAGCAACTCTGTAGAAACCCGTGACCTATGCATTGGTGTGAGAGAGAAAAGAATCTGGCCAGTTGGACCAAGTTGCTTCCTGCCACTTCACTATCAGTCTCTGAGGGTGAAAGCTGCCTCTACCCACAACAACTCTCTCAGCTCAATTTTTGTAGGCTCTGTATCAGGATCAGGGAAAAGAGGGAGAAGGCATTTGAAAAAGGCTGCTTTGAAGGGAAGTCTCTGATAGTCTTTAAATAATCAAATAATTTGGAGGTAGGTATTGAAAACTGAAGGTCATTTGTAGAGTTTATTTTTCTTATATTTTATCTTGGAGACCTTGAACCTGAGACCTCACCACAATTTTGCACTATTTTTATACATTACTGATTCATAACACACCATACAGATTATTAACTTTAGGTAATTACTGCAATATTCATTTGCCCAATAGTTTGTTCTTATTGGACGATATTATGCTTCTATCTCTAGAAACATTCCCAATGAAGACTTTTAGTTCTGAGGATATTTAAAGAGGGGAAGTTTGGAGATCCACCATGGATCGCAAGGCCGAGGAGAAGAGAAAGCAGCGCCACAGCTTGACTTTACTGGAGCAAGTAAAGAGAATGAAGGAATCAACACAGATAACCGATGTGGTGCTGGTTGCAGAAGGCGAGAAATTCCCCTGCCATAGGGTGGTGCTGGCTGCCTTCAGTGCCTATTTCAGAGCCATGTTCACGTGTGGCCTGGCGGAGTGCACGCAGAGGGAAGTGGTGCTGCACGACGTCTCTGCCGAGAGCGTGTCCGTGATCCTGCACTACGTGTACAGCGCCGAGCTGCGCCTCACCAGCCTCAACGTGCAGACTGTCGCCCTCGCTGCCTACTTCATGCAGATGGAAGAGGTTTGCAATATGTGTCAGAAGTACATGATGGACCATATGGATGCTTCCAACTGTGTGGGCATCTATTACTTCGCAAACCACATCGGGGCAGATGATTTATGCGACCAAGCGAGGAAATACATGTATCAGCATTTTGCTGAGGTGAGCTTGCAGGAAGAAATACTAGAGATTGAATTCCAGCAGCTGCTGACTCTCATCAAATCAGATGATCTGAATATTTCCAGGGAGGAGAGCATTCTGGACCTCGTCATTAGATGGGTGAAGCACAGCAGAGAGTCACGTTCAGAACACCTTGTTGAGCTCCTCAAGCAAGTGAGACTGGTGCTTGTCAGCCCCTCTTTTCTTGTGGAAGCCCGGAAGAGGAACACAATTATTCTGTGCAATTCAGAATGCAATGACATGTTCGAGGAAGCACTGAAAACCATCCAGCTGTCCAGGCACCCTTCCCTCAGCCTGCGGTACGGCATGGAGACTACAGATCTCCTGCTCTGCATCGGCAACAACTCCCTTGGCATCAGGTCCAGGCACGGCAGCTATGCAGATGCCAGCTTTTGTTACGCTCCTGCAACACGAAAAACTTACTTCATTTCCTCCCCAAAGTATGGAGAGGGCTTGGGATGTGTTTGCACTGGTGTTGTCACTGAGAAAAATGACATCATTGTGGCAGGCGAGGCAAGCGCCGTCAAAATGTCTAGAGAAAGGACCAGGAACATTGAAATTTATAGGTGTGTACTCTCTGTCAGAAATCCCCTAATTATTTAAAAATTTTAAGTAATGTCCCTGGGGACAAAAAAGAAGAAGGACCATTACACAAAGCATTTTTTACTTGATTTCTTTTTTCTTAGAGATTTTGACTACTTTGATTAATTTGTCACAACTTATTCTCACAGGTCTGAGTTATATACATACAACCAAATTCTTCTGAAGGAATGAGGAGTTACTCTTGTGGTACCTCTGAGTAAATGAGCTCAATTAGATCAATGCATGTAGATTTTATATTCTCTTTACCCAAATCTCAGTATTTTCCTTGGATATTTCTTTTCTAGGTCATTAGCAGGGGGAAATGAGCCAAGTGACGATCCAATGAGCCCAGTACCACAGAGAAAACATACTTCTCTGTTGATGCTGATGATAATGCTTCATAGATTAAATATACTGATTGATAACTCAAAAACCTCATTCTGTTTTTACTCATATCCTTTTCAGAGGTACACATTTTAAAGAAAACCAGACATTTCCTGGATTAAAGATCAAATTTTGAAGTGGTGACAGCATTTTCAAATGCAAATGCCTAAATTTGAGGAAATAAATTCATAATGAGGCAGGTGAAGTGGCTTTCTTTTCAGCAGTGTTGAATTCTCACTGCTTCCACCAATTTCAGCAGAAACTGATTGAGCCGCAGATGCAGAAATAAGTGCCTTCTTACCTTAATTAGGGTAAAATATCTTTGAAAGGACACCTAGGATTCCTCATACTAAACATGCTTGATCTTGCAAACATTGGGCTCGATTCTATAACTTCTCTGTAAAGGAGAGAGCTCCTCTTGTCATTGTACCGAGTAAAGGCTGACAATTAAAGGGGTAACGTTTCCAAAGAGGCTGATGGGACCTGGGTGAACCAGGGCATTTACACCTGTGGGTTTTCCTGCAGATACCACCAGCGAGGAAACCACTTTTGGCACAGTCTGTGCACCACCCAGCTCCGTGAGCTCTACGCGCTGGGCACTGCCCACAACGACCTCTACATAATAGGAGGGCAAATGAAGGTGAAAAACCAGTATCTGGTCACAAACTGTGTGGAGAAGTATTCCATGGAGCAAGGCACCTGGAGGAGCACGGCACCCCTGCCGGTACCGCTGGCCTGCCACGTGGTGGTGACAGTGAAGGACAAGCTGTACGTGCTGGGTGGATGGACACCACAGGTTGAGAATTGTGCCCATTTACTGTGTTTGCTTTGTGCACTAACAGGAACTGTTGTGTAATTTTACAGCGCTTCTTGCATGGGAAAATACATCGGTGATAACACAAGAATAAGTTGCTCACATTCCTCTGATTAGGCATATTCTGTAGGAAAACCAAACAGGGTGAAGAAGAATAATATCCATCTATGCCATCCTCACTGTAAATACCAACTTCAGGAAGGGCAGTTTTTATTCACAGACATGTTGACAGTGGGCAAGAGTTTAAAATACATCTCCTTTGTCATTATAAGTTACATCCTTTCTATTCCTTATTTACCATCCTCTTAATTTTTCTAGGTATAATAAATAATGGCATTTAATCATACAGGGACTCTTAACTGTGCCCTGTCTTCAAAAAGTGTGTACACAGTACACTTCAGGGACAGATTTCTATATGACATTTAAAGTTCACCTTGATTTCTCAGGAAGCTTTCTTGGTTAACTAAAGTTAATTTATTTGATTTTTATTACATTACATTTTAAATGAAAAGTCAAAGCATTCTCTGGAAAGCAGAGTCCTTTAACTGATCCATTTATTTATTTCTGTTGCGTTGCTTGGCCATGTAAAGTTTTTCCAGGGATTTTCAGCAGGGCCACAGATACATGTCCAGTAGTACAGGGATTATACAGAGCTATGCTACAAGATGGATGTCAAGGGCACTGCTCACTCTCTCCAGTTGTCCCCAGTGCAAAATACCTGTTTTGCAGAGTCTAGCCCATTTTTATTTATTGCTTGGTGAATTTCAAATTTGAGTGCTCAGGAAAAAGCCCCACATTTACGTGACAATGAAGTGGAGCATCTGTAATGCTCGCTGCAATATGTTCAGGCTGTCATCACAACTCAATGGTTTCTGTCCTCTTGAAATAAATTACTGTTCAAAGTATCTAAAAGTGAGTTGCAGTCAGCTAACAAGACTTCCACCTCTTTGAATATTTTGAGTGCGGGAGTCCCCAAGGAGGCAACAAAAAGATCAGTGAATATTTCTGATGCAGAAACAACTGTGCAAGGGTATCTCATATGTAAAGAACTAAAAAACGAAAACACTTAATGTAGAAACAATCTGTCTGTAAAAAAAAAAAAACTTGAACTGAAAGGTATGTCATATAACAAAGATAGATGCTGAAGTCAGACAACAGCTTTGTTAAGCTTTTTTCCAGAGCAGATTGTGAGAAGGAAAAGTGGCTTAGAAGCACAAGTCAGGAATATTGAGCCAAGAATAATTTTTTTAAAACCTACCTGAAGTGGATACCTGCCTACCAGTACTATCAGTGGCAATGCATGGGTGTCTGAGTTTATGTAGAAATAGGTTTGAGATGAGCAGATTAACAGCAATTGATCAAAACCCACAGCTTTGTAAGATTCTGGTGTACCTGCACAGACCAGAATAAATTAGCTAAAGTACTCAGAGAAGTGCTTTAAGACCAGCACTACAGAGTGCTGAATTCTTCTGGTACCATCTATCTTCCCCCTGTCAGATGCAGTGATTGCTTATGTGGGGTTACCACAGCTGCCCTGGGAAAGCAAATGAGCTGGCCAAGCCAGGGGCTGTCCCTGTGCTGGAGCAGCACTGAATGTTCTGTCAGTCCTGAACAAACACTAACAACAGCATTGACAGAGTGCCCTAAATGCATGTGTCCATTACAGGACAGAGAAAAATACCCTTCCCACTCAGGCTTTGTAATTGAAATAAGACAAGACAAAGTCAAGCCAGGACATCAAATAACAGCTTAGGAGGGCAAGGACTTGTTCATCACAGCGCTGCTCTGCTCAGTATCAGTCTGGCCCCTGATGCCAGTGCAGTTAAAACCCACAGTGACTCCAGCCTTGCTAACTGGGGGCTGTTAAAATGGAAGAAAGTGTTTGGTGAGGCTGAGAGGAAGATTTCAGACCCCTGAGACACAGAGAAGTGCTGCTGGAAGTTATGTTTTCTGTACACTGAGAGGACAGGGTGCACTCCAAGGAGAACGTTACCACAAAAATGAGGTTGGATGTGAATTTACAGCATGTCAAGTGGTGTCTTTTCCTAAGTACATGTTTAGTCTGTGCTGAAAATACTCTGCTTCCAAATACCCCTCTTTCAGTGAATAAATTAGCGTTTCACACTTACCACGGAGAAAGAACATGCCCCGGGCACTTACAGGGAATAACCAAGGGGCTTTATATTTACTCTCTAGTTTGCCTCCTACTATCTTTTCCATGACATTAGTGCTGGAAAAGTCTTTTGGGAAAGAAAAATAACAAGAAAACAAGGACACATGTAACGCCATCACGAGTAAGCAAAGTATTTCTCTCCTTCTCACTCTCTCTATGTGAAAACTTTCATCCCAAAATATTTCAGAATCCTCCCTCCACATCCCACTGCTAACATTCAAGGGTGTCATACCCAGAAAACAGCATCTGAATTCCCTGCATTGTATAAGACAGGCAGAGAAGGGGGAAGAAGATTAGAGAGAACAAGAGGAGTAGGAGTGAGCATAAAAAGTGTTATGGCAGCAAAGATACAGCGAGGGGGTTAGGAGCTTATTGTGAAAACTATTGAAGTTACAGCTGTTGAACAAAAACATTACAGTGGTTAGGCTGACTAAATAAATATGAAAATGTATATTAGGATAAGATATATAAATATGTATAAATATACATATACATACATACAAAGATATAGATATAGATATAGATATAGAGAGATATAGATATGTGATTGAGAAAAGCCAACAAAGTACCTGACTGAGACTCATGGTACAGTCTGAGTGATAGTGGAAAGAGATTTCAACATTTATCAGGAAAAAAAAGACAGACTGCTTTTCCCTCATTATTATTATTAGGACTGCACAGCAGCCTTGTGGAAAGGGGTATGTTCTTCCAGAGCTGGGAACCCTAACCCTAACTCTAACCCTAATCCTGAATGTATTGTTAGGACCCAAATCCTTGCCTTTATTGCTGCAGGATAGAGACACCCACTTATTCTTTTGCCTTCTAGAGCAGACTCCCAGCCATGGGTGCTGTTAGACCCTGGGGAGTACAATCCCCCACAGCTGTAATTGATGTGTTTGTGCTATTTATCTGCCGAGCTGTCTGCTGTGATTAACTGCCTGCAGGCACGTGTGGAGGGCTCCAAATGTTGTGTTATTACACGGCTGTCATATTTCATGCAGATGGATCTGCCTGACGAGGAGCCGGATCGATTAAGTAACAGAACGTTTCGCTACGACCCGGGCCAAGACAAATGGGTGGAGAGGGCTCCAATGAAGTTCTCCAAGTACCGCTTCAGCACAGCCGTGGTCAGTGGGGAGATTTATGTCTTGGGTAAGAGGAAAGAGATTTTTAACAGATAGCACCTCGACTTTTTCTTCTTTCCAGCAATTTGCCTTTGTGAAGTGAAATATCTCACCCTTTGTTACGTACTGTAGGGCAAAGTACCTCGTACTAAATGGAGAGTATTTTTCTGAAGTTATCTGTTCCCCACGTTATTTCTTCCTTCTGTAATTTATGTGGATTAAATTATGTGAATGTGTAGTGTTCTGGATTCGTGCACAAAGATGCTTTTCTTTGGGGTGTCAGTGTGTGGCATAAATAATAATGAATTTTAAAAGGTGAGTAGAGAAGCCTTGAAGCACCATTTCACAGCTGAGCAGTGAAATGCTAAGGAATATATGCAGTATTGTGAAGGAAAGGCAAAAGGATAAAGAAAATTTTGATTTCCCAAAATCAACATCATGAGTGTCTCCTGACAAAACTCAGTGAATACTTCTCTTCCACCTGCGTCAACACAGTGCATTTTTTTTAATTTCCTTTTGTCAATTTTCTGATGGAATCCTTTCAGTTTTTTTCTGCTTCAAAACATTACTTTGACCAAAAGTTTCACAATTTGTGCAAGTGAGTTCAATAATCTCCCACCTACCCCAAAATCTTATTGTAGATAGATATATGACTGGAAAGTTCTTGGAGAAATGGGGAAAAAAGTTCATCCAGTCAATCTACAGGTGGGCTGTGAGTGATTCATGCCCTGCCATGCTCCCACGGTCTCATGGGCAGCTCTGGGTATGAAGAAAGCAGCAATTCTATCAGCACCTCAGGACATTTCAATCCCCTTTGCTTCAAACTACTCCTGCTTACAAGCTTATCAAAGTGAATACAAAAATACAGTCTTATCAGCCTAATACACATCCTGTATCAGGGTGTTCTGGCTTTGTCTGGGTTGTTACACACCAGGGATAAAGCAGTTTGCTCCTGGCTCATAATATAGAAAGGGAGGTATGCAGGAAAGGTGTCTTTGAAGCAGAAGAGAAAAGTGGCTTTAATGCTGCATTTGTCTTCTTTTAGAGAAACTTCTTTCTCTTAAGTGGTTTGAGAGAGGCCCATAGGCACAACCAGGAGGAAGGGTGAAAGAAACTCATATAGAAAAGTGAGTTTTGCAAACAGAAAGTTGGGTCATTACTGTCAAAGGCTGGTGATAGAGAATGTCAGTGTGCTGTTAAATAATGAGTGTTGGCTGCCCAGGTTCAAAGGTGCTTTGAAAACATGGAGACTTGGTGCTTTGCAAAAGGTTAAATACATGTAATTATTTATACTGACGCTGATGCTCTAATGGGGCAGCAGAAGCAGCTGGAATAGCTGGGAAGAGAACAGCAGCATTCATGTGTCTCAGTAAGGAGTGCTCCCAGATCAAGACCTCGAAGGCTGTGATGACACAGGGAGTCAGGGAGCAAAAAAAAGCAGCTGCCTTGGGATGCATGTGATAAAAGAAATTGACAGTCTTCTTCCCAGCAAGCCTGACACTGGCACAAGGAAAAGGAGTGGCTAATGGGGAAACCTGCATCCATTTTCTTCCCTCGAAATCTCACAAAGCAAGAAGCATATGTGAGCTATTACAGTAATGAAATGTACAGATTGAACACAAAACAGCCTTAAATCCAAAAAATAGCTGTTTAAATGGCATTAAGGAAAGTTCATGGTCTCATGGACCTTCAGAAGCATTTTGCTAATTAAAAAAATAAAAAGCCTTGGTTTTGTACATGTAGCAGCCAGTGCTGCAGTATTCAGGGAGGTGAACACTAGCTTGAATTCTTTCTTACCTGCTGGCCAATACCAATAATTCTGTGTGTATGGGAGAGAAAAACTTTGCTACATCTGATCTGCACATGGGTGGTAGCCGGGTTTTGCTCTGTCTCCATCATTTTCTGGTTCACACACCTTCCCATGGCAGTCTTTATTTGAGCTTATTCCTAGGAGAACCAATGCACTTGATGCTTAAGTTAAAAGTTTGCTGCATTGGACCCTTCACTCTTGCCTCTAACTAAACATTCATAAAAGAAGTGTTTGATCTCAGTTTTAACCATGCAAATCTGGGGTAATTTCACTGTAATGGACAAACTTGCTTGTGATTTATACCAAGGGTAACTAAGCTGACACGCTGCTCCAAGCAGCAGATTTTTGAGAAAGATTGGGCTATTTTTACCATTACATTTCTGAGCCTGCCTCCCTTCTGATGCTCTGCCCACTCAAGGTGTAAGAGCAGCAAGTGCAGACACAGATCAGTTACCATCAGGTAGCAGGAATACCAGTTGCAGAGAAGACATTTTGACCTAGGCCTGGGCTGCTTTCACAACCTCCTCATTGTCTGTTTTCACAAGCCTGGTAAGACCTTTAGCATTCATCAATCTGCAAAATTTATTTGAAACTGGCCAACAGGCACAAAAGCTATGTAAGGTAGAGAAAATAATGTAAATGCAGATAGAGACCACACATATAATTGCATAAGTCTTGTTTTCTTGGGAAGTTAAATAATATTACAACTAATTTTTTAATTGAAAGACAAGTCTGAGCCAAAAATTACTGGACAACACATTCTGCCTTTGAATATGCTGGTTTAAATCCACCTGCAAGAGTATGGGTGGAAATAGAGATTTAGCTGTTAAAATTAAGACAACGTGGTTGCTAAATGTTACCCATCACAGTCTGAAAACTCTGTGGAGAGATTAAAGCATTTTCCAAGACCTCTCAAAGTGATGAAGCAATTTCCACGTGAACTCTGGCTGGAAACAGTGATACAGACATGATACTGGCATCTTACTCTGCAGACACCACACGAGGCCTCATCTCCAGCTGTAAACTCACACTCACCAAGTGTAATTAAACCTCACAGAGAAAAGCTTCATTCCACAGTTTATCTGTGGTGACAGGTTCATGTTACCTTGTGACTTCTCAGGCTGCTGGGCTGTGAGGTGGGTTCAGTTCCCCTTTGGACAGACACAATTGTGATGGTAACCCCAGCTGGGGGAACAGGCACTTCATGGCATTGAGAGGAAGTGGAAGTGCTCCTAATCTGGCTGATATCAGGAGATAATGGGAATGGAAAGAATAGAGGTTGATAGTGACTGAGCAAAGAATAGCAACTGTCATGAGGGTGGTAAAACCACTGCAGGGTCCCCAGAGCTGTGGATCCCTTGGACATCATCCTACTTCATAAGGAGTGTCAGGCACTCTGAGAGTCTAGAAAGATGCTGCCAAGGGTGATTTGTGCAAAAAGACACATTCTGAAGAGGATCATTGTAGGCACACAGTTTGTGGTGATTGGAGTGGGGCTGGCCCAGCCCCATCCCCAGTGGCACAGCTGTGAGCAGCAGGTGAGCAGCACTGACAGCAATGAGCCATGGAGTGCCCGGGGCACTGAGCCACCTCCAAAGGGAGCAGAGGCACACAGGGGCAGGGCATAAATGTGAGGGGTAAAAGGTTGGGCTGAAGAACAAGAAAAGGCAGATGCTTGCAGCCTCCTGAAGTGCTGTGATGTTACTCTGTAGGGACAGACACCTGAAACCTTCTCATGTGGTATGGTGTTACTCTGCATGGGTTGAAGCCGTCTCAGATTGTGGGGATACTCTGTGTATTGTGTCTGTCTCAACTGTGGTAGATCATAGGTTGTTCTCATAGTGGTCTCAGAGATAGCTCAGGCAAAATGTCTAAGCTTTTGTGCTACAGAGGAGAGAAAGGCTTTTGTTGAGTCTCTGTATTGATACCCTCCCTAATCCTAATGGGAATTTCCCATGAAGTGTGTGTGCACAGAACTTGGACATCTGACAGGCTCCTGTGCAGCCCCAGTCAGGGGACACTCTGTGAAGGGGCCATGGAATGGCACTGCTTGGATTCCCACAGGGATCCCCCACTTCTCCTACCATTCTTGTTCATTTTGGGGTGCATCATCTCCATGGGCATCCTACAGTCAGGTAAGGAGAGCCAATGGGGGCTGCTGGAGGCAGAGGAAGGAAAGGAGGCAAGGTGGAAACTGGTAAATGCAAGATATCTTCTGTATGCCTGGAGGACCACACCCTGCTTCCCAGGAAAAAAACATGAAATAAAGAGACAGTTCTAGCTGGCACACAGTGATGCAGAGAAAGAAGATTTCTTTCGAGCAAGCCTTGAAAACAACGTCCTTAAGTGAAGCAAGGTTGTCAGCTCTTTCCAGCAGGATCTCTTACACAGGTGCCAGCACACTGAGGGACTCTAGAGCATAGATGAAAAATCATTGCAGAGAAAGCTGATTCTCTCTAATGTCTGTGATGTATAAATGCAATTTCTATCATAAATATGAAGGAGAAAGTACTCAATCAAGTCTATCTTTGAATAAGTTGAAGTAGCAGTCTCATTGATAGACAATTAATTTTTGTTCTCATCCATGTGGTGTAAATCTGTAGTAAGTAGTCTGCTGATGGCAGTTGTGTTAAGATCACTTTATTCTCACCCAGATCAGAATCTGATGCCTAGCCTTTGAAGTGTTAATTTCTGGAAAGTCCTATTGGCACAGCACAGAGTATGCAGTCACTGTCCAAAACCCTTCCCAGACTAATTGCCAGCTCCAGCGTGTAAAACCCTAATGACTTAAATGGAATTATTGTGGAGTCAAGCTGATGGAGGGAAAATGAGAAGTAGATCAGAGTTTTTGTTCTGATTAATAGCATTGTTCAAGAACCTGTACCGTGTGTCTTAATCAGCAATCCTGCAACATAATCGTTGTCCCATGTTCCTGGAGACTCTCATGCTATTTATACACAATACATAATCCCCATAAGTAAATGAACAGCATTTCCTAAGGCTCAAAATTCTTTCTCCTATTCATCTCTTTTCACTGCTCTCAGCTCTCTCTCTCCATATTTTCCCAGGAACATAACTATATTTGTTGGAAAGCCCAAGAAAGAGCAGTATTGTGTTCTTAATGACAGAGGCAATTGAGACACTTTTGGAAGAAAACCAGATGGGAGGGCTCTATTTAAGGTCATGCATTTTAATCTCTCACTTAAAAAAATATCCTTTCCAGCTACTTCTCTGAAAACTTATCACAGCCAACATACAAATCAGGAACACTTATCCAAATGAATCCATTTGAATGCCATATTCATTACTTATGTCAAAACACACTCAGTAGAACTAATATCCCTGAAATACAGGTCACTGGTAAAAAAAAAGCTCTATCACTATGACAGTTTTAACCATGTGTTGCTTTTATACTGTATAATTCCTGCTTTATAAATAATAATGTATTGAAAGACTTAGATGAGAAATCCTATTAGGGAAGATTTAGGAACCGAAGAATTTTTGTTTATCCTCCTCAGACTGGCATCCTACTTCTTACAACTTGGGCTTTTTCCCCTGGGGTTTTTGCTGAAAGCTTCTTTTAAAAGTTTTAAACAGTTAAATGAGGTTCAATTAAATACTGAATGTCTTGATCATAAAATACTTATTTGAATATGTACTTTGGGGTCTCTCTGGAAAAGAAAGTGTGTGTAGGAGGAGCTGGAAGGAGACATTTTAGCTTTCATGCTTGAGTATTAACTGTGCATTTGAAAAACACTTTCTTTTAAAATAAACATGTCTATTTATAAATATGCTTTGGACTTCTGACAAGTAGCAGCTTATGGGTCTGATTCTGAGCTTTTATACCTGTGCAACAGCCTCCAAAGTGTCCATGTGCAGGAAGGAACAAAAATAGGCAGATAAATTGGTCTGATGGATGAGATTGAAACTGCTTTCTACACACTTAAGTATTTTCAAAGGGAGTCAGAAAAGGCATTTTATGAGAAAAGGAGCTGAAGCTGAAACAATGACCATGCTTAGGAAGACAATAATCTGGTTTTCCAGCCCTTCTTCTAATCAATCTTATGCCCTTGTGTCTTCTACAAGCTGCATTACCTCATCTGCTGTGCTCTGGGTTAGCAAAGGATGACAGTGCTTCTTGGTTTCATCTTTGGAAGTGCCTGCCAGGGCTGCTTTATGGCTCCCTCATTTCTCTGCCATCCAGCCCTGCTTAGCAGAGAATGAGAGAAATATAACTGCTGAGACTCAGCTTGAGTGCTGGTAATGAAGGGAAATGTTACATAAGAGATTAGCACTATTAAATTCATTGTGCATTCCAGAGATCAATTTAATAATGAATTACTTTACAGGAGACAAATCTTGGATTTCATTTGCTTGTTGAAGAGTCCCCCATTTTTATTTTTTTTTTACCCATTTCCCAGGTTCCTTTGATAAAAATTCAAAGAGGCACTACTAAGAGCACATGTTGCTTGGTACTGTGATCTGAGGACTCAGTTATAGGATAAAGAATAACTCTGTCAGTACCCTGAGGGCACTAACAGCTCTTGATCATCCTGAGCAGCATCACCTGGGGCTTCCACCCACCCCTTTTGCCCATAGGTGCAGGAGTTAAACACAGGCCTAATGACCTAAACCCCTGTGCTCTCTTCTGCCTTAGCTCCCTAAATGTCACCCCCATTTTATGTAGAGGCTCCTGTAGGAGCAGAGCATGAGCTCAGTTTTTCAGCTGCTCTATCCAGAGAACCTGAGATACAGACAGTCTTTGTGGTCTTAACTATAGTTCTGTGTCTCCACTTGAATTCCTGATGGTTTCATAAAAATGAAGAAGCCAGTGGGACAGGATGATCTGGATTCTTGAGTGATGGAGCACAAAGTGGCCAGAGTTGTCTGACACAGCAAGGGGTTTTTTTCTGCCAGTTTGAAATCTCACATGGTATATACGTTGTGGATTATGAATAGCCTGGTAAATGTAAGATTCCTCCACTTGGTTGTAGATGTGAATCGATTAAACTTTGAGACTTTTTTTGTTCGTGGTTTTTGTATTCAGTTCTTTGGAAAGAGTCCTGAGCATCCAATTCCATAGAGGGGAAAAATACACTTTCTCACAGGAATAATTCTCAACTACTGCATCTGGGAACACAGAAAAACAGTACTCAGAGAGTCTGATATCCTCAGTTCCTTTGTTAGCAACCTTTAACTTTGCTTTAAGAGAGGAGGTTGAAGTTCATGATTTCTTGTTTTCCATAATGCTCTGCTTCTAAGCTTGAAAATTAAATTTCACTCCCCTCTGATTTTTCCTTCTTCCTTTCTATTTGCTGAGAACTTAGTTTTGCTATTGTAAATTGAATTTGAAATTGGATTTAGCTGAAATAGCTGTGCAGGGTTTAAATAAAATGGAAATGTTTTGTACATTCAGGACTGTCTCTGATAAAGACAGTATTAAAAGAGGTTAAATATAAGTTGATTAAACCACCCCATGAAGGTTTCATAAAGGCTTGAAAACCTGTAGTAGCTCTGACATTTTTTAAAAGATGTGCCAATAGGTCCTGGAAAACTACTTTTCTAATAACTATACAGGAAAAATGTTGGGTGGTGGATTCCTTGGCCTGGCAGCTGAATGTCTTCATTAATAGGTAATGGTTGTGAAGTTTTTTTTTGCATAAAGTCACTGACTGCTTTGTCAGTTTTGTACCTGATTATTTGTGTTCTTTCTGAAGTTACTTTGCCCCACAGTTGCTCTATTTAGAAAATGACAATAAAAACACAGTAAGAAATAAACAGCATTATGCTTCTAGAGAAGTTCAGAGCCATTTTGTTCACCTCCCCCTCCCTGCCTGAAATAATAAGGCAATCAGCTGAGTTATTGGTTTCTGCCATGCTGCATGCATTCCCTAACTGGTACCATTTATTCCTCTGATTGAACAAGAACCTCTCTCATTTTTCATATGAAGACTTTTCTTTTGGGTGAGTGCATATTCTTCAGTGGGGTACAGTAACAACTGGGCTAATTTAAAAATATCTAGCTTGACAACCAGCAGCCATCTGTCTTTGGCACCACAAAGATGTATTTTGAAAGGGTCAATTTAGTCTGTGTGGAGTTTGAATATTATTGGTTCCCAGTTAAATCTGCCCTGAGAATCTCCCTGCATTACACTGCAGTCTGTGGACTGTACATAAACTGGTGGCAAATTGTTTTCATGCTGTATTCTATGAATATGCCAATGGAAGCCGTACAATCAGAAACCATATAAGCAATCAATTAAATAGCCTTATCAGTTTAAAAATTTGATTAGCTCTTAAAATTTTTCTTGATAAATTTAGGGGAATATTGTCCTGTCCTAAGAATGACACCTCTTTAGTGAGGCAATAAGGAGTAGTGGAAAAGTCTGCGCAGGAGAGGATAATGGCATAAAGAACAATACAGAAAGTAAATGTCTGAATTCTGAAATACCCCAAGGAACAGCTCAGTGAGACTCCATCATGAGAAAGGGAAGCATCATCCTGCTGAGCCTTTTTGACAAGGAAATGATTAGCAAAATCCCATGACCACAGTTAATCTCTGCCTCAGCTCTCTTAGGTGAATCAAGCCTCAGAGGAGGAGCCCATCAGAGCAAGTGCTGCTTTAATTGAGGGTGTTAATACTGAGCACATTTCAATGCCAGCCTCTTGTGGGCACACACTAAGGGGTATAGAGTACAAACTGCAAGGACCTTGCTGGTGGGTATTGGGGCAAGTAAAGGTTCCCTGTGCTGGAAAAGGAGAGGAAAGCCAAACTCAGAGAAGGTTTTTAATTTCAAATATTGAACAAAATAAAATACTGTTAATTTCAGCCAGAGGAAAGCTTCCTGCTGATGATAATGGACACTGAATTTTATTCTAATTTTGCTGCTCTGAGGCAGGTTTGACTGATTTTATCTTTGCCTGACTCTAAAATGCAAATCAGGAATACAGTGCTAGCAAATTTGGAGCACTGCAGTCCCCATTTATAGGGAGCTTCCTCTTGCAAATACTTTTGGGGAATGCACAAAAGATTTAAAAAATGGTCCATTTTGAGAGGTAGATGAAAAATTATATACAAATAAAACTTGAAGCACTAGGAGCTCATTTGTCTAACAGACCAGCTTAACAGCACTAGGAACAATATACTTTAAAAGCAGCTGAACCAGCACAGGTTGCACTTGCCGTCCTTCCCCTTTGCATATGCAAGGGCGTAATTACATGCTTACAAAGCATTTTGGATTTGCACAATGGAGCAGCCCTACACGTGTATCTGGAATGCCAGGCTCCATGTGGAAATGGCTTGCCTATTGCAGCCATTGGATGTTTAAAAGTAGTCCCAAACACACACATGCACAAAAGAACGCCATCAGTGCTCATTACAGGGTATTGTGTCCATTGGCACAGATGGAAAACCTGCATGGGGACGTCAGCATATTAATTCCTGAGAACCAAAGGCTGTAAATTCAAAATGTGGATTTGATCACTGGAAGGGATTTGGAAAGGCAGAGTTTGCAAAGTGCTATCATTGTTTCCAGTGTGCACAGGGATCTCAGGTACACCTGCAGCCTGTCCCAGCAGAAGGAAACTGGGATCTGTTTCAATCCTGCATACTGACTTCAAGCACCCTAATTAACCACTCAGCACTGGGGCTTGTTGCTAACAACTCAGCTGGCTCTCCTGTCTGTTGGATGGGTCTGTTACTGGAATTTTATTTGCCTTAAGAAATAAGTGTAATTTGCCATAAGAGATAGGTATAATATTTTTCTTTTATTGAAGAAAACTAACCAACAAATGCAAATAACTGTTGGTAATGTGTGGGGGTCAAATCCAACAACAGTATTTGAAAAACAAGTTTTGATCCATTGCAATTTGTCCAGCAAATAGAATAAATAATTTTGACAATTTCTACCATATGGGAAGAAAACAAAACAAAATACCTTTGTGTTTTGAAGACATTCTGCTTGTCCTTCCTTTGATATGAGACTTCAGAAGGGATCTTGCTTTGGTGCCTGTGGATAACGTGCTGTAGCTTCTGCTTTGTGCTCTCTCACAAACTCCTGAAGCTGCAAAGAGTAAAGAGTGGGAAATGAGAAGACACAAACAGAAAATGCAGCCAGCAATGTATTTTACAGCAGAACGTGGGACTGCTACAATTGACCTGTGTATCTTTTGCAGGAGGAATTGGGTGCCTTGGTTATGACAGAGGACAGACACGGAAATGTCTTGATGCCGTGGAGATTTATAACCCTGATGGAGACTTTTGGAGGGATGGACCCCCAATGCCTTCTCCCCTCCTCTCCTTACGAACAAACTCCACCAGTGCAGGCTGCGTGGAAGGGAAGCTGTACCTCTGTGGAGGATTTCATGGAGCAGGTACTAAAATGAGTCCAGCATTCTCTGTGTAGTTAAAATCAGTTTCACGGGACACAGACTGACCTGATGAGTGCTCAGCCCTAGCAGGTGGCACTGGCATGCCCTGGAGCCACAGACCTGATTCTGCCCTTTGGACTGCCAGCTCCTAATGTCAATATGAATGGGGTTCTGTTTGACTTTTGCTTTTTCCTTAGCAAAACACAAAAATTTAAGGATGTTTCTGATCTGTTTCTAAACCTGTCCAAACCTAAAACCTCAGCAGAATTATTCTGGATTTACATTTAGAGTCACAGAAATGAGGAGCTTATTGTTTCATGGACATTAAAGAACTTGGACATATTTGTTGAAGATTAAGGCCCTGTCCATCAGTCTTGAGCCATGTTATCTCACTCTGCCTGCTTACCTACATGCTTTTTGTAATCAATGTTGAAAAATCTTGTGCACTTAATAAGGACCCTGGGTAGGGAACTGATATACAAAAAGACTGAAGTTCCAGATCTGGTGATTTTAAATAATCTTAGCCCCAGAGACACCTTTCTTCTTTGAAGTCTTCTTCCTTCCAACTTTGCTTAGCTTTATCTAGATCTCCAGTGCATATAACCTATTTTTTTTTCATTATAAATGCAAAGGATTGCAAAACAAGCACACTTAAATGATTCTGCTACATACAGCTGCCACCTCCTTTTCTAGGAGAAAGCAATAGCACAGATAGCAATATCAGTTATCCACTGCTAATAAATATCATGTCAGCCTCACTGTTGATGAGGAGTGGTCATGTGGTATCACTGGGAGGTATGTCCTTCTCTTTACAGCTTCACTTGTATAACAACCTCTAAACTTAAAGCTGCTGTTCTTTTAGAATGATGATTTTCATCAGCTAGTTCACAGCTTGCCTTCTGCGTTCATTTGCTGCTGTTTGAGGAAGCTGCTTCCTGAAAACAATTGTTTGGCATGTTCTCATGTCATCTCTGATGGAAGTTCTGTGACGTCAGAGAAATTTTGCTTATCACAGATCACTGTGTTTCCATAGCAAACCTTGTGCCATTCTAGTTGTGTTTTTTTCTCAGCAACATTATGAAAGAGCCTAAAGTTAGTGGGTAAAAATTTCAAAAGGCTAATCATGGGAAGTGGTTGAGTCACCATCCCTGGAGGGATGTAAAAGATGTGTAGATGAGGAGCTCAGGTACATGGTTTAGTGGTGGGCTTGGCAGTGCTGGGTTAATTGTTGAACTGGATGATCTTAAAGGTGTTTTCCACCCTAAACAATTTGATGACTCTGTGATCATTAGCAGTGAAAAATGAAGCTTTTTTTTTTTTCCAGATGACTAACAGATTAATATGAGATTTTCTGACTAGTGTAACTTCAGAACCATAAAAACACTTTCTGTACAATGCCACCACATTCTGTCACTGAGTCATGTATAAAGAGTGGTTGTTCTGGGAGAGGCTGAAAGTCCTCCTGTGGATTTAAAGAAGGCTGTCTTTTGTATATTTATATAATGCCAGCTCAATGGGGTCCTGATTCCTCCTCTACTATTGCAATCTGTATCATTATGTATGGAACTCCTCTGTACTAATAATGTTATTTAGATTGGAAAACAAGAAGTCAAAGTTAGAAAATGCCACTTTTGCAGTTACCTGTGCAACCTGAATTCTGGCCCCCTGCATGTGCACTCTGTACACCAGTAAAGAAGTAGTGTGTAGTTGTGCTGTTAGGCAGTTATTAACAAGGCAGCCAAAATAAGAGTCTCACTGTCAAATCAAGTGTAACCACAGTTTAGGAGTCGAGAGGAACCTCTGCCTTAAACACAGGCTTCTTAATGTGACTTTCAAGTTAGTACAGGAAAAGGGCTTTCTAATGGTCACAACAAGAACAGCTTCTAGCTACCACCACCAAGACAAGGACGGGCAGAGGCCATAAGCTGAAGGTGGAGATGTCACCTGGCTGGCCTCTCTCCCTGGCCACACGTTCTCTGAGTGCTGGAAAGGGCTCCTGCCTGATGTCCTCTTTGGAGTGAGAGAGGGTTATTACTGCACATGGGGGCTTGGAGAGGGTGACTTGACCCTGCACTTCCACAATTACAGCTTCAAGGTACAGAACAGCATGTGCTTCTGCTGCTTTAGTAGAAGATAGTATTATTTTAGAATGTGTTTGTTTGGTTTTTGGTCTTTGGGCTTCTTGGCATGTCACTTCAGTTTTTGTGAGGGATGTGACTGAAAGAGGATATTCCAATTTCACAAAACATTGTAATTTATTTTCATCCAGTTGGAGTTCTTGGAACAAGCTGGAAGCACAGCTGTAGTCTTTGAGTTTTCTGCCTGCTGAATGCCAAAGTACTCCTGTGATCATTCAAGAATAAGCACAGCAAAGAAAAAAAAAGGAAAATAAGCCAAAATCACTGCTGCAATTGAAGCCTTAGCCTATAGGGCTGAAACTAACCCCCTGTATAGTATAGATCTGTCCCAATCTCTTCAGCCTTCACTTGCCTTTGCATCTGTTTAAATCCGCTCTTGATCCAGCAGGAAGTTGACCTAGTAAAGACATTGTTGCATGTTAATTTTTGACTGGTATGTGTCATGCTCTATATGCCTTCCTGCATGTGTATAGACCTAAGTGGATCATTAGAGCCCAGAGATGCTGTAGCCAAAGCTGAAAAGCAGTTGTTAACTGCTTAAAGGGCCTTAAATTTGGAAGAAAGGATGAGTACTGCTCACCTGCCATCTTTTCTGAGTCCCATGTGACAACTGAAGTCTTGTGATGGCAGGATTCCTGTTCCATATGTGTTGACTGTCACAAGTCCTTGTCTGCCTGCAGGGAAGACAAATGGTGCGGCCCTATCATCCCCAGGAGAAAAGGAATAAAAACTGCAGCTACTCAAGAGGGAAGTCAGCTTGGCCAGATGACAGCAGTAAGAGGAGTCCTTCTAGAAGATGAGTGAACTCCAAAGTTTGTTCAAGCTCCCTCTGAACTGCTAGGAATATTTTTCACTGTGGAGATAGGTTGGTACAGCTTGTAAGGCTTGCTCAAGTTAGAAGCTTTTTTAAAGCTGGCCATGGAAGAGGAGAGGGGATTAATTCAGCTGAAGCTTAGACACTTCTCTGCAGTGCCTACACTGAGACCTTGGTAACCCTAGGCTCCCTGCAGCAGATGGAGAACCTCAGAATTCAGAGGAGCTCTCCTTCTCTGAAAGCTTCATGTTTAAATCAGGATTTGAGGGATTCTAACTTGGCTTACCTAGGGCAAACACATCAGAACTTGGTGTCTGGTGTGATGGAGCAAATACCTGAGAGACCTCTGTATTGTTATCACTAGCTGATTAATGTTGTATCTTTTTACAGTCCTAAGTACCCCAAAAACACACTTCTTGTTTTGAATCTGTTCAAAACTTCATCTGTTGGCCAATTGTTTATACAAATTAGCTCATTTTCTACTAAAACTTCTATGGTAAACAGGAGCCATTACCCTGCTTGTCTCAGCTCCAGCTCATGAAGCCTTGTGTCACAAATGTCATTTTCTAGCACTGTTGTAGCATTCATCAAAATAATCACACATTTCAATTTTTTTTTCCATTGGTTTATAGTTCAGCACAGAGTGAAAACATTACCCTGAGTATGAATACTCAGCAGGGCTCAGTGTGCAACAGCCAACCAGATTTTCTGCTAAAATACTGCCACGTTTCCTGCTGTAACTGTGGATTTTAAACCAGCCTTTGCAGCCTGACTGTACAGTATTCTGGTTGATGTGTTTTATTTTCTTTTCATTGAACAAAAACCTGTCAAGCTGCACAGGCTGACAGCTACTGACATCAGCCTGTGCCCAGCAGAAGCAGCCTCATTAGTGTGGCTCCCTGATGGAGGGGGAGCAGCTCTTCAGGTATGCAGGATTACACCCTTATCCAACGCCTGCCAGATCAGGTTCCCTTCTTTTTGACTGATTCTGAGCATTAGAAATGTTTTTCTGGTGAAAGTAATGAAAGAAAAGGTGTGTGCCTGCTTACTGAGACCATGTCATCTGCTGTCATTGTCACTTGTATCCTGTATCTGGTGGCTGAGGGTTGTAGCTTTAGTTTCAGGCTATAGGTGTTGGTCTGGCTGTCTGGAAACTGAAATCCAGAGCTGAATTGTTGGTTTTTGGGTTTTATTTAACTCAAAGCATCCTGGCTGTGTCAGCAATAGTGTGGCCAGCAGGACCAGGGCAGGGATTGTCCCCCTGTACTGGGCACTGTTGAGGCCACAGCTCAGATCCTGGGTTCAGTTTTGGGCCCCTCCCTGCACAAAGACATTGGGGTGCTGGAGTGTGTCCAGAGAAGGGCAAGGGAGCTGGGAAGGGGCTGGAGCACAAGTCCCCGTGGGACTAGCTGAGGGTGTTCAGCCTGGAGAAAAGGAGACTCGGGGAACCTCATGGATCTACAGCACCTGAAAGGAGATTGTAGCCAGGTGGGGTCAGTCTCTTCTCCCAGGTGGAACAAGTGACAGGACAAAAGGAAGCCGCCCCAAGTTGCACCTGGGTAGGTTTAGATTGGATATTAGGGAAAGTTTCTTCACTAAAAGCACTGTCAAGCACCGGAATGGGCTGCCTAGGCCAGCGGTGGAATCACCATCCCCGGAGGTGTTTAAAAGCCATGTAGCTGTGGCACTGAGGGACATGAGTTAGTGGCAGCTCGGCAGTGCTGAGTTAATGGTTGGAATTGGTGATCTTAGAGGGATTTTCCAGCCTAAGTGATTCCATGATGTTAATTAAAATGCCACCTTTACTGTGATACTGTCATCCATGTGACATCAGCTGATGTGCAAAGTACAGGTACAAGCACCTCAACATAAATTATGAAATGTTTAATAGATCTGCTCTTAGCAGCACATATCCCCTAAAAGGTCTTATAATTCCATCAGGTAATGGGGCGTTTTGTGGAACTGTCTGTCTCTGTGTAGCTTAGAGCAGAGGAGGTGAATGTACTTCCCTAAAATGTATGTTGAAAATTTCTCTAATGTGTGTAGTTTCATGTGGTATCAGAGCTGCTTAATCCAGTTTTGATATTTACTTACTCATATCAAGTAGAAATAAATTTTTCTTTTGAATAGTGTTACAGAGGAAAGGAGAAGGGAAGAAATATCTATGAAATGGACATGCAGGAATCTAAATTATTTTGTGCCTGCAACTGTTACCCAGGATAGGTGACAGTGATACAGAGTCCTACTACCTGTGTTTATTTTGATTCTTAAAAACAAAACAAAAACAATGGGTTCATTTTCTAATCTATTCTTCCTCATTTACATAATCTGCAATCCATGCATTGGAATAGAAGCAGCTCTGCTTTCAGCAGTGCAGAACTGTGTAGTAATTATTATATTCCAGATGAGTTAATGAGTTTTTATCTCCACACTGCCCACTCCTAATAGCGGACTAACTTAATAGTTATTTATTTTGACTAATCTCCCATGGAAGTTGTTCCCCTTAGTCTCCTCCATTATGTGATTTAGATGGAGAATCATTCAGTGCTTGTTTTTTATTATAGTGCTTATGGAACATTACTGGAATTAAATATAGACATATTAAGCAGTCTGGCACAGTAAATACTGCACTTGTGAAGCTTGGGGGTTGAGAGATTGGAACAAAACCTGGTTCTCCAGCACCTTCCCATGTTCCCAGCTAAATAAAGCAGAGGTTCAAACTCCGGGCTGCTTATCTGCAGCACTGTTTGTTTCCTCGTGTTAAAATTTAGTGTGCACAGATGAATAATTAAAGTCCTCCTGCCCACAGTTGTTGCCATTAGAATAAATATTCCCACCAATGGAAGGGATTCAGCGCCCTTGTATTTCACTCAGCTCAGGGCTGCAGGCACTGCCATGGCTCTGCAGCTCACAAGCCACATCCACCCCAAAAAAAAATGCAGCTTGACCTTTCACCAAATTCTCCCCCAGCAGCAGCATGAGCTGCTGGCACTGGGAGAGACCTCTGCAAATGCTGCCTGCCCAGGGAGGGCTGCTCATCTACCCTGCTCATTAGCTGGAAATGTGCTGCCATAAATGAGGCCAAATCAGGTCAGGGGAATTTCTGGGCAGCAGCACCTGCTCATTTCACATCTAAATTTGACCTTCTCACTCTCTGGAAGTGGTATTAGCTATTCAGTCCTGCTTCTTACTGAGGCTCCTTTATTGTTTATAAAGAGTTAATGAATGATTAATAGATATTTTAATGCATTTTAATTAATTGCTGAAAAGGTCAATAGGTTGTTTAGAAACATGGCTTGTAGCCATGTATGATATCTGTGTTCAAAACTGCCTGTCGTGCACAGTCTAAACATGTTTTATATCTTCTATAAATTATATATGAACCTATTGCAAGGCATTTAGAAATAGTATTTCAGGATAGGCTGAGCCAAACAGTTGTTACTCTTATTTTCTGCTTTTACCCATATAAATTCATTTTGCATTGACTCCCTGCCTCTGTAACCTGTGATCATGCTGTCACCTGCTTGTAAGATTGTGCCTGAAAGAGTCCTTGGTTGTGAAGAGCAGGCAAAATCTGGAAAGATTTTAGAAGCTTAAGCAGCTGGAAAACAGGAAAACAGTTGAAGCAACTGAATTAGAAATGCCCTTCTGTGGACCAGCCCATTCTTTATATATATATTTAATTTTAGTATCCATTGATTTGTGAGTGAATGGGTGGCTCATGAAACAATGGTCCTGAAGAATTGCACAGCAGATCAGGAGGAGAGAGGACCTGTCTATGAGAATGAATATCTTACCTTACTCCATGCAGGTGCTGAGAAAACAGCAAGCTGCCACAGTGGTAAATTCAAGCCCCACCTTCCTCCCAGCTTTGGGTGTGTCTGGTGGGATGCAGTGCCTTGGTGCTCCACACCGTGAAGGCTGGCCAGCACGCCAAGCAGCCCAGCCAGGTTCCCTCTCGGTGTGCTCCCTGCCCACGGGCACAGATGATGGATGGCCTTGACCTCAGGAGGTGCTGCCTGTGTCTCACTGGTGGAGTTAGGGAGCAGCTCACGCACAAATGGGATTGGAGGCCACAGACTTGATGAACTTATTATTTTTCCTACTGCAAATGAGGAGCCAGGGCATCTGGTAGTAATGATTTAAATGCACTTCTATCCCATTGCAACACAAATATGAATTCCCAGGTCACCTAACTCCACCTCAGGTAATTATGAAAGCAGCTGTTAGTGGTGAGGAAGATAAGAAGCAGAGGCTAGTCCCATGTGTTTGAAATCATTCTCTGGTACAGACAATGGCATGAAAAAACAGGTACAAACCAGCAGTGGAGGCTGAGCTGCTCCAAGGCAGCTCTGGGTGGCTGTTTGGTGTCAAGAACTGGGCAAACAATGAAAGAAACACCTGAGTAAATATTTCAAGGACTGTTGAATTGGCAAGCACCTTGTGATATTTTTTCCATGACAAGAGCAGAGCAGACAGCAGTTCAGCTGCTACAGGTTTGGTGTCTGTTTAAAAAATTTATTTATATAAATTGATCTATGGCAAAAGAATACAGAGCATATTAGGTACTTTCAAACTGGAAAGGAAAAAATGTGTAAACCTGAGGACCAACATCAGGAGGAGCTCAGACAAGTGGCCTGTGTGAGGATGCCCTAGGGCACAGAGCTCAAGGACAGATGTGACACTGAGGCTTTTCCCAGCACACAAGGTGATTCTGCTCTGGATAAAGCTGCTGAGGTGCTGCTGGCCATCTATCAGTGTGTCAGTGTGGCTCTGTCACTGCTAGAAGGCAGGTGCACTTGTCCCAAAACACTTTGGATATGTCTACCCTGCACTGAGGCAAAGGTATCATGGCTTGTGACTTGGCACTTGCTCTCTCTGTCTCTCTCTCCACCACTCTGCTTCCTCATTCCTGTGCTGCAGCAAACCTCCAGCTGATGTCAATGGGCTTCTGCAAGAAATAATGAAATATCAACCATTGATTTCACTCCAGTGAATGCAAATTCAGAATGATTTTTTTTTTTTTTTTTTTTTAGTTCAATCCTCTGGACAATGAGCAGGCTACAGCAGAGTGAATTTATTTATCTTGGCTTACAAATGTAATAGCTGTGTGGTTAGTAGTCCTGGATGAAGTATGGATTTTCTACCTGCTGAGCATATTGTTTAATTCTTCTGCATCTGCTTCCCTTTAACTCAAAACCTAACAATTGTACCTGAATTTTCAGTTACAAATGAGAAAGAGAAAGAAAGGTCCAAAAAAAGTTGTAATAAATACTACTGTCATATGGAAAGTTGTTCTTTCATTCGCAGCCTCCAAATCAGAATTGGAATGTGGTTTAAAAAAACAAAACAAAAAAACCCATCAAAACACCCGTAAAAAAACAAAAACCCAACAAAGCAAAAAAACCCTCAAAACCAAAAACCCAACAACAACAAAAAACAGATGAAAAAGCAGATGAAATATTTATGTTGCCTGCAGTCATACTGTGTGTCTTTCCAAGAATCGTTCATCCTGATTTATGTTCAATCCTGATTCAAATGGCATGAGAAAACTTATGGCATAAAATGAAGTCTGGCCATATTTGGGGAGTGAATCACAAACCATTCCAAGAAAAAACATGATTGTGGATCTGGAGTGCAGGCAATCACTTACTGAAAATTAATATTTTTGTTCTTTTTTTTCTGCACATTCAAAGAAAAAAAAAAAGTGAAAAATTGTGGAAAGTGTTTTGTTTGCAGACCAGAATATAAAAGTTAATCTTAAGACTAATCTTGCTTTGACTACGTATTTGCATATATAAAATACGATTTTTAATGCTTATAAACTAAATATTTTCAGGTATAATTTAAGTCTTGTCACTGGGAAGAGATGAATTTGTAGGCTCACTGTTAACCTTCAGTCTGCACTTGTACATCAAGAAGGCAAAACTGTACCAAAAGAGTTCTGACATTTTAACACACCACAGTTTCTGGTGGGGATTAAGTTACACTGGGATTAATGGTCCCTTTGCTGGTTTAGCCTCTTTCTTTCCTGAGTATGAATAAATCACTGTTTTACTGCTAGAAAAGGATCTGCACCAGGGCTAGGTTTGTACAATTGTAACAATTCTAATATAAAGTGGTTTAAATCCTGTGCAGAAAAACACAGTGCAAGAAAGTTTCTTAAAACTTCTCACGGTTAAACAAGAATGTGCAGAAAACCACTGCCTCATTTTGTAGAAATAAAAGGAGTGAAACCCTTTCATCAGGTGAGGTCGTTGTCTGGTGAGGCAGAATTATGCTGTGAGGACAGAGAGATGTGTGGGGTGGCTTTTTAAGAAGGTAATCTCTGTAATACAGCCAATTTCATTTTGTAGGTGCCACATGATTCTCCTGTGAGCAAAATGGGCTGCTATGATATTGCCTTTTTAAAATTGCAATTAAATAAGGCAAATCAATGAAGAAAAATCAGGAATTATTTGTACCTTCAAGCTGTTTATTGGGATTAAAGCCCCAATCTAGCATTACAGCCTTGAATCAAAGGTGCTATTCTCTTGGAAAAGCACCACCTTTTCTGTTGCTGTTACCAAGAAAAATTAAGAGAAAAAATAAATTTAAAAGAAGGCTTGAGAGCTGAAGTTTTCAACTCATTTCTCTTTTAAATAGAAAAGGTGTAATGTTTTTTTCCTGAAGTATGACTATTTTGAGCAGTGCTTTACCTCACATGAACTTTCTCATCTAAAGGGTGCTGTTTAATTTCCTTTAAACAAGATAAGACTAGAGAAATTACTGCTTCCCTTGACTCTTTTTATCTCCCAAGGGTTAAGAGTTAACTAACACTCCTTGTGCTGCAAAGCAGAATTTCTAGTGTGGAACAAAACCAGTCAGAATATCCCACAGAAAAGGGAAACAAGGGACATAAAGGTTGAGAGTCACCCAGGTCAGGAAAAAACACAGCAGGGCTTGTAAGGAAGGGTTGCTGAATCTGCCTTTGATGTTTTAATTATGAATTCTTTTTCTGAAGTGTTGCAATCACTCACAGAATGTCTTGGTTCCAGCATTTGATTATTTTTCCTGTGTTTGTCTCATTTTTGTCATTGTCCATGCCAAAGAAAATCCAGGCATAAAAATTTATTGCATAAAAGAAATTATCTAATAAAAAGCCACAGAGACAGGAGCCTCCCATGTCACAGCTTTGGTCTGTTTGTGTTCCCGTATTTGCCTCAGGAAAAAGCTCTTCACTCTTGCAGGGTCATACAGGAGTTTGCTGGTCCTGGCACATGTTATTTGTTTGCTCTTTTTCAGTCGTGGCTTCTCTCTTCACATGCAAATGGCTTTTTTAGCAGTTTGCTGTCTCCTGTCTTGAATGGGTGTAGTTTTCCAATGTATTATTATCCTCCTGTAAAGTCCAGGTTCAATAAGCAAAACATCACAACCTGTTTCACAAAAAGGGATGGAACAAAGACTGTTCAGATGAGACTGTATCCTGCAATCGCACTCAAAGCTCCTGGAGAGTGAGCTGGTGGAGATCTATGAGTCCCAGAGGTCTGGCTTTGGACCAACAAAAATTATACCACATAAATTGTGACACAAAAGGGGGGAAATGAGAACAGGTTGTGGAAGCTGGGGCAGAAAATCTGTGCTGCCCTCCTGTATCCAGATGAAAGAGGGCGATGGTGAGTGGGTGGTGAGTGGATTCCTTAGATAAGCACGACAAAAATGTGCAGAAATGTCCACAAAACTTGTTCAACATCCACAGATCCTGTGCATGTTCAGGACCTGCTCAAACCAGAATGTCCTGTACCCACTCAGCAAGGAAGCCATTCCTGGGAGGAGAAGTCTTGTTTCCATCTGACCTCCCCACATCCCAGAGCTCCTCCTTGCAGGGGAGCCTGCGGGGTATTTAAATCCCACCACACTGCATCATTATAACATCAACACTAATTTTGTGTGGAACCTAAACCATGATAGCGCTGTCTTGGGCAACTCCCCAGAGCTGCTGTCCCCTGGAGAAATATGTGGTCTCTTTCCAACATGAGAAACAACCTGTGTCTCTGGGTGCTCTTCTGCTTTCATTCTTTTGCCCTTCTTCAATCCTTCAGTGTCAGTTACACATCAGGGCAGTGCCCAAACCATGAGGTGCAATTGATAGATGTAGATAGGGCTGCTGCTGGGGGTTTGTTTGTATTAAACAATTCCCATAAGGGATAGCTGAATGGGAATCTCACTCTGGAACCTGTAAATTTTATCCTGTCACCAGTCCCTTAAGACTCAATAAAAGAGCACTGAGTATTCAATGTTTCTTGCTATCATGGTTCTTATCCTGGTCCCCTTGAAGTGTCTGTTCTTGGAAGTCTGGCTTTTAACACATCTCTGCCGAGGTTCATCTGATAGCAAAGCACATGCATGTCCTCAGCTCAAAGTAAGGAAAGTTTAGACTAAGGTTACTTGCTGTGAGAAACCAACTTTAAGATGAAAAAGTGAGCAGAAATGAAAGATGGGTTTTATTTTTAGGAAAGACTGGCTTTGAGTAACAATTGTTGCAGAGCTCAGGACTGTTGTTAGCAAAGGAAGGGTTTGTGGTCTTGTAAGAATTTTAATATAGCACTGCTGGTTCTCTGCTTCATGGTGATTCTTTCATGTTTTGTTTTTCTTTGTAAAATGCTTGTCTGGAGATTGGCTGTGATTTAATGGCATTCTTCTAACCTGCCTGTCCATGACAAATTCCTGAGCATTTCAGAACATCTAAAGTGCATCTAGAGCCTTGGGGGCTCCTTCTGTCTTTATTTCTCCCTAAATCACAGGATGTCCAGGCTGGGCACCCAAGAAAAGCCATAGTATTGGAGTGCTTCCTGCAGCCTGAGAATTGCATCTTGGTCGGGGCAAAGAAAAGAACAGACTGCATGCAGGCATGCTTGTGAACAAGAGGCAATACTCTGTCTCTAAAAGACGAGCATCTGACAATTGACTGCAGGATAAACTGCCACCTGCATACTTGTACAAAGATGGAGCACTTGATGCTTTTATTTCTGCAGCTGCACCTGGCACCCAGAGTGTGAGGACTGAATGCACTGTGGAGATTTCCATCTGCACTATTTAATTTGCTCTATGTTGAGTGTTAGTACCACAGAAATTACCTTTTTATTTCCCCTTTCAGAAGGCTCATAATAACAACTGCCCAAGCCTCTTTGATCCTGTTTGACTTGCCCCCTGATGCCTGCTGCTGTTGGTTTTGTTTTTCAGCTCGCCATGAAGTGATCACCAAGGAGATCCTGGAGCTGGACACGTGGGAGAACCAGTGGAACGTGGTGGCCACCAACGTCCTCATGCACGACAGCTACGACGTGTGCCTCGTGGCTCGGCTGAACCCACGGGATCTTATCCCTCCTCCTCCAGATTTAGTGAACCAATAGAAGTTCAGGGAATCTCAGTGCTTCCAGATTCTGCAGAGACTGAAGAATTTGGGGAAACAAATGCTTCGCTGGCTCTGGATCACAGCTGGGTCCCACCGAGAGGAAAGGGCAACACGTACTTAAGGACATAATTGCCTTTGAGCTGTGCTTCTCTGATGATGCTTAATTTGATAGTACTGGTGCTCTGTGCTTGAAAGCCAAGGTTGTCCAGCCTTTGTGTGTGGCTCTACATCTTCAGTCTGGCTGTGCAAGCTCCAGTGCTGGGTGAAGCCTGGGCTGCTGGGACTCTGCCTGACAGGCAGTGGCAGCAGTGGCAGCCCAGCTCACAGCTCAGCTCGCAGCAGACACATGACAGAGAGCTCTAGCCAGGGAAATCCCTCCTTTGCTGCTCATCCCACTTGGATCTGCTAAGCTACCCAGGAGGCTAAGAAATAGAGTAAGTCAGCTGATGAAAAACAAGTGCCAGACTGTAATTGACTGAAGCAAAGGTAAAACATGGAAAAGCCTTTGTTTGAAACAAAATCCCATTAGCCAAGGTCCATTAGCCAAGAACACCAGCTCCTGCAAACACTATCTAAAGCACAGACACCACAGCCAAGACATCCTGTCTTTGCTAATAGACCTGAACCTGTGCTAGTAGAAAACTAATCCTTTAGCAGCAAATCACAAATGAGTCTTTCAGTAGGGTTGGCAGGCAATCTCTACCAAAGACAAGAAGAATCTTAAATTTTCACAAAAATCCTATTTATTACAAATCTGGTATGATCAGGATCTTAGAGCTCAGTTAGGAAACTTCCCTTAAGGGATGAATGAGGGGATGCCAACTAAAAAGTAATAAATGAGACCAGTATTATCTGCATATCAGCATTGCAGCTACAGGGAAAGGAGAGATGTGCTAAACAATAAATGTTTATATAATAGCTTTAATGGAGGCTAATAAGGCTAATTCTCTACCAACAGAATTGGCTATAATCACAGGGAAGAGGAACAATTCAAACAGTGCTTCTGAAGGCAGTGTTAGCCTTTGTAGGGCTTGAAGACAGTAGGTTAGAGTGAAAATTGCTATCCCACTATTCATCAGTTCCCTGGTGCCTGCCTTGCAGTGTATTTGTCACTGCCTGGGCAGTGCAGACAAGAGAACTGGAAATCTCCTGCTGCTCTTGGGCCACAGCTGTACATGGCAGCATGCTGCAATGCAGACTGCATGTCAAGCATAAGACTAAACTATGATATTGTGTGAGAATGATCATTGCCAGCAAGAAGTGGCTTTTGGTAACTACAAAAGCAGAAACAAAAGTGGAACCAAAAAAAGAAGGCAAAGAAGTGAGGGAGTCCATCAGGTAGTTTACCCATAGTTACTTTCAGGATTTGTATTTTAGAGCATCTCAATTTTCTCTTTCAATCATGTTTTAGGTGCAAAAATGCCAGCTTTCTTTGTTGATTTTTTGACTGCAGTGCTCTGCTTATGGCAGAGGGAGATGGAGAGGATGATCCAAAAGCCCTTTCCCAATTTCAACTTTTGTTACTCATTAATTATTCTATAAATATCCAGTGGGAATATTAAGCTGTCATGTAAAAACTTTAAGAAGGAAGAGGACTATTTTTTCCTGATAACTCTTGTAGGACACTGAAGAATGCTCAGATAAGAAGGGATTTGAGGGAAAAAAATTAAGGAAAACATACAGAAAAGGAGTAAATCCATGAGCCTTACAGCTAATTGCTTGTCTCCCTTTACACTTCCCAAGCAGAATGTGTGTCACAGCCTAAACGTGTACTCTTGTGTTTGCACAATGTCTGTATTATTCAGCCATTCTTTTTTCTTTCCATTGCTCTGATAGGTTATCATCTGCCTAGAACAGAGTTCTGACAACTCATGAACTTCAGCAGCACAAATCAGTGGCCAGCTCCTAAAATCTCAGCCCCTCTGGTCATCAAGTGCAGTTGTAGACGTAAGATCAAGAAGGCAAACTCTGCTTTAATAAGATTTTTGAAAAAATCAGTAGAAAGTTCTTCCAATCAATAACCATCCAATTCTGGAAATTCTTTGACTTTTCTTGTTACTGTGAAATAAATGTAATTTTGTTTTAATTTCTCTACAAGGCTCTTAAGGCAGCTGGAAGCAATGCTCTTGAGCATCCATTAAGGGTTTCCTTGTGAAACTCCAAATTCTGCAACTGTACCTAGTGATTTTGCTTTTTTCATCTTTTTTTTTTTTTTTCCCTTTAAGGAAGATTGTTTTAAAGAGATTTTTTGATCTTTGATCTCTGCTCTGTGCTCTATTCCTTACAGTCCTTGTGGTTTAAAGCCTGGACTAATCTACTGGATTTCACTCCCTAAAAGACAGTCTATTTGGATTATTTCAAGGGAAGAAGGGAGATATCTGCAACCTTTCATGAGTAATATTTGACCATGTATGTGAAACTCATTTGGCACACCCCAATTAAACTTTTATTTCGGTAGTGAGCTGGCTGTTTCTTTCTCACTTCATATGTTTTGCTTTAAGACTGACATTTAATGAGCTGGATGGAAGGAAAGTATATACTCTGAGAAGGTCTGTCTTGATAACTGAGGAGGGTAATGGCATATATTCCATATATTGGCCTTGCCATCAGTGAGCTTGAGCTGCACTGGGCAGTTAACAGGGTTTTTTCATGCAGCAGGGCCAAGTGACCTTCCCTCACATTCACTGAGCATCACCTTTCCTGCTGCCACTGGGGACCCCCAGGAGTCTGTCTCTGTTTCTGCCCCAGTCAGAATGTCTTACACTATTTATCAAGCAGGGGAAAGTTTGAGGTTTTTTTTCTGGATTTAATGTCTAGAATGGGGGCAGGAACTTCTTAATTTTATGTGGGCCCTATGCAGTTCCTGGGTTGCCCTTGGGATGCCTAAAATTTCCAAACCAGTATTTGAAAGTACAGCTTGTCTGAGGCAGGCAGAAGCAGAAAGCACGTTTATTGAGAGGTATAGATGTCAACCAACATCCCTCTGAGAGTATAAGAATCTGCAGCTCTGCTCTGTCCACAGGTAATCTCACATTGCTGTGAAAGTCCTTAAGAGTCTTAATTTCTTCTATGACAAAACCTGATTAAAAAAATTACAGAGTATGCATTCTCCAGCCTCCACCAAGTGTGGGTTTCACCGAAATAATATTTTACTGCAGTCCCTTTCTATCTGAGCAGCAGTTAGCTTAGTGTTTCATCAAGGCTGAATTTACATCATCCATAACTCTAAAATGCAAGCAGTGCTGGAAGCTGCCAGCTGTTTAAATGGGTGGGGGGTTTATGAAGCAAAAGCATAAATCACAGTGTCACTTGAGGTGCTGAAGCTCTTCACTGGTTCCCACAGATGAAGGAAAATGTTGGAATGGTAGCTGGTCATGTGGCACACAGGGAATAAAGCAAAAAATTGAAATGCTACAAGAAGCTAATTGAAGCTCTCAATATTTAACCCCAGCCAATGTTTTACTTTGAAATTGTCCATAGATAACTGACTTCATGAAGATCCCTGCAGATTTCTCATGTCTGTTTTCATACGTGTGTCCAACAGGAAACCATCAGGCATCTGACTGCTCACCCTCACACAGCACTGCTGGGGTTGCTTGCCTGGGTCGCAGTCCCTGCCCACAACAGGCAGACACACACAGGCATTTTGCAGGAGTGCAATATTGAAATTTATGGGGCAGTGTCTGTGTTGTGTTCCAGCAGACACACATTGCCGCTCAGAAAGCCTTGATTTGCCAAAAGAAACCTGCCTTGGTGCACACAGAGCTGTCAGCTCTTCCACCAGCACTCCCAAATATGCTCCAGGTAAGAGGCTGAGGGAGCATCGATACAAGACGGTGACAACAGAGGTGGGAAGTGCTCCCAGAGTGTTACAACATGTGGGGGATCTGGCCCTGGATCCTGATCCTGGTTTTTTCCTCTGCTTGAGATGTGTATAGAGATCCATGATCATGTTCCAATCAGTGAAAAAATAAAAGAAGCTAGAATATATTTTTTAATATTACAATATATTAATAAAGATATATGTTGCTTTTCTGCTGATTTGGAAGATAATGACATTCTTTTAATAAGCTGTTTACCTAGTGATTGCTGTCTTAGCTACTGGGGTGGTCCCTTTCACTGGCTGCTCTCTTAATGGATTATGTAGCTCCTCTGAAAATAAGTTTCATGAATCACAAAGCTTTGAATCACCTGGTCAGAAATTCAGTTCTCATTTGCAAATGTCTGTAGCTCTCCCTACAGCTTTTCAAGGGGACTCTAGCTGCAGCTTCAAATAAAAGCTATTTCACCCCCAGTTGTGCTCAGCTGGAACTAGTACATTTGCAATTTACTATCATTTAATGTGTAGAGGTTGAAAGCAAAGGAAATATTTGGAAATGGAAAAAAATATACATAGAAAGTAGGCAGCAGTACACTTTGCCTTCTCTCTCAGTGAATGTCTCAGTGTGTACTGCCCTGCCTGGTGTTTCCTGGAGTGATTCACTCATCACCCCGGCTGCACCAGGCACAGGCCAGGCTGGGGCTGCATGCTGGCATCGCTGGAGGGATCCAGCATGGTGTGGAGCTGTGGCTCCTGACAGGCTGCCCTGCCCTGCCTAAGGAATTACCTTCAAACCTTAAGTGTTCCACAATGTCCTCTGTATTTTATATACATGTGTATAACATTATTTATAGAAGTTCTTTACTGACAGCAGTAAGATTCTTTTTCTAAAACATACCTGGCAACTCTGTCTTCTGCCTAACTCACCAAAGTACTTTTTAAAAAGTGTTGGTCTTTAAATAATTGGAACTGTTCTGGGCTTCAAGTCAAAAAGATCCTTAAATTCCTTGATGAGCTGAGGAACAAATGGGGAAATCTTTTAGTACTTCTCTATGTCCTCTTCATTCTCCAATTTTTTGCTGGCTGTAGCGTTCTCCTCAGAAGTTTTCTCAAAGTTTTCTCCTCAAAATTTTCCCAAAAGCTTTATGCAAGTCTCTTCTGTTTCTCTTCCCCTAATCCCATTTCTTCCTCAGCCCACTTATCTGACCAGTCCTTAAACTCCTTTGTTTCTCCTCCAGTTCCCCAGAAGGTGGGAACAGCCACTGGGGTGTTCACCAGCTCCAGCCCTTACAGCAGCCTACAGCTCCAGCATCAAATCAGCTTTGAAGGACAAAAGGAAGATCACACCAGCTCCCTGGATTTGTGGACCCTCATTTTTGGGCAGATTCTAGCCGCAGCCCAAATTCTGCTGCTCATTCTCATACCTGATGAAACCTGCCTGCTCTGAAACGTCACAGATCCCGTGGCCATGACCAGGCTGGGAGGTGACCTGCATTCCAGCCAGCCCTGCCCTGCCCTCGCTGCATGGTGCCCTGAGTTTGACATTAAATGCCTCACATACTGTGCGTGCCATGGCTGTAATGACTGCAGGCACAAGCCATTATCATTATCTCTGATTCCTGAACACTGGATGCTACAAAAACTGCCTGAAGCACAGAGGGAGGCATCTTCATTATTGCTTTATAGCTCATGTCTTAAAGCCAGATTTCCTTCTGCATTTTCAGCCAGGCCAGGTTTCACTATAGAACTGGGTCTCTAATTTATCAGGTTTTAATACTGGTATTTTTTCTCCACTTTGTCCTTTTCTAGTCATTCTTTATAATAATAATACAAGTGATTTCACCAGCTTTTCTGTGGAATGCATTGTCCAAATCAGCCTCCCAAGGCCGCTGGCTTTTCATTATCAGGGTCCAAGTACAGCCACTAAACTGCCAGTCAGCTGCACTACTTTATTTTCCCATTCAGCAGCTTCATAGTAGAAGAAATGTATTTCATCCATACATGCAGTAATGTGAGAGGAAACCACTTCCCACATACACAAATTCCTGACTCATTCCTTTCAAATGTGGCTGAAACAACTGCTGAATCCAAACATAAAAAGCTATAATACCCATTCAATAGGGTTTTGCAGGCTTCCCTGTGTGAGGAGGAGGATCACAGGGAGATGTCTTGTAACTAGAGCACTGATCAGAAGTTTGAACCTCTGGGTGTGTTTTCAGCTCAATTACTCCATTTGCTAGTCTTGGGCATCTGGTCTGTCTGCCCAGGTTCACCCCTGTGAAACAGTTACAACAACACATCCCTAAGCATTTTGTGGGGCTGCCTTGTGTGTTTAGAGGGAGGGGCTCATTTCTCTCTAATGTTATATCGAGACCCACATAGCAGAACGTGTTATACAGAGGTAGAGCAATAACACTGCTCTCACCTCCTTGATTTTTGGTAACATATTTGTTCCTAGCATTCAGACACTGAGCTTTTCTGGGAAAGGAGTGATTGGGTGTTTGCAGCCAACAAGGGCATTTTGTTTACTCCTTCATAGAAAAGCAACACCACATATCTAATTGTTGATGTGTTAAGTAGAAGAAGGAATATAGGGCTTATTACATGTACCTTGATAGCCAGTCTCACTTGTACACAAGCAGAACTAATCTCAGCCAACTGAGAGGTCACTAATTGAGGCTAAATTTGAACAGTAGTAATTAGAAGGACGAATGAACTGTCTTTTTCTCAAAGCAGATCTGATTTAATAAAATATGCCGCTTAGACACAGCGAAGCAAAAAAAGAGAAGGTGCTTTGCCAAACTGTAGTAGATTTACTGGGTAACAGACCTGAATTCAGATGATCTACCACATGTTTTATAGGAAAGATTCAGCTCTCTGGGGAGCTCTGTAACAAATCTGTGACTGATTTAACTAGCCACTAAAAGGCCCTGCTGCATCCAAGGAATCACCTACAGAATATACATTAAAGGGTTTTACAATATTGCTGAAACAATGTGGCATCTACTTGCTTAGCTACTGAATTCAATAAATCTAAGTAAAACTTAAGGGATTCTTAATTTGATTATTCCTTGGGCATCCTTTAGCAATGACACGTTTTAAGGTTTTGTTGTCCACTTAATGAATTGATTATTCCACAGGTACACTATAAAGTGTATAGGGAAAGGTGAGAAGATAAAAAAGTAAGAAGAAAAGTGACTTTTAAAGGTGTCTGATTCCATCTCCCTTCTGTCAGAAAGAACACACCTCCATTTAGGCAAAGCTATGGCCATCTTGCTGTGAGATGTGATTTTTAGCTGAATAGATGTCTCCAAGCCAGATGTAATGATTAGTAGTGAAGATTCAACAGTGCAGGTGCTGGCTGTTGGAGCAATTCAGTGTGATCTCTAGCTGGCTTGGACAGCCCATGCTGAAGCCCAAGCTGTTTCATGCTCGCTGCTCTCATTAATTATCAGGCTCACCTGAAGCTAACTAAGATATTCATTCATGCTGCAGTCAGAACTCCTAAATGAGTAGAAAAAAAGACTAAATCTGTAGTTCATCTGCAGGATTTGAAAAAGCATTTTGCAGTCAGATAATTTTGTAGCCCACATTGCCATGAAGCTACAAATTGCTTACACCAGCACAGCGCTGAGAGAGGCACCGAGAACAAATGCTCACTGAGGGGTGTGTGGTACAGCAGCTGCTTGTGCCAGCACTGCCACTTGAAAATTCACTTATCAAAGCGTGCCTTGATGCACCAGCATTCACCTCAGCTCTGGAGCCAGCCCACTGTAAAGCCAGCTCTTTGGAGTGCTCGGAGGGGACAAACAGTCAAAGGCTATACAAAGACTGAAATTGCTCCAAAGCCTTGTCATAGCTGGTGCATTAATAGCTTACTGCTTGATGGCTTCTTGGGCTCTTACACAAAGATGCCAAATAGCAGATGAACAAAACCACAGGAACAGGAAATTTACCCTCTTTCCAGTATTCACAGATGATAAAACCTTCCTGACAGTTATTGTTCTGTGTTTTTCAGAAGGGATGAGGAATCCGCTGCTACCCAGCACTGCAGCATAAAGCCGCCATCTGATGCCCAAAATCACAGCTCTCTTGCCAGGAAATTTGCCATACTAATGCTGCTGCCCTAAGCAGCTCAGTCTTTAATCTGATTTCTTTGTTTCTTATTTCAGGCAAGCTGCTGTAACAGCAATGTTCACTGAAGGCTGCTAAGCCTCTTGGCATGTCTGTAACACTCAGGCGTGTTAGCAATTCTCTCGCTCTGCCTAGTTGGCCAGCGTCCTGCCCACGTGCATTTAAGGAGGACTTTAATGTGTTTGTACTGCTCTGATATTGCACAGATCAGGGTGTAGTTACTGTTTTATTTCCCTAGCTGAGCTAAGTAAATATTGATAAAGATTTATATGGCCTACTTTCACAAGGAAAGTAAATCTTTGTGAGTAAAAATTCAAAGTGAAGCTCTAACTTGCTTTTTTTGGAGCCATGTGTTCACTGTGTATTTAATCATATTTCTGTTGTTATTGGATTTACTGGATGCATTTTATAAAGTGCATTAGGAGATCCACAGGGATGTCTACTCAGAGGATGTGACCCAGCAGGATTTCTGGCCAATGATGGAAATAGAAGCCAGATCAAACCAAGCCTGTTAAATGTAAGCATTTTAAAAGCCTTTTCTGAGATTGAGTGATAAATAGTAATCAAAAATATATTAAAAGAAGTGATATATATTAACTTATACCTAGTTTGGATTTAAACTGCAATTTTTACAAATAAAGAGATATCAAGAAAACATTTTGTATGCCCAACATGAATCCAAACCTGAAATTATCCATCTGCTGAAAGTCACCGTTGTTCCACTGAAAAATATGGGTGGATAAATTCTAAAGGGACCAACTGTTAGGATCGACATAAAACTCACTGTTGAACCACCCATAAAGATCATCTTCTCAATTTAAACCATAATGGTTTTTTGAGGGATCTCAAATCTACACCAAATTCCATGTCAGTAAATCAGCTGAGACAAAACTGGAGTCAGAGAACACTGGAAATATAGCAGCCTGGGGACAGCCCACAGGCTGACTGCAGAAGTGCTGGTCACTGGGTTAATGACACATTGAAACCCTTTTGTAGTATGGGGGAAAAAAATCCATTAAAAAACCTACAGAGACATCTAGCTCTATGACCTAACAGCTGCAGTTGTCTGCCATACAGTGGATTATTACGGAGATAAGCAAGCATGACAAAAATGTTACAATAATGGAGAGACTTTAAAAATGGGAGACTGGAAATACAATGCTGTTTTACTTGCAAAGTGTTTCTCATGCAAGTGTCCCTGGGAGATTTTTATAATAAAGTTTGAATGAAATACAATAAAAATCAAATCAAAGCTCATTCACTATGTACCAAACAGAACAGCTTAGGTTTCAGCTTTGGTTTTAAAGCCAGGAAGACAATTTACTTGATGAATTTCTGCTGCTTCTCAGAATTCCAGAAGAAAGAAAAAAACAGTTGCTGAAAAGGTAGTTTACAAAGAGTTTGTATTTAAAAGCTGATGTTGTCAAGAGATCAGAATTGAAAGAATCACAGAATTATTCAGCAAGAGATTCAAATATCCATAAAATAAACAGAAATCAGTTCTATTCCAGTATCAAAAGCAGAATTTTACATGTACAGCATTTTCTTTTCAAGTGTGCACATGATAATTACTGCATGCAGAAATGTCAGTGTATTACAGGTTGAATTTGCATGAAAAAGCCATGCAGCTACAGGCAGAGCTCAGCCTCACTCTGTGTGCACCCCAGCAGTACAGCTTTGTGTGCAAGAGGGGAATGTAACTCCACAGCCCTGTGTGCATGAGGTTATTCAAATTCAATATCCAAACACTGATTTGAAAAACAACAGCTGATGCAGAAGTCCAAGGTTCATGTTGTTATCTGATCACTGTCAGAACTTTCCAGCTGGACTGGAAGGACCCAGTGTCAGGTAAGATTTGTTGACTTGAAAACCAAAGTGGTGTTTCCAAGTCAGCAAATGTTTGGTGATTGCACTGAACACCAAAAACCTAGGTAGGTTTCCATTCCCAAATACAGGTCCAATGTGGTTGCAGCACAAAAGGTATTTTTGCTAATGCTTCATAAAATTCTAGATGAAATTAAGGCTCTGTGCCACAAGCTGTCTCTGCAAAGGTGTAAAGGCTCTCAGGTTAATAGTGGTGATTTCCAGCCCTGGCCAGTTTCCACATGGGAAATGTTACAATCAAGCTGGCAATGATTTTTATGTAAATTGGTCCATTATCAGAGCTATCTATATCTGGTTACTAGTCTATGGGCCCTTAAGGGAAATTGGCATCAGTATTTGCAAGAGAAGCACTTTTTTCCTTAATGTTCCAACACTGTTGTTTGTTGGGTTTTTGGGTTTTTTTAAACAATGGTTCCAGGTCAATAATTTGATGACTGAAAAACAGATCATATAAGAAAAGCTAGTTCTTAATTCCTAGAAATATGAAAACATTTGGTTTTGTTAGGTCTATTATAATTTTTTTACAGATTTTAGTTAGATAAGCCACAGAAAAACAAGTAGGGCCCATAAAATAACCAATCTGTGGAGGAGAGGAGGGGTTTTACATTAAAAAAAAATGCTGAAGGCTTCTGAAACCTTGAAGAAACTGGAAGAGAACACATGGGAAGCATTTAGATGGTACAGAGAGTTTAACCTTGTATTAGCTGTAGGCCTTTCAGTCTTGCTGAAATAGTCACCTGTTGGTTCACCATGAGCAGGTACAGTTTGCAGGCTGTCAGCTGACAACCAGCCATTATCAGTCTAGTCGAGTTCTGTGGCCAGCAGTCACCAACACTGCATCCCCCAGGAAAGGGTGTAAAACCATTTCATTCCTCTTGCATATATTTCAACTGCCCAGATTGCATGAGCTGGTGGTGGTAAGTTGGCTGATCTGCATAATTTTACCATAATTTGTCATAATTTGTCCCCTTCATGGCATGGTTTACAAAACAGAAGGTAGTTTATTACAGAGCTTTTTCTGAATCAATAGTACTGCTCTCATTGCAAAACTACACATTACCTTTTGTTTCTACTTGAAATATTGAGGTTTCAGGTGAAGATGCAGGATGAAACAGTACTCCTATTGCAGTTTTGTTGTTGTTCTTTGACAATATCAGGGTTTAGCCACTGACTCTTTGTGCTACACAAAGTGTGTGTTATGTAGAAGGTCTCTTTTATCAGAACCAGAAATCAGGATCCTCATTATTGAGAAAGCACTGCTGTAATGCTGCCAGCTGGGAGCAGGGCTCGTTAAAGGTACAGTGTTATACAGTACTTTAGATACCTTATTAAGCATTGCCATAAATACATGGAATAAAATGATGTTCTAGGAGCACCTGGGTGAACAAATTTGAGAAATAGGGGTGTGAGTCATAACAGAGTTCAGGACTCAAAACACTTTGTGCAAAGCAGTAGCAAGATATTCAGTTGACCTCTCATGTCCTGATAATGACATTGGAAATGCTTTTGTGCATTGCAATTTTGGTCTTATGTCTGGCAGACTTCTTTTGATGTATTCTATTTAATCAATGGCTTGGATATCTCATTTTAAAAATGCAATTTTTTTGCAAATGGGCAGAGGTATGAAACAACCAAGTGCAGGGCCCAGCACTTCACAATCATTGAACCTCATGCAATTGGCCTTGCCCCAGGAGTCCAGCCTGCCCAGACCCCTCTGGAGTGTCTTCTCTGGCAAATCAGCATTCCCACCAAGCTTGGTGTCATCTGAAACTTCCTGAGGGTGCCCTCCACCCCCTGGACCAGATGATATCTTTGAGGAAGATATTTAACAGAACTGGCCCCAGTGTGGAGCCCTGGGGAACACCTCTTGTAACTGGCAGCTGCTTGGGGCTCCTCAAACTGGGAGATTTTCTCCTGATTACAGACTAAAAGGGAAATTCTAGCTCTGTGGACTCAATGAAGTCTGGCTATGGGTGGAGCTACCAGCTAAGTCTCTTTTAGGTTAGTAGCAAACAATTTACTTTAGGAATGTTGTCTACTCAGGGTTTCCTGAAGGTCATCCTTATGTCTGTGCTCCATTGTCATTCAGATCATGAGCCTCCACTTAGTGACCTTGTTTCACACATGCTACCACCTCTAGAGCCCATCTACCTGCATAAATAAATCTTTAGGGACATCTAACAAGCACCTGTCAAACAGCCTGAGAGACAGCACGGGGGTGGCAGGCAAAGGGGATGTCAAGTATGTCACAGTTGTGCTTGGTCCCTGGAACACTCTGTCAGAGCACTGGAGCTGCAGCTGCTCCATCTGAGCAGGATCTCATGGAGCCCCCCACGTGATGATCTTTAAGGGGACTCACAGTGCAGCTGTACTCTGCAGAGAGGTCACAGTGATCTCCTGAAGCACCCTGTGGGGCCCAGGGATCTGCCTGCAGGAAGCTCTGTGCAGGACTGTGGACTGGATCACATTGCACTTAACACAAGGACTTCTCCTCCTGAAAGTGGCCCTCGGGCATTGATGTACTGTAACAATTAAATAATGACACTAATAAAACTTGCCTCCACAGCTGTGTGCATTCCATGCAGGCTGAGAAGGCGCCATAAATAAAGCAGCTCTTCCACCTTGTGGTTACACATACAACTACTGGCAGGGAACTGAATACAAACACTGCAGTTAAACAGACCCAGGCCATGCTGGCTACTGCTGTCCAGGAGCCCTCTTGTAGACTGATGCTACAAATACGAGCTAGCCTTGTTTTGTGAGGTGAAAATCCGTGTGTGTGTGTGTGAGTGTGTGTGTGTGTGTGTGTGTGCACTCACACAGGTGCGTACAAACAAAAGCTTTGCAGTGCCCTCTGGCCATCCCAGCCTACAGGTGCTCTGAGACCAGGATCCCAGCAGCTGGAAGGACTCCTTCATCCTCCCTGCTGAGGAAAGGTCTTCACTCAGCGCAACAGGCAATTCTTGGCACACTGATAAAATGTGCTGGTGTGGGAACGGGGCATGAGCAAGCCACAGACATGAAAAATGTGATTTCTTCAAGGAGAAGTTGTAGCTGGTTTCTGCAAGCAATGACTAGAACAAAAAGGAACCATGTAAAGGCAGACACAAATTCATCTATGCCGGGCTCCCCATTTCTACTCTCTGCCCCCATTTTCTGCTTTTTACCTTTGGCTATTGAAGCAATCATGTAGTCTTTGCTGTTTGCATCAGGGGACAACTCAGCACCGTGAAGTCCAGCACCTGTGAGCAAAGCTTGATTTGCACAGCAGTAATTAATGTCAGCTTTGCACTAATGCAATAGAGGTATACTGAGATACATAGCTGTGCAGTAAAGGCTGAAGATTTGCACTGTGACACTGACTAACAAACTTCAGTGCCAGTAAGTGAATACTACTGTTTTTAATGGTCCTAAATTACATTATTTCTGAAGCAGGATTAGCTTGGTTATACAAGAGAGACTGATGGTTTGAAGAAGAATAGCAAAACATGAAAAGAACAAGCTGTTTTAAGTCTACATCTGCTTCTCAGATGTTGCTGTTCTCTAAAGAGAAGTTTATTAATTACATGCTATCCTCCTCCTCTTCATCATCATCATCATCATCATTCCAGTTGTACCAGCTGGCACCACTCCACACTGAGTCTTCTTACAGTAGTAGGTGCTTCCAAAACAGTGTGTAAAAATCAGCCCTAGTGTATAAAAATCCATTTTTTTGTCACACTGTCTGCAATTGTCTGCCAAAACAGTTCCCAGGATAAACTGTCAAGGTCAAGGAGTCAGGTCAAAATTCAACTCAGTGTCTCACATGGCTTTACTGTAATAGTGCCCCAAGAACTGTAGCTTCAGTTTCTTTTGCTTTTCACCTCTGCAGAATGGCACTTGCTTGTACAAAGGAGCTGAGCTTGTCTCCTCTCTGTGTATTTTTTACTGCAGTTGGCAAAGCAATTTCCTTTTTTCACTGTAAGATGCAAGAAAAACTTGCTTTCAGCAACCATTTGTTCTACCTAGAACTGAACTTCAATGGCAAATTTCACTTGAAGGACTGTACCCTCTTCACCCAAACTGTGAAGCTGTTTAGGCCCAGGATGGACAAAATACAGAGGTAGGCAAAATCCAATAAGTTTTCATCCTCCCTAAGTAGACAATTCTGTGCAATGATACCTTTTTTTTTTTTTTACAGTAGAGAACCAAATTATCTTACTGTCTAAAATTATTTTCAAAAAATAAAAACAGAAATACAAGAAGTCTGACAGGTGATATATGCATGCAAATAACAGCCTATTAAATATTCTTTGTCTATTTTTATGGCACAAACAAAGTTTACTTGCACAAAAAGCATGTCTGACTGTGCAAATTCTGGCACCTCATTGCTTCTACCATCAATCCCCTGATCACTGCTGTGCTTCCCTATCCAGACTTCCACAGCACCACTGCTGGATCCGCCTTTTCCACTCACCAGCTCTGATAAACCAGCACAGTGTCCACATTATTGAATCAAAACCATCTTATCAAATCAAATCTGCAACACAGCATGTCACTTGGAAAGCAGTTGCTTTATCTCTAATTAGAAATGGGTGGATCGAAACAAGTTTCAATAAACTGGATGTCTTGAAATGAGCAACCCTGGACAAGAAGTAAAACATTCTTACAGTCATTGGCAATGTCTTCAATAACTCACAGATGAGCTGCATGGTTTCAGAAGCCTGGAGAAGGGCAAATATACAGCCCAACAATTAAAAAAAAAAAAAAAAAAAAAAAAAAGGAAAAGGAAAAAAAATTACACGGAATTAGGGCTGGTCTTTTAAATCTCAGAAAAGTAGAGATGGAACAATCAAACAAAGCATACCTAAGTGCTCAGAAAATATCAGAGAGATTTTGTGGAAGCAATGACGCATTTTATAGAGTGTATACACTGACTTTAACTGCTTTGTACGAGCACCTCTATTTGCTTTAATCTTTCCCTTGACTTCTGTTTACCTTCCCTTTCTAACTCCTGATAACTGGCCCTGCAGAGGCCCGGAAAACACAGAGAACATTGAGTGCTTCTCGGAGAGAAACACCTCGGACCCTCAGCCCCTGCGAGCACGCGTCCCTGCCAGCGCTGCCGTCCCGTGACTTCTGTGACACGCAGCCCAAAGCTCCACATTTTCACCAATGTTTCACATTTTCTTAAAGCCCAGCTGGATCTGGGTGTGTTACACACGGCCTCGGGCAGGCAGGGACAGTGGGACAATGACACCTGGAGCTGTCTGACATCGGACACCCAAAATACCGGGTGGAGTTGTCACCTGAGTTCCCTCTACAGCAAATAGAGAGCAATACCCCTGGAGCATGACTGATCTCATCTGAAAACTTGTGTGAGGTAAGCACAGTCGTTTCTCCAGAGATGTAAGGTAAGCAGAGTATCTCTCCACTTGTATTTCCACTGACCAGAGTCCAGAGGACTACCTGCAGAGATCACTTCCCAATGGCCAAAGGCAGCTGAGGCCTTTACACACAGCTGCTCTTTCTACCATCTGAGCACTTGTCGTGTGGCGGGTGCTAGGAGGTTCTTACTGCACAGCAAGGCCTACAACGTCCCACTTCAAAAACACATAACCAGAAAACGAATTTATGTATTTATCTGTTGAAATCTCTTAAAGCAGCGCTACGCTTTGCGCTAGCTAAAACACGCGCTCCTCGACACCACCTGACACGGGAGCCCGTCCCACACCACATCAAGATGGTGGGAGGCGCAGGACTACAACTCCCGGCAAGCCGCGCGCAGCCATGGACGTCATCCCCTCCGTGAGGGTGGTCGTGCTCTCTGACCGCAGAGCACGATGGGAGTTGTAGGCGGAGTGCGGTGTGGCCACGGCCCGGCGCATGCGCGGCGGCGGCGGCGGACGCGGCGCGTGGCAGGAAGCGGAAGGGGGCGGCCGCGCTCGGAGCCTGACGTGTCCCTGCCGCCGCGGCCGCCGCTCGCTGCTGCTCGGCCGGCGCCGCCATGGGCAGTGAGTACCGGGAACCCGCCGCTCCCGCCGTCCCCTCGCGCTGTGCTTCTCTCCTCTGGCCGGGAAAGCGCCGTCCCCGGGGGTGGCAGCTCATGGCGGGGAGGGAGCCGGCGCCGTGTGCCCCGTGCGGGCGCTCCGGCCGGCCCCGCCGGGCTGAGGGTGCCGGGCGCGGTGTCGGGGTGGGGGGCCCGCTGTCACCTCGGGCCTGACCGCTCCAGGGACGGTGTCACAGGGAGGTACAGCTGTGTCTGCCCGCAGTGGTCCGGTCCGTGTGGGTCTGCAGGATCCCGCACCTCGAGGAGAAGCTGCTGGGAAAGCGTCTTAGTCGGTTGTTGTGTTAGTGTAGATGTTGGGGAGACCCTTGATTTGAATTAACTTGAATATCGCGGTCCAGTGTAGCTTTTCAGACATAATCGCTTGAAATTAAGAAAATAGCTTTTGTGGGCCGGTCTTAAGTTGCCGCTGAAGCTGCAGCGTTCCCTGAAAAGGTGGAAAGGCACAGTGATTTCAGTTCTGCACTGTTGTACCTTCTCAGCTCAAATCAGTCCAAAATACGGATGCAAGCCTAGATTTGTCATAGCAGATTTAGAATTAACTCTTCAAATTCAGAACTCTCGGCTTATGGGAGAACTTGTGACTTTGCAAATCCCCTCTTCGTTATATGCTTATTTTAAGACAGACTTCTGACTTAAGGATGTGTCTTTTTGGCTAGGAGGGGATCATGGCATGAGACGTTCTCCAGACTAACTTGAATTGATGCTTCTGAACTGCATGGATAGGAACTGTTAAGCTGTATGGCCCAAAAGTGTGTAGGAATTCTTAAGCTATATGGCTTGAAAGTAATATATGTAATACCCAAGGCACTTTTTTCTCTCTGATATTTGGCTGAGGAGAAACTGCCATGAAGTAAAAATTCAAGGGTGTTGATAAACTCGTGTAAAGCAATGACAAAGATTTTTTTGGTGCTGTCAACCTACTTGGTGAAATGGGGAAATGCTTGACTTTCTTTAATTCTGTTCCCAGTCCATACTGTACTTAAAGCATGTTAGCTGAATCTCTGTGTAATTAGAACAGATAAGAATTTAATAACACAAAACATACACCCTGCCCCAAACTAACCAACCAAAATTTCCCCAGATTTGGGACTGTTATATAGAGTACATGTCCAAATTCAATTCAGTTTGAGCTTTTTCTAGCATTCATTGTATCTGTGTGTTCACTTTGTCTTTTAACTTATTTCTGTACAGTAAAATTTCTTGAAGTCATCAAGCCCTTCTGTGTTATCTTGCCTGAAATTCAAAAGCCAGAACGGAAGGTAGGTTGATAAAACTTACTTCCTAGGTTTGTATTTGTGTGATATAAAACCAGAGTTTGCATTTGTGGAATTTGGGGTTTCTTCCCTGATGGGAGAATGGCAGTTTTAGGTGCAGTTGTTTTTAGTGGTGTATCTCATGTGGATGTGGTTGTACAAGAATAAATGGGGTTGGGCAGATTTGTTCATGTCACAGCAGTGCCTGGTGGGATGTTGAAGGCAGTACAGATTGAAGTGTAAACTAGAGTAAGTTTAAGCCACAACTTGAAAATCTTTGCTTCATAAGCTCTAATCTAAGATTACTTGCTGAGATAAGCTGCTCCCTATTACTGTTTTTTTTCTCATCATAAACTCATGAAAATGTAAGACTCATTGCTGTGCAAGTACTAGAATTACCTTGCATTGACATAAGCCTTTTTATTTGGATTAAATGTTGAATAAAGCTTTGTAGCTTTCCTTGGTCTTATGTGGGATGAAAGGGATGAACAGTATGTTATTTTCTTTTGGGTGTTCTGCACTTTGTCCCTCCACAAGAAAATCAAATGTGCTACTGTGAAAGTTTGCTTGATAGACTGGGTCTTGTCATCTTGACAGCTTTATAATCTGTTGTTGATTTTTGGTTTTGTGTTTTTTCCTTTTAGATTCAGTTTAAGGAAAAGGTACTATGGACAGCTATCACACTCTTCATCTTCTTAGTATGCTGCCAGGTATGTTTCCTTCCCTTTTCAAGGAAGAGCTGAAATGTTTAAAGCATGCTATGAAGTCTCTTAATTTCATCTCTTGGTTGGAAATGCAGATTCCCTTGTTTGGCATTATGTCATCAGACTCTGCAGATCCTTTCTACTGGATGAGAGTGATTTTGGCATCAAATAGAGGTATGGCCAGACTTCCAGGAGGGCATTTTCTTTTAGCTTGAATCAAAATAGTTTTGGACTTGCATTCTGCTCCATTGTAATGAATATAAAAACTGAAGTGGAAAGTGAAAAGTAATTTTTCTGCATTATTTAAAGTCATAAATCAGTGTGGCATTGGGAAAGGCACAACTTTCTGGACAAAATGAGTTTTTGGTTGACTGTGCAATCATCAGTCTCTCACTGACAGCTCGCTGCCTTGATGGCTGTTAAGCTTCAGAAAGGTGTGAAAAGGAAAAGTGTCAGTGCCATTGGCATTGCTGCTGTAATCTCCCCAGACAAGTGAAGCAATGTAGAGACCGTGGAGACTCAGCTTTTGAACTGTGATGGTCTGTGTTAATTGCGCGTTTCATAGTGATTAAGATGTTGGTTGTAGCTGTTTATACCTTGCAGCTCCAGGCATGGATCTTTCTCATCAATAACGGGTCTCTCTGGTCAGTTGATAATGACTTCCAGAAAAATTTGGTGTTTTGTAGATATTTGATGCTGTACACTATTTACTGATATGTGTACTGGAAAAAATCATAAGTTGCTACAGTAATATCTTAACACCCTTAGAGTTTTCAGTATCTAAACCAGCCTTTGATAACCAAACCCACTTGGTTCTAAGTGCGTTTGAACTATCTGTGTGTATTTCTGTTTTCAGTGCCAGATTTCAGACAACAAAGTTAACTTGTTCTTGAATGTGAGCACCGTGTGACTTACATATTCCTTCCCAAATGTTGTGGTTTAATCCCATCTGGCAACTAAGTATCACATGGGACACTTGGTCACTCTCCTGTGGGAGAGAGGAGAATGAGGAAAAAAAACCCAAAAAATCTCGTGGGTTGAGATAAGAACAGTTCCATAACTGATACAAAGTATAATATAATAATAACAATAACAACTGTAACAAAAAGGAGAGCAAGAAATAAAACCTCAGCAAAACAAGTGATGCACAATGCAATGCTCACCTCTTGCTGATGGATGCCCTGCCAGTTCCTGAGCAGAGATCAGCCCCTTCTGGCCAATCCCCCCAGCTGCTCTGCTGAGCCTGACATTCCAGGGTATGGAATATCCTTGTGGCTACTTCGGGTCAGCTGTCCTGGTCATGCTCCCTGCCAGCTTCTTGTGCAGCTGCTGGCTGGCAGAGCAGGGGACACTGAGAAGTAAGCACTGCTGAGCAACAGAAACACAAAACGACAGCACATCAGCCTCAGGGGACACTGAGAAGTAAGCACTGCTGAGCAACAACTAAAACGACAGCACATCAGCCTGTTATCAGCATTATTCTCATGAAAAATCCAAACCACAGCACTCTACCAGCTACTACAAAGAAAATTAATTCTGTCTCAGCTGAAACCAAGATTCTCTGCAAAAAAGTGATTTCTGTTTCTCTAATTGCCCACTGACATAAGTATCCAGGACAAATACATACTTTTTCTTTTTATTCTGTAGTGTTTGGAATGATCATTACCATTGGACAGTCCATTGTGTATGTAATGACTGGAATGTATGGAGACCCATCTGAGATGGGTGCTGGGATCTGCTTGCTTATCACAATCCAGGTAATTTCTAGTCTTCTCTACTTACTCTTCCCCTGAAAGGGTCAAAAAATCAGCTTTATGAGCAGGCTGTCCCTCATGCAGAGCAAAAAGGCCCAAGTGTACCTGCTTCTTCACATGTAGTCTAATCTTTTAATACACATTATTTTTCTAACAAAATGAAAAAGACATGGAACTAATGCTCTGCTTCTTTTTTTGCTGTAGCTTTTTGTTGCTGGTTTAATAGTTCTGCTCTTGGATGAGCTGCTCCAGAAAGGATATGGTCTTGGTTCTGGCATCTCTCTCTTCATTGCTACCAATATCTGTGAGACCATTGTGTGGAAAGCATTCAGCCCCACCACAGTGAACACTGGGCGAGGTAATATGGCACAGTCTGTTTTCTTTAACAATAGTTTGTACAAAAAAGCAACATCTTTTTTCTTTTTTTTTAATGTTAACTTAATGCCAAATACTGTTACTACCATCTTGGCTGTGTAGTGAATCTTGCTAAAGCAGCTGGTGCTGCTGTGCAAATTGCAAGCACAAAGACATTTTTTCTCAATTTGTATCTCACAAGATATTTAGTGAACTTGAGATTCTTACAGTGCCTTCATTAAAGTCACCAGCAGTAGACTGTCATTGTATTATGGTTGCTGTCCAACTTACTGACCAAATATTAGCTGTTCTGCTCCTTGCATTTTTTACACTTTGCCCTAAAGACCTTATTCTCCCAACTCCACTGGAGATGATCCTGTTTGCTGCTGTGTAGTAGAAAACAGAAGTGAGGTTATGCCATTTGCTGTAATCCAAACAATAACTTGTGTCTTACCACAACTGACACTAGAAAGCCTGATGCTTCCCTGTAAGTTTACTTTTTTTTTTTTTTTTGATCAGGAGGAGGAAAGAAAGAACTTGGTGCTTGTCAGTGTTTCTAGAGACCAATAGAGTTATCCTGTGCTGGGTTATGATTTAGTTTCTAGGCCACTTCAAGGGGATTTTGAAAAAAATATTGGAAATAACATAGCTGACATGAAGGGTGACAATATAAAAGTCTGAGAACATGCTCAAGATGCCGAAGACTCAGAGCTATCCTATTCTGAATCCTGTAGTTCAGAAGTATGCTTAATCATACAAAACACTGAAACTTGGAGATAATCACAGCTCACCTAACTTTTTCTTTTCCTTTGCAAGGGATGGAATTTGAGGGAGCCATCATTGCTCTGTTCCATCTTCTGGCTACTCGCACAGACAAAGTCCGAGCTCTTCGTGAGGCCTTTTACCGTCAGAATCTTCCCAACCTCATGAATCTGATTGCCACCATCTTTGTCTTTGCAATTGTCATTTACTTCCAGGTCAGTTGGAATAATGAGGGTTGTAAAACTGTATGGAAGTAGGTCTGAAATTTGCTTCCTTCTACAAGAAATTTTATATTCACAAGGCTCATTTTTGTAATGCAGCATCTGGATGCTCTTTATACACTGCCTTCTCTTAATCAGTTTCTACACTTACCATAGTCACACAGAAGGCTTGAGGCTTAGTTTGGTTTCTGAAAAAAGAGACAAAAAACCAGATAAAAGTACCTCAGATGCATGTGTGCATGTGATATTGTCTAACCCAAATGCTATTGCTTTTTACTGAGAAACACTTTGAAGTTTTTAGGCCTGTTTGTTGCTGAAGAACATAGGAAGTTGTAATGTTGCTTTTCCTGGATGCTTCTTGAAACTTCAGATTTCTTCTGATGTCTGAATCTTTGATACCTTCTTGTGTGTGGCTGTGTGTTTAGACAACCATGCAGTTTTGCAGACCCTTTGAAGAAGGGTTCTCATGGACAGGAGAGCCCTCTGGGCAGAGTATTTGTACTTGCACAAAATTATTGCAGATTTCTTCTGTTGCTGTCAAAGCCTTGCACTTGCGATTTATGATCTCTGCTATGAGTTGCCATCCAGGTGTAATGGGGGACTTTCTTTTGAAAACTTTTCAGGGCTTCAGAGTGGATCTTCCTATCAAATCTGCTCGCTACCGGGGCCAGTACAACACCTACCCCATCAAGTTGTTCTATACTTCCAACATTCCCATTATTCTGCAGTCTGCCCTGGTGTCAAACCTGTATGTCATCTCCCAGATGCTTTCTGCCCGCTTCAGTGGCAACTTGCTGGTCAGCCTGCTGGGCACCTGGTCTGTGAGTATTCCTTCTCATCTTGCACACATCTTTACAAGGGCACCAATGAAATGTGGGTTGAAGAGATGGTCTCTCAATATTAAGACACACTTTGTTAGGTGGTCATGCACACTGAAACTCCTAAATTAGTAATTAGTTTGAATTAATGGTAGCATATGAGGCTTGCTGTGATGAATGTAAATATGTGTGCTGCTGCAGTAGTAATGATGCAAAGCTGATACAAACTTTTCTAAGACTTGGCTTAATGGCTAAGAAATAGTGAGAAGATTGCTGACTGACTGCTTGCTTTCTTCTGCCAGGACACATCATCTGGAGGCCCTGCTCGTGCTTATCCAGTTGGTGGACTCTGTTATTACCTGTCACCTCCAGAGTCCTTTTCTTCAGTGTTGGAAGACCCTGTACATGCAGTTGTTTATATTGTATTTATGCTGGGCTCCTGTGCTTTCTTCTCTAAGACATGGATTGAAGTCTCTGGCTCCTCTGCCAAAGATGTAAGTTTAAAATGACAAATTACATAAGCTTACATGATGAAAACAAATGGGCTGTTGTAAGAATAAGACTGACTTTCTTCTGAAAAAGCTGTTCTGCTGATAATCTTGTTAGTAATATTCATTGCTTGTGTAAACAGGGACAGTATCTTTTTTTTAATTGAGAAAGATTAAGACAGAATGGGGGTCATTTTTTCCTGTTTACTGCTTTTTCAAAACAACATCAAAACTTAAATTGCTTTAATTGGAATTGGGAAACTTAGGACATAGAAATATGTGATCAGTGTGAGAGCAGGAAAGGTAACAGGAGAGGTAGAAACTCTTTCAGTGCCACATGAGACGTGTGCTGTGTGCAAGGCAGTTGCCACTTGAAAACTTGCAGGTAAAGCTCAGACAGCCATTCCTGACACAGTTTTGAGCTTCCTTTGCGGGAAAATTAACTAGAGGTTGTTATTTTTAACTAGAGAGCACTGGCAATGGAGAATATAATGCATTGATATACCTGAGGCTAGCTTCTCAAAATTTCCATTTGCAACAGGATATTTAACATTCAGGAACTATATCATCCTGAAATTGGAGTTGGAAAACAAAATGGAAAATAGCTGTCAGTGGTAGATTTGTATTGTGTGGTTCTGGGTAGGAGGTGAAGTTTGGCAGCCATATGGAATGGTTTAATCCTTTCTTTAACAAATAAGTAATTGCACAAAGTTACTAACAGTGTGAGCACTCTCTTGTTTTGCACTTGCATCTTGCTGTTTCTCAAGCATGCAGGGAGGCACTCACAGCCATGTTCAGTCTGGTTTTTATTTCAGAGTAAACCAATTCATTATTCAGAGTAGACAGTTTTTAACACTTTAATACTTTTTCCTGATACGAAATAAAATAATTTTAGGTTCATGCAAAAAAGGTCAGAAATGAAAGTTGATAAATTATTACTTAAGTGTTCATTGTGTAGTGGAAAGCTGGCAGCTTACCCATCTGAAAGTGTGTTTTCTCAGTGCATGGAGTCCGTGATGAGCACCTTCATGTTCCCCTGCTAGAGTTTGTTACCCACAGTCATTAGTAAAGTGTTTGCAGGGCTCTGATGTAACCCTGTGCAATGGCAGAAATCCAGTTTAAGAATAACATTCCAAGAAGGGATTCTAAGTCTAGTTTCTAGTGTGGATCCACAAATAAATAGTTGACTCAACTGAATGCAGGAAACTGAAATGGAATGAGCACTTCAAAGAATGATTTTGCAACATCTATGGAACCCTCATCTGGGGAAGAGTAGATGGCAAAACATGATTTGAATTATGTGTATGAGAGCCTACCAGTATCCAAATTTTCCTTCTCTCACTAGGACTAGAATTATCCAGAAAGCTTTGTATAATTGACAGGTAGAAAAGTGCCTGTGACTATAATTTATCTGAAGTTAAAATACTGGATATTTTGAACTCAGATGAATAATGTAAAACACAATCCAAAACCCAAAACAATACAAAAAACACCCAACCCCACCACCATTTACTTCTGTTTTCCCACAGTACTACATTCCATGGCCTTGGGAAATCAAAGTAAACTTACTTGCTCCATTCCTTCTTTCAATACAGGTTGCCAAGCAATTGAAAGAACAGCAAATGGTAATGAGAGGCCACAGAGAAACTTCAATGGTACATGAACTCAACAGGTGAGCTACTTATTCATTGGCTGTTCATGCAAGGTGTTATGGGCAAACAAAGGGCAAAGTTTGCTTTGACTTCCATTTTCTAGATCCTACAACACAGGTATTATTTCAGCTTTGATGTCACATGCATATGACATAGAATAATATCTCATTAATGGAAGACTTTCACAGTACAGCTTATTTTTGCCTTGCATTTAAAGAATTTGCCTCAAATTCTGGACCTTTTATTTTCCTGTTTTATGTCTTCATTTATATACTCTTCTCAGGGTTGCTAATTTCACTGTACTTTACTACTTCAAGCTGACCCAGAAGTATTTTCTTACTGTAATTTTTCATGTGTTATTAGTCTTGGAGACTGTTTTCATGCAGACCTTGCTTCTAAAACAAGCAGTTACTTAAATCCCCTAGGTGCAGACGTGGGCAGGGATTGATGTCTTTAGGTTTTCAGATTTCAGGGGATCTGTGTACCCTCTCTTGTGTTATGGTAATGTTATTGTAACTTTGGATTTCAGTCACCAACTGACGATTTGAAGAGGCAGTAGCCATGAGTTTAATATTTGTGCCTAATTCCATACTGGACTCTGTAGTACCTTCTCCTCTTAGTGTAGCATTTTTTCTACTCCAGTCAGGTTGAACATTTTATATTCTTATCTAGATTGCAGACCCACAAGGGAAGAGAGTATTCTGCCATTGATGTTTTTGTTACTATCTGAGCAAACTCTAATGGCCCCTTTTCTATTCTCATTTCGTGTTTTCCAGGTACATCCCTACAGCTGCTGCCTTTGGTGGGCTCTGCATCGGCGCCCTCTCTGTGCTGGCAGACTTCCTTGGGGCAATTGGCTCTGGAACTGGAATTCTGCTCGCTGTCACCATCATTTATCAGTACTTTGAAATTTTTGTAAAGGAACAGAGTGAAGTTGGCAGTATGGGAGCTCTTCTTTTCTAAACCTAGTTTCTCATGGACCCAGGAAAGAGAGGAGGGACAATGTCAAAGTGTAGCCAGTCAGGGGAAAAGAAGTATCATAAACTTGATAGTGTCATTCTATAGAAACACATATTTTAATAATGTTTCCAAAGCACATTCCCTTATGTTCGAACTTTTCTAGCATACTGTTTGCATTTTATAAATTGATGAGGAAGATGTGCAAAAAATTTTTTTAAGAAAATTGTTTTTTAATTATGTGTTAGGAGAGTCAGCTTTCTGACTTGGATTTAGTTCAATGACTCCTGAAAATTCTTTGAGCCCCTTTCACATTTAGTAACCTGAAGCCTTTACAGGTTTTAATTAATGTTTGTTAAATGAATATTTGGAAGGGATTTTTTTCCATTTGACTTGTTTTTGCAGCTCCTTTCCATAATGGTGAAAAAGACCTCTCCATCTGATGCTCAAGTTCCAAAATTGTGGTTGTAAGCACAAATGGTGCTTCATGTGTTAGGGGTATTTTTTTCAGTATGGCAGATTTGAAAGGCAGTTGTTTCTTTTTACTACGAAATAATATCTATAATTCCAAATATTTTGTCTTGTAATTACTACACTAGACTTTGTCAGCTGTTGAGTATTGGCTTGAGACTGTTTTCAAGTTTCTGTGTAAGAAAGGAACGTGTCCTTTCCCACCACCTCTCCTCCACAAGCAGAAAACTCAGGTAAATCTAGATTCTGCCAGAACCTGTGCCTAAGAGTTGCTACTTTGAAACTTGGTTAAACCGACTTTGTAAAGCCTTCTAATTAGTCTTTATTGCCGTTAGTGGCTGTGCTTCTAGTTCTGATGTCAGCTGAAAGGAATGAGTGTTATGGCTGCTTAGATGCAAATCGGCTTGTGCTCTTTGCTAGAGTGAAGTTTCTCTCCTTGGTAATGAATTCTGGTCTTGTAGCAATCAGGATGTTATCTGATTACTCATATCTAGTGGATTTTGAGTCTCATTACCACAAGAGTGGAAAGAATGGATGCTACTTGTCTGTTTTTGTAGATCTGGATACAAGACCCTTGTCAGATAACTTCACTAAGGGGCTTATGTAGGAGGCTTTTCCATCCTGTAATCTCATAGATTTGAGTGGTACATAGGAAAATACTCTTTCAGAAAGTATTGGGATTCCTTTTTAAAGATCACACCTTCAAAAATTGAGAGTTTACAGTTAAGGCTGTAATGGACCAGAATAAAACTTAATTTTCCATTTTAATTTAGGTTGTCAGTAGTAATCAGGTGCCTAGGACCAAATGCAAATATTTGTGTATGAGTCTTGTAAATGCACTTCTCAATCAGTATTGGACAACATGGAAACCAGAAGGAGGAGTTGTGGCTGCTGGAACTTTTCTTTATACTGCATCAACATGCCTTCTGTGTGTTTTTGCATGTTGGGAAGACAGTCTGTGAGTCACTGTTCCTGCTGGAGTGGTGGGACTCTGTTACACACCCAAGGAGCACAGATGACATCCAGAAACCCTGGTTAATACCCTGAGCTCAGATACCAAACACGTGGGAAATCTGCAAAAGTGGAATGAGATGCACCTATCAATGCCCGGGATGAGGATCACAATTGGAAAAGGAATAAATAATTAGGATGGAGTATCCATGAAATGATCACTGTCAGCCATTCACTATGGTGTCACGCTATGTTCAATATTTTTTCTGGTTTTTATGAAGTACTAATGCACCACAGCACAACTGTGATGTGATATAGGGACAGTTAAAAAGTGGCATTAAAAGAAGAGGGAAAGGGTTCTGATACAATTCTGCTTTGGGGATTTTGTTGTTTTTTTTCCAGGAAGCCCAATACAAACTTTATTTTAATATAAAAGACTCCACTTCTGTGCATGCTGCTCTGGCTGGGCTGGAGCTGTACTTGTATTTTTGGTCATATCTGTTTGAACTGGTTGCAGTTTAGACCATTTGCTCTTTGGTATCTAAGCAGCACTTGTTCTGTGCATCTATATTTTTGTGGTCTAGTGGTGAATCTTTGTTATCAAACAGCTGTGTTCTCAAAGCAGAACCTGCTGGCCATAGAATGGATGTTCACAAAAAGAAATAATGCCTATAAAATCTGCTTTATAATGAAATAAAGTACATCTTTGGAGCTAGTGCTTGGCTCTTGGTGCTTGGATACTGTTACAATTTTAACACTTGTAGAGTAAGGTTACCCACCTATGAGAAAGTGGTGCCCTCAAAATACCTGATCAGAGTATCAGTGTGAAATAAAGACAACTTGTATTTGCTCCAAGGTCTCTCAGTAGTGGTTTGCCAAAATAACTGGATCTTGACCATTTCTTTAGGCTTTTCTTTTTTGAGTTGCAATTCTAAAGGTGCTGCACAAGTAAATAGAGGGTGAGTGGGGTAGTGATGCCTCACTAACAAAAACTGTTTCCATGAGAGATACAGTGCCAGTCGTTTTATAGTGTGATAATTGAGACAACAAAACTCAAAGCTGATATTTCCAATATTGTTTTGCCCTTTGAGTTTTTAAACTGAGAGTAAGGGAAAATTTTGCCTTCCTCCTGAACAGAAATATCCCAGTACTGGAAAGCAAATTTACATAAAATACTGTGACTGGATGCAGGAAGTTCAGCCACGATTTTGGTCGTATTTGAAGTCGCTCTAAACAGCAGCCTGATTTCTCCCTTGCTGTTTTATTTTTCATCAGGAGATTTGTATTGATGACTGTAGTTGCTGTGGGAATATTATGTCATCACACATATGATCACAGAAATAATTGAGGTCACTGTAGATGTGATGAGTTATGTGCAAGAGCTGGATGAGAACCAACACTAGGGCAACATCTGACATCTCTCTGCTGCGTTGTTTTGTGCAAAATTCTTGACATGTCCTTTTCTTCTGCACTGCAGGTTTCATGTGAAAGTTTCTTTAGCATTTAAGTGCTGGATATTTGATTTTTTTTTTCCCTTTTGTCATTATTCACGAAGCCTTAAAAATCACCTGGTTTATTCTAGTTCACTTATTCCTAGAGCCATGTAATTTTGAGATGGCAAACAAATGGACTTTCCCCCCTAATTTCTCAAATTTTGTTGTTGGGTTTTTATATTTAAAAATAAATCAATTCCTTTTGGCTGCAACGGTAAAGGTTGTTGCTTTAAAAGCTTCATGACTGTGCTCCCTTGATTTTTTCTGGGGATAAAGCCTGTAAACAGCCTTCTGTCCCAGGCTGTAAACAGACTGATTTGTGCAACAGGCTTCTCAGCCCGCATTAGGTAAAGGAGGAAGCCAAAGGAGCCAGTAACTTCTTTTCCTAACTAACTGTCCTCTCTTGCAAGGAATAACAAGCTTTAGGTGGCCCCACTGCTGTGGGGAGGCTCCGAGGTTCCTGTTTGCTCACGGATGTGCTGTGACACTGCCGGCTCCTGGGCCAGCACCCCTGCCTGGATCCCAGACCCGCTCCCGGTGTTGCCGGCTGCTGAGTGCGCACTCCAGCCCTTCCCAGGCCCGGCTGCCTCCCTGCGGGTCCGTGCAGTGGAGAAGGGACAGGACAGGGACAGTGTCCCTCTGGGCAGGGAGGGACGCTGCTGGCATCTCTGGTGTGCGCCTTGCCTGTCCTTCACCTCCTTTCCCCGCCGCTCCTCTGCCAGGTTCTGCCGTGACCCCCCGGCCTTGGGCGGCCTCCTGCCCGAAAGGATGTGCGGGTGCTGGGACAGCGCCGGCGGCTCCGGGGGCTGCGGCTCCGGAACGGCTCCTTGGCTCCGGAACGGTTCCTCGGTCCCGAAACGGCTCCTTGGCCCCGGAACGGCTCCTCCGTCCCAGAACGGCTCCTGGGTCCCGGAACGGTTCATCGGCCCCGGAGCGGCTCCTGGGTCCCGGAACGTCTCTGGGTCCCAGAACGGCTCCTCCGTCCCAGAACGGCTCCTGGGTCCCGGAACGGCTCCTCGGCCCCGGAGCGGCTCCTTGGCCCCAGAACGGCTCCTGGGTCCCAGAACGGCTCCTTGGTCCCAGAACGGCTCCTCAGCCCCGGAGCGGCTCTTCGGTCCCAGAACGGCTCTGGGTCCCAGAACGGCTCCTGGGTCCCGGAACGGCTCCTCAGTCCCGGAGCGGCTCCTCGGTCCCGGAGCCTCCGCCCGCCGGGTGGCAATGTTACCCTGCGAGTCAAGCACGGCACTCGGGATCAGGGAAAGGCGGATCCAACCTGTCCCAAATTTGTCCTTTCCTTTCCTTTCCTTCGCTACTGTACCGGAGGGCTCGTACAATGTAAAAAGTTCGGAGCAGAGTTTGCCAATATTTATTTGTGCTTCCTGGAGCTGCGGCCAGGATTGAGGTTGTTTTAAGATGAAACGCTGAAAATACTCTTTTAGAGCGTTTATAATGTTTATGATATTTTCTAATATATTTCAAGCATGCTGAGTGCCAAGGGGCAGTTTTCTTCTTCTGTCACTTAAGCCTAGACTGAGACAGTCTATGGGATTGGAAAGAAGACAAGAAAAGAAGCATTTAAAACCAAAATCAGTATTCCAAGCTGGGGACCTAATTAGTCAGCTAGACTTTAAGCTGCTGGTTTATATTATGCTCCTGGATGGATCTGCTAAAATTGAAACTCTTCTGTGGGCCAGGTTCTAGCAATCCTCTGGCCACTGCCAGCGTGGTTCCAGCCAAGCTGGCAGCATTTGGCAGAAAGGAAATACCCTGACAATTGGCACCTCCTTTGGCAGCTGTATCAGAGGCTGGAGACTGAAGGAGCACAGACATGATACACTTTGTCATCGCAGAGGGGGCTGTCAAGGTCAGAGACGGGATGCTGGCTCTGAGATATTTCTTGCTGAAGAACAAGAAGACTGGGCCAATATCTCGGAAACCGGAATACCTGGGAGCTTAAAACAGAGGGAACAAATAGAACAGTGAGGATACATAGTTTTAAGAAACTGTTTCAGATATTTTTATATTGCTTTGAAGAAAATCGGGATATGTGGCACATATATAAAATCCCAGATTCCCCTTCTTAGATATTAAGGCTAAAGTGGATGGTTCCAAAAATGGTGTGAGCACTGCTAGGGAATATTAGCTATCTGAAATCACAGGCAAGTATTATCCACTTTAATCTTCAGCGTATCTGAAGCTCTCTGATGTTCTTACAGCTCTAATGTGTCTCTTCTTTATACCTGTGGTGTGAAGATTTATGAAAGAAGAAGGCAGCTCCAGACATATGGGAACAGAGAACAGAACATTCTACCTGATTAACTTCGCTATATAAGTGAGATTTTTTATTTTTTTTTTTGTTTAAATAGCTTCATCTTTTGGCAGTGCAAGAACATGAAATTGTTGTTGCTGCTGGATTCCCTAGAGCTATGCCTAATGCAGGTAGAGCAAGGGCTCCCTGTGGCCACAAATGTGGTCACTTACACAAGGATTTGGGATTACAGAGCTCAGCTGCAGGAAGTAACTGGAGGGTGTGTGGAGAGAGGCCATGAAGGAATTGTGGAAAGAAGCAGTGCAGGAGCCAAGGGGCAGTGAGGGGAGGTAACCTTGTGAAGCTGGGATGTGGTGTATGATGTGCCTATACCTAAAATCAGTGCATCTGAAAATGTTCTTGAGCTCCAGGATTCTGAAGAGCTCTGATTTCAAATTACGAGTGCCTTGTGTGGCTGCGGATGGTGATTAAAATGCAGAGGGGCAGCTGCCTGCTGGATCTCCCCTGCCAGACAAGCCCAGAATACCTGTGTGCTATAGAAATCAATGATTTGTTTAACCTTGCTATCCCAGACTGACCTCATATTCCTTAGCACTGTCCAAAGGTTTTTTTGTGCTCTGCAGATATAGAAACTTGTAAGATACAAATGTTTGTTAAAATAATTCCTTTTCTAAGCACTTTTATCTTGGATGTCTGAGGATAAAGCTTAACCTGTTGATTTTTAAGTTATTAGGAGAGCATTTTTTTAACCTATCCCCTTTGCTTTGAGTGACTCTTGAAAGGAGAAGAGATTTATTGGGGGGGACATGTTAATTTCCTCAAGTAGGTAGGAAAGAGCTGTCTCTTATCTCAGTGCCTCCCATTTCTTAAGCAGTGCAGGCTGGCGGAAACAAGCCAACATTTGGGATAAGACTTACCTAATTTAGTGATGGAACACAGTAGCACAAGCCAGGGAGTCTGACACTACTTTCTGCAACTGAGGTGCATCAAAGTCATTTTTATTTAGGTTTAAAAATCCACCTTTTTGTAGAGGAAGCTCACAGGATCCATTAAACTGGAATGGTGATAGGGATACAGCATGTGAAAAGAGAAGAGTTCTAGTTGCAGAGCAAATAGACCAAAAGTGTTTCCATTTTTATGAAGTGGGTTCTCATCTGTTATTTGTGTTGCAGGAGTTGTTTCTTCTGCATGTGAACTGTCTTTTTTGTGGGTACTGGCTGTAATTAAAATATCATGGAGATTTTTAGTTCCAAAAATTGTGCACTCTGAAAAAATCCTCCCACTTAGGAAAAAAAAATAAAAAGCTGCAGAGCAGGACAGGACCTGTCCCCAGTCCTACAGCTGATCATTACAGGAGTCCTGGCTCAGACAATGTCTCCCAACTCTTTACTTGCCTCTTCCACTGATGTTGCCTCTTTTAAAACACCAAAAGAAGTGTTAACTCTGTAGTGACTGAAACACAGGTCCAAACTGCACACATGTATGTATATAAAGTAGCTGTCTTTAAAACATAACTATCAACACTTAATTAATGAAATAACACCTTTCATTCTGTACTTAATCCCAAAATCAGTGTGACCAGTGAGCTCATACCTGTAGGCGAATGGGGGTCAGAGAATTAAGTGGTCCTTGTGCCATCATGGTCATGTTTTCCTTTGTTCATGCAGAATTGCTGATGCATCATGGTCTTGATATTATTTCACCCTTGCAGAATATTTCTACTTCTGCAGAGAGTATTTCCCTTATGCATAATCCATTAAATGATGATGAGAGCTTTGAGTGCCTGCAATTCATCAAGTTTAACACTTTACCTTTACTATAAGAGAAGACAAAACCATTTCTCTAAGGTTTTGGTTGTTAAACATAATAGCTATAAAATTGACTCAATCTAGATATTTTACCTAAGCAGAGGTGACAGATTGATGCTACTGGGCTTCTAGAAGGTGTTATTGGAGACATAGTGAAGCTTCCTGCAGGCTGTTACACTGCTTCAGCTCAGGGAGCTCTGTGTGAGCATAATGAAGCTGCACCCTCTAATCATCAGGAAAAAACATCTTCATTTAGCCCAGGCTCCAACTGAAAGACCTGAGCAAACTTGAAAGACCTGAGCAAAATCCTCCACTTTATTTCCTTGTATTCCATGGGTGGATCTGTGCTGGGAAGTTCTTGTACAAAACAGGCATTTCTCATTTCAGAGCTTCAGTCTTTCTGTGGAAGTGACCCTTACACAGTCCAAACCTCACATTTCCCATAATAATGTGCTGCAAACATTGGGGAGCACCCTGTTTCCCTGCCTGGAGCCCCCTCAGCAGGTGCCTCTGTCGCCTGAGTAGGTGCTGTTCTGTTCCATTACTGTGCAGAGCCATCACTGCAGCAATAAAGTGCAGCTTTGCCTTTCTCTTGTAAATCCTCTGGCAGGAGCATGACGTGGCTCTTGCCAAATTCTTCTGTCAGGGGTAGGAAGGGCCAAGGGGTTTGAGGGGCAGAATGCCCAGAGAGGTGGGCAGCAGAGGTCAGCTTTCTCCCCTGTGCATCAGAGCTTTGTGCACACACATCTGTCTGCTGGAAGGCACGAGAGCCTCGTGCCATTGCTGCCAAATCAGATGGGGCACAGGGGCTTTGTGACCTTGTCCAACGTGACCTTTCAAAGGCTGTGAGATCAGCTTCACACAATTTGTTTTCATTTTATAACAACACCAAGAGCACTTGACCATGTAAAACAATTTTGCTATATTTCTATCTAAAAGGCTTAGCAATTCCTGGATGTAATTTTTTAAATTTTCTCACTTGTTCCTGTGTGTGTGTTCCCTTGGTCTTTAAATGCCAATGGATGAGTGCTTTCCTGCTGCCCTAGCACTGCCTGGGTGGGGTTGCCTGCTCTGATTCTGTGTGAGGGAAGGTGACTGTTTTTTCTGAAGACTGGTGATGGTATGTGTGGATAGACCTGGCAAGATCCTGCCTTCTGGATTGGACAAAGCAAATTCATCCTCTGAAAAAATCTATCCAGAGGGACAGGACCCTTTAGGAATATATAGTTATCAGTCTCTGTAATCTTAGGTGCCTATCACCTGTATCCAAGTTGTACAATACAGATGTCCAGAGGGGCTGGAGCCATTCAATAAAGCTGCTGCAATAGTTCTTTACATTAATACTGAGTTTGAACACATCACTCCTGCGGTCACTGCTCTGGAAAACCACGTGCAGCTCTCAGACCTGGAGAGCTTTGGGGATAATAAAAGAGCAGACAGGCTGAAGCAGGGCTGAGGATCCTGACAGTCCCCACTTGGGACCCAGCAAAGGTGGTGCTGGGGAGTTGGTTTTGGCCTCTGTGGCAGCATTTGGCTTGCTAGTTCCCAGTATTTACCTAAATATGTTTTGGATTGCTGCAGCTGCTATTGTTTGTGATAAAGGCTTGGACAAAAGGTCCATTGATCAGGCAGTCCTGGCCATCCATCTCTGTCTGCCTGTCCAGACAGCCGGGCTGTGGTGGCAGTGATGCTGCTGAGCCACTGCTGAGCACCAGGCTGGCACAGAGCTGTGCTCCCTGCAGGGAAAAGCTGTGATGGCCCCACAGACCCCCTGCCTTTCTCCCCACATGCACACGAGCATCTCTGTGTGATCACAGAGCGATGTGTGACAGGCTCTGAGCCTGGCTCAAAGCTCATGATGATCTTGCTCCCATGGCCTGGTTTAGTAAGGAACAGTCTGCCAGGTTTGAATGCTCGTGACATTCCAGGCTCACAGAGCAGAGAGATTATCACACAAAAAAAGTTCTGAATGTTATACCTTCTTTTTTTTTTTAATGAAGTCAACTATTGAGTGGAGAAAATCTTGTGACTGGAGGAAAACACCTTGGTTTCTTAGGAAAAGTGAAATATTTCCTGTAGCTATTGTTTAAGCTAAACTTTGTCTGCTTGTCTAATGATGAAAAATGGTGTGTGGTGCAATTAGATAACACATGGAAAATATTCGTATTTCTGGAATACTTGTCAAAATACAGGCCATGTTAGAAATGAAATTGCATCTCATGCAACGATTCTTGCATTGACAGAGAAATTAAATACTTTTATTCCTAAAATAGGAGAGAATAAGATATTGAAAATAAAAGGCATGAATATTGCTAATGGGTATACAGAAAACATGGTTATATCTTGTGACTCTGAAGTGGAGCTTACATCCAGACATAATAATGCAGATATATAAAAACTTCTGTTTTGAAGAACTAGCTGGGGTAAAAAACAATGTGAGATTTCAATATAGATTCTTTTTAATGTAGTTAAGAGAGTACAAAATTAAAGACTGACAGTAAAGTTGGCAACAATAAGTGGGAGTGGTAGTTAACTGATTTAACATGTAATAACTCAAATCGAAGTATTTATTCATTTCATAGGAAGATTTCTTTTCAAGCAGTGGAGCACAGAAGTAACAGTATCACTTCAAAAATGAATATATTTTTATACATGTTCCTAATATTTTTTTTTTGTTTTTTTCAGTTGAGCCCTCCCTGTTTCTGACACCTCCTGTTCCCACTGCTGCTGCTGGGAAAGGTGAGGTCGGTGTCCCCTGGCTGGACCCTGGGTCTCAGCACAGTGCACAAACTGACAGTAAAGTTGGCAACAATAAGTGGGAGTGGTAGTTAACTGATTTAACATGTAATAACTCAAATTGAAGTATTTATTCATTTCATAGGAAGATTTCTTTTCAAGCAGTGGAGCACAGAAGTAACAGTATCACTTCAAAAATGAATATATTTTTATACATGTTCCTAATATTTTTTTTTTGTTTTTTTCAGTTGAGCCCTCCCTGTTTCTGACACCTCCTGTTCCCACTGCTGCTGCTGGGAAAGGTGAGGTCGGTGTCCCCTGGCTGGACCCTGGGTCTCAGCACAGTGCACAAGCTCTGGCGCTGCTGGGTCTGCGAGGACTTTGGAAGCCCAGTGCGGGTGGTGGCCGTGGAGCAGGAGCTGGGCTGTGGGGCCGTGGGGTGATGGGACCGTGGGGTGATGGGGCCATGGGGTGATGGGGCCATCAGCACAGTGCACAAGCTCTGGCGCTGCTGGGTCTGCGAGGATTTTGGAAGCCCAGTGCGGGTGGTGGCCATGGAGTACAGACGGGCAGGAGCTGGGCTGTGGGGCCGTGGAGTGATGGGACCGTGGGGTGATGGGGCAGTGGGGCCGTGGGGCTGTGGGGCCGTGGGTGATGGGGCAATGGGGCCATGAGGCCATGGTGTGATGGGGCCATGGGGAGATGGAGCCATGGGGCCATGGGGTGATGGGGCTGTGGGGCCATGGGGCAATGGAGCCATGGGGTGGTGGGGTGTGGGGCCATGGGGTGATGGGGCAATGGGGCCGTGGGGTGATGGGGCCATGGAGGCAGGCACCGAGCAGTGGGAAGAGCCGGGCTGAGGCCCCACGGCTGCTCTTGGGAAGTGCCTTGGGAAGAAGCCTCTCCACGGCTGCCGCGCAGCAGCAGTGACAGGAGCCGCTGTGTCCTCTGCAGGCGAGGCGAGCTGAATGGGGACACTGTGCCGGGTTCCCGAGGCCGGGGAAGCCAGCCTGTCCCGCACAGCCACAGCCCCATGTCCCCACGGCTGGCAGGTCACCAGCCAGGTGACGCAGGACTGATGCTGCAGATGTGAGGAAAGAACTTTGGTGGGAGTGAATTGGGACTGCTTTTGGCTGGTGAGATAATTGAGGGGAGCGGAGTGTTTTGAGCTGTCTGATAAAAGGGGTGCAGGATTTGAAAGTCCCCCATGCACACAAATTTGGAAATCATATGTCCGAGAATGTGTCTCTAATACTAGTTGAATACATTATTTGGTTCATAACTTGAAGTAAACCCCCTCTGCCTGGGGTTTTGGTGGTGTGCTTCTCTACTCAACACTTTTTTGTTCTCCCCTCTATTTGTTTACTGGCATTAGCTTCCTGAGAAGAAGCTTGCCAGAGAGCCTGCTGCATTTCCAGGGGGTTCCTCTTTCTCTTGCTTTCTCCATTTCACCTTTCTACTCTTCCTCTCTCGTTCTCTTGTCTTGTGATGCACAACCTTCTTTCAAACATCCCATCTCACCTGTGCTTCTCCTCCTGCTTTCTCTGGGATTGCATTTCTATACAGAGGGTTTAATCCTTCCCTCCGGTTGTGCTTTCTCTTGCCTATCTCAGCACATTTCTGCCTTTCTCTTTTTCTTTCCTCATTCTCTAGATTTTCTTTCTTCTTCCTCCTTTCTTCTCCTGTTTTGGGAAATTTTATTTTCCATTCTCTTTTTCCTTGTATCTCTCAGGTTTGCCATCCTCCCTTGCAGTGTCTGCTCCTTGTTTATCACCCTTTCCTCCAGTCTGTTCTGTCTTCTGCTGGGTGTCTCAGCAGGCAATGAACTGAAATCCCATGGCCAGGCCAGAGGTTCTGTCCAGTGTGATGGGCAAATAGGATCCTACAAATGAACAGAGGAGTTTATCAGTGTGAGGTCATTGGAAATTACACCTAACCTGCCAGCTGCCCCAGCTCCCCCTCTCACTGGCAGAGGACAGGTGGTGTCTGCTGATCAGCCTGACCTCCCAGATTGGAAAAAGTGATGCTGAGCCCTGCCCATGCTTGGTGAAGCAGGGACATGGAATTATTTTATTGGGCAATGTGCACCTTGACCCATGATCCGGTCAAACCTCATCACCCAAGAAATATTGGAATAAATCAACTCAGATGGGAAACTTACCTCAGATGCAGAGATATTGCAGTGAATGATTTATCTGAGCATGGTCTTGGTTCCTGCTGGATGTGGGTGATAATCCATAGAGCAGAGAGAGTCCTGTGGGTCAGCTGAGATCCACACTCACAGCCCACACCTCCACACTTCATGGTGTTGCTTGTCATAGGATAGAGCCTGAAGAATCCCCACTCCTGGCCATTCAAGCCCAGACTCAGTGGTTCAGGAACATTCCATACTTTCTGTTCTGGGATGCATATTTTCCCAGACTTTTCCAGTGTGGCATTACCTTGCTTCATCAGCCATATTTCACCCTAGAGATGGCTGTCTCTTGATGGCAGATGAAGTGGAGTGATTGAAGCACTACTAGGCTGGGCCTCTGTAAAATATTCTTTATCAAAAATCAGCCCTGCAAAGAGGGCTGTAATTCTTTTGACCCCCTCCTTTTTATTTTATTTTTTCCTGTAGGAGTATTTCAGCTACGTAATTAATTTTTTTTTAATATCTCTCTTTCCAGACTTTTTATTCTGGTCCCACTGCCTGCGGTTCCTGCGGGGTGTGAGGAGGAGGGCTGAGTGACAGGCTAATAACCTGCTCTGGCTCTCGCTCCAAGCCCAGTGGCAGGTGTCCCAGAGCCCCTATTGAATGCCACCATCCAAAAAAAAAAAATTATCAACAATCTTCCTTCAACAATGATTTATTATTGCCATAATTTGCCTTGGTACAATGAGCTGCAGAGTGTATTTCTGCACCCGACTGACAGGTATTTGATGGCTCCAGGTTCCTATTTTATTTAGTCTTGAGCCTAATATGATTTGGTTACCCTCGCTCCCTCCTTCCCATCCCTCTTCTCCCTCCCCACCCAACCTTTTCTCATTTTGTTTTGTTTTCTAAGAGTGTGTTTCGCATAACCCTGGGCTGGCTGACAGCGCTTGTAAAAACCAGAAGTCGATCTTGCAGTGGCTTTTCACCATTAATCAAGCTGCCTGGAATTGGAAAGTAACACTGACAGGCTTTTATCTTGGAGAGAAGGAGGATGGCAGATGTATTTTATGGTGGATGAGCCTTCACGGCTTCTATTAGACTGGGACTTCAGTGGTACAAGGTGGTGGTTTGGGGAGGAGGGGAGCGAGGGGGAGGAGAAGCCGGGGAGCAGCCTATAGATAAATAGATCCGTCAGTCAGGCGATGTGGAGGTCTCCAGGCGGCCAGCCATTGTAGGTGACAGAAAAGGCAATCAAAGACAAAACAAATCAAAAGGTACATCTTATCAGCAGCAGGCCAGCTGGACTTCCACCGCACTCAGAGGCCCCTCCGAGGGCAGGAGAAATTAATCCTGCTGTCGAGGCCAGAGAAATTGTCGCTGCTGAAGGTCCAAGTTCAGGCGAGCCGAGGTGGCCAACATTAAAGGAGAGGGAGAGCGGGGGCGGCAGGAGAGGAGCGGGGAGCGAGAGCCGCTGTCCCACCACCTCCCTGCCTCCCTCCCTGCCTCCCTCCCTCTCCCCCGGGCTCCTGACAAGTGCATTCATCGTGCGATGATAGCTCGGCACCTATGATTGGTACCTTTAATAATATAGCCCTCGCTCAGCTGTCACCCTGAAAGAACAATTTTTCCTCCCGCTTTCCTTGATGCAAAGATACATCTGTAATGAGAAGGGTGACAGAAAGTGGGAGCACGGGGAGCCAAGGAAAGTTTGGAAGAACATTAATCTAAAAGTGAAGTTGGAGGTGATGCTGGCTGCTTGAGGTGCCTGTGCCTCCAGTGGGGAGCCAGCAGTGGATTTGAAGCTGTTGTCCTGTTTCCTGGCATTCAGTGCTTTGTGGCCCCCTGTGTGAAGGGAGAGGGATCCTTGGCTCAGCCTTGAACAGGAGCAACTTTGCAAGACACCATCCTCCTGCATGGCAGAGCTGGTTGTGGTGGGAGGGACTGGCAAGGAGCCCCATGTGCTGGGAGCCCTTGGTGTAAATTGGAATGACCCCATTATGTGCGGATTTGTGCCGGGCAGGGATCTCTCTTCACCTCTGCAGCCTGGAGGAAGAAATGTGTGATTATAGGTCCTGTGACTGTCCCTGCAGCAGAGCCCTACTCACATCCAACTCTGTCTATCCTTTGGTTTCAGCCAGACTCAATCCACAGTGCCATCACTGGTAGTGCCATGCAGAACCTGCCTTATTTCCCCAGAGGAGTTCTGCCTTCCAGGGCAGGATGCCCTTGTCTCCAGGCTGCAGCGTGGCTGCCTCTGGCTCAGGTGCTCTTGGGCTTCCCTGTGCATTGGCCCAAAGCCTCTCTGGAGCCCTGATTACAGACCAAGCTGCAGCGTTGTGCTCTCTGGAGCCACTGCTCACACATTCTGTGCTCAGGGCTGTAGGCACACAGTTTGTGGTGATTGGAGTGGGGCTGGCCCAGCCCCATCCCCAGTGGCACAGCTGTGAGCAGCAGGTGAGCAGCACTGACAGCAATGAGCCATGGAGTGCCTGGGGCACTGAGCAACCTCCAAAGGGAGCAGAGGCACACAGGGGCAGTCCATCAGCGTGAGGGGTGTGAAAGACTGGGCTGAAGAGCAAGAAGGGCAGATATTTGCAGCCTCTTGAAGTTGATGGGATGTTGCTCTGCATGGGCAGGTGCCTGAAGCCTTCTGATGAGGTAGGTTGATGGGATGTTGCTCTGCATGGGCAGGTGCCTGAAGCCTTCTGACGAGGTATGGTGTTACTGTGTGTGGGTGGATGCTTAAAGCCTGGAATGCACGGGGATGCTCTGTGTGGTGTGGCTGTCTCAGCTGCAGCAGTGCTGTGGTGTGTGCTGTGGCACAGGGCCATTGCAGGAGGAATCCCACTGCAGTGCCCAGCCCTGCACACCCTGCAGCCCCTCCAAGCAGTGGTGTTGGGGACAGGCAGCTGGGGAAGCTTGTGGGGTGTATTCCACCCCAGGTGTAAAAGAGACACTGTCAGCCCTGTTCTGGGGGTTGGGGAGAGCAGCAGGTGCCCAAATCTGTGAGAGGCACTGAGGGAGCTCATTTTGTTGTACTTAGGGAAGGTGTCTATTTTAATTTAAGGGATAAACAGTGATGCTCTCAAATGCAGTTAATCTCCTGTGGTTTTCAGCAGCTTTCCTGGCTGTCCGGCTCTGCTCTGCACTTGTCAGTCCCTCCCTGGTATGAAGCCTCTGGGCTTGAATTCTTTAGCATTTGCATTTGGCAGTCATTCTCTCATTCTGTGCTCTCATGTCCCTACAAATGATTTGCTAATCTGCATCTGGTTTTGTTTTTATCCTAATGAAAATGGGGATTATATGAAGATCTGTATCAAACAGGTTGCCTGTAAAATCAGGGGTGCTGGTCTCTGTGGTCTGCACTCTCAAATCCCAAAGGATCAGAAGGAAAGCAGGGAGGGTTAGGCAGCATCTCCAAAAGAAGTAGTTTGTTCTATCTGGTCTCCAGAAATTCAGTGGTGATTACGCCCTGCATTCTCCATGGAAGCAGATGACTCCTGCAGGCAGTGGTTGGTGGGTGTGGGAACCATATGGATGGGATAAAAGTTGGTAAGAATGGGTGGTGAAAACAGTCCTTGAGGAATGTTTCCCTCAAGCAAAGCAAGTGTTGAACCCAGAATGGACAAGCACAGCTCACACAGGGAAGCAGAGCTCTGGTCTCCGTGCAGATCTCACTGAGGAGGGGAAACAGGTCCTGCACTGTTGGTTTGGTCTGTCCAAGCAGCAGCCTCAGAGGATGCTCAAAAGGGTGAACCCTTCATATATACTCTGCAGAGATGATCCAGATGTGTTTTGCTGGTGCTAAAATGGGTAAATAATGCTTTTGTCTGGTAACACTTTCTGCAGTCCATGAAACTGTAAGAGCAGGGATGTCTACCTGAAATGCTCAAGATGATTTTGAAAACTGAACAACAGATGTCCCATTCAGGACACATACAAGGTTGCTAGACAGTTTTAAAACATTTTATGCTTTGCTTCATCTTTGTTGCAGAGCTCTGGGGCTCAGTTCAGTTACCTGAACACACCTGGGGGTGAGCTGTGTGTCACGGGACCCCTCAGTAGCTCTGCCAGGTGCAGCAGCCTCTGCAGGGGCGCAGTGTGTGTATGTGGGGGCCCTGTGATTGAGTACTGGGGTTTTTTGGGCGGTTGCTGCTGTCTTGGGCAAGGTCTTCACTTCCATAAGTGAATCCAGAGTGTTTTGTGGTCTCTGGGATCTGGCAGTGCTGGTCTTGCTGTTCTGCACTGCAGCAGTGGCTTCAGATGGGCTCCCTGGCAGCCACAGATTTGTCTGAAAGCAAAATCTGTTTTGTCCCATGCAAAAGTGTCTGATCCCTGAAGGCTACCACCATTGCTTTTGAAGGGGAATAATTTCTGAGGGGGCAGAGAACAGCAAGCCAGGCATCAAGGGGATGACCCAGAGCACATCAAGTGTGCTGATCACCCTGTAAGGCAGAGCTTGTCCTGGCCAGGGCAGTTCAGTGCCCTGGGGGGTGACAATTGCAGGGACAGTGCCCCAGTTCTAGGGCATCAGACATGTGCTGGCAGTGCTGCTTTTGTCCTTGCTGACACCTGCTTGGCAAATGTCCTGAACAGGCAAATGGCTTTTGCTGTGGGGAGCCCAGTGCCACCCCTCTCCCTGCATGGCAGCAGCCTCTGCCCGGAGCTCTGCCCAGGGCTGGCTGGGGCACCCTCGTGGCCTTGGCACCACTGTGCTCCCAAAGCTCAGGAGCCGTGGCTGCCCCCTCTGACTCTCTCCTGTGCTGCTGGAGCTCAGCCTGGATGTTGTTTTCACGGCAGCTGCCTTCAGCAGTCCCTGTGGATTCCAGCTTCCCACAGGAGACAGGATCTGCACGATCAGTGGAATCAGAGGCCATGTTGAGCTGGCAGTGAAACCTCAAGTTGTGCCATTTTCCCACTTTTCATTGCAGACTCAGGAATTTGAACTTTGGGAAAAAAAGCTCACATCAGCTGCAGATGTGAGCGTGCTCTTTGCTTCTTTGCTCTCCTTACACCCCCTCCAATGCCTGGTTTCCAATCTGAAACGTGCTCAGATCTCTCCTCTTTACCCCTGTTCGCCTGGTTTTACACCAGAAAACCATCACAAGCTCCCCTGGCTACTGGCAGAGTGATGGGGCTGCCAGCCAGTGGAGATGGGCAGCGGCAGAGCTGTGGGGCTGGTGCCAGGGTTGGAGCTCAGGGCGCCCAGCAGTGCTGTGCAGGCTGCACAGTCACAAGGTAAAGTGTGCTCTTCTGTTTGGAAATCCTTCATTGGCACCCAAAATAAAAATCCAAGTGAAGGTTGTTTTGTAATAAAAATGAATTCATTCTTAATTTTGTTGTTTAAAGAGAAAAAAGTCTGCTCTTTTCTGGCCTGCCCACTTTATAAAAATGTGGCTACTAAATAGGTTTTGTGGCTGTAACTCCCAGGATATCAGTGCTGTTGCTTTGCTGGTGTCAGTGACTCACTTGGACATGCACAATTAAAAATGTGCATGGATGCACAGGCTCCAAAGCTATTAATTGGCAGAAGAGATACAAACTGTGAACTGAGAGCCCAAAGTGTGCTTACGCCCAGCTCCCAGAGCTGGTGCAGAGCATGGCACTTGTTCATTCCTCTCCAAGAAACCAAAATGTTAGGCAGGAAAAGCTCCTGTCTGTTTCAGGGCATTATGAGGCTGGATGAGAACAGTGGAGTTTAAAATAATCTCCTGCTGGTAATGACTCTTGAATACCAGGGTATTTTCTGTCAAAAGAAATAAAAAGCATCTTCATCTTCACCTCTCTGAAGCGTTTCCCAGCCTGAGGAGCACTGATGTATCTCACACTTCAGCTGTGAGTGCAGGCATTGGTACAGAGGAAGGGTTCCCAAATGTTTTGGGAAATGTTTTGCTGGCCCTGCAGGGAATAAAACAGGTCACTGGTGTAACACCAGCACACACTCTGACCATCCTGCAGCCTGAGGTAAGGTTTTACCTGTGTCTTGTGCCTGCTGACCCACAGCAAAACTCTCACCATGCTTTGAGCTGCTGCATTCACCCTGGTGCTGTTTGTGGGTACCCCAGCTTCAAATGGTAAAAGCCAATGCAACAAGGGAATAAAAGTGTTTTCCACTGAGGGCATCTGCACCAATTTTTGGGGTGGAAAGATTTCAGGATGTGTCCTGAAAGTTAGATAGTCCTGAGTTTTCTTGACTGTGGTGCTTTCCTGGCTGGGTCAGCTTTCAGACTTTCTTCTGTTTTTCCCCTAAAGGTTAATTTTGTTTTAAATGCTTTTGACCACATGAAAACTGAAGAGACAGCAATTTCTGCCCTCAGTGTGTACAAACAGGAGGAATCAACTTTCAGGTACTACCAGACCATGGCATCTGCATAGGAGGCACATACACTGGATTTATGTGTGTCCCCTGCCTCAGAGCAGGCTCCAAGTGTGGCATCGCTCCACATTGAAAGGCAATCACAGCTTATAATATTCAACTGGTTACTAGAACCCCCACCCACCCCAGGTTTAATATTAGAACTATTTTTCACGTTGAAAACGAAATGGTACAAAATATGGGCTTGCTGTAATTGTTGTTAGATTATGTGTCACCCTGATAAGATGTAACAAATATTTTCCTATACAGCAGGACCCGTTTCCCTGCAAGTAATGGATGGAGAAACTTCTCATAGTGTGTAGGCAATCGGTCGTAAAAACTTCCCTGAGAAGATTAATGCATCAAGTGCAACCTTTGTGGGGAATAGAAAGAAAAGAATTAAAATCATGGTTTGTTCTTTCACGTTTAATATTAATAACCAAACTTATTTGGTAGGAATGTTCCTTGCTGCCTGTGCCTTCCTCCTTCAAGGGGCAGCTTTGTGTCAGGAGTATTTCTACTTTTTCTGAAGATCTTTCAGCAGCACCTATTGTACATGGTGCAGTGATTCTTTCAACAGAACTATTTTTATCAGTAATATGAAAGACCTTTTTTCATGGGCAAAGCTTTGACACCAACAAGTCTGCTGGACGTCCCTTAATAGGCTAGATAAACATTGGCTCACCGTTCAGAGTGGAAGGATTTTCCCTTTGCAGCACAGCTCTACATCTTCCCTGGGCACTCAATGGCCACCAGAGAGGTGGCACTCAGGGACAGGGTCCTGCAGGGACAGGGCTTGTGTGCTGTACAGACAAGAAGGTGCAGAAGGGAAAAGTGGGGCCCTTCCAGGAGCAAAACCTGTGGGTAGCAGCAGCCCCTCCTGAGCACACTCTGCACCAAGTTCTGCCTGTTGAAGGTCCTTGCTCCTTCCTGGGGATTCTTTGGGACGAGCCACTCCTCTGGCACAGACTTGGCAGATGTAAGGACGGTCTTACATGATGATGTAATGATTTTATTTTTTTTTTTACTTGCTCAAGGTTTGGGAAAACCGATTTGGTTTGATTGCTGCTGCTTTCCACTGTGTGTATTTTGAGATCTTGTTTTCTTCCTGAAGTACCCTTGTACCTGCAGTCAGTCTCAAGTGACAGGTACCATCAGTCATGAAGTCTGCTGTGAAACCAGGGTCGGATGGAGCTGCTTATTTGCAGTGTGTGGCACACAGTTCACTTCTTCCCAGCTCTTTGCTTGTATCTGAGGTCTGGCAGGCTACCCAGCTTGAGTTTTACAGAGAATCACTTGTTTTAACTGTTGTGAGAACAGATATTTCTCCCCAGTTTTACAGAGCTTTTTATAAAGAACATCTTTAAGCAAAGAAACAACTGGCTTGCTAAAGTAGAAACAAGAGTTTCTGCCCCTTCCTGCTGATGGTTAAGTGGCAACAGTGGTCTCAAGATTTCAGTATCCCAAGAAATCCACCTTTCACTGCCCCAGCAGGTCTTTTGCTGCTAAGTGAACAGGGACAAATTCATCACTAAAAAGCCAATGCTTTCAAATGTTGATTGGGCCTTTGAACTACTCTGGCATTCAGAATTATTTAGGGCTTATTCAAACTTCTTTCTAAATTGATCAGTTAGATATTTCAGAAAACTCAAAGAAAAATGGTACTTATATTCTTAAATAACTACATTCATCATTGCCAAGAAGGACTTTCAAACTGTAACAGAAAAAAGAAGGTTCAGTTTTGATCATGCAGCAGCTTAATTCACTGTGTCTCTTTCTATGCTGCCATAGCACTAAAACAGAACGTGCCATCCAACCACAGTAAAAAGAGATTTTAGAAGCACTGTGAAAATTATTCTGCTAGGTTAATTGCAATCTTCATTCATATGGAGTTAGAGCAGATTTTTAGGTTTGAAAGCAGGAATGCTCCTTGGCCAAAAATATTCACAGATAACCAAAAATAATTCATTAAATCTATCTGTCATTATTGTTTATTTGCAAATGTAGAGAAAGGAGTAGGTAGATTATTTAAAGTACAAAAGCTAATTAGGGCTGGCTGACAAGAGTACTGAATTTTACTTTGAAGAATGGGACAGGTTTTTACATGACTGAGATGGTAGAATATGATCAAAACATTATTTAATCCAAACCACCCAGCTTCCTTCCAGCTCTATTTTTTTCTCCCCGGCAGACTGCTGTCCAGTCCACAGTTACTGGAGCTGAAAAATCATTAGCAATTTCCACTAACAGCACTTCAGCACAAGGAAGAGACAAGCCTCTAGAGCATAAAGGGGTGAGGACAGAGATTTTTAGCAGCTGGACTCCTTCCCCAAGGAGATGATGACTGAGCTCCTGCGTGTTTTAGAAGGCAGAATTCCCTGATTTAACAAGGGAGCTTTGTTACATTTGGTGTGTATCAATTAACCCGTGTAAATTATTTTATACAAATGTGCATGCTATAGCTTTGTGATAATTTTAGCTTCTTGTAACTACCACAAAGTCTCAGAAGAAAACCTCTTAGGAAAGCAAAATGACTAACAGGTATATTTCACCTTTAAGAACAAAACAACAACAACAACAACAACAAAAAACAAACCAAAAAACCCAAAGTGTGCCTAATTTGCCATTACTGGGATTCTCCCCACATGAGAAACCACTGACTTCCTGTGAAGGACTCATGGAAGGCTGTGTATGTTTGGTATTTGTGAGGCAGTGTCTCATTCAGTAACACAGATTAAAATTTTGATGAGTTAATTGAAAAGTCATCTTCTTCAATGTCCACTTTGCATATGCTAAAAAGGACATTTAAACCTTCCCTCCTGTGATAAGTTACTATTTTTTCCACCCTACCCCAAGAAATGCTTATTTAAGTAGTGCACAGACAGTTTTAAATCCCTAAGGGGTCTAATAAGGAATGTGAGTTTAGTCACTTGATAAGGCTTCTCCGTTTTTGCTCCAATACATCCATTTACGTGGTTACAGAGATTTGTATGTCAGTGTTACAGGGATCTAAATCATTAATCATTTAACCTTGAAGTGCTGCAAAGCAATCAGGTATCCATGCTTCACACAACTGTGAACATGAGACTAAGCTGAAGTTCATCCAAACCATGCAGAGAGGGGTTTTAGCTTGAAAATTTTTCCTGATTCTGAGTGATCAAGAAAGTGGGGATAGTGCAAAAAATAGCTAATCATGATGGAAACAATTTTTTTTTAATCTGCTTTAGGAAAATTCAAGTAAAATTTAAGTTTCTCTGGGGGAAAGGCTTTAAATGGGGCTAACATAACTCTTATGTACTTCTGCATTCTCCAAGGAAGTCTTCAGAAAATAAAACCCAAATCCTACAAAGAAGTAAACACTTTTAAAAGGTCCCAATCAATCTTTCCCTTTGCTGCAATCTATTTTTGTGTTGCAGATCCATTTCACTCATATTTGGTTTTGTTAATGCCAATTTATTTTGACTGTTTCTTAGGTCAACACCCAGAGTGAACACACACACACTTTCAATATTCCTGACATGTTTTACTATAAAGCACTTCAGACAAACTTTGATTCAAAACCAAAATGTTATAATCTGTAAAAGGAAACTATTTTAAAACAGGATTCATAAAGAAAATAGACTGTTCTTAAGCATCAGCTTCAGTTGGAGCTCTTCTGTAACAAAACCTAAGACAAAACTGATGGGCCAAGAGCTACTAATGTCACATATACTGATAAAAGGGAGACTAAGATGTTACACACAAACCATGGAGCATCTTATTGTTGATAATGGAATAGGAACACTCAATAGTTAATTCTGGCCTGACAAAGCAGTCCAACATTTAAATATTCTTCAGTCCCAAAAGAGACAAACCATTAACATTTCTCATTCAATAACTACGCCAGCCCTGGCTAAGGGTTAAAGCTACTTCAAAGCCTGGAACGTGATAAGCTTTTCATTTCATGTACTTCTCCTGTTGATCAGCCAAGATTTTTGCTGAGGATTTAGCATCATAGAAAAGTTCATTTATTTCTTCAATATGCTCTTTCTCAATGCTGTCTTTCCCATTAATCTTGGCAAGCAGGTTAGCTGGGGTCAGCAACTGCACAGCATACCTGTGATCAAACAGAGGCAGATGAGTAATTACAATTCAGTGCATCCCAGGGAACTGATGATACACAGAGCTGGGACATTTGCTAGGAAACAGAGCTCTACCAGCAGTATGAGAAAGTCAGCAAGCACTCCAGCTCATTCATTCTTTAAAGAAGGAAACGGGAGCATCACCACTCTCTTTTTAATAATTGTTAATAGACCATGACATTGTAAAGGAGAGGTTTGTCTGCTTCCAACAGTGAGCTATCCTACAGTGGCTTTAGACCCAGTCATGCTGAACAGAAAACTGTGCCCAACTTACCTTAGGGTTGTCTTGGTACCAATTTCCCCTAAGTGGTTTAGAGCTTCTTCACTGATATTAATCCCTTCTGTCTGAGCACGAAGTTTTGTGATCTGTTGGGAAAAGTGATGTAAGTGCCCAAACAATTAACATGCTAAATAACTTAGTATCTGTAAACTGTCAGCTTAGAGGTGAGACATGCTACAAAACAAGATGGTGGGGAGAGTTACCCTGGTGTAACTTATCACTAAACCAGAATTTGTAGAATTCTAAGTCTTTGAACAGACAAATATAATGTTAAAAGAACTGTTATCACGAAAGGAAGGTAAAGTAACACATTTGGACTGCTAACCCTTCATGGTAACTCTGCACACTTAGCAAAGCCTATTTACTAATAAGGAGCAGAATATGAGAACTTTTATATAAGAAAATAGAAAATGTATGTTAGAAATTAGTGGCAGCTGGAGGCTTCTGGATAGCCACACCAGTTACTGAATTCTGCAGTCTATCACTGGTGCTGTACAGCAGAGCCCTCCAGAAATCTGCACCCTTTCCTTAGCGGCTCACAACACATTTTTTATTCAATTGACAAGAAGATAGTAAAATAAATCAAAAAGTTACTTTCTATGATTCACCTATTCCTTCAAGAAGAAAAAAAAAATCACTAAGAAGAATCTAATCTTTCAAGAACAGTCCCACGCTTGTACCAGTTTGAAGATCTTTACAAAGTTGGAGAGGAAGATATCACCAATAAGCCTGAGCATATAAAGCTGTAACAAAAGTGGCACAAGTCTCTCTGTAGTCTGTATTACCAGCTGAGTGATAAGGGGCAGACTGGATAATGATGTTGTGTTGTAGTGCAGAGATAACTCTGGAACTGCAAGCCTCATATAATACAGGTATTTTTCACTTTGGCAGCTTTGTAAACAAGATATCAAGAAGCACTCGTTTAAATTAAAGCCATAAAAATGCACTCAGAGAGCAGAATAAGAGAGGGGCTTGAAATGGCAAAAAGTTGGTGCTAAGATATGTGCACTGAATATTGGCAATGCTGCTGCCAATCGCAATTTCAGGTTGAAGATTTTTTTACCTGTAGATCACCTAGACATCCCCTTCCCTTCATTCAAACATTGCTACTTTGCTCTTCTTCTGCTACAAACAAGGTTTTGAATGTCACATCTTCAACGCTGTTTTTTAGAATAACTTTTTATCTAGTAACCTGGTAGAACATTACCAAAGGACCAGGGCCCAAGCCATTAATCCACTTCTTGCTTACATATGCATTTACTATGGAATAGGAAAACAAGCGTTTATCAGGTGAAATACATTAGGAACAAAACATCTCACTTATAACCTCTAATATCTAAGGCACATATGCAAAAAAGTTTGATAACACCACCACCTGACTAGAATAAGCATAAAAGTGAATTTTTCCCCTATTCTAGCTGTACTAAGGTTACTGTGTGTCTTGTGTAGAAATGGGATTTCTACTTTATCAACACACAGAAAAAATATTTTGAACTGGTTATGAACAAACTTTCAGTAGATACATGACCAGATTCTGTGCTGATAAAGGAATCAGTTGTGAAGGCAAAGAGTCTCACACAGAAACATCAGCAGCAGAAACTTCCACCTAATATGAAAGACAAATGAGAGTAAAAATAGAGAACTAACTTATTTATGCCTTGCTTTTACCCCCACACCAACTGAACTTAGTTAGAAGCCGAAGTTAAGTGTAATAGCTCCTCCTCTTCTTCCATGAGAAGTTGCCATTCAAAAGCCTTAACTTAAGGGAAGATGAAGATTATCTGACTATGGGAACATGATTAATGGGGCTGAGTTTTTGAACTCGGTTTTTACCTTTAGGAAATGCTACTGTGAACACTTCCTTTCCTTCGGCCCTGGGGAGGGTGGAAATGACAGCACTTACCCAGCTCAGAATTCTGAACATCAGCATTCAGAAAGTGTCTTACCTGCATGGTAATACAGCACTAACTACACAGAAATCACTTACACTACAGGGAAATCCAGACAGTCTTTAATACCCCCAGGTTGAGTAAAAGTCACACATGAAAATTTGTTTTGTAGACTAAACCTAATTGTATTGTTAAATCACTGGGCTGCTTCTACTGCAATCTACACCACAATGCTTCAAAGTGTCCTTTAGGTACAAAAAAAATCATCCTGAGAACAGTTCAGGACATCATCAATGAAAAGCTCCTCACACCAAGTGAAATGAAGCTTTGCCTCTGTTCCATAAATGCATCCGCATCACCTTGGCACTTCTCCAGCAGCAGGAGACCATTATCTGGCATAACACTCTCTTCCACTGACACTATCTCTTAAATAATACAAAGAATTGACATGGTAAACCCTAATGTCTTCTGCATTGTGTCACTTCCCAGCACTGAGAGCCTAATGAGAAGGGATCTTTGACACAATGCATCATAATGGCACCAAGCATTATAATCAATACACAATACATTGTGATGGCCCCACAGGAAAACTTCCAGGCATTTGGAAGGATATCTCTGCAACACTTTCTGTGCTTACATTTCCAAACTTAACTAGGAGCATAAAAATTCTCCCCATTTCAGAAGACAGCCCCAGTAGATTAAAGCTACAGTACAGGGCACAAAAAAGCAAAAATGCAGCATATGAGGTCATATTCCTCAATCCTCTCATGTCTCATGTGAGGGAAAAGCCTGAGGTCTGGAACTAAAGATCCCATGATGTGACACTTCATCTTATACAACTGAAAAAGAACTACCTGCTGAAATCTGCAAACTATGGAAAGCACATTTGTGCAACAGATTGCTTCAGCTAACAGTTCATCCCTTGCTGCAAGTGAGGTGCCACTTTCAGCTCCAGATGTGCTTAGTAACTCCTCAGTGGCTGGGAGTCAGAGTTGTGTGCACAGCTTTAACCAGCTCACTGTATTGACTCCTAGAGGAGCAGGCTTTTAACAAGCAGGAAGCTTTCTAGCACAAGTCCTGGTGGCCAGAGAGTCAAACATCTCTACAATAACAGAATAGGCAGAAGCTGTGCACAACTCCGTGGACTTGCAACAAGCTCTTTAAAATCTTGTGCATACCTGCTTCATTTCTTGGGGTGTATAGAGCATGGTTCTGATAATCATGACTCGATCCAGCAGATCCAATGGTATTCCATGAGGAGACACAATATCCTCTGTGCCTCTAGAGGAGAAACCAAACAGAAAGAAATCAGACACTACTGTGAGTTCAGTACATTGATTTGGTTAAAATCAGTAAAGAGGACTACACTAGTTTACAACTGTTGTGTGTCCACAGAGACACACACCCCCTGGGTCAGAGACAGGAAACAATCTGGTCTAAGGTTCATTCCAGACAGCTCCAGGGAAGCAAACACTATTGCTGGAGCTCTTAAACATGCCTCTCAAATATAGTGAGAGGTGCTTTCTTGTACTGTATCTCACAATACAGCCTTATCTAATGTTCCAAGGTATCCTCCAGCAAGGAACAAATCATTTGTACTAAGTTGTTTAGCAATATCAGCAGAAATTATATGCTATAATCCATTTGGACAACATCCCCTGCTGCTGAGCAAGCCATTCTCTCCCCAGTCCCTCCAGTGAATACTTTGGTGATTTACATTCCATGCCTGCAATCCAGCAAACTGAGAGGTTTAGGTCTCTCTATGAAGGATAGGGCAGGATCTAGATCCCCAACCATTTTATTTGTTTGACATACAACACTCAACAGCACAGCCTGCAGACACATGCACTCCTGGTTTCCCAAGACCACTGTCATTTACTGCGAAGTTGAAAGATACCCAGATTTAATTCAGGAGAATTACACAGATTGCAGTAAAAACAGTGAAATGCTCGTAAAGAATTACACTTTGAAGTTCAGTGCTAGTATTTAGGTAGCTGCAGCTCTGGCCATGGTTCTCCAGTATTAGATGTCACTATTATATGGAAAATTTCCTTTCTTAAATCACAGATTTTTCATAACAAGATCTACAGTGAATCCATGCTGACAGATCTCTACTTCCTTTACTTTTACAAGACAGTTTTTTTATATCTTTGCAAAGAGAGTGCAGTAATGTCCACCTTAAACATTTTTGAAGGGCTTATCATTCTCACTTCTAAGCAATGCAAACAGAGAAAGATTAATACCAGATGAGCCACTATAAGGGAAATGAAAAGCTGATTATGCAGCTGAATTAAATCAATCCAAAGTATAGCAATCATTGCTAATGACAGCTTGTTTAGACATAATTAGACCTAGACCACAAACTAGTAGTAGAACTTACAGAAGACTCTGAAATCAGAGGAGAGAACTTTTACTGAACATGAAAAGAATGCATTTTGTGGGTGCAAAATATCAAAGTGAAGTGGAAATGAAAAACAAGTTGGTTGTCAAGACTGAAGAATCACAAAACACCAGACCAACAGAGCAGGAAAAGGGAGAGGCTGAACTGTGACACACTTTACCAGTATGAACAAGAAGCTGAAGTCTGATGGAACTAGGATTGCAAGTAGTAAAATAATCCAGAAGCAGGAAACAATGGTATTAGAGGTTTGTAGCTCTGGTGCTTTTGATGCCCCTAATGTGCAGGTAACAGATGTATTGAGGTATACAGTGACAATGGTAACTGTCACAGATCACCCAGAAGTGAAACAATTCAGAAACTGTTAGAGGAAAGGAGGAATTTCAGTAAGTCTGGTGGTAAAGGCTTGTCCCATCATGAAGCTCATGAGCAGTTCTTGAGCACCAATACAGCTTGCAACTCATGCAGAGGATTATCACAGGTGTCAGAGTCAGAGACAAAAGCCTTCTAAGATCGTAACTCTACTGACACAGCTAATTTCAAGGTTTTTGGAACAATGCAAACTGGCAAATCCAAGTTTAGACATCATACCTGATAATGCAGTTTCCTCGGTTGGAAGCAAAGATGACAATGGGGGAAATAGAAGATTCCAGTGCTCGGTGCAGGTATGTGAAACACTCAATATCCAGCATGTGAACCTCATCCACAAAGAGCACACCTGGCACCAGCTCTGCAATGCCTTGATCAATGTATTTGTTCACCACCTTATTTATCTCTCCTCGAAGTTTGTCTGAGAAAAAAAAGAAACCGTTGGTTGTTCTGCTACTGAAGTATAGGTCAGAGGATGAGGCTTGCAGCAAGGAAAATTCTCCTTGAACTTTTCCATGGTTTGGTATCTTACTGCCACAAGGAAAATACCTGTGACACTAAAATTTTGTGACATTTAATATTATGTCGGGGAGATAGCTGTGCAACAAAGTATTTCTAACTGAAATATTCACACATGAAAATTTGATTGTTTTTAAGTTGATGGAGTCTGGTAGGGGTGGAGAAGTCAAGTCAAATCTTATTTTAAACAGAAAACTTACTGAAGTTTCCAAGCATGACTGAAAAGAAAATCACTGAAAGAATGAAATCTTGCTACTCTATTCCAGCAAAGATGTTTTTAAACAAAAAAGAAAAAAAAAAAGCTATATAAGTTTCTGTGAACCTACTGCTCTCAAAGCTATGTCAGATGTTACATCAATGTATCTGGTATTAGAATAAGCAAAGCAACCTCTGGGACAGACAAAATACTTGAAAAAACGACCATTCAGTTAGCTATTCAAACAGATTTTGATTTAAATTTAGATAGTAACTTAGTGAAGCATCATTTCTTTCAAAGCAAAAAGGAGATCAATCTGTCTGTAGATACTGTTTTCCCCAAAGAGCAGCAGGTGGGAAGAGCAGCAGTGCATGTGCAGTATCATGTCCTTAGACAGCTGTTATAGAGGTGCCATTCTTCTTCTCCACCAAAATTCAGTATGATTGCTACATCATTTTCTAGAATTTCTGTATTACTGCTGTATTCAGTTTGGCTCTTTGCTGAAAGCCTGAACCTCACACTGTGGCAGGAATGCTGCAGGATGGGCACTGGCACTCTGACCTCTCCCCAGGCAGATGGCTGCAGAGCACTGGATACATTTTACCACTACATAAACAAACCAGTAACTCACACTGTCTCCAGACATTGCAATTCTAGCAACTGCATCACTGCTTTTGGAAATCTGAGTATTTATGAATATTATGTATGCATTAATTCAAATATATTAACTCTATTTTTAATCTTTTTTTAACTGGAAAACACATAATCTCAAAATGCCATGCAGGTTTCATACCAGTAATTTCAGTTTTCTTAGGTTTCATCAACTGTCCCATCATAGAAAGGATGTCTTGTCCTCCCTAGGAAAAGAAAGTGATAGATCAGCTTTGAGGTTATGTAGTAAGCACACACCTTGGGAATTTTATAGATCAGGAACTGGTTAAAAAGTTTTTTTCTTAGAGTTGACTTAATACTTTATAGCAGCAGTCTTTGATAATCTGTCAAAGTTTAGGTCACCTCACCACAGGAGTATTCTAAACATAATCACCTAGCTACGCCCTCATCTTTGCTCATTTGGAGAGCATAAAAAATCAAAATGAGATATCCTGTCTTGAAAAAACTGTCACAGAGGAACTCTGAAGGAATGAAATTGTCAGGGAACACAGAGACTTGGATTGCCTGCATGCACAGTAGGTGTTCAGCCTGTCAACACAGGAAGAATGATTCTAAATTTTGTAACTTTTAATACTGTTATTTTTATAAAATAATTTATTTTGCAAATTATTTTGAAATTGAGTAAGTTAAAGAGTTGTATTGTTTTACTGTAGGGATTCCAGCCTTTAAAGCTGTTAGTGACTTCTGGTTTTGACACAGATAGAATTCCCTCAAGAGTGGATTTATGTTACGACACGGCAAGGAGTAATTCTTCTATTTTCTGGGGTTTCTTTTGCTGCAATACATGCAGAGCCCTACTGAAATTCACAAAGAAGTTTAACAAGTGGCTATGAAACATTTCTGAAATAAGTAAGAACATCAACAGAATCCACAGCAGTCAAAAATACTTAAGACACCTTTTATCACAGTCCATGCAGTTTCCATTTCATGGTTATAAAACATAAACAGAGCAGAATATATTAATCTGCATTCAAAACTTCCATTAAATGAAATTATGCAGGTCTGGCTGCTGCTACCTCACACCTGTAGGCAGCTTTCCTTCCAGAGAGAAAGCAATAATCTTTTTCTGCAAGTGATGGGGCACAGCGGTGGAGGGAAAGAGAGCAGGGTCTAGATTTTGCATTAACTGTGAAAGTGGTGGATCCCAAATACCTGTGTGGAAGCTGTTCTACAACTCCCAGACTGTCCTCTGTAGTGCTAGGAGTGTTATGCTGACCAGTATTCTGTGACCAGGTGCATGAATTCTAAGGAAGCAGCTGCTTTAACCTCTTTAACCTCCACGGCAGGCCTGAGGCAGCCAGCCGCAGCATGACCTCCCCGAGGAGAGCCAGACAGGCCTTCCAGGTGTAACACCTACTGCTTTTCCTACAGGGGAATCTTTGAGGGTGAGTTAGCTCAACTTCCTACATCTCAATTATTCTGGTAACATCACATCTATTTCAAATATTTTTTCTGTAAAGACTTCATCTGTGAAGTCAGATACCTGAGGTCGAGCATTGGCCACATCCAAGTCATGCAGGGTGACATCCTGAATAATTTCCTTTTTCTTGTGCACATCACCTTTTGGCAAGGGAACATACTCTTCAGCTTCAAGGTCAAATTCTGTAGCATAGATATCACACCTGCCTTGCCTCTGAGGAACAAAAAAGAGAAACCCAGGTATAGAATTAATTTCAGTGCCAAAACCTTGAGTGACAAGAATTTGATAACATGGTTAGTTCACAATTCCAGCTCTGAAAAGCTTCAGCTGACAATTCAGACATCCCACTCCCTGCTTAGCAACAGGCATACCCTATCTGCTGATCAAAGCTCAAAAACTCTGTTGAGAAACACCTGATATTTTCAGTGGCAACAATATTCTACTCCTCTCTCCTCTTCTTTTACTGTACGCAATTCTTGCTAAAGGACAAATCCAGCAGATTAACCAGAGATTGGGAGAACCTCCTTTGTAGGTGGGTGATTTATTATGATAGAAAATATTATGCTCATCCATTAAACAGCAAGTATCACTATACACTTTCTAAATCAGATATGAAAAGAATGCTAACTAATGCAGTATTCCCTTCTACATGTATATATCTTGTGGAGAAAATATCAGAGCGATAAAAGAAAGATTAAATACGCTGCACATGTCAGCCTGAAAATGACTAAAGTTGTTTGGTTCTTCCCCTCTTCCCTTAGAGATGCCTTGATCTTACAGAAAAGAAAACTCATCCAGACAGCATCAGTGATAGCTTCCTTGCCAGATGACCTTAATTGTGAACCAGATCTCCACATCCTTTGGGTGTAAAAGAGACTTTTCTCTCCCGATAAGAAAAGCACTGGGCTCTTTTTAAAATTTCCATGTAACCATATCATGTCAGTTAAGGTTAATAAATCAGAGAACCTCCTGACAAAGGCAGAGAAAGGCCTGCAAAAAACATACACCTGCATGAAAGTATATAACTTTTGTTTTACCTTGACAGCTCCACTGTTTGCTTCAATATAAATAACATCACCAGTTTCCACTCGCTCCTTCTGCAAGCTCTCAAAAATGCTCGGGTCCAGCTGGAGACAAGGAAACAGCACAGTTGATCAAAACAGCTCCATATTGTTATGGTAATCAAGGTAAAGAAATTCAGTTTGAAGCTCACTCCAATCAGATGGAATTAAACTGCAACTCACCCTGACAATACCTCTAGGACTTTATGAAGCTGTAACATTTGGAGTAGGGATAGTGAATAAAACTGGAAGATGCACAGAACTTACTGTCTTACAAAATATCTGCTATCCAAAAGGAAGTGACAGTGCCAGAAACATAATGGTACCAGCTACAAAACAAAGCTCTGAGTAATGTGACAATGTATTTATACCTAAGAAACAGTAGTTCTCTAGCTTTCTAGGAAAACTTTTATAAAAAATCTGGCTATAGCATTTAATATATGAATCAATGTTCCTTGATTTCTTGAGTCCTTATCCTCTGTGGAGCTCTGTGAGGGAGAGTGGGTGTGGAATATATTAGATGCCTTTGTTTCTCCTGGTACATGTTTATTCACTTTTGCTCTTCATTTCCTTGTTTTCAGCGTGAACAAATGAAAGATGATACTTAACAACAGAGACAGCTTTTAGTTCTCTCCAAGTCTGACAGGGAAATTGAATGGAGACAAGAAAACAAAAGGAAAGTGGGCCTGAGCTGGCAACACACCAGCTCAATTTCCAGTTCTCTATCAAATATTCACTAGAGCATGACACCCCATGTAGAAAGAAAAGATGTGACAGAAATAATAATTTATATTTAAACAGGCAATATTTCCCAAGCCATCCTCAAAAATTTGCTTCCAGACAATCACGAAAACAAAACCAAACAAGGCCTTTCTTGTATGTTTATTACCATGAATATTAATTTATAGCCAGGGTCAGAGTGTATCACAGACTGAGACAGAATGAAGCTCAGATTGCCAACTCAGCCCATTTTTTGTGGTACTTGTCATTTACAAAATTGCATCAGGATCTCTTTCTATTAAAACTCATTTTTTAACTCCTTGAAGACATACAGGTGAGCGCTGCCAAACAGAGAAACAGCAGCTGCTAACCAAGTGATGATGGGTTTATCTCCTATTTCAATTAGCAGGACACAAGACCAATATCTAAATATTCTACATAAAGCAGATAAACAGTCAGGATAAAGTTGTCTAGCCAAAGAAACAGCCTCCTGGCAGCCCCACTTGACAGAGACAGGGATCAAGAGCTTAAAATGGAAATAAGAAGTGCTAAAAATAGAAGCAAACCCAAAATACTTAAGGAAATCTCTGAGACTACCACACATACCTTCAACTGTTTGGTTCCCTTTGCAGTTTTGAGTCCTATAATTACGTGGCTGATGGTTTTGCCATATCCCCCCATAGGATTCTCAGTCTCACAGGGAGTCAGTTCTGTGACTTCTCCTTCATAAACTTCCTTGGTCTCTTTAATCCTCAACCCTGCAAGAAATTGTTTTAAATAGCTTCAGTATACACTTATGAGTCTGCTGCTTTACTGTCAACAAAATGTAATATATTGTTAGGGTGCATTACATTTCATGGTAATGTTTTACTTGTAAAGACAGAAAGATGAATTATTGTTCTCTTCTTTAATATTAAGTGAGAATATTCATCCTGTGCATCAGAATGAAAGCTCAGCCCAAGTTCTGACTGGCTAAGAAGTTTATTAAATTTTTAGAAATTACTTTCTTCTATTCTTATTATTAGTTCTTGAAGCAAATGTTAGGATCCTCTGTCTCTTTTCCCTCCCACAAAGAGGGAATTTGCTTGATTTGCTCCCTATGCTAAAGCCAGAAACACAGAACATCTTCTGAAACCAGTGACATTAACATGAGATTTACACAATTTCTGGACCATCAAAAAGCCCTGCAAAGTTAACAAAAATATTGAAGAAAAAATTGACTTAATAAAAAACTTCATATTTTAGCAACTGAGTTTAAAATATAACACAAATTGATTAACAGGTATTGTGCTTGAATATCATAAAATTACTAAAGGGTTAATATATAATTTTAAGTATTTTTCCAGTTGAAAGCAAAAGGTGAACTAGATAAAATTTAGCAGAAACTGCTACAACACAAATTTAAAACTATTTCAAAATAGCTATTTCAAAATTACATCCTCACTTTGTTATTTTTCAGACAGCCAAGCAATCATCAGAACATCTGTCTATCTTCTGTTCTAGTCACAATTACTGTAATTAACTAGGTTATTTTAAATTGATAAATAATATAAAGCTGAAGACATTTACAGGCAGACTGTTTCAAAGCAAACCCACTATCATCACCACCACCACTACAATTATGTATGCTCTAACTACACAGAAGTTCAAAGAATCCACATCTGAAGAAACTCCATGAAGTATTTTATGAGACACACATGCCATACCAAAAATAATGAATGGGCTGTAACAAGATATGAGGAAGTCATCCTGCCCAGTCTGAGGGTATTGTGACTTTATAAACCTTTGCTTGTTCCATAACTTTTCATTTTGCTTTGAAATAGATCAGACACTTCACCAGTAATTTTGAGCTGCTGATAGAGGCTATAAAGAACTGACAAATACAAGTCTGTCTCCCTCTACTGGGCCCAAACTCAGACCAGGATCTGAAATGTGAGAAACAGCCTAACTGTGAATAACATGACAAATTCTTGGTAAGAAATGTTTGCTTTCTCTTACTTAAGATGAGATAAAAAGTTGCGAAGTTAATTTCAGTGTTCTTCAGGTATGCCAAAGCACCAGATAGAAATTATTGAACCTCTGAGTTAAAAAACTGACCCAGACAAGGCTGCACCACACTGGCTCATGAGCAATGAGTGTGAAGCAATATGGGAATCTGCACACTGAAACTGCTATTGCCACAAACTGGACCAGGTTTGCTTGTCCTCTTTCTTTTGCTTTAAACATCCAGCACAAGCTCTACCCTGCTCTGAAAATGTGGCAATGAATCTTCCAGTTCCGTTTCATCTGGAAAGAATCCAGTTCATGCGCTCATTCTGCTCCACAACACAAGTCAAAGCCAAGTCAGCAAGGGCAAACTCAGGGATCTGCTTCAGAAGCCTTCCTCTAATCCAGACTAATGGGCTCTTAGAGAGGTGTCTGTAGAAAATATTCACAGATGAACACGCTCTGGACAAAGGTAATTGATGCTTTGAACTTGCTGTTGATGATCCTTTGATTTCAAATGAATATGTACGTGTAAACTACAAACTTCATTCTCAGAAGAGTTCTTAGAGAGATCTCTTCCTTCCAAATCAGACACAAATCCAAGGCAGCAATTGTGGGCTGTTTGATGCTTTGGTTCAACAGCACTCCATGGAGCTGAACAGGGCTTGCTCGACCCACTGGCAGGCAGAGTTTGGCAACACAAGGAACAGTTACACCACTGAAATGGCTACTGCAGCAGTTATTTCTTACTGCACCTGAGCTCTTACCATCAGCTGCTATCATCATCCTCACCAGAAGCTAATGAGCTCTATATTGGATTAATCTCTCCCAGGTTAAATTTCTTTTAATCCATAGAACAATTCGATCTCCTCATTTCCCACTCTGTCCTTTCGGGTTTGTTACATATTATAACCTCTCTTCTGCACACCAAACACTACTTGGCCATGAGACTATGCTGAGTCTGTTATTAAGACTCTCAACAATAAAAAAATCTGTGAACTCAGAGTAACTCCTACTTTCTTATAAAGTGATCTAAACCAGTCAGACTGAAGTTTCCAAGGGAAAAAAGCCCAACCATTAAGTAAAAACTTAGATGTTAACATCTCTGATAATTTTTAAAAATTCAGATGGCTAAACCCCTTGAAAGCAAAATGCATGATATGAGCAATGCTGATGTACACAGAACCTGCTACCAAGGAGACATACAAACAAAACTCAATAAAACCTAAATTAATACTTTCAAGTACTGATGGACGCGTGAGCTGAAGCTTCCCTTGCACCCAGACCAACTACACAGCACAGAACAATTTTTTTAAAAATGCACCCTTGTAAAATATTTCTTTACCAAGCAGGGAAGCTAAAACCTACCCAAGATTAAAACCCAACTGGAAAGTGTTTAGTTATAAGAAATGGTGGTTACTAGTCCATTAAAATAATTCAGAGAATTTTTTTTACACCCATAAATATATTCAATAAAGGCTGTGTTATGAACATGTGACATGGAATTCAACAGAAAGGAATAAAAGGAGTTCCATCTTTCATTAACTCTAATATTTGTTTAGAAGTGTCTCTCTGTTGACATTCAGAGAATGCAGGGAACTAACAATGTAGCTGGCTGTTAAATCTCTGCTATCTCTAGAACTGACAACATGGATGGCATAAGTTCCACCTGCTGGTTCAGGTTTCCAAACCTCTGACAGGGAACTTCATCACATCAAGGAAATTCTGCAGACTACTGAGGCTTCCCTCCCCCAGGCCCTGCCAGTTTCATGGTAACCAGAAGACCAGAAACTACTGAGAGTTGCTTTTTTATAGAAGTCAATGGAATACTTTTGTTTCACTGAAGAACTGAGAGACTTCTTCACCCTGCTGCTGCCAGATGAAGCCCAAGAGGAAACATGGCACTGAAACAGGAAAATTACTGTTAATACATTCAGGACTAAAATCAACTGGGCTCTCTTTAGCATATCCTCACACAAACAAAGGCCACTTCTATCTGCATTTATCAGCTGTCAGCAGCAGCTGTGTAAGAGATTTTAGATAGTCACTGAGGCTGTGCTGCAAATTAAACCAATTTACATCAAAGTTATAAATGCACCGTAGAATTGAGGAAGACATTCAGTTACAGTGTTTATTTAGTTGGCATGGAACTTTCTCTGTGCTCACTGGAACAGTAAGTCAGGCTAATGCTGCTGTTTGGGAGCCCCTGATTAAGTCTGTTTATTTAGTAGGGTAAAATCAAGAACAAAAAACAGGAGGAGCATTTTTCTGTCTACAAGTATTTCTGCTAACGTGAGAAACTAAAAATTATTTTTTCTTTCAGCTTTATTCAGTCACAGGCAAAACAGAGAGGTGAATGTGGTGAAGTATAAACCAAAATACAATAATTAAATTACAGTTTGTAAACAGAAAACCTGAGTTCACTAAGTGTGAAAGAGATTCACTAAATTAGGATCAGCACTGAAGAAAATAAGCATACAAAGCTCTGAAAACAGCTTGACCACTGTAAAGTTTTTCCTTTTTAGATGACTGGGAAAAAGCAAAGTAAGTATCACGCAAACACTTAATTCTTCTTTTCCTGAAACTTACCAATTGCACGTCGGAAGTTTTCCATCAGAACTTCTGTTTTCTTGATCTCAGTGGAATAGACCTCACTTCCAACCATAGGACAAAAAGGAACTTTGCTTCCCAGTTCCTGAGCAATAGCTAAAGCCAAAGCAGTCTTTAAATGGAAAAAAAAAAATAACAGACATTAATTTTGAAGAGAATTAAGAAACTATTCCTTTTGCACAAAGTTAACCTTCCTCATTGTATCACCTTCTACACATCAACTACCAATTTAATAGTAAGACTGTTCTGTCTGACATGTATTTCTCACATATAACAACCCTCCTCCCACACAGGTGACCTTGGCCAAAGACTTTAAAAAAACCCTGAAAACACAAAACTGGGCATTTGAACTTGACAGATGATACAGATGTGAAAAATAAATAAAAAGCATGGGGAAAAAAAATAAACCAAGCAAAAACTATTCTGGCTTTTAATATAAAAGTAACTGCTAAAATTTTTTCAGAGCCCTTGTTACCTATGTGTTTATTACCCTACAAGAGGTGGTTTCACCTTAAAGATGCTGAACACACCACTGGGTGCTGCCAGTGTCAATGACACCACAGAAGTAAAAATATTAATTAGAAAACTACATCAATACATTGACTGAAAACAAATTCAGGTATATGAAAACACTTTGTAACCACTATCCTAAACAATTTTGACAACAAATTAGAATAGATTTCGAAATACTCCATCTTGTAACAAAATAGAAAAATAATACCTTGCCAGTTCCAGGAGGTCCTGCCAACAGCACTGCTCTGCCAGCCATTTTTTTGCTTTTGATTAGCTCCACTATAACCCCACATGCCTGTAAGTTAAATAAATATTTATACTGTTAACACAAGTATGCTATAGTATCTTTTGTTTCAATGTCACTTAAAGTGTTTAGAAATAACAGGTTCACAAAAAGTAAAGATTTCAATTTCATGCACACAAAAAGAAAGACAAGATCAGGAAAATGTACTTTCTCAATCGTTTTATCTGACACAAACATTAAAAACCACAGAAAAGGAAACTCAATCTGTGAGCCCTTTTTCCTCTCGCAGTCCCAAGCAGAAACAGAGGTTTGAAAGTAAAGCAAGAAATGAATCTTCGCTGTCTGAGCCGCAGGTCCTCTTCAGACCTTTCACGGCCAGGCTGGATGAGGCTCCGATCAACCTGGTCCAGTGGGAGTTGTCCTTAAGATCCCTTCCAAACCAAACCAACCTGGCACTCTGACTTTATCCGGCCCCCGCACTGAAGCGGATGCTCCAAACCCCGTGTGCATCAAACGTGCTGACTTTGGGTCGGTTCCGATGCCTCTGGCACCCCAATTTCCACGCCGACACCCGGGAGACCGCCACCGTCCCTGCGCCAAGCGGGAGCAGAGCAAGTACGGCCCCGGCCGTCCCCATGGCGTCTCACAGGGCAGCAGCCACACGGAGGGCCCCAGGCACGACTCGCACTCGCTGCGGGGACTCGTCACACGCCCCGGCCCGGTTCGGCCCGGCCCCGCGCTCACCTCCCGCGCATTCTCCTGCCCCACGAGCCCGGCCCCCGCCGGCTTGGCGGCGCCGCTCTCGTCCAGCCCCAGCCCCTTGACATGGCTGTGGGCGGCGATGCGCTGGGTCTTCGAGGTGCTCTTCACCTCCTCGATCTTCATGGCGAGGCAGGGCAGGGCAGCGGCAGCTCGGGCCCGGCCGCCCCGCGCTCCTCGCACGCGGCCCGCGCGTTACCGGGGCTCCCAGCGCGCGCCGGCGCGCCCCGCCCCCGCCTCGCCATTGGCCCCCGCCACGGCGCTCTCGGTGCTGATTGGGCGCGGGGCCTGCCCGTCAGCCGCGGGGGCTCAGGGTTTTAGGGTCCGCCCGCCCGTTTCCGCGTGCGGCGCGCGCGGACGGTCCGGGTGGGCGCGGGCGCTGCGGAGGAGTAGGGCCGGGAAGGAGGGAGGCGGCGCAGTGGCTGTCCCTGGAGGCGCTCAGGGAAACGCTGGACGTGGCACTCGGTGCCAGGCTCTGGTTCGGAACGTGGTGACCCGTCATGGGCTGGACTCTGATCTTTTCCAACCTAAGTGGTTCTGCGATTCTCTGAATCGGCGAGGGCGGTTTGGAGAGAGGCGAGCGGAGCCCTGCTGGAGGCGGAACCAGCTCGTTCTTGCTCGCAGGTTTCTCGGCCCTGCAGCACTATAAGCACTTTATTTCTTTCTTTCTTTCTGCAATCCGATGTGGCGCTGGAGCCAGCGTGTGTCCTGCTGCGGGGCTGGGGGATGCTGGCTGTCCCTGCCTCGGTGCCCTGTCGCTTGCCCGCCCGCAGCCGCCGGCAGTGCGCCAGGAGCCCTGAGCCTTATCAAAACCTCGGCTGGCTTTAGCTCGCAAAAATAAGCTGAGGCTTTCCGAGGGTGTTTTCTAAAACTTTGTCAAAGATTCACAGAATCGTTAAGGTTGGAAGAGACTACTGGAGACCACCAAGTCCAACTCCCCTGCCAAGGAAAGCGGGGGTGGTGTCTCACCTGCCCGGTGCTGCTCACTATTTCCAGTGGTCAGTGAAACTGCACTAGAATAATTCTGTTCCACATCTTGGAAGCCTCCCTGTATGCATTTAAAGCTGTGACATGTGCTGCACCTACAGCACGTATTCCTTATGAGCTTGGAGCAATTGAAATGGGTAAAAACATTGCAGCTTCCCAGCAGGTCGTTCCATGGCCTCGCAGAAACATCCGCGTTTCCCAGGTCTGTGATGCCGCAGCCTGCAGGCTGTCACAGCTCCTGACTGGGGCTTGGTGGGAACTCTGCTGTGAGGCTTTAAAAGCTTGATATGGAGATCACTGACAGTGAAATTTTAGATGGGATCTGGGAGCCTGCAGTTCCAGTGAGTTCTCTTTGTTTGCAGGTGTTGTGATCTCTCCCACAAAAAAAGACAGGGGACTCTTCCCATAGATAGAGAGAGTTTTCTGTGATTATAAAGCCATGGCTGTGTCTGCGGTGTTTAAAGCCAGTGGATTAATGTGGTATGAGTCAGGACTGCTGTCTGGTGCCATCCTGGCTTGCCTGTGCACTGCCAGGGGAATTGCAAAAGCAGTCCTGTGACAGCACAAGCTCGGAGGGCTGTTTTAGGGAGGATGGGAGTTATGGTTCTGTTTGCAAAAGCCCAATGAAACATATACATGCTATTCATTCCCTCTTTGTTCAAGAGCGTCCATTAGTTTTGTTGTAAATGTAATTTGGCAAAGAAAAGACTTTGCTTATTGTTCCTTGGTTTTTCTGTTAATTGTTCTGTCAGTTTATATTTACATACTCTAGTTTAAATTTGTCATTACAATATAATTGCACACATGTGTGGTTGAGCACCTTTGTAAGGATATCCTGCTATACAACTGTGCAGCTAAGAATTTTTGACTAACGAATATGAGCTATTCTTTAAATAATTAGAAAAGTGTGTATGTCATTAGACTCTCTACATCCTCTCAGGGATATATTAGTCGCAGAATGCAAACACCTAATGGTAGTGAGCTGCAGACTTTTTCCTTTGTAAAAGAGCAAATATACAACTTTGATTTCTCCTGTGCATTAAACTGCCGCAAGTGCTGTGGGTAAGTCTGGTCAGAGTTCAAGTTTCTGCCAGTTCTGGAAGAATAATTAGCAAGTCTGGTAAGAGCTCTGAAGGCAGTGGTGTTGCTATCAAGGGGTTCAGGCTAGGTATGACCCTCCTTCTCAAAAGGGTGAAATACATAATAATTTGTTAACTTAGACTGAAACTTGTCCATATGGTCCATGTTATCTTGTTTGATGTTGCAACAAGACCTGGTTTTGAGATTATGGCATTTCAAAGTCTATTTAATAATATTTGCTTATTTATTTTTGGTGAAATTTAATATACAGGAATGTAGATGGTAGGAATAGAGAATTGCTGTTAATCTTCACTGTAACTTGGAGGAAGGATAGAAATATTCTATGTCTATAAAAATCAGATATGCTGTATAAGATTCTTTAACTTTGGAAATACTAATTAGGGATTTTTCCTGCTTAAAATGGATAAGAAACTGAGTGTTAATTGCTTGTCTACAGCAATAAGATGTCTCAAACTCAGAATTTAGAACCTAAAAGTTCTGTCTGCTAGTGACCATTGCTGTTCAGTAAATAAAATCTGCTGCCACAATGAAAGTACAATTTGAATATTGACCTGCAGAAAACGTGATTAAAATTATTTGGGTTTATGTTTATAGTAGAAGAGGATACCTCAATAGAAATCAAAGTAAAAAACAGTTTGCTGGATGAATGTAAGGCTGGCTTCTCCTCTTATTTGCTCACAGGTATTACTTAACTGTGCCATTGCCATTGCTATTGTATTGATTGTTTTACTCATTCCATATGCTCTTTGAGCATTGTCCTAAAGCTGCAGTTAAAGAGGGGCAAAAGAGGATATTCAGATGAGGGAAAATAAACAATAATCCTTTAGACCACACAGGATTAATTGTTTATTCCCCAGGAAGAGCAGAGTACAAGTGGAACTACTGTATACGTCTTTTATAGCCGGTGTCTTGTGTTGTGATACATCAGTACGAGGAAATATAAAACCTCAACTTTTACATGATTTTCTGTGATTTTTTTAAACTAGTTACTGTATTAGAGAGGGAGAAAAAAATAATTCAATTGCAAAGCATGAGTCTTCTTCCTCCTTTGTCCAGGCCATCAGATGGAACATAGGTCGGTTGTACAACCATCCTGCCCAGCTCATTCTACGGATGCTTTGAGTATAATTTAATATTTCACTAGCCAGCTAACCAGAAAAAATGTCACTGACAGTCTGAACTGTTATTCCCCAGGTTTAACCAACTCATTTTACCAAGGTTTCTTTTGCCCCCTGGTTTGAGGTCTTCTATTTGGCACAGACGTCATGCGATACCCGAGCTGGGAGCTGGAGACTTGAGGGCTGTTTTCCTAGACTAAATGTTTGAGGTTACAGGACGTAGCCTAGTTTCACATAAGCTTTCAAATTTCAGTGGGACATGCTGAATCCTGAAACTGTCAAATAGTGTATTATTTTTGGAGTGAGAGAGAGTATGTGTGTGTGTGTGTGAATGACCTTTACATTTTTACCCTATCCCAAAAGTCTGACTTCCTGCCCTTTCTCCCATGAGTCCATAAACTTTAGCATTAAAGTGAACATGTTTTAAGGAAGAAATTCCATACAGGAGAGAACAACTGGGATGGAGAATGGTTTATTTATGGGAAAACAAGGAAAACAGCTAAATGCTACAATTTTTTTGAGGGATATAGAAAAATCTGGAGAAGTTGGGATTCTCTCATTTTGCCAGGTTCCCCTCTCCCTCTTAGTAACACCGAGACCTTTGTGTAGGGGTGGGGAGTGATGGGGATAGTGGCCGTCTTGTTTTGTTCCCTGCAAAAGAAGCTGATTATTTTTTTACTCTTCAATGGAATAGGAGTGATGTGAACTACTGAATGCCACACCTTAACTTGCAAATTTGTAATTAATTTTAAAACTTTGTAAGCTAACAGAATGGACCTTTCTAAATGCTGAATAAAAGTGCTTATGTCTGTCTTTATCGTATTTCTTCTTTAATATTGGTGATTGAAGTTATTCATTTCACAGGCACAATGTGCACTCTAATATTTCTTCAAGTGATATGTGGCAAAATCAGATCCACAGGCTTTAAAACCCTGGAGACAGAGGTATGAGCTCAGTGGTAATAACAAAGGTGTAGGCACCGAGGTTTTTTTTCTTCCCTCTACAGAAGGAAGGACTTCACTGTTTGCTTCCCTATCTAGAAAGTTACAAATCTTTTCTGTGTGTAAAGGGATAAAATTAAACCTCCATTTCTACTCCTCCTTCTTGCAGGTCACTCAGGAGTAAAAGAAGGGCCAATATCGTTATGTGAGGAGTGGAATGAAAGCCATTTTCCTGCAGTTTTATCTTCCTTCCTTAGCTATCCTTAACAGAGAGAATTATCATTTTTTCATCCCGTAAGTTCTACCCAGTATCCCTCTAAATTCTGGCTGAGCAAAATCCATCTCTTTGTTAAGCTGGCAGACCAAAATGGATCTCAGGTAAACCCTGCCGTGGCCTCTTACACTGTGAGTATTGAAATGGGACCTCCTTGCCCTCATTGCCAGCTTTCTCAAGACTTGTAGAAAGTTTTAGACCTTTCTACATTGTCAATGCTTGTTGAAAAACAGCTGTTATTTTAGATGTTTCTGGAGGATTTCTGGATACCTTTTCTGGTTGAGAATCAGACCTTTTCCCTCTTCCTTCTGAACTCATCTAATAATGCTAAAAGAAAAGAATTAAAGGGTAGGTTATATGATACAGGGATATCTGTGTGGATTCTAACTTTTTAGAGCCTTATGGGAATTGATGTAAACTTTCCCTTCCCTTTGCAAGTGCATATTGATGTAACAGATTCAGCACAAGGAAGTGTATATGAGCCTAATGATTTAACAGGAAACTATTCAAAGCCTGGGAACTTGGTCTGAAAAGTGACATTATGCTTAATTTGGCTCCCATGACAGAGATTCCATCAGGCTGAACTATTCTGCTTGAGAAGTTGATTAGCTAGGCTAGCTCAGTATTCCTTGTGAGTTCATGTCTTTCCTTCAGGGAGACAGTTGTCTCTCAAATAGCACTGAGTGCTAGGAAGAAATGCAGTTTTTTCCCCTTTTTCATTTGAGTCATTGATTCTGTCATCTTGACTTCCATGTGTTTTGGAAGGAGGAGTAATTTGCATCCAGCTTTAAACCAAACTCTTGTATTGAAAGTGTTGATATATAAAGCAAATTTCTTTGTAGGAAAAAACCTGGAGTTTGGAGTCAAAGCCTAAAAACCAAATCCATGATGTTGGCAGTAGCCTTAGGCAAGTCATTTTACACTCCTGGCTCATTCATTAGTTATTAAAATGTGAATGTTATTACTGTGAGCAATATGTATTACTGCATGGAGTGAGTAGAAAAGTAAATGCCCTGCTCTCAAAGAAAAAAAAAAAAAGAATATAGAACAAGTCTAGTCTACTTTGACACCTGTGGGAAGTCCGTGGCACAGTCGTGGTTTCTTGGCTTGTAAAGAGCTGTAATCATTTGAAGAGGTACTTTGGGCTCCTTAGTCACTGTTGAAATGCCGAGCACACGTGTTAAGCTTTATCCTGTAGAGCATTTATCTCCCGGTAATCTGTAAAGTGAAGTGACTTAAATCAGTGAAGGAATCACGCCCTTAGCCTCGGAAATGCCCTCAGCCTTCCCCAATGTTCATCTTGTCTCTTTTGGTGGTGGTAGCGGTGGTTACCAGGGGATCTGTTCTTCACTGTTAATAAATTTGGATACTTAATTCATTAAGGATATGATTTTTAAAGCAGCATTTTACCTAACTTAAATATCCCTTTACAGGAAAATTAATTATGCAAGCCTCGAATTTATTAAGTGTAAGGAGAATAATTGATCCAAACGTGACCTGCTTCTTCACGTGGGTTTGCAATGTCCATGTGACTTCGAAATCAAACGTGGTCACCACAGTTCCAGCAGCACCGGGGTGTGCTTGGGGACAGAATGGAGGGGGTGATGTGACAGCGTGTTTAAGCAGCCCTGAAGTGTTTAATTAGCGTGGGCGAGCTGTGAGCGAAGGTGCGGATGCTCAGGGTAAATCCCATGCCCCCTTCCCAGGGCCGCCGGCTGCCGGCCCTCCCTCAGGCCGGGCGCGCACCGGGGAGGAGGGGGGCCCAGTGATGGGCACTGAGGTAACCTGCTGAAATTGCCTCTCCGTGCAGGGGTGTCTGCTAGGGGCAGAGAGGTGAGCTGGCTATGTGCCGGGCCGCTGCTTCTCATCCCCGGCCGGGAGCGGACGAACCGCGCCGGCTCCGAGCTGCCCTGCCCGGCGCTGGCCCTGCGCACCGGCCCCCGGCGGGCGGAACGGCGGCGGCGGGGCCCGCGTTGCCGCAGGGGCGCTGTAGGGACGGACCGGGCGGGTGCAGCGCCGCCATGGCCGCCCGCGTCCTGAACGTGAATGTGGGAGTGCTGGGCCACATCGACAGCGGGAAGACGGCGCTGGCGCGGGCGCTCAGCACCACCGGCTCTACCGCCGCCTTCGACCGGGCGCCGCAGAGCCGCGCGCGGGGCATCACGCTGGACCTGGGCTTCTCCTGCCTGCGCACCGCGCTGCCGCCGCAGCTCGGCCCGGGGCCCGGCGAGCTGCAGCTCACGCTGGTGGACTGCCCGGGGCACGCCTCCCTCATCCGCACCATCATCGGCGGTAAGGGGGGCGCAGGGGGGCCGCCCCGGCCCGCCCCGGTGGCTGTCGTGCCCGTGTAGGGGGCTGCGCCCGCCCGTGTCCGTGGTGGGAGCGGGGCCGCTGGAGCCGGCGTCTCCGGCTGTGCCCAAACCCCGGGGACGGGGCGAGACAGGTTTTTCACGGACCTATGACTTTGCTACGCTTGCTCGTAGTTGCTCTTCAAATAAAAAAAAACCTGTGCTCATAGGAAAGCACTTTGTACATGTGAGTTCTTGGAGTGCTGTTTGGGTGGTCAGGTGTGCTCAGCTTTCATACGCTTACTAGAAAAAAAGCTGTATTTGTTGTGTATGGAGGCTTATTAACGGCATCGAACAGCTCTATAAATTGCTGTTTTCTTGCCTGTTAAAGCTGTCAGAGTTTGACGCTGTCTGTAGTTGAGAGCTGTGATGTAGCTGCTGGACGTGCCCGTGTTGTCTTGGAGGACTGCAGAGTTGTAATGTGATAATTTTAGGCTTAGAAATAGTTTTGTGGATTTTGGTAACTCTTCATTTTAGTCTTCATAGACTATGTCAGAAGGTTAATTTGATTTGCATTAGGACTCATTTTAAATTAGCTCACCTTGCTCTGTCTCCTCTGGAGTGCCGCCAGGTGGTCGGTGCTGGGCTGAGGAGAGCATGGAGTCACCGCTGCAGGAGCTGTGAACAGCCACAGGCCGCTGCGACAGGGGATCCTCCTGCAAGTTCAGTTCCTCTGCCAGGCTCTCTTTAATAACAGCTTGGTGCTTGTTTGGTAGGACAATGTTTCTTGGCTAGACTGAGGTTCAGGCTGAGTTATTTGTCACTGTGTGGGAATTTAACCCCCTTTTGAACAATTGTGCTGTTTGTAAGTTGCGTTAGTGGTAACGGTGTTGTATTGTTTGCACTTCTTGTGGGAGGATAATAAATATTTACTTATTTGTCAGTTTCAGCAGCAGTAAAACGCTCTGTTTCAGCAATGTGTGCTCCACAGCTGCAGGGGAGGATGGCCGTGTGCTTAATTCCAGAAACCTGCGGTCTTGTGCTCTTCTCTTGTACTTGGCAATCCCTTATTATTCTTTAGTAATTGTAAGCACCTGATTATCTTCTAAAGAGCAGAGTTGACTTTGGCAGATGTTTCTTGGATGTACTGAAGAGTCACTTGTAGTCAGACATTCCTTTCTGCCAGCAGCAGCAACTAATCTGAATGGCGTGAACTTTCTCATGAAGGGGACGTGGGAAAACTTAGAGATCAGCTTTAACCAGCTTTGTTTTTCAGTAACTTTAATACTTATTTGGAGTGGTTGTTTGATACACGGACTTCTCATTGCTTTCTGCTATTTTTATGAAGATCTTCAAAGTGTTTAGCCACAGCTGAATAAGTTATTCAGATTTGCCTATTGGTAGGCTGTGCAGGGAGAAGGAAGGCATGGATGGGATGAGATGATGATAGTTTCCTTCCCAGCAAAAATAATTTTTACAGATGGTAATTCAGACACATACGCACATCAAACTTGCTTAGTTCCAGTTATACCATGTTATGTATTTTACTTCAGTAAAATAGTTGATTAGTGTGATTTACTGCAATTCTGTGTTAAGAAAGGGTTGTGGAGGGAAAATGCAGTATTGTGTTAATAGTTTGAAGAACTAGGAACTTCAGTTTTCTGCTTGATAATAGACGTACCTCGATAGTGGATGCTTTTTTAGCCTTTTGTTACTACCAGGTTTGAAAGGTGAAACCTTGATGATAAAACCTGATCTGTGCCTGTGGGACTATTTAGGTGCTTACAGGTTCGGTGTGGTTTGGTGAAACTCAAACTGAAGTGTAGCATGTCCTGTGTAACAGGATACATTCTGTGGTGTTCATGTGTGTTTCATCACTTCAGGAATGGAAAGTGAGTCCTCCCAGATAATGGTATTGAAAAATTTAGGTTATTTTCATCTACTTCCTCATTACTAAGCATTAAGGGTTCACCATTCCAAACATTTTCTCTGCAACCAGGAATGCCTCTACCCTTTTCCTTTTGATGGAATCTGTGATTTCCCTGTTACTACCCGTTTTCTCTATATATGGTTTTTCAGTAAGACATAAGTGCAAAGTACTTTATCTGGTGTTTATTCTGCGCCTCAGATTTCCCATACCTCTTTAAAATATCACTGTTCTGAATTGAAATCCTGGGGTAGCTACAGGTGGAAGTTGACCTGCAGAAAAACTGGAATGCCTGTGGGCAAGGGTGCTGGATGTGAGGATTTGGAAGGTGGAGTGGCAGCAGAGATGAGAGGGCTGCTTCAGAACTCTGGCAGTCATGTGCATGCAGGGTTTGCAGGAGAAGCTATTGCTGTGAAAATGTTATTGCATCTTCTTGTTTGCAGTTCTCTTTTTTCACTGAAGGTGGGATAAAGTAGTTGGCTTCCCCTTGAGTGCTCCCAGCTCACGGTCTGCTGTGGTAGGGTAGCACCAGCATTGTTCAGTCAGGTCTCCTGTGAGGTGAGGAGCACAAGAGTTTCCTTCTGAGGAGTCACCTTCTGCCTCTTCTCTTCCAAAGTGCCATTTTCACCAGTGGTGTACCAGGTTATCTGTCTCTTGTAACTGTCATCTGTGCTCCCAGAGTGCTCTAAGAGTTAATTCCTTTGCTGTACAAAGCTGATAAATCATCTCACAGGTTAAATGTTACTGTTTACCACTCTTTAACATATTTCTGTATGTAGCTAATTCCTGAGGTGGATTTTTTTCGTGTCAGAATCTAGTATTGCGTTTTTGTCATGCTGTGCCACGTAGTGCTTGACCTTGTGAGTACTTCTCACAGTCACTCACAAGATGCTTGTTCAGACACAATACCTTAGGATTAAATGAATGCAGAATATTTGAGCAGTAACCAATTGGAATGAAAAATAGAAGTCGTATTTCATTCTGTGTGGCTACATTTTTCTTGCAAAGCTTGTCCTTGAAAACAAAACATATCAAATGTTAAATCAAAAGTGTTTTGTTTTGGGTGGGTTTTTTGGTGCTTTTGGTTTTTTTTAACCTGCATGCTGGGAATGAGAAATGTTGCAGACAGTTTCACCCAAGATGTTTTCTTTAAGTTTTAGATGGAAGGTGATAGTCAAGGTTGGAATGGAATAAGTAATAGTCACTTGGTGTACTTCATCATGCCTTTCACTTGTATTCAAACCATACTGGTTTATATTCTCCTGATGCTCGTGTGTGTGTGTGTGGCAGGAAGGCATTAAAGATATTGTGGGTAGCTGTATGGCTTGGACTGTGCTGTGTATTTCTGTCTTACTCTTTCAAACAATAAGAACAGGCCTCTTTATTTTAAAACACAGTTTCAGACTTTTCCTGTGCTTCAGCAGGATCTTGTCTCGAGCAAGGCAACAAAACCAGTATTTTCAGCCATTTGTGTCTGACTTGTGCCAAGCAGTGAGAAACACCCAGATCAGCCTTCCACTTTGGTTTGTGCACTGAAGGAATGACTGCAAGATGCAGGACTAATATTTTTTGTCACTACTGCATTCTTCTGTTGCTGTAGAGATTTATGGTGGTATTTCTGGTAAAATTTCACACTGAGATGGGGTAGTTTCTGTCACAGCACTATGGGGTTTTTTTAAGCTTCTGTTCTTTTGTTAATGTTCGGCTCCTCATCTTCCACAAAGCTGATGTTAATGTCATTGAAATAAGAGTTGCTTTTGCATTTGTTTGTTGCAGACCTGTGCACCAGTAGGGTCTGGAATAGTTTCTCAAATGAGTTCAGCAGGAAGGGATGCCTGCAGAGAGGTTAGACAAGTTAATCTGCCAGACGAAATTCAATCCCCATATTTCATTTTAAGACCACTTTGCGTAGCAAAGTAGTTTAAGCAGTAGCAGATTTTTTCCTTGCTGATGGTTAATTTCATGCCCTACAAAGGGTCAGCACACTAATATAGGAGAACATGATTACCTCATCCCAACTTCCCCCACACAGGCAGCCAAGGGTTAGTGAGTGTTTGCTTTAGGTGAGCTGTTGTTGGATGCCCTTTATCTGTTTGATTTTGAGATGGGTCCTCAAAACAACTTCTAAATCAGAAAATTGTATTTTTTTTCCCTATGAAGTTCAAAAGACAAAGTATCCTTATAGGGTTTTAATTGGAAAGCTACCGCTTGACCCTGGTTGTTTAAACCTGGGCTGGGGGGAACTCTGACAAACTTGTAGTTTTGTAATCCTTGTGCCTGTCTGAACCTTTGACCTTTTTACTTTATAACTAGAACTTCATTGTCACCATTTGTCCCTGCAGTTCCTTTCAAAGCAGACTGCCTTGCAAGTGTCTGTTTCCACTTTGCTGCTGTGTTCAGCTAAGGAAGGGTATTAATTCATACCTGATACATTGGAGGGGCCAGGACTTTTGAACTTGCACTAGAGCTTGGAGAGGGGGAAATGAGCATAGCAAAAGCATGTCTTGCTGATGCAAATGAGTGCAATGAAAACAGGCTTGGGAGATCAAGGGAAATGTGTTCTTGCTACCAGCATTCAAATTCAGTCAGATGCAGATTATTTGTCAGGTTAACATATCACAAAAAATCCCCACCTTTTATCACAGATTAGTTGTTTTGCTGCGTTATAAGCTTTTGAGAGGATTTGTAAACTCGGGGTTACCTTTGCCATGAAAACACCCTTCTGTCAATGTGAGCTTGTGTTTGTTGAGATCTTTGTGAAGATGTGACAGTTCTTGGTTTTTTTTTTTCTATTCTTGGTGAGTGAGCAAGTAGAGTTTTATAGTTGTAGATGTATATGTGGATGACTTGCTGTTGAGTACAGATGTTGAATGAAGGGAAACCTCTGGAGGGAAAGAGTGCCTTGTATTTAGTGGATATCAATCTATTCAGAGAGGAGTCACCAGAGAGCCTTGAGATCTTTGGCTGACAGTTGGAAGTAACATAATGAACCCTGTTCTGGTGGAAAAATACAAAATTAACATACAGCTCTTGTGTAATGTAATTTCTGTCCACAAATCTGGATGTTGTGGCTGATGTTATGGAAGTACTTGTTAAGGGACTTCAGCTAGCACTAGTGGGAATGTTTTCTAAAACCTATTAGACTCTTTGGGTTCATGGTGCTTGTGAATTGCTGACACTGCTTTGTATTAACATTTCAAATAAACTTTATTTCTGTAAATGAAATTGAAAGAGTGTCTTTTTTTTTAGTCACTATAATTTAGCTGGTGCCAGATACTTGTCTGACAACATGAAGGAGTATTTTTATTGACATTTTAAAGTGAAAGCCACTTTTTAAAAAATTATTTTTAATTAAGGAGCTATGCATGGAGAAGGGCAACCAGGATAAAAACTTTGCGTGGTCTACACAACCCTGGAAATGGAACTTTGTCTCCTGGATGTTGCAGTGCACAAGAGGGCAGTGTTTGCTTGCATTGTAGAATCTTAGGGATAAGTACTGGGGTAACAGGTCAGCCTGGGGGGAGTGACCTCACTGTGAATCGAAACAGAATTAAGGACACGATTTGGAACACAACTCCGGGTTAATTTTCTCATTCTTAAAGAAAACATCCTCTGTTTTAAGGAAGGTTAGTCTTATTTCATCTGTAATTTGGGTTGTGCTTTTTATACCTCAAGCAATAAAAACGTGTGGGGTGTTGTTTTACACATGACACAAGACACAGGTAACAGGTGAGAAAAAACAACTGGTTTGATGTAGGAACCATGGAATTTAGTGCACAAGTCTTTTATTTCCTTCCTCATTTCCCCATGATTTTAATAACTGGGTAAAAGGAGGCTAGTTGTACTAAATCTGCTCTGAACCACTACTGTGTGAAATAGGATTTGTTCTGTGGTGTTGGGTAGAATGAAACTTGAGGGGGGAAGGTGTATCAGGGCTCTTAAAAATAGAGGTCTTGTGGAGTTTTTATCTGTCTATATCATAACTGTAATAACTCTTAACTTTCTATGTATTGCATGACTTCTTGTTCTTGTGGGTTTTTGTAATGATGTGACTGTGGGACTGCTGCTATTATTTCTGTTCTATGCCCTTTTCTGCAATTTTGACTTGAAGCTGATTTCACTGTAAAAGTTGCATGTTCAACAACTTCCTAAACTTACACAACAACTCTTAAGCAATATTAGAGACTGAAGCAGGAGGAGTCTTCTGTTCATTTTCTGGATCAAATAGTCTCAAGGAGCAAGAGACCCATTGTCTTCTGATAGCAAAAGTTACCGTGAATAATCAGATTCTCTTCTGCTTCTTCTTAGAATCCTGTCAGAAATGTACTGGTTTCTGTGTGAGGTTTAAAAAATAAAAATAATTGTGCATTTCATGTTTGGAAGATGTGATTTATAATGGAATTCTCAATCTAAATTATAGATTTTAACCAGGAGTAGTTGTATTGAAATGTGTTTCAATGGGAGTTTGTTCCTTGCTAATATATGACAATTTTTTTCTACAAAGCTTCTGAGTGGTTGTGTTTGTTTGCTTGTATACAACAAAACTGTGCTATTTGACACAAAACCATGACAGCTTCTCAGGAAAACTTAATAACCAAGCACTGTAATTATGCTGTTCAAGTCTGCTTGATCATTTTTCCTATTGGTTTTAAACCAGAATTTCTTTGTTCTAGCATACTGGGTGCAAGCATTCATCACATAACCACTTTTCACTTTTGCTTCATGTTTATTCTTGATTTAAATTATTTTGTAAGCTGTTCAGAAGAGCAGGGAAGCTTTAATCAATTTTTAGATGCTTTAAAATATTAGCTAATGTAGTGAAGTATTGTAAATAACTGCATAAAATCTAGAACAACTTACTGTAAAATATGGAGCATGTTTATAGTTAAAATTACCCTTGTCAGAGTAAATTTGAAGCACATTTTTCAAAGTAGCATTTTTACTGATGATGGATATGCTTGCTTGCTAAATAGTACAATTGAGCAACTCAGTGATCTGCTAATTGAAAATCTGCTAATCGACAAACCAGCCTTATAAGATTCTACTGTATTGGTTCTGCATCTTCATTTAGAAGTTGTCTTCAATTAGAAGATGCTACATATAAGCAGAATGATATGTTGCTTATGTATAAACCTATTTTTAATAGCTGGTTAGCTTGATGGAGCCATGAACTGCATTTCCTTAATATATTTGTTTTGGGGTTTTTGTACTTAGAATAATACATGTTTTTGCACGGCTGTTGTAAAGTACTGTTTATGAAAACCCCTGTGAAAACAAAATGTGGATGGAAGAATTGAGGTTATAATTGTAAAGCAGATGTGCAGCTGATCTCACTAAGTGGGCAAACCAAACCTGCACGCTGTCATTGCTGAAGTCCATTAAGTGTAACAAAAAGTTGTTTTTCCTTGTGACAGTGAGTTGTTTTCTGTCTGGGAGCCCTAAGGTTAGCCTGGCAAGTGAAGGGCAAGGACAGCTGTTTTGCAGTGGTAATTTCCAGCTGGATTCTTGAACACCTTGTGTTCTGTGGGTCACAGCTGATCATGGGGTAAAACTGAGTAAAAATTACCCTTGTGAGCTTCAGCAAAGAGACTCAAACAGCTCGCATGATTGCAGAGATACTGTGCATTCTGTGAGAAAATATTCCTTGTGCTATCTGTGAAATTCAGATTAGGTAGCTGTTCTGAAGTGCTTCCTTTAAACTATTTGCTTCCAGAAAGTGTTGCAAGCTAAGTAAATACCAATAATTCTTATTTCCTATCTCCTTATCAATTATTTTACCAAAATGTTCTCATGCAGTTTATCTAATCTCTTCAAGTGAACATGAAATGGTTAGTGTTGGCTTCCAAATTGAATGACAATCTCAGTTTCAAACTTAGGCTGATTAATCCTACATTAGATTGTAATTATCAGCATTACGAACACTAGGAGTAGTTGGGACCAGACAGACAATAATAAATATGTATTTATGTGTAATGTAGCAGCAGAAGGAATTGGTGGATGGAGAGGAAATGGAATAGACAGGGTAGCTTAAATAAAAATGAAGAAATTGTATTCAAGAGCATCATGAGGTAAAGTATGATAAGGGGGAATAAAAATTGATGTTTGAATTTTAAGATTTATATTGATCTGGGTAGAAATCCAGGCTCCCTCACCTGAGGCTCTAGAGAAGAGTTGATTCATTTGGGCTTATGGTTTTGTTGAGAAACTCCTTTCTTACTTCATATTATAGATGGGATGATGGTGATGACTCTTTTGTCCACTGCAGATCTGTTTTTTTTCTGCAGTACTGGAAAAATGAATTTAATATTGTTGCCTGTAGCACTTTGTTGTCTTTTGTGTTTACATTTTCCTTTGTTTTCTGTCTTATTTGGGATGCAATGTACGATTGGCATATGACAGTAAGCTGGTATTCTTGGATCTCAGGAGCTCTTTTTAGTTGTTAAACTTTGCCTTAATTTTTTTTCGGCCAAGTTTTATCTGTCTTGTTTCCATTAAATGCATTGTATAACAGGTGAACATGCTTTAGATATGATTCCCCTGTATATGTAAAATTTGAAATGGTCTTGAAGAACCTGTTGGGTAAAAAAAAAAGCTATAGAAGTGTTTGAGAGTTGTTGATAGAACTATCATATCGTATTAATAAGGATAGGCATAGGAAATGGGTTTTTTTTGTCATAGGTGTTTATTTATGCTTGAATTTACTTCTCTTATTTTAAAAACTAGCCTTTCAGCAGTATTGCTTTGGGGAAGAAAGTTTTCCAAAATATGCAAAAACTGCATTTCAGAGAAAAAAACAAAATTGTAGCTTTCTTTTTTAGGATCCAGAAGAGGGGGAGGGAAAATGGTTTCCTTGTATTTGACTGTGCTGTTGGATGGAAGACAAAGCTCAGTCTCTCTTGCTGACTAATGTCATCATCAAGGCATTTTTTTCTCCCACAGAGCAGTTTTGTCTCCATTGAGACCCCCACAGCCATTGGCAAGACCATGGCCCGAGATTAAATCTCACGCTTGGGTGAAATTCTAATGACTGTAATTGTTTCCTCTTTTTAAGTCTGTGGTCCCTTCATCAAAGAGTGGTGTGGAAATTATGCATTTATGTTGTAAAGAGAGAGGTCATGATTACCTGAACCTGTGGTTGACTTGGGGGATCGTGTGTCGTGTTCTGGCAGTGGTTATCCACGCTGACATTGCAGCGCGTGAGACGATTCAGGGAGATGCAGAGAGCTGCTGTGGCACAGCTCTGGGCTGTCACTTCGGGTGAGCCTGGCAGCTCCGGTGTGCTGTCACCTGCTGGGACAGGAGGCATGTAAATGTGGGCTGAGGGAGTTTCTGTGAACGATGCCCTGCAAAGGGCTTGGGACTCATCAGCAAGTGCCGCTGTTAACCCTCGCAGGGCTTACTGCAGGTGTTCAGCGCCTTGAAGGACAGCACCGGTGTGGTGGGGCTGGTTGGGATATGCAAAGAATTGCAGATAACTTTGTAGAGATAGATTGCCCCATCCTACGAAAATTGGGATGTACGTGTGCAGCAGTGTTGCTGTGTGATGGAAAGATTCACATAAGTATTTTGTGTTCTTTGGCTTTAATGTGCAGTTCTGTATGTATACAATTTTGGGGACTGTACTGTGCCCTAACTCTGAAGATTTATGAAAAAAATGAACTGTACATTAATTAGAAAACATTTTGAGCTTGTACTCTAATTTAGCAAGTATCCTTTAAAGACGTCAAAAGATCTGACTTAGACACATTCTATCTAAGAATAAGGAAAATGGTTCAAATAGTACCTAATTTTAGGTGCCTAGGTTGCATTTAAAGACTAAAGAAATCCCAAAACATCATTCTTAAAAGCATTCACCATTAGAATCTTTCCCTGATCTCTGAAATGATGAATATTCAGTTTAGAGTATTAAAAAGTTTATCAAGAAAAAGCCACCAAGTGTCAGCAGTACTGTTTACCTAAGGGACCAGCTTTGGGCATTTGACACTGAACCTGGCCCCTGTCTGGCTTCAAATTATATGATAATATGCCTAATTTAAAAAAATCCTTAAAGCCTGAAAAGCAGGTTTTTACACTGAAATTACATCTGTTTGTTTATATGTATATAAATAAAAGAAATAATAAAACCATTGAAATAATAGTTAATATTTATTATTCTGTATGGCTAAAAATTCAAAAGTCACAGGTCAGGCACCCCGATAAGATTTTTTTAAGGATGTAATTTTGTTCTTTGGATTTGCTTGCTGTTTGATAGATTTTCAGCCTGTGGGAGGGGCCATAATGAGTATTTTTTTCTCTGAGTGGATATTTCACCTTACTAACAGCTGAGATGCTCCCATTACTTCAAGTGCTGTGATGAAGTTGTGGTGCCCATGTGTTTGTAGTTCAGCTCTCCATTTACTCTGGTGTGTTTTGCCATATCCAGCAGTGGAGGCTTTTTCTGTCTAAAACTGGTGTTGAACTGAAGTCTCTTGTGGAACAGATTAACCTGTCTGTGGTGCTGCAGAGTGCTTTTAAAGGAAGTAAAAAAAAAAAAAAAAAAAAGAAGTATATTTGGTTAAATTGAACTGCACCAAACTTGTACAGAGAAAATACTTTTCTGGTTAAGGGAACAAAAGAGTTTGAACTGAAGCTAAATTCTATTTTTAAAAAACCCAAAACAAGTGACTGAAAATTCAGTCTTTACAGAAAGTTTGTTTGAGGTGTTTTCATTACTGAACTGTGTTCACTAACAAATTATGTGGAGGCAGGTGTATGGTATTTTTCATTGTATGTCCCTAAATGTGCTTTTAATTTTATTTTTAACTTTATATACAGTATAATATAGTTGATTATTCTACTAATATCCAGCGCTGCTTAATGTGGTTGAATGTTTTCTTTGTTGTAACTTAAAGCCAAACAAATCAAAGTGAAGATAAATTTAGCTGTCTGTTTCCTTACTTACCCTGCACCAAGAAACCAGGGAGTCCTAAACCTACTGTGTAAAAGAATGCTGTTTTTTTAAGACTTGCTGTCAAATTGATGCAGTGGATGAAAGTTATTTTGGTCACTGTACTTTTTTCTTTTTCCTTTGCATTGTCAAGATATTTATTTTTGTCTCATTAAGAAAATCGTGGAGTGTAGCTAGGAATAGACTAGATCACATAGAAAGTGATGTCAGGTTTATGGAATTTGTTGTTATGTTCTTGCATATAATTGAGTCAATCCTAGGTAAAACCAGAAATTAGTAATGTGAAATTTAAATTAGTTGACAGTATCCTTTCAAGGCTTGTGTACTGTTTTAAATTTTTTTGCAGTAATTTATGAGCTCTTATAAAAACAGCTGGGACAAAATTACAAGAATGTTTGAGGTGAAGCTGCCTAATACTTATTTTAGTAGCATATGATAATTTCCCTTTCTGATGGAGAACTAAAAGTTTTGTAGCATCTCAAGTGCACCTGTATTAACTGTTTTTATTGGATGCTGAAAATTTTCAGGATGACATGATGAAATCCTCAAAATGCACTCATTTTGGGGATGTCGTTATTCTATTTAGAAGCTTTATGTAAAAGAGTTGTAATTTTGTCCCAGTTCCTCTTCATGCACTGTTTGTTCAGAAATAGGATAAATAAGTTCTGATTATCAGAGTCTGAACTGATGTTGGAGTCTGATGTTCTCTAACAACAGCAAACTAATTTTTGGGTCAGAAGCACAATTGCACAATATAGATGCAGTAAAAGCAGCCACAGTGAGCTCAGCTGCAAGAAGCTGTGTGTGAGAACTTATCATAAGAGTAGAGTTGTGTGGTTAAGTTGTGATGGAAATACGGAATGTTTGGGCATGGTCTATAGGTGGCAATTGTGATTTTGTAGTAGGTCAGCAAAATATCAAGCCAGTTTTTCAAAACGAAATACATTTTGGAAAATGTTTTTCTGCTAAGTGGTAACAATCATTGTAAAATACTTTTAGATGAGTTGTAATCTGTCTGTCTATTTCTGTTAGCTCTGAGCACCCAAAAAAATGGAGCTTTAATCACCAATGCTGTGTTCTTTCTTGGTGATTTCAGCATTTCGTTAAGGAGTGATTAGTGCTCTTCAATTATGCATTCATTTACCTTAGTGATGCATTTACAGTTAGAGATAGTGTTGGTTTATTGAATTTGGCGGATGCTGAGCAGTTTCAGCAGATTTTTTTTTCTTGCCATATAAGAACTGAAAAAAATCAGTAGAGAGGCATTTACAACTTTGGCATAATTTTAAATTATAATCTTACTGGATTTTTAGGGGGAAACAAAAAAAAAAAGAAAAAATGAGGCGTGGTTGTTTTTTGTTTTGGTTTCATTGCTGTTGTTTTCTTTTTTCCCACCACTTTGGACTTTTAGAATTCCTTTCTGAAGTCCATTTCCGTAGGCTTTGTCTGCAGAACATCAGTGGTTCATGGTGTGCCTCTTTTAGCTACAGGGGAATAAGCTCTGTAGCAGGCTGGTGTGGAAGCTTGCATTTAGAATAGATTTTTCTCTATGTTCATAAGCTGGCAGTTCCAGCAATGAATTAAAAGCTCTTAATTTCTTAAGGGGTGTCAAAGAAGAAGGAAAAGAGGAGGGACAATGTGAAATGGGATTGAAAGCCAATTTCTTGAAGTTTAGGTGGTGTCCTTGCCTGTATGAATAAGAGGGAGAAGAAAAGGCTCCTGATATTTTAAAAAACTGCCCTTGTTTGTTTTGTATCATAAGTGGGGTTAAATTTAAGTGGGCACTGTGGGACTGAGAGTTACAGTGGTTTGTGACAGGAGGAGTTGGGTTGCTGATAACCCACATTGCTTCATTTCTGTTTGTTTCATGTTTTCTGTTTCCGTGTTTTAAAGTCTGATGGCTTTGCTTTCTGATTTAGCAGTATCCAAGGCTGAGCTCCAGTTTATTCACACAGCTGCAGGGAGACAGGCTTCTCTGCCTGCCCAGTGCTGCTGCAGAGGGAAGAGATTGGTGCTGCTCTCTTGGGACTGAAAACTTCAAAGCTTTCATTTTGCTGGTAAAGCCCTTCCTAAAACTTGCGTATTTTGAGATGTTGTGATTCAATTTTCCATGTAGCAACAGAATCTAGGTCCTGGAGGGAGGCAAATCTTCTCATTGTACATTGAATTCTTGTTTTTCTGAGTAAGAAAACATTAGCTGTGTTTAAAACATGGTGACTACAGATGAGAAAACTGTTTTAAAAACTTTTTTTCCTGAACTCTTGTGGTGTTTCAAGTCTCTCTCCAGCCCCAAGGAGTAGCTTGCTTTTAACAGGACACTAGAAGTAAAAAGCATATAAACAAATGCTATTATTACTTCATTAAGGGAGGAAAAAAATTAAATATCCATTTCTATGATTATTTGATTTTTTTCTTCTATGTACACCAGTCATTAGACAATTTCATTTTATGTACTTACATACCTTTTTCATCTTTATACACTTTATTTCAATGTTATATTTTTACAAAATGGCAAGATAATTATTTCCTCAAAAGCAAATTAACTATGACATTTTAAACATAATTAATAAAAATAATTTATTGGAGGTACTTTATGGAAATCTTCTAACAAAATTTAATTTAAGTCTACAGTAAATTGTCAGTAAGAATATACTTAATAAAGTTCCATTGTATTTCTCTTCCGTTATTATTATACCTTTCTCCAGCAGCAGTTGTCTCCATCGTTTGATGCAAAGGCCGAAGTGGTTAGATAACAAGTATATTTACTTAAGCTCATTTGAAATGAAATTCTCATTCTGAGTTTTCCTTCCCTTGTTCTGTAATTCTAGTTCTTGCTGTCAGGAAGTTCAATTTAGAAACCATTGTCCTCTCTGTGTCTACAAGATATGAATGGGAAATATACCTAACAAAATGTGAAAAGCCATAATTAAAAATATAAAAAAGGCTTGTACAAGGCAAGAGCATCCAAGAAGAGGTTTTATGAAAGAGTGAAGTATGTAATCTTTAAATATTCTTTGTATACTTGATATACTTTTGATCCTTTTTTGTATTCATGCTTAGGAATGTCTTCTCTTAGTCACAAAGATTAGATTAGCAGGGGCAGGTGACTTTACTGCACTTCTGGGTGCTTCTTTTCCAGAACCCCATCCAAGCTAGACAGTGATGGCTCAGTGCCTGCCCTTGCTGCTCTTTGAATTTTTGCTGGGACTGGTGTTCTCTTGCAATGTGCAGTTAAATGGAAATGTACTGTTATAGCTTTGGAGTAGCAGCATTAGTGCCTTGCACTCCATGTTATTTTCTTTTTTAGCCAGGATTCTTGTTTGTTGCTTATTTTGAGTGAATTATTTGAGCAGTGCCAGCATTCCTGAGAGCTGGTCACATGAGCCTGGCAGAGCAATGTGTATTCTGAGCAGACTTTGTTTTCTGTAGGCTTTCTTCCCACTTCCCTGGGGATGCTGTCTGCCTTTGTTTTAACTTGAAAATTTAAATTTCCATTTGTGAGGAAAAAAGTGGTTTGCAATGATTAAATGATACAGGAGGGTGAGTGTGGGATGCAAAACTGAGACCTGCTGTACTTAGCTCTTGAAGATCCTCCTTTGTCACAGTTCTGTTCTTGTTGAAGGTTTTGAGCTTGAGTGATGTTTTGCTTAACCCACAGGTGTTACTACTCACTAACTCAGCTTACAGAAACTGCTACTACTGCTTGTAAAATGCTTGTTCCTTTGTGTCAACATTTGTATTTTATTCAGTTGTTCACTCATCCTAGAGAAAATGCTGGTAGGACTTGCTCTGAATTGTACTGAAATATCTATGTTTAGATAATCATGTTCTGGTTTACAGTGTTGAGCTGTCTTATGAAATTTCTGTGCAGAGTTGTGTTTAACAACTTCACTTTTGGAAATTCTTCAAAATACATAATTGAAAACTCTTTTCCTATATTTATGAGAGCTTTTAGAGATAAAGGGTCTGGTTTTGTATATTGAAGGTTTCTATATGTTCCTCTCACAAAGATCTACGCTATTCTAAGTATAAAACTTGAATCAATAAAATAACATGGTTGTGTCAGAGATTAAAATACTTCCCTTATTTTAGGGAGCAAGGGGTCTAAATTTAGTCTGTGAGCTTTGTAAACCTAGGGCCTTGCTTTTTGTTTGTCTGTGAGGTGCCATGCATATTTGCAGCTTTGTAGAAGTACCACTTCAGTGCCCAGCTGGGTTCTAAATCCATGAAGCGCTGTAGGAATGAGCTCAGAAAGGGAGACTGCAGGATTAAGGTCCAAACCAGTATGAAGTCAGACCAGGTCTGTATTTTGCTCCTTGGCTATAAAAGTTCATTCACATGAATATCTAATGTTAAATAATAAATTATATAATTCAAAGCATTTGAAGTATTTATTTTTAAACTAATATTCCACTAGTGAAATTTAGAATATTTTTGTGGCACTCACTGTGCTGTAAAATTGTTTTAAAGAAGTCATCTGGCTATAAATCATGATAACTTAGATTTTTCACCTTGTCTCCTCTTAGTCCTATGGAAAACATTTACTCAGGCATTGCTACTGTCTCTTATCTCAATGTGGTTATAGATCATTAAATTCCAGCTCCTCTTAACACAATATAAATTCTAATCTTGGCAAGTGTTGTGCCTAGTTTTATTTAGTAATTAAACTTTGCATGGCTTTCCTCCTTTACAGTGAGCGTCACCTTTTATATTTTAATGGACTTTTATTAATTATATGGAGAAAGTAATAATGGGAAACACAAATGCCATACACCCTGCAATTTCTGGAATGCTTTGTGGTGTTGGCAGTTTAGATAGGATATCTACATGATATAGTTTGTTTTGTCCTGAAGTACTGGGATGTGAATTTACATCACTGTTGACCCCTTGGGACTACTCTCAAATGAGGTGTGTATCTTGTGCAATCCTAGTCAGCAAAAATTTAAATAAAAATAAATACACTGTCAGAAGCCCTTGTGCTGGCCTGGCAGGAGGTATGAAACAGTACCCTGTGCTTGATAATGGCCTGTTGGAGAAGGGTCTCTAGCACAATGTGATGCGACTTAGTGGAATAACAAATTATACTAAATTCTCGCTATTGTTGTGATTAGGTAGTGAATTGTTGGGCAGGGCCTGATATCTGCCATGGGCTGAAGGCCAGACAACTAAATACAAAATAAATCTTTAATGAAATTTGAGTGGGGAATCCAATTTATCTTTTAAGACAAACAGAAGTTACAGCCTTTGTGTACAAACATGGAAAACTCCGTTAAAGTGAGCTGGGAAAAAACTAATAGATCACTGCTTTGACTGTGGTTTTCAAGTGATAAGTTTGTGGTGATTTTTGCATACAAAAATTTCCCTTGGTAGTTCAGTATAAAGTCTTAAAACCTTAGTCACACCAATTTCATGGCAGCATTAACTCTTCAGCTACCCTTCCACTGAAATTTGCAAGTTAGCAAAGCACCTAATATTTAGCATGGTAGCAAGTCAGGGTAACTGACTGATGCCTAGAATGTGTCCAGAAAAATTTGTTTTCCAAAGTATTGCTTGTTTACTTTGGCTCTAATTATCTGTGCACACTGTAGAGAATGAAAGTATTTTGTTTCTCAGAACTGGCATCCGCAATGTGTTTGGGACTGATTTGTTTGAGATTTCTTTCTGCATACTGCATTACTGCATATAGCTGTGTAGTAATGTGGGTGCTTGAAATAAAGCTTGACATAAAAACTGAGGTTGTTTGCAGGGTGTCTTTCTTGAGAACAACCTGCTTTTTGGACATGAATCTTATTTTTCATCCTTGATCCAACTACTGTTCTGATAAAGATTATATTTCTTGTCGGTGTTTGGAGATGGTGAAGGTTTGGAGAGTGGTAGTGCTATAGATGTCTCACAGAATTTTTTATCTTGACATTGGATTAATTTCCCAGTTTGCATATGTGTCGAGTTGTGTGTTGAAATATAAGACACAAGAAATAACCTGATTGTTCTCTCTCTGTATTTCCATTGGGTTATGTTCTGCAGCTGGAGTACCAACATGACAGTTTTCTGCATTACTGTCACAGAAATCGAGAAACTTGCATCAAAACTGGGGTTGCCCATGCTCCCATATACAGAAGACTCTAAGGCAAAATGTGACATAGTCCTGGTAACTTAAGGTAGTTGTCTTTCAGCTTCCTACCATGCATTAGTAGCTCTTCTACCCATTCTACATTGCCCTGCTGGAGAGAACAATGCTGTAGCTGGAAGAAAAGAAAAATCACTTGGAAGATGCACTGTAGTTGAGAGTATGAAAGGGATGTATGTAAGAGATTTTAACTGGTATAGGATGTTTATTGCTGCTAGTTTTAGGGGTGTTCTTCTTTGTTCCTTGTTATCCCTCACCATTTGGTTCTCAGTTGTGGTGGGATTTGCCCTTGATTGATTGACGAATTTTCAGACTCTCCATAGCATTCTGTCGATGCAGGCGATGACTTGGCTTTGCAGCCTTGCTGTCACTTTGCAGCTGTGCACCATGTTTGGTTGTTTTGGGCAGGCTCTCCTGACTCCTGCTCAAAGCTGGGGCTCTCTTTGAGAGGAGCTTCTTGACCCTTTGTACTTTGTGTAGTACCCGCCTCACAGGCGGACTCTGGAGCCGTTGTGCGGAATGCGTGTCTAACGCGTTCCACTCGGACCTCAGTTCCATTCCATAATGTTAGCTTTAATTGGCTGGTTTTAAACTTTCATGTACAATTTGGTTGTACACGGTAAATTACCACCCTCCTCGCCTTTTCCTAGGAGCACGAAAGTAGAATCCAGACTCTGCTTTCCCGTGCTGCCTTTTGGTATTGCCCTTGAGCTCTTTTAGGGACAGCACTGGTGGGTACTGTTTCTGTCAGAGGACAGACTTTTTTTCTAGTGGGCTTTTTTTTACTTCTAATCTTCCAAACACTGTACCCTTTAAGACTGTACATTGTGTTGTATTTTTGAACTGAATTCTGCGTTTGAAAGTTTAAAACTAATTAATGCTTCTTACCCAAAGGAGTATCTCCAGTTTAATAACTGTTGCCAAACTCTTAGTGTGGCTAGATAGCCAGTGTGTCCTCCAAGTGATTTTTATTTTCTTTTAAATACCCCTGTATTTTAATTTTAGTTACTTTGTTTGAGTGCATGAGGACATCAGGGCAACATCAATTATATAACCAAGGCTGGTCTTTACTATGTAAGAATGCCTTTGGAAGTGCTTCTGAGGTGTCAGAATGTGTAGCATGGGCAAAATGAGTCTGTTACTAGACAGGTTTCATCTGGGCTTAAATATTTGATTGGAGCATCACCAGAGTTTCTTTTGAGAAAGATGGGTAAAAAGTTGAGGAAAAAAATGGGCAGTGCTGCATACAAAACAAATTTTTCAGCTCAAACTCAAAACAGTGATGAGTCTCTTGTTTGTACTTGGTATGAATGAGGTAAAACAAAGCCTGTCTTTATTCTCCACATCAGGCTTATGAGCTCATGTTTCGGCTTTTCCTTTCCCCTCCCTTTCTGACATGGGCTCTTGTCCTTTTTTTTTCCTTGCTCAACAGACAGTAACTCTCCACAATATTTTTAATCTCAACAAGATGTCCAGTGGCTGATGATGCAAAAGTGTTGCATCAACAAAGAGGGGATGATAGCTGGAGCATTCCAGGTCTGACATTTTTGGCTGAGGAGCTGTGTATTGTGGCCACTGATTCCTCCCGGCACAGCATGCTTGCTTGGGGCAGGAGACTACTTTTCATTGACTCCTGTTGTGTGGCTCCCTGCTCTTTATTTTAGGTTTCCCCAAGAAGTTATGACTGGGAGTTCATGGTTTTAGATGAAAGAGCCTGTTGTCTTACTGAATTATCTCCTTTCTGTCTATACTTAAACCAAGTTGGCAGGTAAAAAAAAATACAGTAAAACAAAAGCTCTCTTATGGTAATACCTGAGGCTAGATTAGAGTAAAAGTGAAAGAGTTATTTAATTTTTTTTATTTATGTATGTTTGTTGAGACTGTTTGCTTACCTGTAGTCCATTGGCACCCAGCAGTGGAACTGACCTCATTGCATTGACCTTAAGATGGGTTCCTGGGCCCTGGTGGGATCTCACTCACAAATGTTTTTCCACTGAAATGGATCATAAGAAGTATTAGATTATTTGGAATAGAGAAATTAATATTATGGAATTAAAAAATACACATTTGTAATTATGGCTGTTGAGTAGCCATGTAGTGTGCAAGTGCTTGTACTCCTAAATTTTTGAGAGAAAAATTACTTTAAAGTGTAAAAGAAACACTTTCAATTTTTTGATGCTCCAGTGCAATATTTTAAAGTAAGAGCATTTTTTACTGGCTGAAGGGAATCCAACTCATGAAACTTTTCATTCACTAAAAGTATAGCTGATGCTTTTAAAAAGTAAGGGCTGCTTCCTCATGACAGCTAAACTTCTTGAAACCATATAAAAATCTGCTTATACCATAATTCAGTCTTGCAGCACTGCTTTTATTGTGTGAAGAACCTATCAGAAATTGATTTATAAGCTTGTTGTTTGTTATGTACAACTGTTCTTGTTTGTAGTCTGTGTTCCTTCACAGCATAAAACCTTCAGCCATCTCTGCAGCCGTGTCTTGCACTGTTTCCATCAGGTAATACTTCCAGCCATGAAGTTGTCCCCAATTTAATAAAGGTAAGGTGGGATAATTTGTTGACTGCTACCTAAAACCATCATTAACCATTGCAAGAGGGGAAATTAGGGCGTGGGTTTGGTGACTTTTTTCTTCTTTTTTTTTTTTTTTTTTTTTTTTTTGCAAATCTTATTTTTGATGCAAAGGCAGTTCTGTCGCCAGCCAGTCCAGCATGCAGAGACTCTCCCCCCTGCCATAAAACAATGAGCACATTCAGGCACAACTAGTGTTTTCAGTTATTAAAAAACGGAGCCGTCTGTCTCTGCCTGTGACTTTAATCTTTAAGCCTTTATTCCCTATACCCCACCCCCTCTTTCTTTCCCCAACCTTTTGTTTGTGAAGTGCAGAGCTACAGGATATGTGGGCCTGGAGTTTTTGAATGTATTGTACATTCCCCTGGCAATTACAGATGTTTATAACCCTGACTGATGTTATTTCAGTATTGTGGAAGGTGAACAGAAAATTAAAGAATGCATTTTTCATTGCCCCTAGCAATCTTTAATTTTTCATTTTTTTTTTTTGAGGACAGGGGAGAAGAAAAAAAAAAGAAAAAGCAAAATGTAAACTGTTAATTTAAAAAAAAAAATCTTGTTTCGCATTCTCAGATGAAGCACATCTGAGAGCAGTACAGGAATATCTTCCCATACTCTACCATAACTCTTTTGTTAGGACAGTGTGTTACATGCAGTGTTGTAAAAACATAATAGGACTGGATTTAATATAAAAGACACTCCTTAATGCAGGGTGCAAGACTTTTGCTTACTTTATTTCAAAGACAAGGTAGCTCAGGGCTTGTAACAATTTAAGAGCAGAATCCCATGGGGTTTTTTCAGCTTTGTATGGAACACTTTTTTTTTTTTTTTTTTTTTTTTGAAACCTTTTTTTTTTTTTTTTTTTTTTTTTTTTTTTTTTGTAGAATGATTTAGAATCTGAGTTGGAGTTTTACTTTTTGACTTGGTGACAGACTTGTTTAAGAAAATTTGTTTTTGGTAGTCTTGTAGAAATATTCACTTGCTCTGTACAAGGTTTTAAATCAATTTCTTACTAGTGGTAGTTGAGCTATCTAAAGCTGCAGGTGCACTGTAAGATTACTGTCCTTGAATTGACAGAGGGGTGGAGAGAAGAGAATCCTGTAGAAAATCTCTGTGATCAAGGTGATAATTGGTGTGTTTCTTGGGGACTCCAGTGCATTCCATGTTTTTCAGAGTAGCTAGCCTAAAACACTGCATTTAAGTAGAGGAAAGTTAATTGGAGTCAAGAATTTCAAGGTGGTTCAGCAGTATCTCTCAGGTACAACTTTCATATCTGTACCTGTTTTCAACTGCATGCAAACTGCTGTTTATAGGTTTTGGAAGTTTGGAGTTGCATATCTAAATGTATATTCAGGTCTGTCTACCTGTGTGGTGGTCCTTATCTCCAGTGACTGCTGCATGGAACGTTTTTTAGACTGATGTTTCAAAGATATGGCAGAAGAGTGAGCAAGAATTTACAGAGATATCCTTTGGCTAGGCAGGACTTGAAGAAGTTAACACAAAAGATAGCAAAAAAGTCTCCTTGTCATCTAATATTAAACTGATAAAAATATGCTTAAAGAAATTCTAACATGTTCCAAGATGTTTATAATTCAGTAATTCTTCAAAGCACCCCGAGGGAGGCAATAGATGCACTGTAGTAACAGTTTTCAAGACTTCTGGAAAGGAAAAAACAAACTAGTTGGTCATTAAGCATAGCACATTCTTTTCATCCTGAGATAATCAAGTACTAAAGTTGTGTGATGCTTGTGTAAGGATTTTTGAGATGTGCTGGTTTTCTTTGTGTTAAAACAAGGGAGCATGGGTGGGATTGAATCCTGGATGTGCTAATGGAAAGATACCATCTTGTACAAATGAGGTTAACTTGAAAAATTGAAGAACTGAGTGTGAAGTAGTAGTGATAGAGAACAGAATTTATAGAAACTTAGTAGTTACTGTTCAGGAGTCTGGTTTTGCCCCCTCTCTGAGTCCAGTACTGGGCTTGTATGCAATAGTAGATTCAAATATGGGCAGAAATATGAATACATTGCTTGGGAAACTTTTCAGTTGGTTTGTTCTTGGAAATTGTGTGTTTAATTGTCTGAAAAGCTAATACAGGAATTCACTTACTGAAGGAGCTCACTGCTTGAGGGAAAATGTGTGCAACATTTTTGAAGTTGGGAATAGTCTCTTTCTGTGTGGTGTGAACTGAGTCATTAGAGATGGAGTAGAGGACTTCAGACCTGTGGAAGGAAATCAGTCAGAACTGGAGATGGACTCATGTCCTCACTGGTGCAGGTTCAGTGCCTTTGCAGTTCTTCCAAACATTTGATTTTTTTTATATTGCTAAGCTACTGTTTTCTCTTTCAGGTCTTGGAAATAGCTTCAAAGATGATCTCTGTCTGTAATCTGTGAAAGATGCAAAGGACAGAATGATCATATTTGTAGTTACATTTTTTGCAAGATATTTAACATTATCACATGCAAATATAATTACTCTTTTTTCTTGAAACTTGGCAGGAGATCTTGTAGAGAGCAAATGTAAAGCTGATATGGGTCAGGACTGTAAAAAGGGTATTGTTTTTCTTCTTGGTCCTCTGACCTGTTTGCTTTTCAGTGTTTACAGTAAAGACTTTATGGACCATCAGGGACCATTTATGGTCACTATATAAGGCCCAAGTGTAATGTTAAGTTACATTTAACTCTTCAGAGCTGTGCAAAGGCACACGTGGCCTTGATACCAAAACAAAATACCTCTGAGTAACAAGTCTGAAACTCGAACTAATCACTCATTAGGAGCTAGGAAAGCTTACTTGAACCCTGAGCACACATGATCATCTGAGGAGGTCAAAGCAGAGTTTTCCATTTTTCTTACTTTGCACCTTTTTTCCTGAAGCATGAACATGAAGTGTTGATTTCTTACACAACTTACTGTCTCATTGTTTGAGAAACCTTATTTTATGAACTAAACAATTCCAGGCAAAAGGAGCAGGCCACTTCATTGCCAATCTCTTAAGTTTGGGTTCGAGATGAATTGGTGGAATTACAGGTGCCATTTTTGTATGACATTTGGGAACTTAGAAATATTGAAATAGCCTGAAATGTTTTATGGCCTGAATTCCAAAATATGAAACTGAACTTTTTTCTGCTAGGTATAATATAGGCAGGTAGTGCAAAAAACAGACAAACAAAATCCCACCGAACACCCCCAGGCAAACCAGTTTTGTTACTCGGATAGTGATAACCCACTTGGTTTCTTCTATGCTTTCTTTTGCTTTCAAGTCTATGAAATAATACTTTTTCTTACTATATGCCACAGACTGTACTCCATGGCTGATGAGCTGTATAATGACATTCAGTCTAAAATGCTAAAACTGTAGTTTTGTGCAGTATCCTAAATATTTAAATTCTCAGCTTTTACTGGTGTCTGTATTTGCATATACATATGTATGAATGACACTTTAAAAAGTTAATGTTTGCTAACTAATTCACAATTTATGCACTTTTGACTTCAAGCCAAGAAAGAAATTAATGCAGCTGAAATACCACGGTGTTGAGTAATTCAGCAAATGCTACCTTTTTTTGTAGCAGTCATCTGTGTCTACTCAGAATGATTGTTGCTCTTCCAAGATATGTAGGCTTTTTAAAACTGTACCATAGTTTATATTTTCAGCATTAAAATAAGTCGAGGACTGTTTTGGACTCTGTCCAGTTTGTGCCCTGTCAATATAGAAATTCAGATCTAGTAATAGGTAACATTGCAGAAAAAGATTTTTGTACATATGGAAGAGGGGTGACGTCTTCTCTCATATGGTGCTTTACCTCCATTTTTACACATGCTATGTATTACATGGCATTTCATGTTACAAGGCAGGGATTGTTTGCTTTGCTCTCCCCTCATTGTCTATAGGATTTCCATTTGGGGTGACTTTCTGATTTTTGACAAATATTTATTTAAAGAACAGGAATTTAAATGCCAGACCCTAGTAGTCACTCAATCTGGTTTGCTACATTTTCTTTGGAAATAGTAGAAATGATTGTTTTAGAGGGACAAACAAGAAAGTCAGTGGTGGAATTAAGTATCCTTTACTTTAAGTTTCATCTTAATACCTCTTACACAGGTTAAAATCAGAAGTGTTTTATTAAAAAATGAAGCTTCATCTATCTGGATGTAGCTTTAAAATCTTAACGGTGTAATATCAAAGCTGTATTATTTGTCTAAAGGCAAGTGGTTTTTAGCAGCACTGAATTTGAATTGCTGTGCAACTTAAAATTATATAATTGATTGTGCTCATTTATTTAGAGGTGTTTTATTTCCCTTCTTTCACTCAACTTCATTTGTTTTTGTCATAGTTAACATGAATTTTTCTTTGTGAAGGACCTAACTGCATTTGTCTTGTTTCCTTTTTTGAAGCTACTTTAAGATTCCTTTTCCAGAAAGTGACCAGATCAAAATGCAGTATTTTATTTCAATATTATATATAGGCAAAGTCTAATTCTTCACCTTTCTTTGCTGCTTCTAAACTTAAAACAATTTTGCATTGAACAGCATATAATGATTGTATCTTTTCACCATTTTCTGAAGTAATTGCACTAGTTTTGTGTATATGCACATGTACTTTAGTTTCTTTCAATTCTTCCTAACAATATGTGGAGTGTTTATTCAGCTTTAGCTTTCTCTGTAGTTCCTCAGGCTGCTGTTCAGTGAGCCCCTTGGCCTGCAGCAGCGTCTTGTCCCCAGAAACAGGAGGTTTGCTTTGCTCGTTCCCTTTTTGCCTTTGCAGCTCTTGGCTGGTCCTGCTGCCCTAACCCTAACCCAGCTCTGGCTCTCCCTGCGGTGCTGCAGGAGCTGGCTCCTCTGGCCAGTCCCAGGGAGAGCTCTCTGCTGTGCCTGGGTTCAGCTGACTGGTCTGAGCTTCAGCTTTGCCTTTGGGAGGCATCAATAAACACGGTGTTGGGGAAAGGTAACTGGGAGCAGGAGCTTCCCAGCTCATGGAGCTGCAGGCCCCATGACCAGGTGCCAGAGCCTTTTCACTGCTGTTCTTCACTGACAGCTACTTCTAGATCCCTCCTATGTACAGGCTGATGTAGATCAGCACAATAACAAAGTGAAGTGTGTGATTGCCCTGGCTTGAAACCACGTGGCTAAAATTGCCTTTTTCCCTTGCATGTTTTGTCTTTAGAGTGGAAGTGAAGGATGTTAGTCAGGGCCTTTCCTTGGCTGTGGAAGGATGTGTCCTTAGCAGTGGCCATTACTTGTGCTGCTCTAGCTTTGCTCAGGCTGGCAGGAGGTGAGGTGTACTGAGGTTCTCTTTGTGCTGGGGAGAGGGGAGGACAAGTACAGCAAATTAATGTGTTACCTAAATTAAAAAGGTTCATAGCAATCTCTCTTTAGTAGTGAATTTCTATTTGAAAGTCTTTGGAGGAAGATTTCTCTGTAATTTTATATTTTTTTTTACATTACTATGTGTAATTTTAATGTCTGTTTAACCAGTGAATTTAGTCAGATTGCAGTAAGGGCATCCTGTATTTGCCTTGTTTAAGAATAGTCTCTCTTCTACAAGTGGTGGAAACTACCAAAGTGTTCAGATATTTCTCAGGCTTTGTTTTCCTCTGAAGAGGCTGAAGACAGCATGGGACTCCTTACATTCTGCAAATCCTTGCAAAGGATCTCCTGATAATTGTTCTTCCTGTGTTGTTCTGTGTTTTTTGAGAGTGTTTTCACTTTAGGGTTTGTCTGTGATTTTTTTTCTCAAAACCTCATCCATTTCATATAAGCTTAATCCTGTGTACAATATTCCAATGGCTAGACCAGCATGTAAAAATTATTGGAAGATACTCCTCAGTCTTTCTTAGCATGACCTTCATGGAGTCTTTATCAGCTTTGTTTGTGCTACTTCAGCATGGCTGATCAAGCTTATTGACATACTCTAATCATTACAGGCATTTCCTCCCATTGAAGAGCACAGACTTTTTTCTGACATGTGGTTAGAACTTACTCAAACAAGACAGATCCTTGGATGACTTGACAAAGGAGATGGTAGAGGCATTATCCTTTATCCTCTTCAGAACAATATGGCACACTGTTTTTTCTGGCAGATGAAGTATAAAGTATATTCAAGGGGATTCTTGTGTGACTTCTTTTGCAAAAGAACCCTTTTATTTCTTATAGGAAGTTATCACCTACTACTTGTAGTTGAGTTGAACTCACGTTTACAAATAAATAACTGTAATAGATGTGTCATTTGACATACAAGACATTCCAAGTATGTATGCCCTTATGGCCACGCTGCTTTCCCTTTCTAGCTCTCAATTGCAGACCAACCAGAGTGGCTGGTTTTCATCTGAAGAGAATTAATGCAATGACATAATGCTTCTAATTTTAAGCTTTACTGTGCACTCAGAAATGTTGTGGGTTGCCAGTGTGATGCTTTCTATCTGATGTTACAAAGCTCTGGAGTCTGACGCTGCACTGCTCCCTGTTTGTGCTCTGAGCTGCTTTGGAAGTAATGGTAGGATGCTTGAGCTCCATGAGTTCCTTTTCTTTTCAAAGTGTTTCCTAACAGGAGTTGTATCAGTTTTGATCCACAATTTGCATTGCTTTACAGAAGGTTTCTTCATGTGTAATTCATGTTCCCCGGTTGAGTGCATGCCTCTCCCTGCATCACACCTCCTCTTTCTGTTTGAATTTTGGGGGATTCCATATCCTGTAAAACATCTTCCTTATTCATCACAGTGCCTCCCCTAAGGTAACTAGCAAAATCCTGTGTGACTTGTAACATCTCCCAGGGTGCAACTGTATATGAAAACAGGGAATAATTTAGTTGTTTCTGAATAAAGTTTCTTAACAAAAAAAAAAAAAAAAATGGGGGGGGAGGGGGCTGTGAAAGGGGAAGTTGGATACTCTCTGCATGATATAGACAATATTTCCTGAGACAGGAGATACTAACCTCAAAGAATTTAAAATAAAACACTGATTTAATTTTTTTTCTTTTTTTTTGGAAGTGGAATAGCGGAGGTAAAAATGGTAGAATAGTTGGTCTTTTTATCCTGTGTGCAGATGAAATTGATTAAACCTTAGAAACTCGCCTCAGTCCACCCGGTTTATTAATTGAAGAATTTCCTCTTCCCCAGAATGGGAAGTGCACATTAAAACAGAGCTTTGCCCTTGAGTAGCAATGATACTTGAGAACGTACATTTTCTACAATCCTATTTTCTCTTCTACACTAGAGGAAATCCTAACATGGTAAAAAGCATATTTAAAAAAAAAAAAAGTATGTTTAAGGAAGTCCTCTTTCATTTCCTTGTAGAGCATGAAATCAAATTATAGCCCATGGCCCACAATTATTTTATTTTTACATTTCAAATTCCATTTTCTGCTTCCTTTTGCTGCCTGTGAACAAGAGTTGTACTGTTTGTGCAAAGTCAGCTAAAAAGATTACCACAAAAAGGACAGGACACAGTAGCTTAAAGAAGCCACCACTCAGAATCTGTGCTTATGTTCCATGTTTGTGTGGCATACAAAACGTCCCCTTTGTTCACACAGGGACCTGATCCCCTCTTCTTCCCTCCACTCACCAGGTTTTACCTTTTGAAACCAAGTCAGCTTTATATTGATGTATTATTGGGAATATAATGCAATACTTTAGTTATGCTTGCCAAAATAATACAGCTTAAAATGCTCTCATGTTGTTGATCTACATTTGGTAAAGACAAACCATTTGAGATTCTGCTTATTTATTGAAAATGGCTTTTGGGTGAGCTTTTTCACTGAGGAATTGGTAGCTAATTTAGTGCTTGGAGATTATAACTGGATGGTTCTGAAAGTGGGCTCAGTGCATGTATAATAAAATAGTTTATCAGTTCCAAAAATGTATTACTAATACATGAGGCTGAACTGTTTGTTTGTTTGTCTTCCTAGATCTAATAATGTCATTTTTTTCTAAATCAGTGTTAATATTATGTTTTACTGTAGGGACGCAGCTCAGTCTGGGAGCTGGGGTATAAAATTCACCCCAAGCATGCAGCAGGCTGCACAAATGGAAGGTGGTTTGGGTTCATGTACATGCAGAACTGCAACAGCCTCTGTGGTTGAGGTTGAAGGAGGTTTGTTATTTATATGGAATGTTCTGTTCCAGAATAAAACATGGCAGTTATGGTGCTTTACTGTTTTCCAAAACACATCTGATATCTTGGGTACTCCCATGGTGTTTCCCTGTGAACGCTGATATAAGAGCTGGTTTTTACTAACTCTGTGTGCCACTAAACACAATTATGAGGAGTGAATTTGATGGAGGGGATGAAGGTCTGCAGCATTGTTTCCTAGAACTCTGGGCAGGCTTTTTTTTCCTATTTCGGTAAAGATTTGAAGATACATTAAACAAAATAACGCAAATGTAGAGAATGCAGTGAATTTTCTCCAAAAGGCTAACAGTTGATCAATACATACTTGTAAAATGCATACTGTTCTTTTTCAGTGTACTCAGGCAGGAGCTGGTGAGTTCTTTCAGGATCCAAGAGTGAGAGCTAGCTAGGAATGATGTTGGAAGTGCACTTCAGGGAAGCTTGAGTTGCTTCCTTCTGCTCTTCGGAAATCTGTCATAATCTCTGACATCTGTGATTCAACTAATCTCCTGAGTAAAGAGTAATAAATTACTTCCTTGATGACTTTATATAATCAGATACTCTTTAAAATTCAGGAGCTAGCATGGGTTGTGTGTTCAAAGCAGTAGATGGACCTTTTCTTTATCTTGTCTCTGAAGGTATTTTTCTTATTTTCTGAGTTTTGTGTTCCCTGTCACTTTCGTGATACAAATGAGTGCTGCTGCCTCCAGGTTTAGCTGGCACTTGCAGTCTTTGTGATGCTGTGCTGCTGGTCTTGTGTTTTTCCTGTATCTGGCTGTCATCCAGAATCTCTCAGTTCATGTTTTATCTTTCTTGTTTGTTTTTCTTCACTCAGACTATCTACTTTATTTTTGCTGTGGTTTAGCTGCTTATCTTTGAAGTATAATTCCCATCTTTCTCCACCCCCTTGTGTTTTCTGATGACAACTTGTTTATTTCATTTGCTTTTTACAGGGCTTCATCTGAGCTGTGTGTCATCACACAAAGGGTACTCCAATAATTGATCTTTCATTTTCAAGCAATGTGAGAAATCACATGTCAGGATTTATCTTTTCAATGTTCTTGAACATGTCTTTCATAGATGAAGTGGTAAATAAAAGGTTACACCCCTGTTTTCTCTGTAAAAGAAATAATTTGAGTATCTTAGTTTAACTTTTTCATTGATTCTATGTGACCTGCTTCAGTGCAGATAAAATATTTTTGATTGCTGTGCTTCCTTGTATGCAGACCTGTCCTTTGCGTGTGTCTCTGCTTTGTTCAAAGTAATTTCAAGCCATTTTCTTGTTCTGAAGGTTTGAAGAATATTCAAATAGTCCATAATCTCTTCCCTATTACTTGTTTAACTATGTATGCCCATATCCTGTCTCCTTTCTGAGGAGTTTTGAGGAATGCTTTTTTTTGTCCTATGACTTCTTTCAGTTCTTCTGTTCCATTTTGCACAAGATCCCATGGCTGACATTATATTATCAGATAGTGCAGGTGTGAGTAATATTTTCTACCTTTTTTAATTCTTGTTACTGTTTTTTGAGTCTCCACATAGTATATCTGTAATATTTTTGTGTCCCAATTGAAAAATCTTTCCAAGTGAAGTTGTATTCATGCGAGTACCGATATAGTCCATCCTTGCTTCACTGTTAAATCTTACTCTGCTGCAAAAAATTATTCAGAAATATTGTTCCTTTTGTTGACTGAACTCTGATATGATAGTAAGCTGATTGTTTACTGGAGATTATTTAAGTAGTGAATTTGAACATATTCTAAGTCTGCTATTACCATTTATGTGTTATGAAGAGAAAATTTACTGAATGAGGTGTTCTGTGGTAGCTGGGAGAGAGTTACACTTTTGTCATCTTGCCAGCTTTCCTGATTATAAATGTGACATTGGTGAATCCTTCTACACTGCTCTAGATGATTTTGTTTAGGTATTTAATGAACTTTATGCATGGCTGATGTGCAATGAAAGAAATGGGTTCTAGAATAAACCAAAATGTAAAACTATGTAGGAGAAGATGGGGGATTGAGAAGAAGGTAAATTGTCAAAGATGGTTTATTAAACAGCTCAAAAGGGAAAGTTGAGGTACCAAGTTTTTACATTATTTTTCCACCTTGTTACTCAAGGGTCCTGCAAACCTGAGCACTCCTGCCTTGATGTGCATGAGTAAATACATACAAAACATCACAAAGCCTCCTCATGCCTCGGTGAGAGCGCAGTTCAGGTGTTCTGTCAGAGCTGTCGTGGTCTTTGCCGTGGCTCCACGACTGCTGTGAAGGGCAGCAGCTTCCCACCCTGCTCCTGTGCCAGCTCTGCCTGCTGTGCCCTCTGTCCCGTCTTGTGCCAGCTCTTAGGAGCTCTGGCAGTCAGTACCTTGGGGCTTTGGAGGAGGCACAATAATTGTGCAGACAGTGTTTGTGAACTTGTGTGTGCTGCTGCTTTCCCTGACTTGAAGTATTTTTTGTCTGGAGTGCCGTGGAATATCTTCTGGTGTTTCTGGAGTTTTTCCATGGAATGTACAGTTATTTCTCTTTGTTCATCTTCTATAAAGATGAGGCAATGCCCCAAGGCAGACATTCTCAACCTTCTAGGAGCAGGGCTAGTCATTTTTATGGCTCTTTTAAAGTGTTGCTAACAGATTCATAAATACAGCAATTGCAAGTGTTTGCTGTATAGCAAGTGAATTTGAAGCAGTTGATTTCAAGTTTCAAGGTAAAGTGACTCCTTTTACTGAAACTACATATTACAGTTCAGTGCAGATTTTGTGTTCTTTTGGAGGGAAAGATACCACGCTGCACATACTGCTTCTTATCAGCTGCCCTTTTCAGGGCCAGGCTTGGATCTGGTGGCTTTGGCTTAGTTCTGCAGCATGAGGATCACTGTGCTTTAGTAGTCACAGTAATGTTTGGTAAGGCTCAAGCTGCAGCATTGTTGTGTTACCAGAATGTCCTTTTTATAGTATTAATAAAGAATTGGACTTGATGGTTTGGTTTTCATTATTTATTCCCATTACTTTTGAGGATGTCAGCTGTGAAGAACAGTGTAATACAAAATATGTGTATTAGGTTTAAAACAGCCCTGTTGTATGCATTCACAAAAATGGATCCATTCTGATTGTTAAGTGCTTTGTCCCATTTAAACTATTTTCATGCTGTTTGTTTCCCTTGGTTTCTGACCTTTAAGTGTGGACTTGAGTGGTGTATAAAGTCTCAGCCTTTTGTAAAGTCTTGATGATGTTTGTGTTGAAATTCCTGAGACAATAAAAATGCAAACTGCTTTTGAAGATATAAAGCCCATCTTTGGTTTGTCAGAGAGAGATACTTGAAATGATTGGTGAAAATTCTGCAGGAGCACTGGAAATACCATAATTATCCAACTAGTTCTCTGAAGGGCTTAACATTCATTATTACAAGATGAAAGGTCTGGTAGGTTGAAATAGTCATTTGTAGCCATAATTTTTTTTTCTTGTAGTTCCCACCCACTCATTCACCATGCACTTCAACCTCGGAATGATTTCCTATCCTGAGTTCATGGGAACTAGGAACAAGGGAAGCTGTTGTCGTAGCCATTGTAAAAGCCTTAAAAGCAAAAAAAGGCAAGGGAAAGGCTGGACAGCGTGGAGGAACAAGGAACAGTTGTATTGATTTCTTGTTCTTCTGATCTTAAGGCCAATATTAAAAGTACTTAATTTAGAGAACTGGAATTTTACATGATTTCTAGCTTTTATCATCTTTCAAAATGTGCTTTTTTTTGGCATATGACTTTCTGGTACTTCAGCTTTAATTTTTTGTTACTTTTTTATGTTTACTTTCTCAACACTTGAATCTGTTGCACTTTTCTGTTTTGGTATTCAGAGTATTTCAGTTACCTCAAAATGAAACAAGAAAATTCTGAATGTAATTAGTGGAAGGCCCAATGTTCATCAAAAGCTTCCTTGAAAACTAATTTAAATCCATGAAATTCAGGTTGCTTCAATCGAAAAATTAAGGGTTCATGACAACAATACTTTGAAAAATAAAAATAATTCATAAGCATGATAGGTAATGTCGGCCTAAAATTTAGGAAGCTTTCCACGAAGAGATCTGGGAATCAGATCTGTTCCTGTGTTTGAAATTACTTGTTCAAGTTGTGTGGATCTGAATTGGGAGTGAATGGCAATACACTGCAGGTTTTAAATTGCCTCTTTCTAACACCGAGGGATTCAGGAAGTTCTTTAGACTTGGGATAAACCTGTTTCTGGTGGTGATCACGGTTTTCCCTTTTATGAAATTTTGGGCTTGGAAAGAAAAATGGTGGGAAGCAGGTAGGGAATGAGGCTTGTGGGTGTTTTTATGGGGTACCTGGCTGGCTCTTGTTGGGGTTGCTCTGAGTGTGCAGCTCCCTGCAGTGTTGCTGTGTGTTTCTTTGGCTATATTAGATTCTTGCTTGGCTGCTTAGATTATAATTTTTAATTGAGGCAAATGTCATGCCTGTGTTACTACAAGCTTAATTTTCTTAGTATTTTTTAATGCAGTGATAACAGCCTTAGACTTGAACTATCACATTCTTCCCTGGTTCTTATGACTCAGTGATAGCCTATAATAGCTTAAATTCCCAAGGTCTTAATTTCAAAAGAGCTGTGGAATTCAGTGCTTACTTTCACTTGTGTTTTGTTTGTCTTTCTGGGCATTTGTACATATGTTGACAATTTTAAATGGAAACAATTTGAGAAAATGATCCTTAATCTTTTTATGCTGTGGCAATACTGACTGTGAGTTCTCCTCCAGGTGCCCAGATTATCGATTTAATGATGCTTGTGATAGATGTGACAAAAGGGATGCAGACACAGTCAGCAGAGTGCTTGGTAATTGGGCAAATTGCCTGCCAGAAGATGGTGGTAGTCCTGAACAAAATAGATCTCCTTCCAGAAGGGAAGAGACAGAGTGCCATTGAGAAGATGACTAAGAAAATGCAGAAGACCTTGGAAAATACCAAGTAAGTGAACAGTAATACTAACAGATAACTTGTCACAAAATTTGCTTTGGCAGAAATACCAACATTTCTCTTCCAATGTGCTTCAAAACATACTGGCACATCTAGCAAAAATGATGACAAGAGAGTGAAAAGATTTACAGAAACTCAGAGGCAATTCCAAATTAACATCTGCAAGTATCATGTGTAGAGAAATGTCTTCCTGTAATTAAGCATTTAGGTTCAAAGAGCTGCTTGGAGTTTGGATAGGATAATACAAAGCCAGAATATCCAGCTGAAGAACTGCTGGATGTGGTAATAGCACATCTTTGCTTTGCTCAGGGATATAAGGGGACATAACTATTGGGTCACATTTTGAGTTGAAGAATCAAAGGGACAGGATTCTGAGTACACAGGAGAGAGAACCAAAATTCAGTTTTGGCATATTTTGGCATGTGCAGTCTGTGCTTTGAAAGCACTGCTGATCTGGGTGTGATTGCAGTGTGCCTGTCCTGTTGTATCTCAGGCACATGGAGTTTCTCAACAGCCTTTTTCCCACTTGACTTTGAATCTCCAAATGTATTCCTGAACTATTCTTTTTAGCAGGACATATGATACCATTTGACAATTGCCTCTAATGCCAATTGTGGGGTTTTGTTTTTGTTTTTCTTTCAAATAGTTTACTTGTTGAAATGTTTTCACTACACACATAGGTATGCATGTGGAATTCCATAGCAGTCAGCAAAGCTGAAGGCTGTTGCAGTTGTAGAGTAGATGTTGCCACCAATACAGGGGAAATTATTGTAATGTTGTCAGGAAATTGTATGGAAGGCCAAAAAAAAAAAAAAAAGGCAGAGGAAGGTAACTGTTATATATTTGAATAGTTTGATATTTGTGAATTTATCTAAACTAAAAGCAAACTGTCTCTATGAATGGAATTTCTGTTTTTTAAAAAATTTTTTGCACATCAGCTTCTTGCTTTGCCCAGCAGGATCTAAATTCTGCAGAGAGAAATTTGGTTTGATGGAGTAAGAGTTTCAGTAGGGCTGGATCATGTTTAGAAGTGCCTCCAAATGCACTATACAATTACTCCAGTTTGTTCTGGTGTATGGGAAGAGGAGTAAAACATTTGGTTACTCATAAATTTGTTTATTGCAATGCAGTGCTCTGAAATACGCGTATGAAAATAAATTTCAAAAAGTTTTGTGGTTAATCACAGGAATTTTCAGTGCATGTTTTTAGTACCCTTTGTCCTTAGATGCCTCAGGCTTATGGCATGTAAACAAAGAAAATACCTCATGTGCCTCATTACAGCTGGGTCACTGAGTGAGCTCCCTTTCTAGAACTTAACATTTCTTTAGCAAAACCCCATCTCTTCCTTCCAGTTTGCTTCCTTTTGTGAGAAAATCAGTGAGGGGTGGGTGTCAAGAGGATGGCCAAAATAATTAAGTACTTGAAGAATAAAACTGATTGTAGCATAAAAGGGAAACTGAGCTCAGCTGGCTGTACTGCTCCTCTCTGAACGCTTGTGTGTTTGAGATTTGTGAGTTTTGCAGACTTGGATTTCAGTAGATTTAGATCTTTCTGTTGTCTACAGATCTTGCAGAATCAGGTGGGCATCATGAGGCATCTTGCATTTGGCTTCTGTTTTGAAGGTTATGACTTTAGAATTGTAATTGTTTAATGAAAGTTAAAAATGTGCTAGTCTCCAGGTAAAGTGACTTTGGATGCAAACCACTGCATTAATACTGGGTAATAGCAGATGTTTGCTTCTGAAATGAACTGAATCTTGCATTTGACTGTCACAACACTGAATCAGTAGCTAATGTGCAACAGGACTGAAGCTTTCATAGTGAAGTCCAGTAGTGCTGATCTGCTGGTAATTCAGGAAGCAATTGTCAGTCACAGTGAGAGAAGAGCAGATGAATTGGAATTTTAGGGAATTTCCTGGCCTTCAGAGTAGCCTGGTAGTTCTCTATATTGACATGTGTAGAAGATCTGTGGTCTAATGGTGAAAGTCTTTCTCTCTCTTTCAGATTCTCTGGGTGTCCTATTGTTGCTGTTGCAGCAAAGCCTGGTGGACCAGAAGCCCCAGAGTCTGAGAATCCACAGGGTATTTCTGAATTAATCGAGGTACTTGCTGAAGAACATAATGATAACATGAAAACATCCATTCTCAGATGTTCAAAACCCTTAGTTACATGGCATGATGTTTACACTGTGAAGGGCAGGACACCTGAAATAACTGAGAGCAGTTTGTAGCTTGCAATAGACTTGTCACCCTTTCTGTCATTAGCTTAGGGAGAGGAACATCTTTGCCCTGGAGGGATGCCACTGCTGCATCAGACAGCAGAAACAAAGGCATCATTCTTTGAAGACTTGTCAAATTCTGATTTGGATGCTGCCAGGTTTAAAGTACTTATAAATTGCTGAAGTTAAGGTGCAACATCAGTCAAAAATCTAGGGATGCCTGGCCCTGGGCAGCCAGGCTTGTGTAAAGGCAGGATATTGCACAAGGCTGCTGAGCACTGAATGCTGCATCATCTCCCAGGCTGTGTGAGTCAGGATGGCTTGGGAATGGGATGTAGTGTGGCCTTAGACTAGATTTAGCCAGGCCCAATCTGCCCCCAGCAGTTTCTAGAGATGAGGAGATATGCAAGTGCTTACTTCTGCCTTTATCTGGCTCCTGTTAGATTTACTGGGATGTTCTCCAGGATTACAACCTTTGAAGGAAACTCTCATTGCAGCTGTTTTGTCAATTGAAACCTGATATTAGATGAGCTGGCAAATGCTGTGTGAGCCCTGCCATTGAACTTGGAGCTATTATCCCTTCTGTCCTTCCTAAGAGACTCTCCATTGTTCTGCCATTGCATCCTGGGCTTAGACTGCAGGTTTTGACCTTAAAAACAGATGTTAAAGGCAATGCCAATTGTACATGCAGGTGATATAACAGAGAGAGATATCAAAAGTGATTTGAGACAGGAGTGAACCAGTTCCTTGGAAGCACTGTTGAGTACATGACTTCCTTTTTATAATTAAAATATTTTGTCTGATTATATATTTTAAGAAACATAGTATTTGTCAACAAAAAAAAATCCCCACTAAACTCAGAATTTCTCTAGAAGGTGGTACTTAGGTAGTTTTTCCTAATGGATTGATCCTTCAAGAAGCACTAACAAAAATCTGAAGGGGAAGTTGAATTTGAAAACTTAACCCAGTATTACAGTTTTTCTGGGAGGGAGTCAGAGATGGGCTTTATGGGGCACTAATATCTGTGCGTAAGTTCATTTTCACAAAATCCAAAAAAGCTGAAGTAGCAAAATGCTCTGTAAAATTGTGCTTTTGAGAGAGGGAGGAAAAAGGGGGAGATGACACACATAGTTTTTTTCCTCTTTGCTTTGCTGCAGTGTTTATATTGAGTTTGGCAGCAACTTTATCGCCAGTGAGGTTTTGCTAACCAAGCTAAATGTGCAGCACCAAATCTTTCTAAGGCAGAAAATCGAACTTTTCCTGCTGCTAAGTGTGCACCTCCCCTATGGCACACACAGTTAATTTGACATTGGTGAGTTCTAAGCTCATTGGGAGATGCCTGAAATCAGTAAAATTGCAAGCTTGTTCAATCAATCATCTGCTTGCCTGCCTTCTGCTGTGTTGCTGTCATGACTTTTCACCCAGGCATGGTGCTGCTTTTATCTTTTTTTTCAGGTCTTGAAGTCTCAGGCTTACCTGCCATCAAGAGACCCCTCAGGACACTTCCTTATGGCAGTTGACCACTGTTTCTCTATCAAGGGTCAAGGCACAGTGATGACAGGGACCATTCTTTCTGGCTCTGTTAGCCTTGGTGACAATGTGGAGATTCCTGCCCTGAAGGTGAGTCTCTCATTTTCATTCCCCCTGGTTTTCCTGATAGAGACATTCAACAAAGAAGAGAGTGTTCTCATCCAGTCTGAAATTACTCATCTGTTTTCAATTTTTATTTTTGTATTCTCTTATGCCAGCTTATAACAGTGAGAGGCATAGTAATTTTTAAATAAGGCAGTCAGTAAAGTCACCTGCTCAATAATTTAGCTGGATGAAGAGAAGACTGATCTAGATTAGCATGTTAGGCTTTCAAATTCAGAGAAGCAAAGTGGGCATATTTCCAAGCTGGGATGCACCCAAGGACTGAACAAGGTTTGAGGGAGGTTACTCTCATTTGAGATATGCTGCAGTGAGAAGGTTTGCAAAAGAGTCCATATAGGTAGGCTTCCAAAAATGTCTGAAAGCAAAGGAAATGACAAGAAGAGGGCATTGAAATGCTTGATGTACATTCTCTTTGTTTGCTGAGGCTTTAATTTGTGTCAGCATGTTCTGAGAGAACTGCTGGGATGCAGTAGGTGGCTTGCTGCTACTGGGCTCTTCAGAGAGCCTGTAGAAAGTCAAAGAGACCTTCCAATGGCCTTTGAACTGCTCAGCTGTTGTTACTGTTTAATTTCCTTAAAATATATATTCACCCTTTAAAAGAAAACAAAGTGACTTTATGCTTGGAACATGTGAATCTGTTTCATAGGTGCTGATGATCACTACTTTGATTTTCCCTTAGTATTAATTGCCCAAAATGAATTAGGACTTGAGGAGTATTTTGCAGCTGCCACATAAAAGTGGACTGAGCTGATTAGAGTCTGTGGGCAGGCAAGTTGTGGCCTACAAGCAAGGATGGGACTCTTTTGGTGCTGTCAGTATTATCTTCAAGTCATTTTACTGTAAGGGCCTTACTATTTCATTGAGTGAACATGCTGTTTTCTCATTTTGACTGTATTGGTTGGACAGGTGAAGGGCTACACAAGGCATTCTGATCTCACCTGAGTGAGGTATTTGGCTGATAGTGGACATTCATTTCTGCCTTTGCATAGAAGTGGTTTGTACCATATGTACTCTGACATTTCTGCTTCCCCAGTCAAGTTCCTCACTGCCCATATTCTAATTTACAGCATGCAGCCTATTTTGGGAGCCATGCTTTCAATTCCTGCACAGATTATGATTGCTGGGGTTGTAGCTCTAGCTTCAGCTTCTCCTGGTTTCCACTTGGCAGCGTTCTTTCCTTTGCTGTTGTGTCCTTTTCTCAGTCCTGGGCCTGCCTGTGCTTGGGGTCCAAAGAGGGCCAAGTAGTTAGGAGTGCAGGGAGTGGGAGATGGCTCCTGCCCAAACAGGGCCTTGCATAGTGAGTTCACTGCTTTCTTTTTGACATAGCATTTGCCAAACTTCCTGTCATTTTGTGCTCCAGGAGATGGGGGAGACAGGGCAGAGTAATTATTTCTTGCAAAGAAAGAATGCATCACTAGATTATATCTGGAAATGACTATTCTGCTTTTCATCTGTAGTCCAAGAATGTTTTGAAGAAATGTGTTTAGGAGTAAATCTGCTTTTTGAGAATCCATATGAAGGAAGAAATGACAAAAATATAGTAAATTACTTCTGAATTGGTGTTTAAAAGTGGAAATAGACTTTGTGTGTTTTCCAACAGTGGAAAAGACTTTGTGTGACTTTTTTTTAGTGGGTTTTCTTCCCAGGTGACTGGGAGAGTAGTCACTGAAGTGACAGGCAACTTAGCAGATGGACAAGTCATTTGCCAGACAAGCCAGATCACTTGGCTCTTATGGCATTAACTACTTCCCTCAAAGTTTTAGTTATTTTCCCAGTTGTTGTTAATGAATTAAACCTTCCACTGCTGTGTGTGAAATAGAAGGTGTGTTCATGCCTTGGGATCATAATAGTGGTGGGCACAGTTTTGCGTTTTGGCACTAGCAACTTGAGGACATTCACCTTCATGTTGCACAGGTACGGAAACCAAGGCACAGTAAAAGGGAGCAATGTTTGTAAGTTTGAGCTGTGTGTTGTACTTGCCCCTGCCAGCATCACGCAGAGCTGGGTTAGGATACCTATAAAAGGTCAAACCTTTCTCAGGCGTACAAGGTAACGGAGGAAGCACATTTCACAACACATTGTGGTTTATGACTCTCTCTGACCTTTCCTTGCCCTGACCCAATGGTAACTGAGATTGACAGCTGGTACATTTAGGGACGTTACAAACTAGCTGCTTTTTTTTAAATTTGAAGAACCCTCTCACCAAATGAAGTGGCATCACCTTCCAGTTCTACTAATGGACTTCGACATCTTTGACCGCTTGAACCTGCACAAAGGAGGGACACAGCAATTAAAAATAAACAGTGACATTCTCAAATGCCCATGCTTGCTCTGATTGAGGCTGAGAGCACCAGCAGTGCATGGATTCCTTTATGCTTTGCCTATGTAAATTGCCATCTGGGGTTGATTATCCATATAGCAAAAAGAAAAATTATATATATGTGTTTGGCAAAAAGCTTTGACACAGCAAACAGTCCACTATCCAATTGAGTTAGTACTATTTGCTCCTTAGCACTTGAAATCCACCTTGAAGAGCATGAACCTAGGATTTCTGCAGCAAAAACAGAGTGTTGGCAAAATTCTGAATGTCATTTAAGATTATTTCAGTGGTCTTTCAATCTCTATAGTCTTTGAGTTTAAAAACTGCAACAACTTGTGACACTTGTATTTCTGCTTTATAAAAGTTACTGGAGTTTGAATAATAAGGATTTTTTGCAATTTAGTTTTGTTTTTATTTTACTAATATCTGAAGTGTAGGTTGTTTAGAAATTTCAGTTTAAATGAGGATGAATGTCAAACTCCAGTGCTGCTGGGTCTTTTTATAGCACACTTCAACTGAAAAAGAAAAGTGTTTTCATTTCAGTGGGAGGAAGGCATCTTTTGCCTTCCTTATCCAGGTGAGAAAGATTGTAGAAAAAGTCAAGTCTGAATTGGGTGAGGAGACAGAGAGAGATGTACACAGCTCATGGGCCTGGTTTTCCTGGATGTGTCCACTCAGCATTGCCTTACTGTGATCAGGGCTGTGGGTATACAAGACCCAGAGCACAGGTGTGGCAGCCCAGTATGAAGACCACTGCTGGGGCTCTATTTCAGGAATTGTAAGAAGTAGAAACTTTTCTCTTTGCCTTATAGTCAGGTTCCTGTTTGTCGTGTTTAATGAATTGCTAACAAATGCTGGAGCAGATTGATGCAAGCTGAGTGGCTGGTGAAGGTAAATAACTGACTTGGAGCCTCTGTAAAGTCCAGTGCTGCCATTTGTACTGTGTATGTGTCAGAAGTTGTGAGTGTCTTGAATGCTGAGTAGCTGTGTTCCTGCTGAGTGGTTCCATTCATGTTTTTCTCTAGGGTATGATGTGGGGATTCTCGCTCTGTGCTGAATCTCAATAACATATCTGATGTTGTATGGTAAAAAGTTGTTTCTTGTGTAATAAATCTCATTAAAAGGGAAGAGAAATATTCCTATCAGCTCCAACCTTCACCATCCTGGAGGTTGGTAGTAGCCAATTACCATTATTAGTGTGGAGCATCTCAGTCTCCAAAGTTGCAAGCACACTTATGAAATGCTCCCCTCGTATTGCAGAGCAGTCATACAGATTGTTTCAATACTCAGGTGAACTTTCACAAGGTCATGTGAGACCTAGATATGAAAAATGTGAGGAACTTGCTTCTGTTTATCTCATCAAGTCTCCTAGTAAATGAGAGTGTTGGTGGAAGCCAGTAGTGGTTCTGTCTTGGCAGGAGCCTATTGACTGTCAAATTATACTGACTTCATGAACTTTAAAGAAGCATAGTTTTGTGTGGCTTCATGACTTCATTTACTTTCACCATATGAAAAGAGATGTTTTCTTCTAAGCTTTTTTTTGTTGGCTAGATAACCTTGGTCTGTGTTTTGGCAAACATAGCTTTTATGACTGATACAACAAAAAAATTCTCCACTGTCTGATAGAATAACTCAAATACTATTTGCAAAGCTTTTTTCTTCAAAGCATTGTAGCTATTAAAACTGTAACAGAGGTCTACTTTTGTCCATATAAGTACCTCAGTCTATCTGATGTCCCAGGACCTCTGATAAGTGACCTTTAGTATGTATGTACACGTAGTAAGAACTAATTTTAGCTTATTTAAGGAATTTTGCACAATCAGAGTTGCACAGTTAAGCCTTGTCAGAGGGCATTTAAATCTCAGAAAACAAACCTGGATCAAACCCCACTGAACTGGACCACAAAAACGTCTGTATATGGACTTTCATGGTTCAATCTTAAAGAAGCTTTTGCTTTTACCATTTTGAGCACTTTGGACCTCCTAATATGCCCCTTCCAAATTGCAGTCAATGTTGATTGCTTTTAGCACTGCAGATAGAGAACCCTTGCTGTATATTCTGGGAGTATGTCTGAATACTGTTTCTACATCTGCTTCTTCCTGTGCTGCTTGGGTTTTTCTTGCCCAATACTGATATAAACAGCCTTTCAAATGCAACAAGTCCTCTGCTGGGAGGGGAGTTTTGCTTGCCTTGAAAGTTTTCTTTTCACTGGAGTGCTGTGAAGAAGGGCAGTTCGGAGAATTGGGTAGAGGGAGAATTGCCTAAATGTAGCTGGTAAATTGTGAAAAGGTAGTTTATGGTGCATATTAAAAGATGTGGGTGCAAAAATGCAAGAATCTTAAATCATAAAGCAATAAATTAAATGTAGAAACATAATGTTTTACATGCTGTTTAATGCAGTACAAGAATGAAACTTTTTTTATTTCTCTGCTGCTTCTAAAACATGGATTATGGTTTTTTGGAGATTTTCTTCTTTCCTAGAAAACATCAGTGTGAATCCTACTGGTTTTGCATCTGCTGTGGCATTTCTTAAAAGCAAAATATGCAGGATTTGGCTTATACTGGAAAGTACTCTGCTTTGAGCATTTAGGATATTATCAGTTGTTTTGGAAGAACAAAATTGCTCTGCACAATTCTTTGTGGTTAAGTAGAGGATGAAAGATCTGATCCTGTGCCTGTGGAATGAAATTTAGATCTGGCAATAAAAACTTCTCAAATCTTTTTGGCTCAGTCTCTTAAGAGAATAAGAGTAGCAGATGCCGAGTTCCTTCTGAAGATCAGTTCCCTCATTTTCAGGTATGGTTTTGTAACTTTTTACTGTGTGGTTTTTATGGTTTTGTTTTTTATTTCTGTTCTAGTTCACATTTTTAAAAAACCCAAACCAACACCAAGCCCTCAAAAAAAAAAAAAAAAAAAGCCAACAAAACCTAAAGACTGCAAAGCACAAAATCCATTTTAAGTTTTTCTTAAAAAACCATACAAAATTGTGGTTAACTTTAGACCTTTAAACTTACAAAAAAGCCCTCAGGAATAAAAACGTTCAGCAACAGTTTTGTATGTTGCTATTCATTCTCTACCTGTTACTGAAGTACAATGTTTAGTTCAAATCACTTGCAATTTTTTATTGAGTATCATGTAGGTACAGTAAAGTGAGGGAGCAAGATAAAGGACTTTGTGCATTAAGGTTTGTTTTATTCAGGACCAGGGATAATACATAATAGATATATGTTGTGGGGCTTTTAATTTTTTTCTACTTGGTCCGAGCAGAAGGGAAGGAAGCCAGGGGAGAGCAGCCAACCTGAGCAGTGCTAATCCAAACCATACACGTTATTTCTGGAGCTTGTGTGTCTAATGTGATCTCTGTAGGCAGAAAAGTGGCCTAGTCAGTGCTGGCCAATTAACTCTTCAAATACTGAAATGCATCTGCAGCTTTTCTTGGAGGTCTGGGTGTACCCTGTGCTCCCTGCCAGACAGACAGTTGGGGTACAAGATTGGGTAATTTTTCTCGTCCAATAGAAGGCAAAGCATACAAGTTCCTTCCTACAGTGAATCTAAAAAGGAAGGGATTTGTAATTTCTGTGTTGCTTCTGTCTATTTAAATCATCTTGAAATGACTGTTGGGATCAAGGCTCCACCTGCACATGCAGCATTGCTGGAAATGATATTGCTCTCCAAGGTAGAATTAACTTCTGCAGCATTTCCATGGCACTGCTTGCTTGTGCAGAGTTATCTGCAGTGCTGACTGGTAGTGGTTAATGCATGAGATTAATTTGGAGGGTGTATTTTGTGCCATTGCCATGCAGATAATTTTGCCTTAATAGTTAGCTAGTGCAGAGAGCTGTTACTGTCTAAGAGCAGGTACACTCTTCAATGGGGCTAAAAGTGAAAAAATAATGCAAGATGATCTCAACTCTAAGTAGAAGAAAATACTGAGTGATATGAATGCCATACTTTTATTTGATAGGATGACCGATTTTCTTAGATAAGATACATATTTTCTGTCAAGATTTCAATAAACATTTTGTTCCATGAGAACTATAAAAGTTAAAGAAAGTTGTGACAGAAATACAAGGTGGGAAAGCAACTGAGCTGAAGACGAAGGAGCCATTGTACTGACAGGAAAATGATCCAGGCAGAGTTGTTCTGAGGTTGGTCTTGGCCCTGAAGTTCCACTAGTGACTGCATGTGCTGCCCCGTGTATGTGAGTGAGTTCTCCTCACTCATCTGCCTCTTTAGTGTCCTCTTTGGACTCCTGGAGACTGCTGGCAGATGTGATGTCCATGTGTAGTCTCTCATGCTCAGTGTAGCTGTCCTTTTTGGAATTACCAACATACTGGGTTGCAGGATCTGATGCTAAAGCCTCCAAATCCCAGTGCATGAGTGTGCCACAAATGGAGAAATAGATTTTGTTCTTGTGTGCTACATGAGTGACCAGTTTGGCTTTTCTGTAGCAACACACGAAGATAAACAAATATGCAGGTTTTTACTCCAAAATAAGGTTGAAAAGAAAACTAAACATCTAATGAGCTACTCCTGACATGAAGATTTTTTTGTATTGTCTCAACTTTATCTATCTGCTCACTCTGCTTTTTCTCCTGCCTGTCCTTTTTTGTCCATTTCTGGCTTCCTTTCCAGTCTCAGAGTTTGCTCTTCAAGGTGATTGGTCTTTTCTACTTACACCGTAGATTGAAGAAACTTTTTTCTTCTTGCATTTTCCCATCTGCTGTTGCAGCTGAGCTGTGACTGGGATGCAGCTGAACAAAAAGGTACATGCTATCCTAGGATTCAGTAGGTAACATCTTTCCTGTTGAACCATTACAGCTCCAGGACCAAGTGTTGTGTTCTTGGCTTTGTGTACCCTGGGGTTCAAGATCAGTTTGGAGCTAAGTTAATGGACATTGCTGTAGTAGTCACAAGTTTCATCCAAATGCCTTTTTGTTTAACTTTAGGGTAACTCCTTAAAGCAAAGGATGGCTGGATTGTGTTTGCATAACTTGTTTGCTTAAGCATTGCTGCTGCCAGGTCATTAACTTTATTTTTATTTCTTTTAATTTATCAGGTAGAATTGTTCTCAATGCAGTTTAATTGAAAGCAGACCCACATGCACGTACACAAACAGTTGAAGCAGGAATCTTAGTGGCATGCTTGAATAGTAATTGGGAAGGTAACCTCCTGTATGGTGTACACAGCCATCACATGGCATTGCTGCTGGGAATGGAACTTTATTAGAAGGCTTAGTTAGGGCAGAGAGGAAAGCTCATGTTTTAAATATTCAAATTCAAGTGCTGGAGGCTTTGGCAAAATGTCAGTAATCAGAATGAAGGGAGGGAATGGCACTCTTCTTCCTTGGTCATCCATACACAGTGCAATTCTTTATTTGATGAGGCTTTTAGAAGCAGAACAGCTCAGCAAGTGCCACATTAACTAAGCTGTGGTCTGTAAATTATAAAGTTCTGCTCAGTTCTGGCCGCTGGCAAAGAAAGGATCTGAATATTGAAAACATTGCTTAGCCAATGCTGCTGAAAATAAATATGACCCAGAGACAGAGGAAAATGGATTAGTGCATAACTGCCCAGAAATCTGTAGTTACTCTATTACCAGAGTACTTCCATGAAGTATTGCTATAACACATTAGGAAGTCCTCTGGATTTCATGCCTTGTACTGTGTGTTTCTGAGAGGGCTTCATTTAGAGAACTCTCTACATTTTATTCTTTGATGCCATAAAAATTATGTGAGAATTTACTTTGCTCTCTAAATGTTTATTCAACTCATCACCTGAATCTGTCATCATATGCCTGTGACAATAACATGTATTGTTGAAACTAAATGTGAGATGCATCTTTACACTAAAATATTCCCATCACTTCATGTTACAATAGCTGGTGCAGCTTGAATTGGAAAAGTTAATACTTGAGAGAGCCAATATTTACAGTATCAGCTGGAATGATATAATTAGTTTAGCTGCCCAGATAGTAGTGTGATGAACATGATACGAATGCCTAGATACAGATTTCCATTTGCAACTGTCTGAAATGAAAGCTAGAAACTCCCAGGCTCTTCATGGGAGTAAAGATTAGCTTCAAAGCATATGACACAAAATTGGCTTCTCTTTCTTTCTCCTCTGATGAATAAATAATCAAGAATAAACATTTCACACTTTTAGAAATAGCAAGGAAAGCTCAAATAGCCTTTTAAAGAGTCACTGTAGCTAATGCATTTTTAAATACTAAAATAGTAGACTTAAAAACTGTCAGGTCTTTGTGAAAGATTTACTAGCTGAGCTGTTCCTCTCTAGGCAACCTGTATTTAAGATATATTCCCTCAATATATGTCTATAGGGTATGTAATAGGTTCTGCAGGAGAATAGCAGAGGTGACCTTAATCCTTGTGCAGTTTAGGTGGCAGAAATCAGCCATGAGAACAGATTAACTCATGGAAATAAATAACCCCAGTGTATATATACAGCTGTCAAGGTTTTTTCTTCAACAGAAAGGGGATAGAGGTATGGAAAACAAGTCAGAAATTTGTTGGTTTTGTAAGTTTTGTGTGGGGCTTCAGAATGCCTAGAAGTTTTTTTTGCTCTTTCTTGGTATTCCTTTAATTTACATAGTTTTGTTTTCTTAATTTCGGTTACTGTGTTGTAGTTGATTTTTCTTAATATTAATTATGTAATGAATTTCAATAGACTGTTATGCTAAGCATACATAGAGGAAGTTTTTGTCTGATGTGCAATACCTAGTACATAGGATTGCAAAAAGTTAAATGGTAGCTTAAGGAAAAAGTATGTACTGTTATGAATCAGTTCATTTTTTAAATATGGGTATTATTCATGAGGTATTTTCTTGCCTAGTTGAAGATGTCGATCCTGCTTGTGGAAATTAGCTGACAACAATTTAAAGTCTTGAGGGAGTGAGGAATATGCAGGTATACCACAAACACTCAAAACAAAACCACAGAAAAAAGGGAAGCTTGAAAGTATGTATTTTTACTAAAAGATTGTAATAAATGCTGAATACAATTAAAATAAATGTCCATTTTGGCCTTGAGTCAGCACAGAGCAACACCAGTTGGTTTTGTCTAAATGCAAATCTTTGTAAAATAAAGTCAATTACAACAGTAAATCCCACTGTGAACTATTTTGCATTTGGTTTTAGGAGAGAGTTGGAGTCAAGTGGTGATTGAACAAGAATAATGTTTTGCATAACATGTGTTTCTGTTTCAAATGTTGCTTTTCTGTTGTTGACATGATGTTCTTGTTTGGGGAAAAGCAGTCGTGTGTACGAAGTGTATTAAAGTGGCAAGGACCCTGATATTAATGCCTTTTCCAGCCTTGCCAAGGGCTGCTCTGTTGTTTGGGTCTAGAGGAGGTTATTAGATATCTTCACCTCAGGGTAGGTCTTTAATTTCTTAAGGGTGGAGCTGGAGAAAGTTCTCCAAAATAGAGATACAAAGTGAGGCTCAAACTTGTTCTGAGCCCTCTGGTGAGTCTGAGATGTTATGTAAGATTGAAGTTCAACATAATTTATTCTAGTGTGATAATATTTTTCAGGCATGTATTTGCCTAAATAATAGCAAAAGGGTGGAAAATTCCTGGGTTGGTAGAAATCTCAGTGTCTGCTTTTCTTTCTTGCAGAAAGCACTAACAGATTAGTGAAAAGTTCAAAAATACAATTGTGGTCAAACACTTTTTTGTAGTACAAATGGGTTTTTTTTTCAGGTCTTTCCTCTTACTTTGCTTTGCTTTGTTTTCACCTTCACTTTTCTTGCCTACTCATCCTTTCTGTGGAGGTTGTTGAACTTCCATTTTTAAATCAGCTGTCCAGATGTGTGATCTGTGCAGGTAGCACATCCCTGGTTGTCAGAGCTGAGGTCACAGGCTCTGGCTGCACTTCTGGAGAGGTCCTTGGAGATTTTAAAGTCTTTCTGTGGGGGGAAATTTTTTCACAATTTGAGATTTACTGTTGGGAATAGAGAGAATGGGATTAATAAGGGTAAGGAGAACATTTTTAGGGAAGGCAATTGTGGCTTAATCTGCCTCTACCTCTGTAAAACATGTGTATGCTGAACTAATTTGGGGGATTACTAGAAACACTGAGGTGCTTTTTCTTAAAGGGATGTTTTTGGCAGGAAATTAAGCAGTATTTTTGGACAAAATGTCAGCAATTCTCTAGTAAAAACACACAAATAAGCATGTGAGGGTAAGGGTTCTATTCACTTGGTTTGTGGGTTTTTGTGGTTTTTGGTTTTCTTTTTTGTTTGTGGATTTTTGGGTTTTTTTCAGGAGGATGGGAGTTTTGGGGTTTTTTGTTTTGTTTATTTAAATAAGGGTGATTCTAATTCTTGTCTGAGGGTTTCATGTGTTCAGTATTGGCAAGATGCTTTGAAGGTGCATATATGGGGAAAGAGATAGGCAAAGTTTTTACGTCAGATTCAAATGGAGTAGGGGAGAAAGAAAAGTTAATGCTCAGGCATAGTTTTGTGGTTATAGTGTGACTCACAAGAAAGACTTAGTCCATGTGACACATACATTACAAACAGTTGTAAAAACATGCCATTAGATATCCAGAATGAGGAGTGGGCTGAGTTAATGTTATTCTGAATCCATAACATTCACGTTTTCTGGCACAGTGAGAGTAATGCTGCAAATCAAACGCTGTATTACTGCTTTTGCTTTTACATTACTTTGTTGTCCCTGATGGACAATGTCCCTTCTGATCAGCTAGAAGTGAAGTTTTAATCCTGCCTTTCATTTTTTCCATGCCATCTAGTGATGCTGACACTAGGGCTTTTTATTTGAGTCAGGATTTAGATGCACTTCGACAGAGAACTCATTGATGTGATTTAAATTCTTATAGTTAGGTGAACTGCTTTAAAGTACATGCTGATTTTCTTGCTGTTTTCCTGCATGTGAAGAATCAAATTTTCAGGTTAGATTTATGTTTAAATGTGATTATGTTTTAAGTTTTCATTAATGCTTCCCTCAATCTCCGTTGTGTACTTTTCCTTAGTGTATTTGCATAAATATAGTTTTAAACCTATTGGAGCCATCCCTATATCTGAGCATGGCCATGTAGAAATGGGTCTTGTATCTTCCTAATGTTTTGGAGGTCATTAACATTCACTGGTAATCTTTGTTCGGAATTTGGATTCCTGTGTTTTAAGTTTTTGAAAATAGTGGATTTCTTAAGTTCAGTTTTGGATCTGAAGGAGACATTACAAACATTTAATAGTTTTAAAAGAAAATTTTTAGAAACTACAGTATCTGTGGCATGTGCTATATCTAAGAGGGGTTTTTATATTTTCATTTCAGAAGAGTTGTTTGGTTTTTTCCTAGGAAGCTATGAAAATGAGCCTTTTTTGTGATAAAGACTGAGCTTTCAGATCTGTTTCAGATTCTGTTTAATCTTAGCTTTAACAAAGTTAAGATTTCATTCTGTGTTTAAATCCCCTTGCTAACATAATTTATTCCATCTATTTTTTTTTTACCTGTAAGTTGGCTACAAGATTGATAAAGAAACTAAGAACAGCACGTGAAAAGAAAAAATCTTCTCCATATGTAGCAGTTGCAACAAGTGGGATTTGGTTTGAGATGCTGAATGTATCTCTTACACTGATAGTAACAGGAAAGTTTCAGAGTGCACAGAGATGTCACAGCAGGTCTTGAAAGTTGAGTGTGTAGGGTTTTTTGTTTTTTTGTGGGGGGTGGTCGTGAGAGTGGTTGTTAGATTTTTCTAATACAGATACTAAAAGTTCAAGTCACAAAGGAAAACAAATTCCCAGAGATGCTGATTATCCCAGTTACCACTCAAATAATTTGCAGCCATGAGAGCTCAATGTTAATATAAAGCAGACTGCTGTGATTTAATGATGGATTTGGTTGTTTAATTGTAAAAAAGGCCAATGAAGCATCATAAATGTTGGGTTTTTTGGGACTAAGACTTTCCCCCTGTTACATTTAAAGGGCATAGTAGATGCATTTCTCATATGCAATTTTTCATGTTGCAGTTCTACCTAGATTGAGTTTGTAGTGCTCTGATAATGATCAGAATTCTGCAATAATGAAAAATAAATTAGAGTTGGAACAGGCAAATATGTGTGCTTTTGAACCTGCAGAGTTATTTTTTATCTTTTTTTATTTGTTCATAAATAAAACAAGCTTTAGCTTCTTTGAAGCAGACATCTCTCTGCAAATGGGAGAAGCTGAAACCAGCACAGTCAGGTGTTGAGCAAATGTCTCCAGTGAGTTCTCACAGGGGTTGTGTTATAGATTTTTGATTCTTTTTATTAGTCTGCTCAGAGTCTCACTTCTCAGGTTTGTACTTAATTGCTGTGTGATTCTGTGGTATAAACTTCCAGATGTCTACCTGTTGTTTAAATCTGATTCCAGCCAGTCTCCCAAGCAAGACTCGTTTACCCCTTGTACATCCAAGACTCACTCTCAGGTACCTTCTCCTCTGAGCTGGAATGTTGTTGCTTCAAGGTAATTTTAACAGATAAATTTACAGGACCACACACTTGGCTTATTTAGTTGTACCTTTTGAACCACACTTACAAAAATGTAGGTGATTTACATGTTCCAAAAACATGAGCGTTTTCAACCTCATCAATTATTTTTAATATTAAAAGTCAGCAGATGGAGCCAAAGGCTTGTAGAAAAATGACTTGTGCTAAATATATATTAAACCACAAAGCCCACTAAGTTTAACTAATAATGTTTCTGCTAAAATTTATAACAGCAAAGCTATTTATTTGCTGCTAAACCTCACATTAGCATCCTTCTTTCATTCCCTTGTGTCTGTACAGAGTGAGAGCTCATCCCTTCATGTACCAGGGGTCTAACAAGACTAAAAAGAGTGAAGTTTGAGTGGGAACCTGATTTTCTTCGTAGATTTACATCTGTGCTGTGTTTTCTGTGGCAGCATTTACTACTTTATCTGAAAAAATGGTGTTATATTTTGTCAATATTTTCCTTCTCCTGTGAGCATGGTAACTGGAATCTGCTATTGAGGGTTAGACTGGAATTCACAACAACCAAATTTCTATTGTTGCATGGTTGGTAAGGTACTGGGGTTTCATGTTTTTCTTCTGAAACGACTGAAATAGGCCTTTGCCTTAGATAACTTGTCAGATTTGGTATCCTAATAGGCTAACCCTATGCTTTTTGTTAAATATTAGCAGCCTTCTGGGATTTTAAATAATATTTTCATTAAAAAAATGGGATGGGATTTTTTCTAAACTATGTGTGCAATTTATCCCATTTTTATAAAATTAAAAAACCCCAAAGGCAATGTGGTACCTACCTTTTGTAGGAAAAGGGAGAAAAAACTATCATAGTTTTAAAATCTGATATCCAAAGGGGATGCAAAAAATTATGACGTCTAACCAGAGAATATTTCAGTGGTACAGTGATATTTTACCTTTTAAGAAAGGCAGAAAAATGAAATTGTGAAGTGACTAATGGCAGCTGTTTTGTCAAACTTGATGTAAAAACTTTTCTCCTCTAAATCTAATTTTCTGAAGGAATACGAAATGGACATATGTTACACATAGAATCTAGAGCCAGTGGGATATAAATGTGTGCTTAAATACTGCATGTATATTTTTTCTCATTTTTGTTTTACTGATTCTTGAAGCTCGCTCTCTTCAGTTTGAAGCAAGGATCTCCTTAGAGAGGCTTGAGAAGTTTGGCGTCCTGGCCAAGTCAAAAGCTTTTCTTATTTTTCTGTTTATCTTTGGCCTCATCTCTGTTTAAATTATCTTTCCTGCACTCCTGCTGTTGAAAGACAGTGATAAAACTTCCACCAGTTGTACCAACTTGCTGACTTAATTTCCTCTAATGAACATTGGCTGTAGTAGGAAGAGTTTCTAACATTGACGTTTTTCTTTCGATTGATACGGTCGGGTTTTAGTTTCAGATTCTCTCTGGACTTAGTCATAGGCTTTTCTAGTAGGTTTTTGCTTCCAAAATGTGCTCAGTCACTTCCAATGAAATTATAGTTGCTTTTCAAGCCCCTTGCATTGTGTTAGAAAAGTCTTACAGGACTGGGATGGTGCATCCCAAATTATATCTTTATTCACTCTCCAGGTAACTGAATGTTACAGTCTCACTGTGATGTGAGTATCTTTCTATTTCCTGTAGATGAACATGAATGCAACTTGTAACACAGAGAAAATAAACTGATAACACAGGAAGGCACAGGGCTTTTTGCTATATTGGAGCTATGAGAGCTAGTGACTATGATGAAAAAAATCTGCAGATAAGGAAGCCTGATCATGAAGAAGTACGTCTAAAAAATCTGATGAAATTTTTTTAAAAATTGGAAAAATCTCATCTGAAAATCTGATCATCTGAAAAAAAAAAAGTTCATCTGAAAATCTAATGAACTTTTTAAAATAAGTTGTCCCCCACCAAGGAAAAAATCCAAACAAAAATATGATGAAACTTTTTAAAATATGTTGCCCCCCCCACCCCCCGAAGAAAAAATCCAAACACCCAACCCTAACTATCTAGTTTCTAATAATGGAAGGGTTTGCATTGCTGAATAGGCTAGATAACCTTCTTTGGACTGGATTCAGTCATCTCATAGAATTTTTTGTGGCCTGCACACTTCAGATTACGTGTAATTTCAACTTTAATTTAAAAAGAGAAGGTTCTAGCTTTCTGGCCTTGGGAAGGAGTGACACTTGCAGTTTGACAGTCTTGAGTGCAGGCAGAACAGTCATATGTGAAATCTTCTCCCAGTCCTGGGATGTTGATTTTGAAGCCCAATTGGAATGACTTTGAGTTGGTCATTTAGTGAAGGTTGTCTCAGCAGGTGTGATTTGGCAGCTACAGTCCAGAGACCCAAAGGACAGGAAGTGACAGATCCTGTGAGGAAAGAAGTGAAGCAGAAGAGAGATACATAGAAAAAAAAAAAAACAAAAAGGAAATGAAAAACTGGTTTTTGGTGTGCTGCAATACCACATGAAGAATTGTTCTTAACTGTGAAATATATGTGCCAACAGGCTACGGTTCTTTCATAGGTTTCAAGTTGCCTCTGTTACTTTTACCAAGCTTCTGTCCTTGGTGATTTGCTGTCAGGCGTCCTTGCTGATGGCTCTGAAGCTGTCTCCTCTGTTAAACATGCATGCTGCAACCCCAGTGAGCCTGTTTTTATGGTTCCCTCATAGACCACATCTAGCTCCTTTTAAAAGACCCATAATGGATTAAAATTTTTTATTAATTGACAGCTGTTTTCCATCGTTCTCCTGACTGGTGACTGTTTCCTTATCATTGATATATAAATGCCTAGAACTGATATTTCTCAGAAAATATTCTGATAGAGTGTGTTCTAAAACAAATCAATAAATAAAAACCGCAACAAAAGCAAACTAGCATTTTGTTCATAGTTTATCATGAATATTTTGGTAAAGGTTGTATTAGCCAGAGAATCCTGTTGAGCATTCCATGTACCTCAGTGGTACTTGCACATCTCTGCCCAATGGACTTCTTCCCTTCCCTGAGGTGCAGTGGATTTCCTGTGTTTGTTACAGGTGCCTGTGACACTTGATACTGGAAAATGAAGCTGCTTGTTTTAAATAAGAAATGGATTTGCATAGTGTGAGAAATGACACTCACTTTTAAGTTTTAAAGGTTTATTAAACCTTAACAAAATACAACAAAGGACTGAATAACGAAAAATTACAGCGCTGGGAGCATGGGGCTTCTCTTAACATGCACATAATATTCATCCCTTAATTGTGAGAGCCAACCATCACATTACTCATTTATAACACATAGGTACTCAGAAGTACTAAAATATGCTGATGATAGTTGTGATTTCTTTGGATCTTGATGAAGGTTTTAAAAATCATGTCAATAGGTCTGCCAGTAAGAAGTGCCTGAGAGCAAAATGTAGAAATATTTATTCACCTGATGACAGTTGAAAGGTTTAGGCAAATAGAAAGATAATAGAAGATTAGAAGTGTTTAGAAGATAACAGTTTGTACTTCTGTCATTTGAATACAGCTCCTGTCTAGTATTGTCAGAACATAGTAGGTGTGCTTGCATGTATGGGGAATTACTTATTTTATAGTCACACCTAGGGTTTTTGAAATGGGACAGCTCTTCCATAGCAAGTTAACAAATCCTTGAGAGGCAGAGAAGTCACAGCTCTTTGTCCATTGTAAGTGCTTGTTGTATCAGAGGTGAGGGCCCTTTCCATGAGTTAATCAAAAAGACCTATGCAAACAAGCAAGAGGATTTTTTCTTTGGTCAGTCGCTACAGTTACAGAGCCTGACATTATTAGTGAACCTTCGTGATCTCATAGGCTGCTGCAAACTCTTGAGCACCAGAACCCTCTTAATAAAAACGTGAGGCACTGGATACACAAATTCATAGCAGCTGTCACAGCTGGGCTGTGGTGAAGTTTGGTCAAGACCCTTTGAACTTTTTATTTCACACTAATCCCATTTAGTGTGATCAATATACGGACCTCCAGCTCCTAGGTCTGTTAATTGGGTGTCAAGTGTTGGGTTGGCCTGTGTCAGGCTGTAAAATACAAACACAGAAGAGGCTATCAGTAGGGAAGTAAAGTGTTTATTGTCTGAATGTATAAGAGTGAAAACTTGCCTTCCTAGCCTGAGATATCCTTAGGGATCTTAAGGATCTTTTGTTTCTCTCAGTAAGGTAACAGTATAGTTAAATATGCATTTTACCAAAAATAGTAGAGCAGCTGGAGGCTGCAGAAGATCTAGTTCTGCTAATAATGTGGTGCTGGATTACTTCTTTGTCTACCTACCCTCCTGCCTTTTTTCCTGATAATAAATATACTTAATTGCTCTTGTAACTATTTGTGTTGGGTTGCTTTGAGATGGGAGTCCTTTCTTGTTTTGCACGTGTATGTCTAAAATGAAGTTTCTTCTAAGACTTACCAGTATTTATTTTAACTTGTGCTTTGTAGCATTCAGGGAATAGACAGGATAACTTAGATCTTCATTTCCCCATCTCAGAGAATCTCGGGAGGTTTTTTAACTCCCCCATCTTTAGTTCTCTATCATACAGGGAAGGGTAAATATGTAGAATGATATTTCAACTTTCATACATTTTTGGGTTCTTTTATTTCAGCCTTTCAGTGACAGAAAGGACTGGGGAGTTGTGAGTAGTTTGTTTCATCTCCTTTGAAGAAAACCTAAAATTTATAATCCCAGATCAGACCTTTCCTATAACTCACGCAACTCATCCTGTTAACTGTTTTAATATATGGCACCGCTCTTTCATTAAACAACATCCAGGAATAATTAGTTCAGCAATGATGCCTCGGAACAAAAGCCCTTGATTTCGTTTAACTTTATAAGTTGGTCTCTTTTGATCTGCAAGAACACATCTGGGGCCTTTAAGAAAGTAGAAAGAAAAATATTAAATGTTTAGTAAGGCTGTTGGTGAAGGTTTCAAAGCACAGTAACCCTTTGGTACCATGACGTAGCTCAGAAGCAAAAAAGTGTGAATTTCTTGTTTCATAAGCTATCACATGGCACCTCTATATAGTAAATGCAGTTTTTGTTACCTGATGATGAATACATTTTGCCTTTATTTCCAGTTTCAAAAGAGGGAGTATCTTCATTCTTCCCCCAATTTTTTTCATTAATTTTTCTGACTTTTTACCTCCATTTTCCCTTGGATGCATTTGAATGAAGTAATCAGAATCATTACTGTAAACCTGACATTTTTTTGCCAGGTATCTTGGCATTAGAATTTATTTTTGCTGCATGAAACCTTTCACTGTACTGCTTTGTTCCTTTAATAGCTTACTGTAATTTGCCAAGGTGGTAGGGATAAATCCATTTGTTCTTTACTCTAGACTTAGCTGCTTAGATTTTGCAAATATCCTCAGGACTTGCAAAAGTGCAGAGGATATAAATTTACTCGTCTAATCTTAATCACTGTTACTGACTTGTAATAGAAAATTGCTTACCAGTTGAACTCTTTAAAATTTGCCACAAAAAAAAATCCTGCCTCGAGGGAAAGCTATAAAGATTTTGTATACCAATTGTTTTTTATTTCATAAACGAAAAAGTATTGCGAAAAATACTTGTCTGACTGTAATTAATTTCATTTTCTTTTCTTCTCCTAGCAGAGGTAGCTTTTGTTTTGACTGTAATTAGTAGAAGGAATTCACCAGGAGTAGCACGGTATCATTTGATTTGTACTGTTGTGTTTGCTTGTTTGCTGTATTGCACCCGAGTGCTGCTGTATTTCTATTCCGAGCGTTTCCTAGAAAATGTACAAATCATCACGATTAATGTTAACGTTTGCCATAGCTAATGAAGCCTACCAGATCTCTCAGTAATTATTCATCACCTTTGTTTCATTTTGTATAAATCATGGCTTCTATTAACAAGCTTATTTTAGAGAAAGGACAGGAGAACTTTGTTCGTGAGAAAGAAATGAGAAAAACAACTTTTTTCTTATTTCTCCCCTTGGCCATTCAAAATAGAAGTGAAAAGAGTTGAAAATATTATTTTTCATTATTTTTAAATGCAGCTTTATGTTCACTCTGTTTGTTTTCCTTAGTGAGCCTGTAACTCTAAGGTTGTGACCCAAAAATGACCTCCTTTTCCACTCTCAATTGCTTTTGAACTACTCCAATAAGTAAAAAGAAATAACCCAACAGAAGGGTAACCAGATCACTGCTACCACACCAAGGAAACAGGCAGGCTTTGGGATGCTCTTCTTTAATCTCTCTATCCACAGAGCCTTCATTTTAATTTGCAAAATTGAACCCAGATCGAGAGCAGTAAAGCCTGAATACGGTAAATATTCATGCCTCAGTGATCTAGAGTGGCTCCATTACATTTCAGAGATTGGGAGAATTACCTTTTGGATTATGTATATTCATGGGCTGATTTTTATTTGAGATCTAATATTACTCACATAGGGCTACATGTCGCATATTCTGTCAAAACTGGCTTTCTCACAAAGCTCCAAATGTTCCTTACACGTAAAAGTTTTACTTCTTTTCCCTATAGTTTCCTCCCTTTTATGCTTTTCAAAGACTGGTAGTAAACAAATTTCTTTTAAAGAAGAAGGGGAAAAAAAGCCAGAAGAAATTCTATAAAACCTTCAACCCTGTGTTTACTGTGATATATTTTTTTGCATGTGACTTTGAAGTCTTCAGATAAAAGTATTATTATTGTTCTAAACCTAAATCTATTTGGAAAAAAAATTCAATTTGTTCTGTTGGAAGAAGAAAATTCCAGACAGCCTTTCTTTAACCTATAATTTTGCATGGGTTTTGACTTCTTTTTTTTCTTTGAAAAATGTTTTATTGAAATATTTGTGATAAGTTGCAGAAATTTTAATTGGAATGTAAATGTTAAGCTGCTTCTGTGTCATAGTTTTACTATGGGTCTGACATTCTCTGCATTGATACTTGCTACCTCAACTCATTGGTATTATATTATGCCTTTAAAGTTCATACTTTGTCATCTGTAGTGATAGGTGGCACAAGCAGTACCACTGAATTTAGGATACTTGACGTCTTAATATTTCTTTCTTTTTACCAAAAAATAAAAAAAGAAAACAAAAAAAAAAAAAAAAAAAAAAAAAAAAAAAAAAAAAAACACCCCAAAAACCAAAAAAACCCACAACAAGGAGAACAAAACCCTGAGGTATTTTTGTCATTTTGGGATGAAAGGATTATGGTAGGTGTCTGCCTTCTGCATCCTTCCACACATCCAGGGGATGCAGGGATCTGCTCCCTACCTCCCAGACATTTGATGTGTGTGGCTGTTGGGCTCTTTTGGCCAGAGGACCAGAGTGGGAGGTGGTCCTCTCCTGTGTGAAAAGATTCACCCACATCTGGAAGAGGCAAAGCAGAGGGAAAATAAAAGTGCAGTGGGGCTTGGCAGAGGTGAGGGGTGGGAGCCAAAGGCTGCTTTAAGAACTGGTGTTACTGGGAAGTGCTGCAAGGTGCTTGAGCAGCCTGGTTGCCTTCTGGGGCAGAGCACAGAGACAGGAGGAGTCATGACCTGAGTGGGTTTGGACAGCATCTCTCACAACGTTCTCATGTGGCAGCTGGGCAGGGATGGGATGGGTTTGGGGGGTTGGTGTGAGTTAAAAGTTGTATGAAATGGTTAAGTTTATTGGAAGCTTTGCTGTGGATGAGGAAAATTGCTATGAAATTATAATAATTCTGAAAACTTAGCCTTTTGGCTTAAAAAGTGGATATTGTTGTTTTGAGGTTTTTTTTCCTTGAGAATTTGGATTGTGACAAATGATGCAGTTGAATTTATCTGCAGTGAGGCGTAATGCCATGTTATATCACAAGGGTGACAAGATTACTGGAGTTTACCAAATAAATACTCCAGTAAGATAGCCTACATGTAATACAGTGGGAATTTGATGGTTTACAGTAAATAATGAATTCTGAGCAGTTCAGTCATGAGAAGAAAATAAATAGAGGACAGGGTTTTTTATTCAGTGAGATTTGTCCAGCCTGTACATGGGATAGATTAGGTTCTGTTGAAAAAAAATTTGTTTTATATATTTAAAGGCTAGAGGAGACTGCTTAAGCACAGAAGGTCACTTAAGTTTACCTGAAAAATCTTAATATTTTGGTTTGTGAATGCGTGAATATAGCATACATGTAATATAAATTAAAATTATGGTATTGAAGTGGAGTTGCATGAGAGTAAGGTCATTGACGTGCTTCTTTATATATTGGGTACATAGTCATATTTTAGATGCTGGGAAAGGGAATAACCCAAATGGATTTTAGTGATTTATAGATTTTATATTGCTTTATTCCAGTATTGCAGTGCAGGCTCTTCAGGCTCTGGTGCTATTTTATCCAGAAGGAGGACTATATTAAATAAAATCAGATAGCAAGTGTGGAGTGTTACATAAGCACCACAGTGGTCATACGGCGAATGCCCTTATAAAACTCACTTTAAAAAATTAAGTTAAAAGAATCATTCAATATGAAATAATTTTTTCTCCCAATGCTATATTCCTTTCCCACATGGAGGTGAGGCTATGCAGAAATAATAGAATCTAGAAATATTCAAGGCCTTTCAGATAATTGCTACTAAGCCACATGATCTTGCTGGAACCCACACATTTGGAATTATTTCTGACTCTTTGAGATTTCTACTCTTCGTAGCTGGTGCTAGCTGCTCTTGTGATGTTGGCTCAGAAGAGAAAGCTCTCCACAACCTGAGCAGTGGGCAGAGGCTGCATTGTGTGATTTGCTGTTTCATGATGTGTTATTGACAGCTCTTGTATTATTGACACCTCCTGTTTTATCTCTATTTGTTGCTGTTTTGAAATCCTGGTTGAAATTCTAGAGCTAACTAGTTACTGCATGAACCACAAAGGCATCTCAGAGAATCTAGAAAATACTTACTACATTATTTCTTAAAGCAAAAGATTTTTTTAAATTTCAGTGAAGGATTTGACTTTTTATTTCTGATGGCTCATTGTTGCTCTCTTGTGCATTCATATCCTGTATGTCCTTTTAATGCTTTTGAGCAGGAGTGGTTTGCCAGCTTCACTACATACATGGCTGCTTGCTCATCTATGGGATTTGCTTTGGCATCCCTCATAAAGCAAAGAATTCAACGTCCTTCACATTCACATGTTTATAAGAGAGTTTGTAGAGATACCTGCTTATGTGTAAGGAGCAGTTTTGTGTTTGAATTGGAGCTTTGCTTAATTTCAGTTGATGAACTTAAACACAGGCTGACTGAAAACTAAAAATTTTCAGTCTTTGTGGCCTTTCATACAAGAGGCCAGTGTGGTTTGGTATCTTCTGACCACCCAGAGAGGATACTGGAAGAGAGAAGATGAGATACCTTACTCTTTATTTGAATTTGTAGTACATCAACAGGGAGGAAGGAAGTTCTTGCTTTCAAAAGCAGCAGGTATGGGATGCATATTGGTGATCAGTTGGGAGTTTGCTGCTCCCCTTCTGCTTAAAGAGATGCACTTCTGGATGATACTGAGGTGGTGTTTCATGCATTTGGCACTTGGCTACAAGGTATGGATAGCTTATACTTCTCAAGAGTGTTTTTTCTTTCTAGGGTACTGATTCAGGCAGGCTTGTGCTTGGTGTATTTTTAAACCTCAGGGCTGAAATGCTGCTTTCATAATTTCAGTTCCTTTTTAAATGTAAGTTTAAAGATGCAGCTCTTAGTGACTGGGCTGTGAAGTGTGATTTTTATCTTTAAACTTGTTGGGAGTCCTCACTATTTGAAGTGTGGTCATTTTTTATACTGCGTGTGCAATACTCCTTTTATAAATACTGCACTCATAATCAGCATTTTCTCTAACATATTATTGAGACTAATTATTTTAACTTTGCAGTTTCTCATCAGCATTACAGGGAAGCATGGTTGCTGTATCTCGTATCAGAAAGATGCACTCACAGCATTGAGAGGCAGCAGGAGAGCTAGGTTTTTATCTAAAGAAGCTATGAGCAATGGCACATGGCTGATAACTTAATGGAAGTTGGATAAATAAAGGAAAAAAAAGGTCTGACATATCAGTGCAAATAGTCATTAGTGGACTTTTTCTGTATCCTGTTTTCTATTAGTCTGTTGTAAACTGCTTTGAAAGTCCTAGTGGGCTTTTCCTTTGGTCTTAAAATAACGAGTTCTCTTATATTGGATACATTTGTTTATCTCAAGGGCTGAACTGTTTGGGTGCTTTTGATTTCTGTTTTGTGTTTTTCCATCTGCATTTGAATACAAACTTATTTCTCGCCCTTTTTATGGCTTTTTACATAATGCTTTAGGAACATTAGTGTGATTATGCAAACTAAAATTTAAAACAGGAAGCAAATCTCTGCAAATGCTGTAAGATTTCAACACGTGGCTCTTGATGTATATGTTGACATATAATCAATTCCCCTGTGCCACGAGAAAACAAGATGTGAGTGAATTTCTTAGCAAAGTTTGTGGCAGGGTTTGTAAAGGTGTCCGTGTTCTCCATGTTTACCTGCATGGTTCACAAGCAGTAAAACCTGTCACTTTAAAGTTGCACTCAATATTGTTCGCTTTCTGGGTCTGAAGGCCTAATTTTCCCACTTTGAGTGGATTGCTAAAATGGGCCTTGGGTAATTTTTGTGGACAATAGAAGATAAAGTTGTTTTCCAGACAGCATTTTCAGAACTAAAATGGGGTTCTTGAAATAAATGCAATGAAATGCCAAAGATATTTGTCATAGCTGGTCTTGGTTACAAATTCCTGTTGCTCAGGACAGTGCTCTGAAGTATTTTACCTCGTTCTGGTGGTGGAGGGGTGGACTGAGTGATCCAGTCCCAACTCCCTGCTTGAAAAATCCATTGCTGTAAAGCTAAAGAAAATATGTGAAAGCTTAGAACTCTGTTATAGCTTGTAGGAATCCCTTACATAGGGAAACTAGATATGCATAAGAGAAACAAATCTAATACTGGGGGTCAGTTGCACCCTTTTCAGTGCTTGCTTCTCTGTTTGTATTTTAAAGGCCAGACAAAATAAAGATGAATTTTACTTATGTACTTGAGTCTCTTGAATAAAACCCCTACATTTGGAGTATTTAAAACCGTGGGCAAATGTCTCTGTCAGGATCAGAGTGTAATGGAATGAAACACTGTGCTGATGTTCATGGTCTGCTCAGAAAACAGGAAATCAGTGATTTAAAGCTACTCTGGCTGTTGTTATTTGATACAGTGGGTGCAGACCAACTCCCTGATTCACTTCTCTGCTGGTTCCATGTCTGGCCTTTTGAAAGAGATGCAACTCCACCTCACTTTGGGTGATCTAACCCACCCCGCAGTCACACTCTGTGTTCTGGTCAGATTCTAGCTCCTACAAACATTATGCTCTTGGAACAGAGGTTATGGTCAGTTAAGATGCTGTGCTGTGTGCTCCTTTGGCAGTTCTGGCACTGAGAACAGGAGGGGAAAAAAAGAAATGGGCTTGAATATGTTCTTTCTCTGATAGGTTTATGGAAACTTCAGATACAATAATAGCTAATAATTAGAGCCAGTATAGACGGGCTGATTAAATAATCTGCAGGGTACTGTATAGATGAGCATGAAGTGGTGATTCTCAGTAGGTTGAGTGATGCAATGGCATTGCCTGCTCATGTCTGAGGACAAGCAGACCTGTGTGAAAGCCAGACCCAGCTAAAAGGAAATCAGGTGATTCTGAGAGCTCTGGGTGAGCACAGTCACAATTTCCTTCTGGGAGAGAGTTGGGAGCAGCACAGATAGCCTGCTTTGGCTAGGAGGGGGCAGGGGTGGGTGGATCTTTACATGATTCTGCAAATTTTCCATGTGTTTTCAGTTAGTAGGATAATGTTTTCTGAAAGATAATTAGTCAGGATCCAAACTGTTTGTGAAGTGGCATTTGAAACTGTGAAGACCATGAGCAAATGTATCAACAGGAGCTTCATTCAACACTGGAAAATACTTTTGTGTCCATACTCCACTGCAATGTTTATCTTACACATAGGAATTACAGCAGGCCTTTTGTCACAGGAAGTGATGCTTTGCAATTGTGTGTTGTTTAATGTAGATGAACACTGAGGAATGTAGCAGAACACAGCTTATATTCTGATACAATCCAGCTTTGTGATCTATGGTTGAGAACTGTAAATCACAATGAAGAAAGGTTAATCATGTGAAGTGAATATTTCAGAAGTACTTGTTCATTCTCCTCTGATCACTGTTTATGGGCTGCATGTCAGATGTGCCTAATCATTTGAGCTAAATTAAGAGGAGAGAGTAGGCATAAGACTGAGGAAAGTTTCATGGATGCCTAATTAAAAGCCAATATGTGTTCTGAGTACATGCACACAATTGTGTTTTCTAATCACATTTTTTAGTCTTAAATGTTATCTAAATTCTGTAAAAGATATTTCAGATTCATATACAAAGACTGTTTCTGTAATACTTTCATTCATCTGTTTAGGTGGGTAATTTCTAAAAAATAATATAAACTGGAATAATAATAATAATAACGTCTTTGTGACTTAATTTAAAATAGAAAACTAGACAGTTCTCTTATGCATCTTCTGGTTCCAGTTCTGTTTTGAGGAGTGACAGTGCTGGAAGATTCCTTGGTTCTTGCCAATTTATTGACCCCATCCATGGTTGTAGAAGAGGAAAGATTTGATTTACTGCTGGTATTATCACATGTGAAATCACAGAATTCTTTCAAAATTGTTTGGGCTGGTACTTTTCATACTACAGATTCATTCTTGTAGTGTTTGTAATGTCTTTGAAACACTTAAGTTTAGAAAACTTTAGGTTTTTTATATTTCATTTTTCTTTTTGACGTCCTTCAACATTACTTGTATCACCATTGGTGCAACTGTATGAAACTGGAGAAGGAGGGGTAGTGGATGGAAGAAGGAAGGGTTTGGGAAAGGTTTGATTCAAGCCCCTCTACTTCCAGCCTTTAAAAATACAATCTTGGAAGTCAGTAGAAAGCTGGAGGTAAATGCTAAATTGTTTCTCTCCAATGTATCTGTGTGGTTAGTATTGTTGAGGAGGTTTAGCTAAAGGGATAATGAGTGTTTATTTGAGTACAAAAATGCTTGAAACTGAAACTACCAAGTATTTACAATGGCCTTTTAAGTCTGTTTTGACATTAGTTAATATCTTAACAAACTACTTGGGTTCAGGCATTTTTAGTGAAGGTTTTTTCTCTTACATGAACATACCTCTTGATCTCCTTTCTCATTATATTTTGTGGATTCTTCAGGAAATCACAGACATTGATGTGGCATTTGATTTGAAAAATGTTATTATTACAACATTATAATCTGTAACAGGGTGTTTCTTTTGATTTTGGTTAGCAGCCAGAGGCTCAGGGAACCCAAACAATATTCATAGTGGTGAAGCTCATGGGTATTGTTATTTGTATAATTATGATTTCCAAAAGGAATACAATATTTTGTTGTTTTCCAGAAGGCATATAGCTGCTAGATTTTTTTTTAAACAGCTTTCTGTATATTGCCTGTGACCATTTTTTGCTAACTTATTTGGAGACCTCTTTATATTTCAGTTACTGAAGGCTTTAGTTCAGCCAATAGAGTTTTCATCTGCTCTTCTATTTTGATCTAAGTTTCTGCAATTTGTTCCCCTCTGGGTCAGGTGATGTTGGGAATAGGCATAGACAGATTATCTGGAGCCACATGAGATGTCCTCCATACAGGGCAGCAGGCTTTGTGGAAAAGGAGAATGTGAAAAACATCATTTTGTTTCCACTTATGTGTTGCAGCTAACATGCAGAAAAAAGCTGATATTTTCAGTATTATGAATTACTGAGTAAATAGCTCTATGATGAAAATAATTAAGTTCCCTAGACTGTTCTGAATTGTCCAGCCTAAATGCAGTGCTCTGAAGCTGTGTGACATCTGAGGATGAGCTCTGCTGAGTCCAGTCCTTTGGTTTGGAATCCTCTTCATCAGTGCTTGCATATTTTGGTTTTTTATTTTCAGGAGTTAGATGATAAATAGTTTCAACTGAGTAAGAAAGTAAAAGCTTGAATGCTGGGAGTTGCACAGTAGCATTTGGCATGAACCTTTTTGATAGCTGTAGAATTGATAATAAGTAGAGAGAGATGGAAGAAGAAATTATGCTGAGAGTTGAGATTTGTCCTAGCAATGTTGTTGTTCTGTACACATTCACAGTATAATCTATTGCATGTAGATAAAAGCATACTAAAAAAAGTATTTCTGGAATTGAGCATTCTCATGGAGAGTTCAGTTCTTGGGTCTGAGTGTTGAGGTTTCAGCCCTTCAAAAATGCTGTGTAAAACTTTTCTGTAGTAAGGAATCTTGTGCAAGTATTTATTTAGGAGATTTTTTTTGGTTTTTTTTGTTTTTTTTTTAATTGCCAAAGAGATAATTTCAGTATTAAAAGCTATCTAATGTAGGGACTTGAAGCAGAGTGGTTACCTATCCAAGCATCCAGCATTAGTAGGAATGCAACAGGTGGCACCATAAACATATTACCAGAAAAAACTTTTGGTTACATTAAACTTGAGGGGATGGGGTTACTTACTAAGGGTATAGGTTTACTGAACTGAAAAAGAAAAAAGCCAGAAATGAATCTTTGTTAAACTAGACCAGTTTAGTCTGATCAAGCTGAGCCTAGACTGATCTTTAAAAGCTTATTTCATTCTTCTTCTTTCCTTGAAATAAGTAATACAATAGCAAGCTCATTAAGGCCAAACTCTGATAGCATCTGGGAAATTTTAGTATAAGTAGTGATTGGTGTTTCACTTTTCCTATGCTATTCCTGAGATATGGAGGCCCACATTTTAGTGACAGCAATGCTAGCTGTATGTTCATGAGCATTCAAATCTTCCTAAGAAAGCTTTGAGGATTTTATTTTTTAGTCTATGGAATACTATAGACTAGGAAAGGGCGGGCTTTTGTGTTACTGATTATTTTGTAGTGATGGTTCATGAGTTCATTGTGCTTGGTGCTGTGCAAATACAAGGGGTTTTTTTCTCTGCACATTTTACAGTGTATTCAACCATGTCAAAGCGGTGTGTGAAAGGATTTTCATGGAAGAGGTGGGAAAGCAGACACATAAGTGCATGAATGGGTATTGCAGTGCTATACTTTTGATGCTGCAGATGCTCAAGGGAGTATATTTAAGCTATTCCATGGTGTGGGTATATCTGATTATTTGCAGATAGAGCACAAATGATGTAAATATCAATTTAGTTGTGGTCATGATAATCTTCAGTCTCATGAACAGAAGAAGAATAAGCTAGGGGGCTCAGATATGTGGTAATTTTAAGTGATGGAGTTCTCAGACTATTTGCCTTCTACTTTTTGAGTTGTGGACTCTTCTAGAAGGTCAGTTGTCTTACAAGACAGCAGGGTGTCATGTGTGGCTCATACATCACCATATAAGCAGATATCATGTGACATAAGCATATGAGTGCACTCATGTGCAATTAATTGTTTCATTCTTTTTGTTCCCCTTTCATCCATAGGTGACAAAGAGGGTCAAGTCCATGCAGATGTTCCATACTCCTGTGACTTATGCAATGCAGGGTGACAGAGTAGGTGTCTGCGTGACCCAGTTTGATCCCAAGCTGCTGGAACGAGGCCTGATTTGCACCCCAGATTCACTTCACACCATCCACGCTGCCATCATTTCCTTGAAGAAAATTCAGTATTTTCGAGGAGCCCTTCAGACTAAGGCCAAGTTCCACATCACAGTCGGTCACGAGACAGTTATGGGAAGAGTGATGTTTTTCAGTCCAGCCCCTGCTGACTTCAATGAAGAAATTCAAGAAAATGAGTTTGATTTTGAAAAAGATTATCTTTATCAAGAGCAATATTTGTCCAAGGACTCAGTTTCTTCAGAGGAGAACAAAGAAAATGACCAGACAGGAGAAGTGCAGCTCCCAAAACAGCAGTGGGCTTTGCTGGAGTTTGAAAAACCAGTCACTTGTCCTAAACTGTGCCTTGTGATTGGCTCTAAGCTGGATACAGATATTCATGCCAATACCTGCAGGCTGGCATTCCATGGGGTACTCCTCCAAGGCATGGAAGACAAGAACTACGCAGAGACTTCCCTTCCAAAGCTGAAAGTGTACAAACAGAAGCACAAAGAAGGACAAGTGGAAAGGGTAAGCTGTCTCTCTATGCTGTATGTGGCACCTGGAAATATTTGTCCTGTGCATATGTTGGTGGGCTACAGAATTGTCACTGCTATGTTCCAGAGCCCTTACACAGGTTTTTGTAATGTTTGTATTACCCAGTGTATTACATCTGGTCTGCTTGCAAACAGAAATCACTGTTTGAAGTGACTGGTTTATTCAGTGCAATCCAGTGGTGAGTAATTTGGTGCTGTTTTTGCACTGATCCTTTCAGAGTCTGATCAGTGTGTTCCTCCCAGAGGAACCATCCTAAGTGACAAAACTTCCAGGTTTCCATTGGTGTATTTTACACAGTCTGCAATGCATTGAAAATGTAAAGACAGTGGAAAAGAAAGTAACATTTGGTTAAATAACACAAGTAATTATTTTTTTGTATCTTTACATTTTAATAAATAAGAGCATTTATTTTAGTAGGCAAAAAGAAATTTCCTGCAGGATGCCTTACAAGTGATAACATGTTGAAGTTGGAATCAGGTTCATGACATGGAGATGCCTAATGCATGTTATTTCTGTGTCACACAGGTAATAAAAATTATCATCATCATCTGCTATAGTGCTTGTGTTTGACCCATCTCAGTGTAGCAGAAAACAGAGCTGCTTTCTGGAGGAGTTAGCAGCTACAGTGCAAATAAAAGGGGGCTGGTTTGTACTCTGCCATCGGAATTGGAGAGATGCTCTGTCTGCAGTGGTTGGTGTTACATTGCTGGCATAGGTTTGGCCTTGGTGGTGGTTTCCCTTCAGTCAGCAGTGGAGAATCACTTGTTGATACATTGCACAGGGGAATTTTTCATGATGAATGGTTTAGGTGGAGATCTACAATGTAGAGTAACTTAATTGTTTACTCCTGAGTAAACTAAGTTGATGCAAACCTCAGCATTTGTTTAGTTGATGTATTGGTATGATAGATGATCTATTAAATTTTGGGTAAAGAACTCTTTTAATTTTGATTTTCCTAACTCAAAACTTCATTGTTTGAAAAAAATGTTTAGCATTCTTTTTTTCAAAATTCCATAAAGCTGAGTTGAGGATTGCATAGTATCTCTCCTTAATTTGCTATAGGAGACTAAACACTTGGCATATGTTACTGTGTTGGCCATGTATAATGCAGACTCCTTGAATATTGTTTGTTTGCTTTACTAATTTAATAGTAGGAAGATCCCTGCTAGGGCATGATCAGTGAGGTTCTTCAAAATGCCTCACTAATTAATTGATCAAAAGCTAATTCGTATTTCTTCCTTTTTTTCCTGAGGTTTCTATTGAATTTTTAGCTCTTAAAAAAAAAAAAAAAAAAAAAAATTCAAAGGAGAACCTCATATTTTCACTTCTGATTTTGGAGGCCTTTTATTTCAAAGGAATGACAGACCTATGGCATTGTGTTGGTTTTTTGAATGCCAGTTTTGTCATTAGAAAGGGAGGTAGTTAGGAGGGGGATGTCTGTAGCTTTCTGAATTTTTATCTTTGTTTATATGAGTTACCTGAAACTCCCAAAATCCTCAGTCACTCTTCACAATTGTGGTAGCAGGTGTATTGTCTCCTTTGTTTGACATGTCCAGCTGCCTTTCTCTCTGGCTAATGGAGACACTGAATCCAAACCTGGAGTCCAAAGTGTTCTGGGCTCAAATCTGCAGAGAAGCTCTAGATCAAATATACATGTCTATCATTCCTCTGGCACTCAGGAGCTTTCTGAACTCATGAAACTTTTGCCTTTATCTTGGCTAAAGATTGATACACTTGTGCATGGCCCATGCTGCCAGGATCCAGTGATCCTGGCTTACAATAACAATGGGAATGGAGGTTTGTGTGAGCCATGGAGACAGATGCCTTTCTCTAACTGAGGTGAACTGGTCTCACATTCTTTATTTGTGCTCTCTATACCTGGCACTGATCTATGGCACTTAAATACTTGCAGAGTACCAACTGTGTGAGTTGTCTGTTGGGGTTGACAGTTTGCTGTTAGTCCTGGTCATACAATTTTAACTGGTTTTATTTAGTGTTATTTTCAAACTGTTTGCTGGTTTATATATTCTGCTCTAGATTTTACTGTGTAAATAATGGAATAATATTAATCAATTACACTCTGGCCCAAACAAAAAGCAATGAACATGCTTTATTTAATATTTGACCAACAGAATAATTTATTAGGCTATGTTAGTGAACTATTTTATCTTCCTGTGCCTTTTAAAATGTAGATCATGGAGGTTTATTATTTTATCCTGCCTTTGTACCACAGTGTGCCCTATATATGTGCCTTGATCACTGTGTGTGTGATACTAATTGGTCCTGTGAAGGCACAATTGCCATTGCAGCTTTGTACCCACTTTCTGCCTCCTGTGGTGATGCAGATACTTGGAGCTGGCATTTTCCCTGATGCGTGCTGAAGGGATGAAGGAGGAAATACTGCAGGAAAGGCTCGTGGTGTTGAGTCCCAGGAGCACTCAGGCAGTTGGAAGGGTTGGTGGGAAGAGGATGGTGCCAGGTATAAAGGGCCTGCTGGGGAAGTGCTTACAGCCAAGGTAGCTGCTGGCTGACTGTGCTTTGCAGAGCACAGCAGCAGGAACAATTGGGTGGTACAGAGACTTATTTTAGTACACAAAGTCACCAGCTAATAGAAAACTTGAATCAGCTGGTCCCACCCTGCTGCTGATGGATGGCTGGAGATTAGGATCGCTGAATTTAGGGTGTCTATTCTTGGCACTGATACAGGAAAATTTCTTTCTCTGTTGAGCAAGGAAGCTCCCCCCTCCTCACCTTCCCTGGGGAGGCATAAAATAATAATAATAATTAAAAAATACATGTTACCTTCACAAGAAGTGAACTTTTCCTTCAGAGAATACTGCTGGGGAAAATTAGCTTCATAGCTTCCTGAAAGCTGGGAGAGAGGGAGGCAGGGCCATGTAACGTCCCTCCTCGGGTTCACCATAGAAACATGCTTCCAAAACTGGGATGCAGGGGAATTCAACAGTGCCCATTTGTAAAACATTGCTGCTAATCTGATGTGGGGTCTCCCAAGCCCCCCTGCTTGCTGCTGGAATTAAAATAAATTCCCTGCAGTTTAACTACCAGTTTACCCAGGAGAAATCAGGCATTTATGGTTTGGCTTTTTGTTCCTATTCTGATTACTTTCAGAGCACTAATGGAATAGTAAGAACTGTAAATTCATTAAGTTTCAGCATCACAGTATTTTTCTTGTGTGCCCCTTGTGCATGGCACCCTTCTGCATTGTAAGGTTTATTTTTTTAATAAAACCAGAATACTTATTCTCCAACATTTTTTCCCTCTAAAGAAAGTGGCATCTTTCCTGTTTCACATAGAAATCAAATCCATTGAAAATATGGCATTTACTACACAGTATTTTTAAAACATCATACTTTAGCTAGCAAATAGTCTTCCAGTAGTACAGTTTACTGAAATGTCATGCCTGAGCTTCCTGTTTTTTCTCACCTGCTGAAGTGATAGAAAATGTTCTACAAAACTTCAAGTACCCTGTCGTTGCATTTTTTTACTGCTCACTTTTCCCTTTTGATATCTTACATTTCTAATGCCAAGATTGAGTGGAGCACTGGGAGAGAAAGAATCAAACTTGACTACTGTTGCTCATCAAAATCTTTCAATTTACCTGTCGCAGTGCATCCTTGTTTATTCATCTACTGATTTTTTGGGGGGAAGGAGAGTAAAGGGGAATAAGTATTACTCTGATCTATGACAAATTACTATATGAGAAGTTAGTATTGCCTGAGGTGCAGCTGAAATTGAGGTGCTGGGATTGCATCTTGGCTATGAAAATGTTGCATGATTCTACTGCAGTAATGGTTTTTATCTGGTATTATACCATTTGATATTTCTGAGCTGTTATGAAAATGTGTGAATGCTCTCTTTTACTTTAGACCACGAGGAGTTTTTAATGTTTAAGTATGGTGAGTTTTAAGGAAAATCAAAATATGCTATTTCATCAGAACTAAGAGAACAGTGGTAGAGGTTCATATTTGCTTAACCTCATAGTTTCAAAAATAGTGTGAAATACTAGCCCAGCTTTCTCTTGCAGAGAGGACTTGAGAGAGGGGAGGACTTCAGTGGGAGGAAGTTTCTGTCAAGAGCATCTTTTGGGTGTGGTTATGTGGAGGCAGAGACTGTCGCCCTCTGGACGTTTTATTTTTCAAACCCTTGGCTGCCTGACAAATGCGCTTTCAATAGGAAAAAGCTAGGCTGGCAACAAGTGGCTTGTACTGATAAAAAGGTAAAAGAGAGTGCTATTGTGAACACCAGCGCAGCTCTAAGGAGTGTGATGTGGGAATCTTGGTGGAAAAAGGGCAAATGAGTGTGAAGGAGGTTTTGTCGCTCTGATTTGGCATTCAGTGCTGGCAGTGGATATGTGCTTGCTGCAGTGGAGCAGGTCAGCTGTTCCTGGAGTTGGAGACAAATTACAAAGCTAAGCAGCAACTGATGTCCTTGGATTTGTGCTTCTAGAGACTGTTCAGCTCTTCACAGTTCTGTGGGTAAAGAGACTTGTATTAATCCTAACATCATCTCTGAAATACCTTCTTTGAATTTAACCTCTACGCAGCCTTGCAGGTTAATTCCAGTCTGACTCATGAAGCAGTTACTCAGTTCCTGGAATAAATCCTTTATATTTGTCACATTATTTGCTCTTTGGCTTCCATGAACGTACAGGTTGAGTGCAGAGAGTTTCAACTGAAAGGTGAACCACAGGAGTGCATCATGCTTTCCTGCATGACTCAGATATTCTGCCTGTTTTGAAAATGTTTGTACGAGCAAGATTTATCTTAGGATGGTTGCCACAGGGTCCTATTGTCATGGGTCCTCGTAAATCCATAGCTCTGTGACAGAAACAAAAGGAGGAGGAAAAGTCTGTCTTGAAGTGTGAGCTGCACCTTCTGCACTTTCAGGCTTGTGTAGTGAAAAATATGCATGTGTTGGCTGGAATGGTTTCCCATTTTAAGTCTAGCAGAATGCTTTCCTATCATAATGGGCTTGTCCTTTATAATGATACTTTATCAGTTAGAAAAATTAATTCCTTCTATTTCAAAGTTTTTAATGTGTCTTTCTCATTATTTGCCTTGCTCCTTCGGCTTTGCTTGCTGGTAATCATGGTGCATGATGTTCTGGTTTTGTTCCTAGACACTTTGTTCACAGGTGTTGTGGGTTGCTGGATAGTGAATTTTCTTTTTGTGCCCATTTTCTTGTTGTGCCCATTCCTCTCCTGGGGGCTGAGGCCATCATGTAGCCAGCATGCTTAGTTTCTAGGGATGCCTGTCGCTTAATAACAACATGTTACTAATTGTTTGCATATTGGTGTGGTCTAAGTGTCCCCAAGGAGAAACACATCTTGCAAGAGCAAGAAGTGAAAGCAGGGTAAGTTATCAAGATCTTTATCAGTGCATCTCTTCTGAAGCCTGAATGGAAGAGAGAAAGCTTATCTTTCAGCATCTTTTAAAAGTGTTGGGTTCTTTCCTCTTCTTCCAGCAGGATAGGAAGAGCTTTGTCAGAGCAAGTACATTACCTGAGTGGTCAAAGGGAAGATCTTTGTCACCATCACTTCACAGATCCTTCTGCCTTTCAGAAAAAGGATAGGATATTGTGGAGATGAGTGCCAGTAAGCAACTACAGGAACTGTGAGAAAATGGTATTAAATTTGTTGATGGCCAGGAATGACCCAGATTGTCCCTTGGGGAGCTACACATTTTCAAAAGCAGTAGTTTTGAAAATGGTGGGGTTTTAAATCTATGAGCAATATTTGAGTGGAAACAGCACATTGAGTTACTGAGCACACGCCAGGTTTGCAGTAGCTCAGCCACACACTTAACCACACTGCTGAAGGAGTGCACAAAGAAGGAAAAATGGACTTGCCCATGGGTGAATAGGAACATCTGATGTGATTAATTTAAGGGATGAGACCAGTGGTGGATGCCTTTGCTTGGGGAGGCAGTAGGTTAGTACAGAAGTAACAGAGTATTCCTGTCTGGAAAGATTCCTGGGTAGTGGATAATTTATAGACAACACTGGCACTTTTTTCACTTAATCCTTTGCAGATATCCATAATACCAGAATTTGTTTCAGAGTTGTGCCTATGGACTGTTTTCAAAGTACATGTGACAGAAATACTGTCCCTTAAATTTTCTGTTGAATGGTTGCATGGTGCTGCTATGAATGAGGTGGTAATGAAGGTGCTATGAAGGTGCTAAATCTAATTATTTAAAATTAAATACCACCTTGGATAGATAGACTCCTCCATCTAACTTATTTCTAGGTATAGGATGTTTCATTGTCTTACTAGGGCTAATGGTGCATCTACAGTGACAGTGCAATGCCAGTAACACCCTGCATCAGCCAGGTGCTTTCTGGGAGACTGAGGTGGGGTTTGCAGACTGGTAGGGGCACCCTGTGAGTAACAAGGCCACGCTCTGAAATCTGGCTGAGTGCTGCCTGCACATACAAGCAGTGACCTGGGCTGTCTGCAGAGCTCTGTGACTCTAGCTGGGAGAAATGGTGGATGTCACTCCATCATCTACTGTAAACATGCAGACGCCACAATTACTGTTTTTCCTGCTTTGAAGTCTGAACATGAGTTTGTTTGGTTCTGCTTGGCTGCTGATGGTATGCTAAATACAGTAATAATACAGAGATGAAGGCAATCAGGTGAATAAAAGTGCACAGCACATTCACTAGTTAAAATGCACTATTAAATAGGAATAGAAAAGATGCATTCGTTTATTGGCTCTTGTTTAGTTTTTGAGTAAAAGAGTTTGAGATGCTTAGTGGGGGAAGGGAGGTCTTACTGGCCATTAAAGAGAAATACCATTTCTGTTAAACAATGCTGAGAAAAGGATGGTGATGTTTCCCAGCATTTCCCAACTCAGCATATGGATTAACAGAGTACAATAAATTGGTCATAAAAGTGTATCAGGTAAGTTGCAGAATCTGCCTTCTTACCCATAGGAAAAAAAAGTTTTGTTCACTCACCAGCAAAAGAATGGCTTACTCCACGTGACTGGGTAGTAGAATTTTGCAAGGTTTGAGTAACACCTATGGTTATTATTTACATTATTAAATTTAAAATGCAGACATGCTTTTGAGTGTTGCAAGTGTGTGGACAGCTGGTCTTGATTTTTCTGAGGTTGTGTAACAGTCACCTGTGGGGGAATCAGTTTGTCAGCAAGGCAACCAATACACCATTTTATTTATTGGATACAAAAATAAATTAAGAATGTTGCTTAGGTTGCAAAATCAAGAACTTGAAAGTTAGGAAATACCAGATTTACAGTTGCTTATGCAACATTAATTCTGTTCCCCTGTGCCTCTACCCTGTGCACTTAATAAGGAAAGGTTCCTCTGAAATTTTTTTGGATGTGGTCATGTTAAGACTATATCATGGAGCATATCAAAGAGGAACAGGGCTAAGATTGTATGGACATCTGGCATTTCTTAACTTCTTAAGTGCCCAATTCTGCAACTTACTTTCACATAAAACCTAAGTTATTTAATTTCCTAGGTATTTTTAAAGTCAAAAGATGAAGTAAAACTAAACCTCCATATTGCTGAAGCCATCCCTTTACTGTGCACCTTCACTGGGGCTGCAGTTGTCAATATCCAGTGTAGCACAGGCTTGTGTGGCTTGCTAGCACAAACCTGGTTAGCCAAATGGCAGAAGGAAGCTGTTGCCTGACAGAGGAGGTGGCTTTGGGCAGCAGATCCACACACTGGAGTTGGAGATCCTCAGGGGAGGGGACAGACTCAGGGTGTTTGAATGTCTCCAGAGGGGAATGCAAATCTGTCAGAGACAGTTCTCTCTTCTTCCTCTGCAGCAGTTGCTTCAGGCAGCTCTTTCCAGGCCTGTCCTGTCATTATTGCCTCCTTCCAGTGAGGGTTTTGTAAGCCTCTGCTCCTCATTTCCCCCCACCTTCCTCAAGCTATTTGTGGGCACTTTCCTTTAGAAAGAAATTTAACTTACTGTGGCTATAGCTGACCTCCTGCTATGTGCCAGGTCTGTGCAATGTTCCAAATGAAACTTGCCATGTCCCACTGATGCCTCCTTTTGGATGTTTAAGATTTAAGAACCTGAGATAACCACAGTTTAAAAATACTTTAAAATAGTTAAGAAATTGCCTGTGTGTTTTTAAGTCACGGAGGTACCACCAGCAAATCCTCCTGGCTGCTCAGAACCTTCTCCAGGAAGAGGAGTCATCTTCAGCTTGGCAGTCCTCTCTGTGTCATGCTTCCAAAGCCAGGTCAAGACCTGCACATACCAGCTTGTGGTTTGGTTTTTATTCTTGGATAGTAAGGATCACAGGGTTTTTAATCTGTGTAGCAAGCCAGGGCTGGCTGGTCTGGAGATGGATGGTGTAGGATGGAGTAACAGTCTTGAGCCTCCACTTTCCCATTTCTGTTGAGGTTGCTTTTTCCACATAATGGGAATGCAGCATAGATTAATAAAAAATGAAATCATGACATGAACCAGTTTCTTCTGACTTGGTAAAACTAATGTTTTCATTCAGACCATGTCAGGAATTCAGTGCCTGTGTTTGTTTTGGGATTCAACCCTTTTAAGCTTTAAACAGAGATGAAGGAAACTTGCTCTATAAAGGTGCACTGTGTATGTGCCTGGAGAATGCTGTTGGTAGAGTTTTTAGAACCTAGAGCTGTCTGATTGTGCACCTCTCACTCATTGTCCTGATTCAGTACTCAGCACTCTATTTTTTTTTTGCTGCCCTGCAAGGTTTTACCAGGCTCTACTGGTGGCACAATGCTCTGCAAAGAGAAGGGCATTTTATGGCTGCTTGTTAAATGTTCCCAAACTCAATTGTCCCTTTATTCAGAAAGGCAGAGAAAGGAAAATGGTTTTTGGATATAAGAAACATAGGCTGCTGAGAGATGGGACAAACATTTGAAAACCAAGTTAATGGATATGTGGAGAAGTTAATGTGCTGCCTTCCATTGGAACAGCAGTAATGAGATGTGAAGCAGAAGGCTTCCAGTGCTGGAGGGAGTTGCAGAAAGAAAAGTCTTTATGCTGCTGTAGGTAAGCTCTTGAGGAAAAGCTGTGACTGACCAAATCATTCATTCTTTGTACCAAGTTGTTCAGCTAATTCTCAATAACCAGCTATAAGCTAAAAGTCTTTGCAGAATCAAAAAAGCTGGAAACTTGGTCATTGGTGCAATCCTCTCAGCTCCTTTCTCCTTCACCCTTTTCGTGGCCTCATGTACCATCATTTTCTCAATGCATGAAACCTTGTTTCAAAAGAGAACAGGAATTTGCAGCCTCAAAAATATTCCCATTTCTGAACCAGAAATGGAAAGTGCTTGAAACTGTTTTCTAGCAATAAATGAGCTGTCACTGATCATGATGAAGATGTCTCAAGTGTACTTTTTCTGACGTACAAAAAAGTAATAAAAATGCTTTGTATTTTCAGTATTAGTCACAGGTTCTTTTTGTTCTTTTTTTCTCTCCTGTTGTTTTCCTGCTTTAGTTCCAATGAACCTTTTATGAGTTTGCTCAGAATAATCCTTAGGCCTTTAAAAAAATTTCTTTTTAAACTCATGTAACTTTTTTTAAATCAGAAAAGGTTATTCCTTCTCTTTCTGTCTTTTCTAGTATTTAATAGTCAGTGCTTTTACTTTGTCTTAAGCCTTTCCTTACTTCCCTCTCATACTGGCACCACTTTTTTTCCTTGTGTGTTTCTGTTCTGGTCCACTTTTTTTTTCCCTACAGATACATTATGAGATGAGAGTTATTTGCTCTCAAAATATGTGATGGATTGTTTGCGAAGGTGTTCAGGTGACAGTTATTTCTAAATGATCCTAAAAAGGAGGCTTGTTTAACAGGCTGGACAGTAGGACTTGCTGTCCTGCTCAAAGGGGCATCCTGGAGTTTGTTTTTCCTTGGAATTAATACTATGATTTGCACCGAATTCCAACACTTAATGTGAACCGTGGGTTTGCAAACAGTCTAAGGCAGGGTAAGTACTGAAGACATGAGGAGTGCAAGTTGGTTATTTTTTTTGTGCTAACTTCTTGGTTTCAGCACAAGGGTTATGTGCCAGAGATGCACATACTTCACCTACGGTTATAAAGCACTGTTTACTTTTTTTTGTGCAAACACAAAAGCCAAGTGGGAAGGGATATTTCATAAACTCAGTGCTATTGTGTCCTCTGGTCTAAGCCATAAAACAAGAGTAACAGAGACATTCCCTTTGAACTTGAAATCCTTTTCTAAGCTGCTGATCTAACCTAAGTGAGAGGGGGAGACTATACCAGCCAGAAAATTTCTCTTCTGGGTATTTTTCCCATCCTGCCCCTTTTCTTTTTTCAACGTCCTTAAGTGAGTTTGATACTGCACCTCTGCCCATAAATTTAAAAAAATATTATCGTAATGTAGGTCAGTGAACTGAAACGCCACTGTACACCATGGGGGATTAAAGTCAGAGAGGCAGCCCTCTCCCACTCCTACTAGGTCATATGACAATATAAACAAGAAATGCAAGGAGCCTTCAGCTTTTTCTTGCCCTAATCCTTTGTTTATGCAGCACTTAAACTGACTTTTGGGGTCGTCTCTGTCTGGCATTAAAGCCCTAAAGCTTTTTGAAGTTTCCCTGAAGTTAATAAAATTAGTCTGCCCTCATTGCTAGGCCCCTTGCTGCTGCTCCAGAGCAGACTGCGGATCCCTTACTGTCTTTGTGGCGTTTGGCTTTGTAAGTTCATAATATTTTATACCAAAAGAAAGACTGTTTGAGAGAAAAGCAGAAAGCTCTCCCGAAAGGCTGTTCAGCTAATAGGCAAAGTGATTGCCATTGTAGATGTTCTGAGAACTCAAAGGGGATTAACTTAAAATCCCGCGATTGGAGGTAAATTGCTGGTAAAGTAATTGGAAGTGTTGAGTTTCAGTTAGAGAGAACAACATGCATTTCTTTCCCTTTTTACAAAGCAAAGCTAAACCAAAAATATTATTTTTCTTTTTCTTTTATTATTTTCTAATGCAGTCTTAAAGTTGAGAAAATGCCTTCATAGCAATTCTCTGCTACACTCATTTATTTTAATGCAAAGACTGATCCAGTTATCTTAGTTCCTGTTAGGACAGGCATTTTCTAGTTATTTTGTCTTTGTCAGGGATAAACTGGTGATAGGCTCACTGGAGGGCAAGGATGGCACAGGATGGGGTGTGTAGTATTTAGTGCGTGAGACAGAGACTTGGGGTCATAGAGGTTTTATTCCAAACATCCAGTCAGGCAAGTCACTGATCACTTATTATCTCAGCACCACTAAAGTGGTTTTGTTTCTAATGGCCTGTAGAGATGCCCAAGGAATCATGGTGATACCTACAGAATGTATTCATTGGTTAAAGGAGGGATTTTTTTTTTTTTTAACAAGTTGAGTTAAGAACTGGCTGGATGGCTGGACCTAGAGAGTGGTGGTGAGTGGTGCTGCATCCAGCTGGCAGCCAGTCACCAGTGGTGCCCCTCAGGGATCTGTGCTGGGGCCAGTTCTGTTTAATGTTTTTATTGATGACATGGATGAGGGGATTGAGTCTTTCATTGGTAAATTTGCAGGTGACACTAAGCTGGGAGCGTGTGTCGATCTGCTGGAAGGCAGGAGGGCTCTGCAGTGAAACCTGGAATGGTTGAATGGATGGGCAGAATCCAATAAGATGAAGTTTAATAAGTCCAAGTGCTGAACCCTGCATTTTGGCTACAAAATAATCAGTAACTCCCTGCAATGTTATAGGCTGGGGGCGGCATGGCTCCCAGGCAGAAAGGGACCTGGCGGTGCTGGTGACACCCGACTGGACACGAGCCAGCAGTGTGCCCTGGTGGCCAAGAAGGCCAATGGCCTGGATCAGGAATGGTGTGGCCAGCAGGAGCAGGGGGGGTCATTCTCCTCCTGAACTTGGCACTGGTGATGCCACACCTGAAGTGCTGTGTCCAGTTCTGGCCCCTCATTTTGGGAAGGATGTTGGGACGCTCGAGCGCGTCCAGAGGAGGCAACGAGGCTGGAGAGGGGCTGGGAACACAAACCCTGTGAGGAACCACTGAGGGAGCTGAGGGTGCTCAGCCTGGAGAAAAGGAGACTCAGATGTGACCTTATCACTTTCCACAGCTCCTGAAAGGTGGTTGCAGTCGGGTTGGGCTTGGTCTCTCTCCAGGCAGCAGCTGACAGAACCAGAGGACACAGTCTTAAGCTGCACCAAGGGAATATAGGTTGGATGTTACGAAAAAGTTTTTTGCAGCAAGAGTGATAAAGTACTGGAATTGTCTTCCCCAGGGAGGTGGTGGAGTCACCATCCCTGGATGTATTTAAAAACAGACTGGATGTGGCACTCAGTGCCATGGTTTAGTTGAGGTGTTAGGGCATGGCTTGGACTTGATCTTAGAGGTCTCTTCCAGCCCAGTGATTCTGTGACCATTAGAGTGAAAAGAACAGCACAGCTGGAGTCCTTGGTTACTCTCCTGTACTGAATGTACAAGAGCAAGACCCTAAAAAACACATTTCTTTATAAAAGATAAGGGTTTTTTTAATTCAGAGGTATTAAGTGAGTGTGGCATAACTGAATGCTGATAGAGTTTGTTTCTGTTCTAATACTCAATTAAAGGTTATCATTGCTGGTTTACTCTAAGGTACTTGATGCCTGTAACACTTGTTCACAGAAGTCACTGGAGTTTTTTTTGACAGCCTTGTTGGGGAGACTAAACTGAGCCATGCTAGCCTAGTATGATTGCTCGTCCTGTAATTCCATTTTTAATTAAGTTAAAGATAACTTTGAAGTGCTCTTGGAAAAATAAAAGATGCTTAGAAAGATGTTGGCCTTTAATGTTGGCTTCCTGTGCCATTTGAGGGATAACTGCAAAAATAATAGATATATTAGAGATCCTCCCTGGAGCATATTGTACCATCTGTATTTCAAACACAGGGGAAAGAAACACTAGCCAGCAGTGGACAAGAGAGATGAACACTTTTAAAATTCTTGGTTTAGGAATAAAATATTTGTAGGATGAAGTAAGATTTTAATTTCTCCATCCACTGCAGCTGGAAAAAAAAATTCGGTTTTGAGAATGTAAGTGCTTCTTCAGGTTGGAATTAACAGCTTCTTTTTCTTCTAGTCTAGCCAAAGAAAGGGAAGTGTGCCTGAAAGCTTATCTCCCCCCTCAACCTCCACCTATTATCAGGGGCTCTAGAAAAAGACATTATTCAGTTTTGCATTTAAGCCAGAATGTTGCTGAGCAGTGATACTGCCATCAATGCTTCTCAAGCTGTTTTGAAGCAGTGGGAGAGCACAGACACAACAACAAAAAAAAAAAACATAAATGTGTCCTTTTGGGGAAAGATGAGGAGTTTGGACAGTGAGTGTTGTTGAGGCATCTGAGTGTTTCTGCACCCAGCCCAGAGCAGAGCTTCCTGTCCTGTTGTCATCTCCACGTGGCAGAAGCAAGAAGGGCTGTAGATATTTCTCATCCTGCACCTGGTCTGGGGCAGGGGGAGGTCCTGCCTGTGCTCTCTAATGCTGCACAGCCCTTTCAAGACTCTTTATAGCTGAGCAAGTAAGTTCTGTTTAAAATAAAACAAAAATGAAATTTCTGATGCTAGATTTACTACCATCCTGAGATTGGCATTAAAATGGAGGTATATATATGTAACAAAAGAATAACCATCCTAGGGATTTGAGTCTTTATATGCATTATAATTTATGGAGGAGGCTTCAGGGAAGGACAGTTGCTTAAGAAACTGGAAATACTTTGAGTCATCAATATTTTGAGTTCATTTAAACTGAGTAAAGGGGAGTGTTCAGAACTGACTGTAATTCTTTACTGTTCTAAGTCACTTTGGCTCCTGAGATGTGAAGAAAAGCTGCAACTTTTACCACAAGAAATAATCTTGGAAAGATTGAAGTAATATCCCCATATTTATTCTGATAAATAAATGCTCTTTCTGTGTCTACAAGGTAGAGTAACTGCAGGCATTGGGTGTACAAGGATATTCACACCTACAGGATTAGGCTCACTTGACTGCACCTTATACTTTGTAATGCCTAAGGGAGGGTTGTTTATCTTGCCTCACCCACCAACCTCACCGCCTCTTGTTCCTGATAGCTTAATTAACAATTCAACTTGGAATGGTTCTTCCCACTGGGTTACAAACCTTGAAATTAAAATTGGATATAGTGGTCATAAGGCTCTTGGTTTAAAAGATCAATATGTATGTAAAGGTGAGTATTTAAAAGGCTCTGTTTAGAAGCTATGTCATTTCTTGGGAAGTGTAGCTGTTGGAATGCAGGTCTGGAGCTAAGAGAAAGAATGTTTATGTAGGTGATAATGTACTTAGCTGTAGAATAAATAATGGAATAAACTTTTTGTCAGCATAAGTACTTCAGTGACTTTCATAGAAAGATTTCAAAGCAGAAAAAATATTTTAATTAACTGATCTTTACAGCATGTTCTTATGTAGGTTTTATTATTCTTATATTTTGATAAGGGAGGTAGAAGCAGAAATGTGTTAGCTCATAAAATCTTCTATGGTTTTAGACACAAATTGCCTTAAACTCAGCAGTTTAGATGACTCACCCAGAGTTTTGCTCATCTGGGGGTAAATGGTATGTCAAAGGTGGAGTGGTAGAAGTTGCCAAACTTAGCATGTAACATGGATAATTTCCTGTCACTTCAGCTTGTGGAGTTATGAATCCCTATTTTTTTTTTTTTTGCAGGTGATGGACGATTACAGTGTGATTGGTCGTTCATTGTTTAAAAAGGAAACAAACATCCAGATTTTTGTGGGTCTGAAAGTGAAACTGTCAACAGGAGAAGATGGAATAATAGATGGTGGTTTTGGACAAAGTGGTAAATTCAAAATCCGAATTCCAGGTAGGTGTTAGCGGTTAACTAATAACAATCTATGTCCACTGTAGAGGAACTTCCCATGCTGCAAGGTGAAGTGCTACCAGTGATCTGAAGTTTTGAAATCAGCTCACACCCAGCTGGAGCAGTGATCTGGTGGGGACTGTACCTCTTGTAATTACATGGTGGTGGCTGTGACTTACAGTGTGAGACTGAGTGGCCTGAAGCCACATCCCCTGTGTCAACAAACTCGGGTCTCAAAATGACTTCTTGCTAAGTGGCACTAACACAGAAATCATGCTGTGCCCAGAGAGGTTTGTGGCAATCTCTCCTCTCTTAATGTATGTATGATTTGCACCAGAGCCCTTCTGAACAAATAGAAGAAAGCAAACCTGCAATCATTTTTACCTGTGGCTGCTTATTAAATAGAGTATATTGGATGCAAGTTCCTTAAATTGGCTCTGTTCTGCATGTTATTACCTAACTTGCCTTCAAGCAAAAACTGCTTGATAAATGGGGTTTTGGACATCTTGAGAGTTTTTTTATTGCTTGTGTCTCCTGGTTTTATAATATTATATATGACTCTATTTTTCATCCTTGCTGAATTACAGGAAGGATTTATGCCTCCTTAGGTTAGAGCATGGGAAATTATGGGTGCTAGAGTTTATAAGTGTCATTTACTGGGGGTTTTTTCCTCCTTTTACAGCAGGAGAGTAGTTCTGAACCTTTTCAAAAGGCAGTAATAGGTGTTGCATTTAACTGAGATTGCAGGATAAGATTTTAAGGATACCAGGCAGTACTTTTGTATTTCAGTTTTGTCTTCAGCCCATTTGTCACTAGTTAATCCCCCACCCTCTTAGGGAGATGAGCAAGATTGCTTCTGTTGAACAAGTGGGGAAAAGAAGTTACAGTGTTCTATGGCAGCAAACATAGCCACTTACCTTCAGAGAAAGGTGAAGTTTCCTGATTCCTTGCAGAAGATGGACTATCTTTCCATTTCATTTAGAGGGTGATGCAACTGCTCTAATTTTGACCCTCTGCAAGTTTCCTTTCTTCTTCCTATTACAGGATAAAAATTTCTGACTATATAAAATATCTCATGTGTTCTATCCTAGCTGTACTTCTGGTTTTGTAACCAAATGCTAGATTTTGCAAATAGGTAAGGCTTCTGAAGCCTAATTAGCACTCACACTTCACATTTAAAGAAAAAGGTTGCACCAGATAAGTGTTTGCTTTTAGTTTGCTGGTATAGAAAAGATTTTGGGGATTCACTGAGTTACCTTTAGGTAGGTGATGAAATGATGCATAGATGACCTTAGAGCTGAAAAGCTGAAAATCAAGATGGTGTCTTGCTTAAAAATGTAGTTATGTAACTTTCTTGGTCACTTTTCTCTCCCAGAGGCAAAAATCTGATGAACAAAAAGAAAAGGAGGATGGCATTTACATTGCCATTTCTGCATTTTTGGATGGAGGAAATGGTTCTTCCTGGGACAGAGAGAAGCCTTAAAAGGAGTCTCTGGCACCCTTGTGGATTTAAGCAGGAACTGTAATTGTCAACCAGCAGTTACATTAAGAAAATTGTATATAGATTTAGATAATGGCATTTTGCTCTGTCCATTAAGCTAGTGGGAAGAAATGATACCTTTCACCAAGGTGTTCGTTATCTAATCTTGGTTACACTCATCAGGTGTTCAACAGCAGACCTTGAAACAGAGGACCCTTTATGGTTTATTCTTTCAATGAGAAGAATATGTGGTAGAATGCTAGAATTTAATACCTCTCTAAAGTAGGCAGAATAATACAACTTAGTTTGCTTTGCTTTAGTCTGGGTCAAACTTGGGTGCTCTTGTTGTTTGGAAAGAAAAGGCAGTAAGTTAAATTCAGTCAGGTTGAGGGTATCAAGGAGTGGAAAAGAAGCACAGAATTTGAAATAGGCTAAAAACCTGTCTCTTTAAGAGTTCCAGAGATTTGTGTGTAGGGGGAGGGCCATTGCTGTGATACTGCTTGAGTCAACTGCAGTTCACATTCCTTTGTTAGATCAGTGTTGCTTTTTTAATGAGTCTGCACCCTGTTTGTGAGTTGTTTTTTTTTTTTTTTAATTTCACTGGTCAGACTTCTCTTTCCCTTACCCCATTCTTCATATTTGTCTCCTCTCATACAGTCTCTTCCATATTTTTTTGGGTAGACCTTTTTTTAAAATTTTTCTAAAGTTATTTTTCTGTGATTTCTTCAGAAATGTATCAGGGAGTAAGAGGGAAGGAAAGGAAATGTCCAGGTTGAAAACTGCCTTGTACTGCCTCAGCCTGGCAGTCCATCAGTCCTCTTGTATTTAAAACCAGTCAACCCCTAGAACTGAGTTAGCTTGTTCAGCTAGTTGACCCGATGATAGCTGGTGACTGGTTCTAGAAACAAACCTCTCAATGCCAGTAAAATTCAAGGAGATGTGTCAGAGATTTGTGTCCTGACTGCTGAAGGTAATAATAGACCATGGCACATCTTAGGGCACATCGACATGGTCCCTCTGGTACCCACAACACCCTCTCACATGGAGCAAGTGTTGGGCTCCCCAAGTGTTCTTCCATACTCTCCTGGAAATGGCTTGTGTTTGCCATAGATCAGCCTGGGAGCTTTGTCTTGTGTCATCTGTGGGCTGAAACTTGGCAGACCTCAACTGGGAATGGCAGAACGTGGATCTGTTCTTACTCTGGCACTGCTTGTGTGCAGCAGTAAGTCAGATACTTCTCTCTGCTCTTCTGCTTTGTGAAACAGGCATAATTACTATCCATTCTGGAAAAAAAAAAAACCCAAAATAATGAAACTCCCGATTTAGATTTATTCCAGGCTTAGAGCATTAATATTTCTTGAAAAGACATAATTATCTTTCTTTAGAGTACAAAAAGCACATCTAGAGTACAGCATGCAATTGGAAGTTCCTCAGTTGCTGAAAGATGTCAGTACTTTGGAAGAAGTTCAGGGAAGAGCAGCAAGAATGTTGGAGAGGCTGAAGGGATTGATTTATGAGGGAAAGAAGATGAAAAGAAATGCATGAAACTTGGCTAAACGATATCTAAGTGGGAGATATTATTATCCACAAGTATTTGAAGAACATAATGGAGAAGAATCCCTTAGGGTGGTCCAAGGAGGTGGAAGCAAAGCTTAATAACATGAAATAAAGCAAAGTGTAACTTGACTATTGAGAGATGTTATTTAGCAGAGATGTCTTGCACTGCCAGATCATCTTTGCAGATGAGGATGTATTCCAATTTGACAATATTTATGTGTAGTTTGCCTGGATGTTTGCTAGTGCAGGGTAAAACAGGCAGGTAGTAGGATGGTGGGTGGAAGTACAATTTATTTTTCAGTTCACTTCTCTTTTTGTGTCCAGGCATGCTTTTATTGCTTGTATGACAAAGTATAACCTTTCTAGAATGTTTGCAGCAGCATCTAAAAGAAAAAAGTGTTTGCTGGCAGATCTGTTCTGTAGGGCTCGGTTGTGGAGCTGTTTGTGCTTTAACTGAAGGCGAAGTTTCAAGGCCTGTTAATTGACAAGATGATGCTTCCTTTCCAGACTGGTTGCATGATCAAATGCATAAAAAGGGGGACATAATCTCTAAACTCACAAGAGAGTTTTGTGTAGTTTAACAAGCTGCTTAAAAAGCAAACGGGGTTTGAAAGGCAATTTGAACTACACTGCTTTTAAAGTTATGCTTTGTGCGGATGAGGGAGCGAGCTACTGATGGGGCACTGCTTGCTGAGGTGGGTGATATGTGGCAGCTGTTTTACTTGTAAATGGAACACTGTACAGGGTAAATGAGTGAGAAGTATTGTTCAAGAGCAAGTTTGGGAGGCAAAAACTGTATGTTTAAGTGTCTTATTCTAAAGAAGATAAAAGCTAACAATGACAGTCTTTGGAAAAAGCTTATTTCAACATACCTTGCACCAAGGAATGTTGTGCCAGTTGATATGACATTTAGAGGAAAGTTCAGCAAATCATTTGAATAATTTAGTGCTAATTGTGAATTTTATTTAACTGTTTCTCACCCAAGAACTGACCCTGTAAAACTGTGCTTGGTTTGCAAAATCATGATCTGCTGCTGTGTGTCTTGACATCTTCTAAAAGATTGACTTTAGGTATGCCCATTTCTTTGGTTTTGGCTCATTGCATTTGTCATGTGCTTGTTTATTGTAAAATGTAGCAACTTTTTAAATCTAATTGGAGCATGTGTGATATCTCAAGCATGGTTCACTTTCCTTTCTGTCTAATTTCTAGTGAAGTGTTCATCCTTTCTGAGGCACTGCAATGTGTCTAACTGCCGTTCTCCTCTTTTTGGCTAAAAATTGCTGTATGTGACTTAGAGTTACCTTATTTCTTAATGTGAAAGAAGCAGTGCATATCTAACACTCCTAAGAGCTGAACACATTCCTGAATTGAGCAAATGTAAATGTAATAAAAGACACTTTTCATAAGAAGAGATAAAAATGAGAATATTGGAGTACAAGCTTTGTGGCTTCACTGTTCTTTTTAGCCATACAGGATAACAGGAATTTTAAGTTTCTTAGAACAGGTGCAAACAAAGTGGTTTACGACTTTGTCTTTTGTTACCAGTAACTTTTTGCCTTGCACTTGAGAGAACAAGTCCATTTCACTGTTCCCACTGCTTGTCAGGGTAAGAGGGATTGAAGGTGCCATAAAAGTCTGTTCTGAAGGGACAGCACAGATCTCTCCCTCACCAGGACACAGCACCTCTGGCATTCTGCAGTGTTGGTGTAACAGGACATACAGTGGTCAGAATTCAGCAAAGTGTCTTATTATTGAGAATTCCTTGTATTCTTACGTGTGAAGTTAAGGGTAGGAATACAGAATATGTTTTCCCCTTAGTATATTGTGGATTTGGTACATCTTTGGTGTTTTTGTACTTTACTGCTTTTTCACTGGATGAGGTCCCCCGCTGGCTTGCAAAGTACTTAATGACATAGTGGGAGAGGTATGAAGTAAGAGCTGTACATGAACAGCACTACTCTGCATGATTTCAATTCCAGTTAAAAACTGAGGGTTTAAAAGTGGAATTCTATTGTTTTTGTATTTTAAGGATTCCTCTTAAACAAGGAAGTTGACTGGAGGTTAAATAGCATGAGGGAAATTAAAGTTATGTGAAGACTGAAAAATACAACAGTAAAATAATTTGTGTATCACATTGTCTTCTGTAACCTCCTCCTTAAGAGCTATCTTAATTGTATTCTTTTTTGATATTTGATTTTTTTTCGTTACTATTGAAGGCATATGTCGCTTTGTTCAGGTAGGTCTCAGCACTCCAAGGTGGCTGGCATTTGTGGAATATTACTTTCAGGGGTTTGGGTTCTTCTTAACAATTGCAGGAGACAAGCTTTAAATGGTTGACTGTAGTTCATGTCATATTCACAACTCTGTGATTTGGAGGACACTCCTTACTGACACCAGTAGGAATGGGGCAGCCTAAACCTTTTCATTGCACTGAGAATAATTAAACATCCTGTCACTGAGCAGCATACCTTTTTTGTGGGAGATCTTGACATTTGGAATTCTTTGCTTATGTTGCATTAGAATAGGATAATCTTCTCTTAGGCCAAATGGAATTTAGGCACATTTAATGTCCTTGTTTTCCCAGCCTGGCTTCTGTTTTAATAAAGGAAAATAAAAAAATGTTGGCTGCAAGGGTCTGGTGGTTTGCCATCCCTGTCAGTATCAGGTGAGGCTGAGCAGGATTTCAGTCAAGAGGAAAAACAAAAGCCCAAGGGCAAAGAAATCTGTGTAGCTGTGTTTTATTTAAAAGCTGGAGATTAGCTCTGCTTGTTCTTTCACAGTCTCTTTTCCCCTACCCTCTAAACCAAACAAAACCTAAAATCCTTAAGGGGTACTTCAGGCATAAATCTCCTTCTCTCCTTTTTGTGCAAGTTGGCTGGTGTAGTATGGACAGAGGCTGGGAAACAATTGTTGCCAGAGAAGCATCACTTCCTTGTATGATCCCCTCTTGAGCAGATTAAACTCTAGTGGTGTGGAAGTCCTGGTGACCACATAGGAGCTAGGAATTTGTACTGCATTTGCACAAAAAGGTTGGCCTGAAGGAATGGAGCCTACTTTTGAGTGGTGACATCATGTGAGCCCATACTGACCTTTGAAGCTGAAGAAGCAGATTTATCGACCTTAGAGAGTTCTTGTGGAATCAAAGTCAAAATTTGTGTACATTCCTTCTGAATGAAAACAGAAGTCAAGGAAATAACAACTTACTAACTGCCTGTCTGCCTCATTCATGATGGGATTGGGAGATCCTAGTCTGGTCTGCAATGACACAACTGCAGGATGGAATCTCTGAATTGAGAGCTCTGAAGGGGGAATGTGTTGATAGTAAGATTGGTTTCACAGGCAGCAGTCATTGCACTCTGGAGGAGATGCTGCTCCCAGGGCAGGTTATGACTCTGGATTTGAAGTTTCCATTGGAGTATCTGTCCAGCAGGTTGTTTTTTCTGGCATCAAGCACATGTGGACTATGGAATTATCAGGCATCAGGTGATGTAGCAGCATTTGAGTGTGTCTGCAAGAAAAGAGTCCAGCTCCTGTGTAAGCCCTTGTGTTGGGTACAATATGTTCTACACAGTGATCCTCTGGGTCATTGAAGAGTGAGAGGGAGCCTTTTATTTTACTGCCACACATCCTTTCAATTCTTGTGCAAGAGGAGCTTAATGGAAGTGCCATTAGTGTAGCAGAAGGACATTGGTGGTTCTGCACCACATTTCTGAGCCCTTTTTGCTTCCCTGAGTAGCAAGTGTGAGCTCAGCCCCAAAGCACACTGAGCTTTCGCTCTGGGCTTTGCTGCCTCTTGGGTTCACGTGCAGTCTGTTTCTGTACGACTCAGCAGAGCATGTTTTTCTGAGCTTATTCTGTCTATGTGGAAAGCAGTAAGGATGTAAGTGCTGCCTCAATCTATAAAGACAAGGTGGTGAAGTTAAGCATTTAGAACTTCAAATATATTAAAAAAAAATCTTAATTGGCTCTCCATTGTGAGATGCATTATGATACCAGGTCTAATTCAGTCATTGCATTCTCCACACTGACACACACAAGGAAGCTTTGCTGGTTTTGGTGATGCTTTGTAACTGACCTGTTGTCCTGTACTGAGGGACTTTTTCCTCCACAGTGAATAATCAACTCCTTTATTTTTTGCATTTCACTGGAGTCCTGCTGTAAATATGAAATCAATTATTTGTGCTATTTATGGAAAAAATCCTATTAAGAAAATAAAAAGAATTTCAACAGATGGGATTTATTTGACCATAGGGTATCTTAACTTCTACAAATTCTACCACTTGGGGAAGAAAAAAAAATACACAACCCACAACCAAAATAAACCCCACTTAGTAATCACTTGCATACATTTTCTTTTCTTAATACTTGCTTCCAGTCTCCATTGAACCTCTCTTCACTTTGACTAAGTTTTTGTTAATGCTCTCACCTCTCTCCTCTTTGCTTCTGTTCTTTATTCATCTGCCCATCTTTCCTGGTCCCTGAAGCTGGATGCCACTGACAGCTTGGTTTGCCCTCAAATATTTCTACCAGCGTTTTCAGGCTTCTGTAGGGATGTGCAAGGTAGAGGTGATGTTTTCTGACCTGTGGGTGTTCTAGTGCTGCAATATTGTGAGCTCTTGAAAGGAAGGGCTGAAGGAAAATCCAGTCTAACTCTGTGCCTGAGAGTGCCCTCTGCAGATGGAGGTCGTTGGGAATTGAGCTGCCAAAATAGTCTGCTCCAAGTACATTCTAATTAAGTTTCCTTTTTTGCCTCCAAGAACAGCAACTGCTCTACTGGTTATCCTGAAGTTAAGTTTCAAATCCCTGCTGCAAAATAGAAAGATGCTATAATAGAATTTATTTATCTTAATTTGAGGATAAAATCAGGATCTGATAGTGTGGGAAGAGCTTGGGAGACGACTGTGGGTTTTTACAAGTATTTTTGAAACTGAGCAGTTGTTGTTTCAATTGGCAGTGACATTGGTAGTCAGCTGTCCAAAGTACTCATGACAGTAAGCCCCCAAAGAATGATTTTCCTTTTATTAAAAGGAAAAAAAAATCTGTAAAGATTGTTTCTTTTCTTAGATAAACTCAGGTCATATATAAGATTCTCCTAAGCCACAAGAACTAGATACATAAATTAAACAAACTGAGATTTGCACTCAGTTGCATGTTTTTAGGATCTGGGATTTCAAAAGAGGTGCACTTATCTTGAGATTTGTGGTAAAACTGAGAGCTGGAAATGCTGCTGTGTATAATAACCTTACTTCTGTGTGGAGTCTCTTGTGGTTGTAAGTCTTTCCAGTTAATCCAGGCTTTGTTATTTTGGGGGAATGTAGTTATTGTGGAAAGTTGCATTCCCTGGGAGAAAATAAGCATCTTGCACATTTAGGGCTGTTACTTTGCTGAATTTTGAATAATTATACCAGCAGCTGTAAGCTCTTGGAGCCCATGGCCCAGTCCAGCTCCCTGGCAGGGCATGTCTGCAGGGGATGTGGCCAAACAGGCTGCTCCATTTGCCTGTATTTGTTCTGTGCTTGCATTTGCCATCACATCACCCTTCACTTCCTTGGGCACCATTTCCAAATTATCTAACACCTCTTGGCTCCGTGCTGCTGTTACCTAAACTGCCCCTTGGGCTGTCGTGAGTCTTGCTTCACCTGCTTAGGAAATCCTTTGTTCAGTGGGGCTCCTTTGCTTACTGAAGGTTACCTTTTAGAAGAAAAAAAGAGGAAAAAAATCCAACGTGTGTGGAGGCAAAATTAAGTATTCAAAATTAGAAACTGAGCAAGTTTATTTCCCGTATAGAAGCAATCCCACCCTATGTGATGGTTCTGTAAACACACAATTTCAGAATAGAACCATATTCAGGTTTTAAAATTTCTGGTGCATTTTTATTTTGGATATATTTCATTTTAAAGTGGAGATGCCTTGCACAGTCACTACAACCCACTTGTCCTGTTTCTTACATACCAAATTATTTAATTTTGACTTCACTGGATTTGTGCTGCTGAAGTTTTAAGCAGTTTGGATTAGAACAAGGCATGGAACAACACAATTGCCCTTACTTTCATGAAATAGTAGAGAAGTTTAATGTACCACACATCCCACAAACAAGAGCAGGATGCACGTGCTACCTTCTGTCTGGTTTTTTTGTTTTTGTCTTTCTTAGGTGTTTCATTTTGCAAATTCAGTACATGCTGTAATTTTAAATTTGAAAACTTTTTCTTGAAAAATAATATAACTAATAGTGGGTTTTATTATGTGTCTATACAGTTTGGCTGAGCAACCTTAGAGCATCAAAAAATATTAATTTGGTAATACCTTGTATCTCCTAGAACTAATAGGATTTTTTTTTTTTTTAACTTTGTTCTCATATCCTTGCACTTTGCAAGTTTGGGATGCTTCACTGAGTGCCTTGGAAAAAATGTACAGAAGGAACAAAATGCAGTTTCTTCTGAAGAGTTACAAAACATCATAAAAATGCCTGCAGGTTTATTGCTGCTCAGTTAAGCATTGTCCTTCTGGGAAGGAAGGGCCCTTTTTCTTGCTGAGGGCTTAGCTGATGTCAGTACAGCTAAAGGTGAGGAATTCAGGTACATGACTAAACTGCCCAAATAGGGTCTTTTTAAAATGATCGTTAAATCCTCCAAAAAATATGCAGGGGATATACACAATTTGTAGTTGCTTCTTTTGGTGTTTTAGGTGGAATTTTACTTTGAAGGGTTATGTTTTTTGGTGAGAGATGACAGAAACACTCTCTAGACAGGTGGACCAAGGGTTTCAGGATGAGCTGGTCAGGAGGAACTTGCTCTGTCCTATTTCTAGTGGGCAGCTTTCTCCAAGAGCCCACTTCTTTACATAGAGAAAGGAAGTGGAATCCATGAATCCAAATTTTGTGTTCTCAGGTCTGTAGTTTAGTTATACAATACCAAAGAAGGAATTATTTCCTTCATCTTTATTTCTGCTTTCTTGTGTGCAAAACGGGATGCTAGTTTATGGATGTTACAGTTCGCACTCAGGGCTTTGCAGTATTTGGGTGGAACATACTTAGGTTACAAGCCTTTACATAACTTTGATCTTCTTAAGTCTCCACAAGGGTCACTCATGCATTCAGGTTGCCCCCTTGCCATGAAATTTCTCTCTCTTTCTGTAAACTGTTTGTGCTCGTTTACTTGATTTTGATCATTCATCCCCTGGGCCTTTCACCTTCCCTTTCCACCAGTGTTTGTTCTGATAGCTTTTTGAAGTCTGAGTAAAAACATACACCACGGGGGCTTCCTGGAGGCAGAGAGCTTTGTGGTTTGCAAATTGTAGAGTATTTGAAGTATTGACTCGAACAGTGGCCAGTGCACAGTGTATGAGAACTGTTGTGTGACAAGGACGTTAACCTTGAGAGCCTGATCCATGTTTTGAGTTTGGGGACAAAAAAAATAGTTGTTCTTAATAGTGTGCATTGATTTCAAGGAAGTCTGTGTAAAGCAGTCTTTGGTTTGTGTTTTCACAAAGGAATTTGAGTGTTTAATAAAGAATAGGAAATAACTGGAGCTTCAATAGACCTGTTTTCATAGGGGGGGCTCTGCTGTGACATGATTTTGTGTAATGTTATATATAAGCAACAAAAGCATTTCCTGCCTGTAGCTACAGTATTACTGCATTGAAAAGAAAATAGCAAAAAACACTTTAAAAACTACTTAATACATGGAATAAAAGTTACAGGAAAAGTAGAGAAGACCGTCATCCTGCTTAGAAAAGTCTTTCTTGTAATATCAGAAGTTGTAACTTCAATCCCAAGAGCTCCATATTGCATGCTTTTGTGCTATGGGTTTTATGACAATATTTTTTTAAATCTCTGAGCCCTCAGTTCCCCTCACTGCTTTCCCCTCATCCCCCTCAACCATTCCAGATTAGCAAATAAAGACAATTAGGTGATTCAGAGAACCTGTTCTTTTCTATTACAACTGATGAGTTACCCAGTTTGATTTTTTTTTTGATGTTTTACCCTAATGCATTTCTACTCTCCCCTTCCCACTCAATTCCCTCTGTGTTTGACCACTTGCCTTTTCTCACTTCTGCAGCCCCTTCCCCTGATCTTTCCCACACCACCCAGAGCAGCCTCTGCTGCTTTTTAGGGTATTTTTTAATGGGATATATGTGTGTGTATGTGTATAGATAGGTATATATGTGTGTATATATGTATATAGATGTATGTGTGTGTATATATATATATATGCAGAACCCTGAACCAAGAAGATGGACCTGTGCCATCCCTTTGATCATTTTGCTGTTCCATCATAAACTGTCATTGCATGTGTATGAAGAACATTGTTTGTGCAGTGCAGGCTTTTTGCTGTGCACCTGAGGATTTTTAATTCAGTACAAGTTTGCTGCCAGGTATGTATTTATTGTTTACCTTAGCTTTCTGTCTGTGAAAGAACAGTTCTCTGTCCCTAACACAGCCAGCTGATGCATGGATGTGTTAGGCAAGGGGCTGTTTGCCTGCTGAGTATCAGCTCATCAGGATTGGTATTACAACATGAATGCAGCCTGTAGAATACGCATTTGTTTTCTTTATGATTGCAATGAATTACCTTCTCAAGCTCCCACAATGGTAACGTGGGCTGTGCCAAGCAGCATGTGCCAGGCATAAGAGAAAGAAGATGTTTTTTGAGGACTGAAAGTGTGCTAAAGAATGCAAGTTGCTGCTGACAGGAGGGCAGGCTGTATATCATGAACTGGGGATTTTCTTTTCATGGCTCATTACAATGGATTGTTCTCACAAGTACCTCCTCCTCAGATGTTCAAAGATTATAGTCCCTTTGGAGTTCATGTGGAAATCGATGCCTGCTTCCCCAATCCCAGACTTTTTCCCCCTAGTTTTTCTTAATATTTTCCTTGTTATACTCTGAAGTGAGTAATTTGAGGACATAATGTAATTGGATTTAGTTGTGGGTTTTATTTTTCTGTCTTGAAATTGTGCACATTCAGAGAAAGATTGACTTATTCAGTAAATTATCAGTGTTTTTATTTTTCACTTGAAGTGAAATTTAAGCTTGGGTTTATTGACTCAGGCTCTCTGTTGAGCTACTCTTCCTTTTAAGAGAAGTTGAATATTTTTAAGAATATTTTTCCATTGACCAAGGCCAAATAGAAAGTTTTTTTTGGGAAAATACTAAAATATGTATATAATTTAATATTTGACAATTTATTCCTGTGAAAAATCAAATTAATTTCTCACATCTGTGAAAATACTACAACTTGACTATTTCTGTTCAGTTGATCATTGTGCAATTCACTAGTGTTTAGTCTTAAATATGTGATTAGATTTCAGAGTAAATGTATGCTGCAGCAAAAGCAGCAGTGAGTTTCTTTTAGAACTTATTTCTTATGAGCACAGGAAAATTTTTATTTGGCATTTGGAAAAAATTATAGGTAGATTAACAACAGATTTTAAATGTTGTTTCTCTGTAAGATTTTGAGCTTTAATAAATACTGATTCTTGTAAGAAGACTATACTGTAGAGTTTTGCAAATGAGTTTGGTTGAATAACCTTATTTTCTCTAATCGTTATAAAGAAAGGATGGATTTGTAGTATACACAAATGATTGATTTTCAGGTGGCTAAGAAATGAAAGAAATCTTGTAAACATGGGGAAGAGTCTGTGTTATTCAGACACTGAAGTTTCCTGGGTTTGCTTGCTGATGGTTGGGAATCTTCTGTTGAAGACCTGTTGATTGCCTCTGTATTCAAAGCTTTTATTCGTATATTAGATACTAGGTTTTGATTTCAGGACACACATACATGGATTACACACAGAATAAGTGGAAGCATGTCATGGATTCCCTGCTACTTTCACTGAACCAGGTAGAATTGGCTTGGGGAGGAAAAGGAGGAAGAGACCATCTGTAAGCAAATCGATGGAGGGCATTTCAGTCCACCCCTGCCAATTATGTCTAATCGAAGCTGTCTGAGCCAGTCTTAATACAATTTAGCTATTGCCAGCCAGAAGGATTTTATTTATGGAACAGGCCCTGTTGAAACTTCCTCCGACCCTGGAGAAGCTGTGAATGGGAGAGAGCTGATCAAGCAGGCATGTCTGGCTAGCGTATGCATTTCTTTAATAAGGCAGGGATTGATGTCTTTTGCAGTTCAGGGGTTAGATAAACAGCAGTCCCTCGGTTCAAGGCTCTCCATGTTCAGTTGTTTGTTTATACGGATCTCAGAAGGTTAGCTTAGCCTTCTTGACATCCCCAGGGAGCTTTCCTGACCATGCTGTAACCTCGTCTGCTCCAAAGCTGCTCAGGAGGTGTCGCATCGCCTTCTAGGAAAGTACTGGCTGAGAGGAGTGTGCAGCTCAGACCTGGTCTCAAAGAAAGGTAGATGCAATCAGAGTGGTTGGAACACTGGGTCTGTCTTCAGGAACTCATAAATAATTTGCACGTGCTTTCATTCTGTGACTTGATGTTTGCACACAAAGATGCCTACAACATGCAGCTCAGGCTCTTACTGATGGCAGTTCTGAGAAACCAGTGACATACATTACTAACTTCACCAGAACTTTGAGGTTGTCTTACTAATTTCTGCTTCTACTGACTGGCAGTGGTAGCCTATTAAATTGAATGGGATAAACCCCAAATAAATAAGTAGCTATGTTAATAGTTTTTTATTTAAAAAAATCAGTGATGGTTGCATGTTGAACAATACAGAGAGTTAAAGCATGCATCTAATTAGGCTCATTTCCATAGCTATTCTGTTCAAGTTTTCCTCCTTCACACAGGAGGATGATGATGGTCACATGAGAAATGAGAAAGGAATTGTACAAATTCATCTGGGTCTTATTGCAGTGTAATTCTGATGTGTAGAGTTGTTCTGGAATTTGAGGATGGCTTTGCTCAGAGTTAGAAGTGTGCTCTATCACATGTGGGACTGGCTGATTTTAAAATGTGACATGTTACAAAGTTGGCTTAAATCCCAGAATTTGGTGAATTAGTTTTTGCTGATTTGATGTCTGGTTATTCGTACTTCGTTTTTCTGCAGCACCTTCAGTCTGTAGCTGTGCAGACCCAAACAGACATTAATAAACTGGCTGCACAACTACAGCACAGTTTGTGAGATATCCTCTCATACAGATGGGGAAACTGAGGCACAAACATGGGCTGTTAGTGGCCGCTGGGCATTTTTGAGAGAGCAGGGATCTGTACAGAGCCTTCCTGTCCTGTAACCCCCAGTGTTGTGCTGCTTGACCTGCAGTGTCTTCATTTCCTTGAGATCAGTTTGTGCACTCCTGGAGCTTCTCAGGAAACCTGAACTTTGTCTGGTGTTCTCAAGTTGGACAATACTCTTAAAGTATCCTGTCCTGTACAAATCCATATGGATGGCATCGCAGCTGAAAGGTGTTCAGAGTGGGGGAGAGGTCACTTCCATGCTGGCTGAGGTTTCAAAGGGCCAAAATATGAACATCTTGTCGCTTTTAAATAATGTGTGGGGTCTGGCTTCAATGCTGGGTTTCGTATTTAATCAGTATTAATATGATAACAGGAATGTGGCAACTGAAGCGAACACAAAGAGATTATCTTCTTAGCCAAATGCATCCATTAGCTAGGAAATATAGGTTTCTATTAAATGAAGCGGACAGATGGAGTATTGGAGGTGACTGAGAACAGGAGGGGGAGGGGGCTAAGAGGTGAAAGTTGAGGTTTAGAAAATCTATATAAAAATAAAAACAAACCATCCATCTTGATGGCTGGCGTTTTACCCTCCCGTTGCACTTTCAGGATGGTGCTCCGATTCCTATCAAGAGCATTATGCTGAAATTTAATCTAACAGAGCACTTACTCCTGCCAAACTCTGGCTCAGCAACTGCTCCACGCCCCCAGAAAGAAGTGGCCAACAAAGCTTCAAATACAGGACAGTGTTGTGCCATCTTCAGGAATGCTGCTACTTTGAATTCCCAGGGGAAGACAGATTGGATCTTGTCCCTCTAGTTTGTTGGGGTTTTTTGATTTTTGTTGGGGAAACAAAATCATGTTCCAGCATTTCAGAGCAGTTGGAAAGTAAATTATTCATCTCTTCGTGTGTATGTATAGGAACCTTGATCTCATAACTGTTGTAACAATGTTTATAACCAGTGTTTGAAACCAAGGTTATAATAGTATAAATAATTTTAGATAATGCAGATAACAAGAAGAAAATAATATAATTGGAATTTTACAAGGTGGACAATTCACTAAGATAGATGGAGTAGCACAATACATTTAAAAAAAAAAAATCTGTAACAGCACAAACATGACACTGGTGACAGGAAACATCTGCATTGCCAACCATCCCTGGGCTGGCCACAGCCTCACATCTGCACCACCAGCCTGGGAGCTGTGTGTGCTCGATTATATCAGTGCACATCAGACCCTCTGTTCTGCAGCACAGGATTATTTTCTTTATGGGTTATTTTCTTTGGGCATTTTGTATTGGTTTTAAGTCTACAAAATTAAATTTAAGCATTTTACTTGAAAATTAAATTGAAGAAACCATGTAGGATGGTGCTGCTTAGAAAGAGTGGACTAAGTGTGAACAAACTGTAGTTCATTTTTTTAAAAGCTGTTTTGAATTGGACCTAATTACTGTCATGGCAAAATCTGCATGTGAGCAGTGAGAGTCTGGTTGGCTGCAAACAATTTTTCATTACTTGTTCTTATCTTTCATCCTATTTTGATTTTGCTGCCAGTGATTATTCCTCCCCTGGATTTTGAGGAATTTGCCAAGCTTCCTCTGGCTAAGCTTTGTGTGGAGTTTTAGATTTGATGGTGGGGAATGGGAGAGGAGAAAATATGTGGCAAGAAGGAGAAGCAGCATCACTCTTCTGTCTGGCGTTTCCAGGCTTCACACAGTTTTGTAAATGAATTTTATGTTCTTTTACTTAAATTCATGCATTACTTCTGCTTGACTTTTCTCTAAAGCCTTTAGGTGTTAACAAAAATGGGACACATGGAAAGTCCAGAGTGGACTTTTCTTGATCCTCTACGCTTTGCCCACTGTCCATCTCTAAGCCAGTGCCAAATTAACAGTGACTGGTTCATTTGGGCAGCACAAACAAATGTTATTGCCATCTCTGCATCTAAGAAGATTTTAGAAATCAAACTTTAAAACCAGATTGGGTTTGCATTTTCCCATCATCCATGGTGTCCTGTTCATATATACTGATTTCCTTCCCCAGCATGCAGTGAGTCACAGGGAGGAGGAGGAGGGATCCCAGGGAAGGTGCGGGGCTGGCTGGTGGTGCAGAGATGCTGGTGTTGGCTGTGCAGGACCCTGCTCCCAGCAGGGAGCTGTGTGCTCTGCTGGCTTCATGGGAGGGTGCAGGAGGTGCAGAGCCGTTTTTCAGGCTGTCCTGTCATTCCTGCTTGGGAACCTGACACATGGGCCTAACTTTCTTGCTTGTGTTGTTTTTCTAGGAGGGAGGGAGGTGACTGAGCAGCTAGCCCCTTGACAGGGCAGTTTTAAAACATTCATAAAACTTTTATTGGGCTGCCACCCTTACAGATAAATATTTTCTGAGTTTATGGGTTTATTTTAAGGCTTGAAGTTTAATAGCAGCTTTGTAGCCCTATCTGTCCCCAAAATAGCCTTTTGGCAAGCCCCATCTCTGGGGGCTGCCATGCTTTTCTAGGTCTTTGGAGTTTCTTCATCACTAAATTATTACCCTTTTTCCTTCTTCCAGCTTTGTCTGACTAAATGTGACCAACTGCTAAGTCTTTCCCCTTCCCCCAGCCTTGCTGAAAGCTGATGCTGTGTACCCATATTTGGTCATCATAAAAGGAGAAAGATTGCAGTAGTTATAAATTAATTTCTTTTATTAAATTTGGTTTGTTAAACCTGTTTTATGAGTCTTACTTATCAGTCTTTTCTTAATGCTGCATGTGATTTTAAGATGGTACAGGCTGGTGGCATTTCAGACATGTACTGGCACTTTTCAGGCACTTTCTCAGTGTGCTTCCACAAATATAAAAGCTTTGCAGCTCGTCTCAGCATTAAGTGGGGAAACCAGTGGGCTTGCAGCCAAGGCTGTACAAGGGAATGCTGTATGTAGTGCTTGGAGGAAGATGGAGCTGCAGGTTGAGCATCCCTGCCATTTGATTTCACTGTGCTGTGTCCAAAGAGGTTTCATGGATTTCAGGATGGGCTTTTGCTCAGCACTGACTCAAGACAGTGTGTGATTTTGGCTGCCCTGGAGAGCCTGTATGATCCCCATGTGTTCCAGCTCCTGGAAAGTGAATGTTTTTAGCACCTGGAGCACTACTACATGTTATGGTTTCTTTCTATCCCAGTACAGTTGCTGAGCTCCCTTCTTTTCTTACCAGAGACAGTTGTAATACCTACAAGGAAAGCCTGTGACTTCTTTTCTTGTTTGCTCAGCTGTCTCTCATGACACTACTTTCAATGACTGATTTCCTGAACAGAAAACTGCTGGCACATGATATTGTATCATGACATTTTTTTGGTCTAATCTCAAGTTTTTTCGGGGTGTGAGTCTTTTTCTGTGCAGGAAGCCCTTTTCCAGCATATGTGGTTGTTGGTCCCTCAGACATACTCAGAAAAGTGCCACGAGTAGGAAACAACTTAGAGGTTGGGTTCAGGGGTACTTGTGAAGAACTAGTCTGTTGAACTGACAAAGATAAAATCAGAGCTTCAGGACAACTGAAGAGATTAAAATAGACTTTACCTCCCTTAAGAGGGTCACTTGGTCCTAACAGATGTAAAAAAAAAACCCAAACAAAAACAGCCCACTTGCTTTACTTTGGGTGAGGCTGACAATTTATATAGTCGGGGAACTCCCTTTTCCAGACCAGTCACAGTTCAGCAATACATTTGCTGGTTTGGTTTCTTTTTTTTCTTCTAAAAATAGGAATATCTATTTTTGTACAAAATAGTGCCCTGAGACTTTTGTTTCTGTATTTCCATGACTTCTGTTTTTTATGTCAGCACATCTTGGGGCTTGTCCTAAGAATGGAGCTGATGTAATAGTAATGGTTTTCATCACAGCCAACTGATTTGTTGCTTAGAATATAAAACTTTTTACTTTTGCAGGACAGTTTTTTCTGCAAGTTTTACATTGATGAAGAAAAAAATCATAGGAGTCAAGAAAGTTATATTCAATGAAAAAATTAATTCAAACAGCTTATATGCTCAAATAACCAGCAATATGTGCCTACCTCAGTACAAGCAAAGAGATTAAGGCTCTTTTTTTTCCTTTTTTTCAGGAGACTTTTGAGTTCTGACAATGTGCACATTATATGCAGAGCTCTTGTCCAGCAAAATTCTGGGCAAAGCTGGACAATTTGAATTTTTGTATATTCACATGAGAATTTTATTGCTCTATCCATAATGTAAATATGAGTATAATGGACTGTAAATGTTTCAAGTCCTTTCCCTGACATTTAGTAGTGGTAGCCCCCAGCTAGTGCCTGTCTCATATCAGATGGAGTTTATTCTTTTTTTTCCTCTAGAAAGCTGTGGAGCAGAGATGTAGAGATAGTAGATAAGTTGCCAGCAAATTTATGGCAGTACAGTGAAGAAGACTCTGGAATTTTGGTTTAGCACCAGTATGAGTCCATGTCCTGGAGCTTTTGCAGTGTGTTGTATTTCAGGTTAGTTACTGGGTCAGCCAGAAGCCTGTTGGCCTTGACTGTTGGTAAATTTCTTTTTTAACTGCTTGTCGTAATAGTCTTTTGATCCACTGCATCCATTCTCTACTGGGGATTAATCTTAGGGAGAAAACTGGATGTTGTCTAATTCATGAGAGTTGTAAATGCATCTGGAAGGGTAACCAAAGGTGTACTTTCAGGAAATATCCTGTCTCTAATTGAGATGTTCTCTGGATGATCTAATAATTTTTCCATAATTATGTATACATCTTATAGTTGTAAGGATACAAATAGATCAAGTGTTTAGCAAATACCACTTACTAGTTTTGGGGTTTTTTCACTGTTTCTTTCTGGTACATTTTGATTGTGTTCTGAGAGGACAGTAGGTTTTTGGTTTGTTGGTTTGGGGTTTTTTTGCCAGCAGCATTGAAGGACCCACAGCTAGGCAAGCTGAGAGGTACTTCTGATTCTTATTTGACTTTTGAACTCTGTCTCTATGTTTTCTTTTGTTGTGGTTTGAATTTCACATCACTCAGAAGTTAATGCTTCTTAAGGATGTAATTTACCTTCAACACAGTTCTTCTTGCTGGTGCATGAATGGTTCAAGCACTGTGATTCTGATGGGAAAGTATGAACTGCAGGCAAGAGTTCCTGCTGTGGAAACAGAAATAGTGAAACAAGGAGCAAATATGGCTTCAGGGTAAAAAATACACTTCTCAAGTTTTGTTGTAAAATAATTAGCCTTCTGTGGAGGCGCAGAGACCATAGAAAAAGTACAGGAGCTGTTCAGTTGCCTGTGATTTGACTTAAAGTTTATGACCTTGAGTAATGTGCCTGCTCAACCACACTTAACAAAAGCATATTTGATGAAATGTTAAAGTCATGAATTACATGCCATGGAAAGCCTTTTTTAAAATTTGTAAAATCAGAAATAAATCAAAATCTTCAGACCTCAGCAGAGTTGTTTAAATATGGAATTAAAAGGAACAGGCTGTTTCATCCACAATGACACTTTGTAAACTTACACAGAATGTGTAGCTTTTCTTCAGGTTGAAAAAGGACTCTATATTCCAAGGTATTGTATAAAGAACTGTAGCATTAGGAGCCCTGTTTTCTAAGCAGGGAAGCTGAGACAGAGGTGAAATAATGTTGTGAACTGATGGAAACCAAAGAAGCAAAACTGCCTAGGCCTGGGTTTCTTAATTTCCAATATAAATGTCTGCCCATTAGGGCTGCAAAAATCTGAGAGCAAGTTGTGTGACAATTTGGAGGCTTCTGTATGGCAGTATCTGCCCCTCTGTTTTCCTTGTTGTGAGCAACAGTTACTGGTTCAATCATCCCCTCATTTCAACCATCAAATGTGTAGTTACTCCTAGGTTACACTTATAAACCAGGTTTTACTTATGAGAGAATAAACATGTCCCTGCTCACACAGCAGCTCTGGCTGGTATCCCTTCCATAGACCTGTCAGCTTTGCAGGGCATTGGGAGCCTGTTCTTCTCTCTTTCATTGCTTTGTGAGTTTTATTTATCTGCTTTAATGTAATGTATTGGAATTGTTATTATTTATTTCATTTGTTTGGGGATTTTTTAAGTAGTTGGGTATTAGTGTGTTGAAACAAAAATAGGAAGTGTTTTCTCTGACTAGATGTTAGGATTACTGTATAAAAATGAAAATACAGTTTCTGATTTCTTGGAGAGCTTTTGCCATTTTTTATTTCATGTATTAGGCATCACATCTGATGCTAAACCACTGTATAAAACATCTTTGTTGAAAACAGGAAATTTCCCTGTAAAGCTAGATAGATTTAATTTTTTTTTAGGTCACAAGAAAGTTTGAAATGCACAATAGCTCTGAACATTAACTTTTCACTTTGTCCCTGGAACTTTTGAAGAGAGACTTGCATTTTTTGGCATTGGTCAAGTAGTCTGGTCTTGATAGACTTGCTGTGTGTAGTGTCTTTGTATTAAGTGTTCCCCCTGGGGCTCCATCTTGTGTTTTAATTCCCAGTTTGTGGCTGATGTATGGGCTCTTCTGTTCAATAACTTCTATTTTCTATGCCATTATGCCTACATGCTTTACTTGATTTGTGTTGCATACAGAGTGTTTTCTCCTTGTTGTGTTTGGAACTGGTTTGTAATAGGGTTATTGTTATGTAATCCTGACTGAAAGTTAAAACTTCATCAACAAACACAAAGTACTTGTTCTGTTTGAAAATTTGTGTCTTACACTCATCATAAACTATTTATCCATTATGTGCTTGTTTTTATCATTTAAATAAAAGAAACCACTATTTCATCCGTGCTGCAACTTAGGAAGTATTAAAGATTCAGTGGTATGTAGAGCACTTACTGCTGTGAACACAAGTGAAGAGCTTCTGTAAACAATTGATTCAAGATTTCAAAATAACACAAGTGCTGAGAAAACTGCTGCACTCAACTATACTGTCACATTTCCATGGATTAATGAGTTACTGTTTGTTATCTCAGTGATAGTGACTGTCTGAGTGCTCAAACCCCATCACAAATGTGCTATAAATTCAGAACCTCAGATCTCTCTTTAAATCCCAGTGAAGATGTTTTGTGGTGAATACAATGTGCTGAGGAGCATTTTGCAGTTACTGAAGCTCAGCTGATGGGCACTGACTTGCTTCTGTGTCTGAGCTGTAAAATGACAAATGGTTGAAAAATATATACTTCGTGCCAAGATCAGAGATTTCTGCCTGCAGTTGTAGAGTGCTTTAGAGTAATTCAAGAAGATATTCAGATGTTGGCTGGAGAATACATTCATTCTTCCAAGTTGTTACTATTCCACTAGTCTGCCACTCTACTTTTGTCACTGTTACTCATGAACTTACTGTGCTGAGTGATCCCCAGCCTCCTCATGCTTTCTAGTCTTCCTGCCTGTCTTACTTAACCCCCAGCTTCATTTATTTTTACCCTGCAGTGTCTGTGCTGGAAAGCACTCTAAATATGAAGAGAACTCCTGGTTTGAATCCATTACTTGGGTGTACCTGTGGTGGGCATACTAGTGCATGGATCTAGTCAGGCTTGCAGGACTGGTCAGTGTACTTTATCTGGAGCATGTTCAATCTATTTATCTAAGTAGGTAGTATTGCAATTAATTTTTTTTTTCAGTAGTTTGTCCTTTTGAAATTATGCTTTAAAATTCCAGAAGCTTTTTAAAATGCAGACTGGCTATGTTTGGCTGGGGATGGCTGAATGCTGCATCCAGTGCACATCACTCCAGTGTATACTGGACGGTGTTTTGGTATTTAGGAAGATGCAGCGTGTTCTGTGTGCAAACCCTGACACACAAACGCTCACACACCGTGTCTGTTGTGGCTGCACATCTTCAGCTTGTGTGGTATGATGTACACACTCGTGCACGCCCACACACTAAACCTTTGCAGGTCAAAAAGGGAGGATAAACTTTTGAACCCAGCTGCTTCCAAATTAACTACATGTGCAGGGACCACCAAAGCTGGGGTTACCGTATTCCAGAAGAGTGCTGGACACTGACACCCACATCTTGTACTGCAAGGGACTTCTTGTTCTTCCCTGGGAACCTGCAGGATGATGCCTTGGAAACACGCCGTCCTCTTTGCCCTTTCCTTGTCACCAGAAAGGACAGGCAGCAGTTTGGTGACTTCTCCCTTCGTTATGGAAATGGGACTGATACAGTAATCAGGATGCTACATATGGAGCTTTTTAAATTACTGCTCTTCAGTCTTTTGTTAGCCTTCATTATTCCTGAAGATTTTTTCCAAGTCATAAAAATGACATTTTTAATATGCAGAATTAAAAAAAAAGGCAATATGAAGAATACATTTTTGTCAATAAGCTTTTACCTTTTAAACCAGTTATCTTAGTTTCTGCTCTAGGTATTTTAATTGAAGATTAACTACTCTTAAAGAGTATACAAATTTAGGTAGTATATATTTGAAGTAGTAAAATAGGACTGAATAAAAGCTGGGAATAGAGTGGCCTGTCCATTATAATTTTAGATTGCAGAGCAAAACTAACCTTCATTTGAAGTCAGCACTGCTGACTGAGTGACTCTTCTAATGTTAAGGCTATTTTATTTAATTTTTTTGTTGTTGTTCTGACAAAGTTCACTAGAAGTATACTTTGGAGTTACAAGTTGAGCAGGTCTTACCTGAAATGTTTGCTTTATTCCTGCTGCGTTTTCTAATAAAAAGTTGTTGAGTCAAAGCTGATGCATGCAAGCATGAAACAAAATGCTGAACAATAACTGCTTTATGCTTCTTTTGACTTCTGCTAAAATGACCTTGGTGAGTTCCTTTTTACCTCCTACAGGAAATAAGACCAGCTCATTTCTGTCTGCAGACTGATAATTTCTCTTGCATCTTGAGCAGCCTTGGGTACCACATATATTGTCTAAACTATGGGCATTCAAGACATGGAGGCTGCTTTTGTTTCAGAGGGAGGCAGTTGAAGAGGCTGCTGCATTCTAAGCACCTGTCTTGTCTCTGGGGCAAAGTACCTGGTTACAGGCTAGTGTCTTCCTCAGGTATCCCATGTTTTTTCCAAGGATTCCAGGATAGCTGTCCTCATGAAAATCTTGTTAAGATTTATTGTTTAAACCTATTTGATCTGATAGTTTTTGTAAACACTCTGATTTTTCTTTCTCCTTAGAGTTTTTACTTGATCTTGAATTGTAGCAGCATAAGTATTAATGTAAACTTCCTGTAGATCCATAGCCTTGATGAACTGCATGTAAAAGACACGCTTTTATGAACACTTTGATGAATTCCCTCATCAGTGTGCAAGATGGGGGAATGCTGCTGCTTCCATTTTGATCCCTGAAAGCTGCAGTAGATTAATAAAGCTGGTGCTTGTGGTGGCACATTACCCTGCGTGGAGATGTGATTCCCAGCTGGACCATTCCCTTGGGCAGTCCCTGGGGTAGCCCTGCCCTGTGCCTCAGTCTGCAGGGCATGCAGAGCTTTAGAAGGAGAACAAGGCTCAATCTTGTGGTGTGCTCAGACTTCCCCCTCTGCTGCCTGCCTGTAAGGGAGGAACCTGGATAAGACAGGACCTTAAGCTTGACTTAACATGGTGTAATAGTTTCTATTATCCTAGCTTTGCATAGGCAAAGCTGGTTTTGGCCAGGGCTGTGCCCTTTATCCATGGCACTTCCCCAGTCCTTCCCTTTTCTTGGGTTTTTGTTGTTTGTTTTTGGGGTTTTTTTTGTTTGTTCGGTTTTTTTTCTCTTGTTGTTTTCCCCCTCCTCATAAGGAGGAAGGGTTTGAACTACAGATTTGCCATAATTCTGCTGCAAAATCAGTAACAGCTGTTGGAATTGTAAATGGCTTCTTGGTTGCCATCATAGAACCTGCAGTTGATCATCTCTGCCCTGAGCAATAACTGGAGACATCAGAGCTCTAAACAGAGAACACAGATGGGTGTGGGAAGGGACAGGGTCTCCTTTTACTGGATGATTTTTCAGATGCTGTGAAGTGCAGAGTTGACTGGAGCAGTGTCATAATGGGAGCTACAAGGAAGATGTAGAGGAGCTACCAGAGAAAATGTAATTTGAATGTGAATAGTTCTTAAATTAGCCCCTTTCAAAAAACCAGTATTCTAGGGAAACTCAGTGGGCAAAAGATACTCCATGCTTTCATTGGGTGTCTCTACAAATTATTTATAATGTTAGGCTAAATATGTTCCTGTGTTGTCTTTGAGTAATTTAGATATAATAAACATTGATATGTTAATACATGGCAAACATTTAACAATTATTTGTCAAGAAAAATAAGTCTTCAGGTCTGACAGCCCCTGCTCCTGAAATGGACTGTATTAGAACCTATACTTAATGAAATCAATAGTCATCACAAAGGTGCTGCCTTTGTGGTTTTGGTAATGGGGTTGATTTATTCCTGTTTCTGTGTTTTGGCTGATCATATTACATCTTCTGTAATTTTATTTTCCTCTCCTTCAATGCTGCCTTTTACTGCAGTCCCTAGAAACACGGTATTTATTTGTGGGGGTTGGATGATTTTGGCAGTGCAAGTCAGAGGAGTTGGTGTGTTGGAAATGTGCAGTGGCTTTCCAATCCAGCTTGTCGCTCCATGGAGCTGGGCTGGCTGTTGTAACACTCTGCAATATGAGTTGCAACCTTTTTCCCTTTCACAGCTGCATTTGGACCCAGACACTCAAACAGCTTTGCACTGGAAGCGGGAATAGCGGGAATCTTGTCCATTAGGTTGCTGTAATTTGTTCTGTTCCAGCCAGCCACCTGTATCAGGACACTTGTTAATAATTTCTGCATCAGAGCCCTGTGAATTGCCTACATCTTGTTTCTAAACAGTGTGATCAGCACCTGGAAATTTCAGAAAGATGAGGAGAGTCTTTTGGGGTGATGGTTCAGGAAAACTAATCTCCTTCAGCCTAAATATGATCTGCTTCCCTGGACTTGGACAGAGGCTGTACCTGTTTTCTGATATTTTACTTGACTGGGATTTAGAACAGTTTGTGCCCCAGGAAGAGTGCAGTGAGGAAGGAAACCCAGCCCTTGGGTGCTTGCCTAGAAAAATGGAAGTATTGCTGTGGCGTGGATAGAGGTATTAAGTTATTAATATGTGCTGGGTCTGTGTCACTGTATCTCTGCAGCTTGTGCTATCTCATTTAAAGTCTGACCTACTGTAAAGCCTGTCCCTTTGTAAAAACAGCACTACTCAGGTTCAACTTGGTTGGCATTCCTGTTTATTTGAAGACTGAGTACTATAAAGTAATTATTAAAAAACATTAACTTTTATGTTCGAAGTTTTCTTTCTGGTCTTTGTATTTACTGAGAAAAAGCATGAAAATATTGAACTAAGTCTTGATATTTAGGAGGGAAATACAAATAAATTGTTACTTTTAGAATAATGCTTGTATCAATTTTAAGCATTTTTATTTGTAGAGTGGACTGATGACATTGCATTTTTTTACAATACAATGTCAAAAAATTTACAACATCGAAGCAGCTTACAGAGTCCTGTTCTGCAAATCTTCCCCCCCTGCTTTCTGATAACCATTGGCTAATTTATTTCTGTAGGAACATTTAAAAATATTGTAGTTAAATAATACAAAGAGAATCAAGTTAAGGCTCAGTAGTGTTCAACCAGCATGTGAAAAGCATAGTGTCTTAATTAAAAGAAATGCAGAAACTTAGTTATTGGAAAGTATTTTTTACTGCTACAGGATTTGTGGGTGACTAAGAAATTTATAGATTTGAGGGTTTTTTTTATTTTTTAAATAAAAGCCAGATACATGTCTTCATCATTTGGCTTGTTGACTTAATTTACTTGGATGGAATTTTTCAACATTTAAAACAAATTAAAATTCATGAATCATTTGTGCTTAGAGGCACAACCTTTTTAAGATACAGCAGTTAAGACTTAACTGGTTACATACATAAAATACTGTTTTGGATATGTAAATTTGGTACTTGCTCCCTTAAAAAATGCAGATGAAAGTTTAAATAGTTGGGAATACAGCCTTGATTACCTGTTATACAATAATTATTGTGCTTGAATAACTGTTTATATTGGCACTGTATTGTCTTTCTCTCTTGTTTCCTGCAAAAGCAGTGACTGCTTTGCAGGACAGCTGTGAAGAAAACATTTCACCATAGCAGAAGGCAACGGCGTGGTTTGTAAAGCTGTTTTGTGCTGCCTTAGTCAAAGTCTGCAATTTCTTGTTACTCAGATTTTTCAGTTTTGATCTTTGATCCACACTCACTCTTGAATTGGGTTTTGCTGCTCTGTGCTGGTGTGGTGTGACTCGTTCAGGAGGGGAAGGTGTTGTTGCAGCCAGGGTGCCATTGGTGTTAGATTAGGATCAGCATTGTTTGATTCTGCGGTAAATGCAGCATGTGAATTTTTTAATTGTTTTAATTATTGTGGCTGGTTGATCGCTGGTACAGCTAAGTGAACTTTTCCACAAACGTTTTGTAGATGTGGCAGGCTTTATTGTCAGGTTTTAAACTCTGCTTTCCTGGAATTTACTTAAAAACATGACTCTGAGAAGAATGTAGGTGAGCAGTCAGTGGATGTCGACAGATAATTACAATTGTTCCAGATCAAAATGTCTGTTCTCTTTGAAAACAATTATTTCAAGACTATTTCAAGGATTTTATGTATTCACTTAGGAAGCTCATTTCTCTGCTGCTGTAGTACCCAGGCACCCAGTCACTGTAGCACAGCTCTGGGCACTGTATTGGTGGCAGAGAAGTACCAGCCCTGGCTTGTTTTTTTCCTCTGGAATTCTATTGCAGACTGAGAAGTTTGTGGCTGTACATAAGCAGAAGCTGCTGAAAACTTAAAGCAGTTACGTTAGAATGTACAAATTTTAAGTAAAAAGAAAGGTAAAATACTAGACAAATTGGGAAGCAAAGACAGGCTACACCCTTTTGGATGTTCTTTACTAAGGCTGCTTTGTATGTAAAGTCCATCATTTGTACACAGAAGTCCATAATGGGCTTTCACTGGAAGCTGTGTTCATTTTCTGCAGAAGGGATTTTTTAAAGAACATTGGAGTTGTTGAGATTGAGTTTTGATACATGAGCCACTTAATCAGTGTTTGAGCATCCCCTATAACTGGAAAACACAGTGCCTGGGAGAGCAAACCTGTCCAGTCTTGTCCCTCAAGTGGCCTCTACATATTGAGCGACCCTTGCTTTTCTCACGCAGCCTTCCCTCGTGTTTGACTGAGACCCACCCGTGGATGGGGTTTGAGTCTGGGAGCCTCACCCAGGAACGTGTGTGCCCCGTGCCTCTGAGGGTGCTGCAGTGCCCCTTCAGCAGCAGCAGCAGTTTGGCTGCTGGTGTTGGTGTTGGCAGACTGTGAAAGACACTGGGAGGGGAACACGCTGTGGAACTGTGAAGAGTCATTTTAGGGAAGAAGTATATGAATATTAAAGGAGAAAGAACTGGCAAACATTTGATTTTGTCTTGGTAAAACAAAATTATACAAATTGTTAGTGGGTGGGGTTTTTTTTGTTTGTTCGGGGTTTTTTTTGTTGTTTTGTTTGTATGGTTAGTTTTCTGGTAGAAAACCACAGAGGAGAAATTTATAGTTTATTAAAAGACTGAAAACTTCATAGTAATCCAAAACTCTCATGCTGTTTATTCTCCTCCACCTCCCACAACATTTTATTTCCCTTGTAATAATTAGTTTGAACTTTCCTCTATTTCTATGGATCAAGTAATTTTCATACAACTTTGGGATTTTTTTTTATATGCTTTAAATCTTTCTTCTAAATAATGTTTTTTGTAACAAAAAAAAAAGCCATGAATACATTATAATTTCAATTTTCATGGTGTGTGGAAGATTTCTGCACTAGGTCTTTATTGTTTTTGAAGAATTCATCACCCTAGTTAAGAAGCTTAATATAAATTAAAGAAGGTATTAAGGAACATTAAGACATCAAAATGTGGAGCGTTCTTTTCCTTTCGATTGCTCCAAATGCAAACAAGTTGAATAAAATGTAATCAAAGGGCCTGTTTGGAGAACATTGAGTGGCTTTACAGCTGTGCTGTAGAGAACCTCTGGTAAGAGCATAATTCAAATAAAAAGGCCTTTCTTTCCTCCTCCTAATTCTCTTTGTTGTGGTGACAACAGAGTACAAGCCCGATAAAAATTTAATCACCTTATCTTTTTAAAGCAAATTGCATATTTGTTTACACACAATATACATAACATGAAAAAGCAAAAGCTGCTATCCAATCCCCCTCCCCTTCTAATCGCCTTAAAGGCCCTTGCCTAGAAGTTTAAAAAAAAAAAAATTCAGTGTTTTAGTCTTTATTCTGAAGTCCCATTGTTCAGGATTGCTTTAAAAAGGCAGCCTGGGGAGAGATGAATATCACCAAACTTAAACTCTGGACCAGGGCTGAGCAGCAGATGCCTGGGATGTGTCCGTGCAGTTGGTCCAGCCTGACTGGCTGCTGCGGTGCCTCCTCCACGTGGAGAGTCGCAGGCGAGGTGGGAGGATTACAAAGGGGCCTGTGGATGGAGCACTTTGATTTTTGGAGCTGCTTTGTAATGAATTGCCTTTGATTCTGTGTCAGCTCTGCTCACCTGGAGCTCTTCCGCATTGTATGCATTTCTGAGAGGCTGCTGTGGGAGATACTGGGCACTGCTGCAGGCTTTGTTGTTGTTGTTCCCTTTTCACTGGGATGATGAAGTTTTAGCCTCTTGTGTTGAATGCAAAACATGTTTTCAGTTGTGTCTGCTCACCTTGGTGCACGCAGCTTGAGCATTGTTAGTTTTGTTTATTTACTGTTTAATAGGTACCGGAGTGCTGACAAAAACACAATCAAAAGTGCCTTCTGGCCCACTGCTGAGTGGCTCTGGGCTGAGAAACTCCCTCACTGGATGGTAATTTAGTGCCAAAGGGATATTCTGTGGTTTTCAAAATTATGAAAGCTCCTGTGCTTAGTGGTTCCTTGGTGGTTCCTATTTTTACATACCTAACTGTACTCTCTGAGGACATGTTTGTGATACTCCTCCTCTTGATCTGAGAATTTAATCAGCAAGGACTACATCAATAATAAAAGTTGTGAAATTCTGTCCTGTATAACAGTTGTCATATACTGTCCCAGATTCTACTCTGTGTTTATGTCTGCATGTTTCTTAGTACTCTGCCAGATGAGAGAGAGCTTAGGAGACCCAGTGACACTAACTGTGATTTCAAGACACTGTTCTGGGTGTTTTGAATGGTATTGGGTATTTCACGCTGACCTGCCTGTAATTTTCCTACTGTTGAATTGTAAGAAGAGCCTGCCTATAATCCCAGGCTTCCTACATTACATTTATGTGCATAAACAATTTGACTCCTTATTATTTCCATTATTTTTTCATAGTTATTCCTGGTATGCACTGGGCATTTTCCATGCATTCAGTTTTTGCTTCAGGGAGCTTGAAGAATGTGTGGACTGAAATCACAGCACCAGTGTGAGTGGTGCCTCTCCCTGCTGGTATGCTACAGCACTTAGGCATGATCTCAATGGCTCTGTGGACCTTGAGTGCCCATCAAATGAAAATAAAGTTGTCATAATTGTTGGTATGATACATCAGCTGGCATAATTGCAACCTTGTTACTGTACTGAAAGTCCATGCGGAAATTAATTTGAAAATTTCCTCTAGGCTAATGGAACAGTGTTGGATTTGGGGCCAGAAATATGATCATAGTGGTTGTCTTTTAGCTTTGACAGTTGATCCATGGTATTGTGTGTACACTTAGTTTGTGTAGCCTAGACCTAGAGCATGGTGCACTGGAGTCTCCCTGTAACCTGTATTCAGGTTAGTCCTTGCTGCACAGAAACACCAGGTTTTGTACAGCATACAACTCATGTTGTGTTCCAGGAGTGCAAGGTAGAAAGTTCTCTGCTCTTAGGGAAGTTGCTCCAGGAAGACTTGGCCAACAAACGATTGTGGTGCACTGTGCAAGTGAGGTCAGGTTTGGTACTCTCAACTGATTTCTGCTGAAGGATGGCCAACTAGCCAAGAAATGAAGACCTTAAGCATGTCACTTCATCTCCATGCTGTCATTTAGGGCTGAAGGGTAATGTTGGTGTATTTTGGCAAACCCATAGCGGGAACTGCAAATATCCTTCTAAAGTGTGTGTGGGCTTGTGTAGATTTACTTAAGTAATGAGATGGATGCAGAGCAGTGCTGTGATATACAATGGGGATTTGTCAAGTTCAGAAATCTGCCCTGCTCTGTGGCTTCAGGTGGCAGTGGCCCATTCAGACCTGCTGCTTAATAGTTGTATTTTATTTTTGAAAAACAAGGTTAAAAACGTGGTTGTATTATGTAAATTTGGGAAAATAGATAATATATCCTGGTCATCTTGCTGTGAATTGAGCAATATAAAGCTGAATGAATGGCATCCTCAATGCACTGTGTGATGCTGGGTCTCATTAGTGTGGATGACAGGTTTAGGATGAAGAGAGGAGAGGGAAAGGGGCAGGCAAGGGAAGCACAGGGAAGTGTACCACTGATACCCACTCAGCAGCCAGCAGCTACGGTGTGGTGCTGGAGTCTGTGCTCCATTTAGCAATATGAAAAATATCAGACTGAAAATCAAGACGCTGACTTCATGTAGAAGGTATGGCAGACTAATTAAAGAAAAAAATGTGTACCAATTGAGCCTATAAAACTCTTCCTGACCTTGAGAAAACTCCCAGAGAGCTGTGGGAAACTCCAATCTGTCCCCTCTGAACTTTTTTGTGTTGTTGTTTAAATATAGTAACTGCTTTTTTAATTAAAAAGAAAAATTAGATGGCATTTCAAATTGTGTCCATGGTGCCTTGGGGACCTATTACAGTACAAATTACCCTCTACTATTTAGTGAGGTCTTGTTTACTATTGTGTGAAGCGAAGGTTACCAGTGTAAGGATGTAGGACAAGAAGGGCCCTTCTTTGAAAGTCTGGCTCTGCACATGAAAGTGACGCCAGCAATTGGAAGCAATTTGTGGAATTGTTTGATTATATTAATTATGGCACCAGCAAACAGTGCTTGGGAAACAGTTTTGTTTTCTTGCATTCTTTCTTGATTGCTTGCAGCAAAAGCCAAGATACAAAATGTGCCTTTAAGGACTGCCAGAGAGCGCAGTTCAAGCCATTGTGTGGAATTGGCACTGAGCTTGAAAGGGTTGTGTCCAGCTTGATGGGAGAGTTTTCCAAATACAGCTTCGGCCTGAACTTCACCCGGGTCAGCTGCTTAAATTAAAACAGCTTCTGTCTTCCTCATCAGGGAAGATTGGCTCTTTCCCTGTGAAGTAGGAGCCCATAATGAAATCCATGTTACTTCCAGTAGTACCACTTCTTATAATAATATCTTTCAGTCCAAAAGCCTGTATAAACTTAAATTGATATACAAGACTCAATCCTGCTCACCACTGAGCTGCAGCTTTCTCTGATGTGGTACAGGGCAGCTGTTCCCCAATTTATGGGAAGATGCTTTATTTGTGAAGGATTTCTAAGCAGTCTGCCATGCTGAGACTGCAGGAATAGTGCTGCTGATGCAGGCTGGCTGTCACAACAGTTTGGGACATGGGGCAATCTACTTCTGCTCAAAGTGGCTGTAAGATTTTTTTTTCCTTGTCTCTGTCATCAAACAAAGAATTATGAATGTTTTGCATAGATCCCAAATTGAGGGTTTAGCACATTTGGAAGGAAGGAGTCTCCTTTCTTCTCTTCTTGGAGGCTGGTTGCTCCCTGGCCAACTTCTTGCTGTAGCCCTATTAATATTCACAAGCCAGGCAAAGTGATAACAACTGATCTTGTACTGGCCAGAAAAGAAAAATTACTCTTCTCTAGAGTTTGAAACTCTAGCAGAATATTTGAGAGAGCTGACAAGAGATGTGAAAAAGGTGGTGTGAATTCAAAATAGAATTACTGGAGAATTATGAAGGGATTTGCATAAGTAAAATTCATTGCCTGATATGTGGAAGTAATTGAAGCTGAAATCCTGAGCTCCTGAGGGTAAGTAAGGAAAGGAGTGTGTATCCCTTGTTTCTTGAGTGAATCTCTGGTCAACTATTACACTGAAATTGTCTTGGTAATCATATTACATTTGTTATCATGGTGATGAACACCTAGGAACAGAGTAGATTGGCTCCTGTAAGACAACTTAAATCTTCTGCCTAGAAAAGGTTTATAGGTGTTGACCCTGATGTCAGGATGTTCCTGCCTGATCCTGGGCTCCAGTTAGCTCAGGACAGTTTCACCCCCGCTCTTTCTAAAGCACAACACATTCATGAGAGGCAGGTGGGATGCCAAGCCAGACGGGATCAGCAGTCTCTAGATGACCCATCATCCAGTCCACTGGATGTAGTGTGGTGCATTTGAGGTCCCTATTATAGTGTTTGTGGGCACAGTGACATAGTACTTCTGTCCTTGGAAGACTCACAAAGGTCTTGTTTTTCCTGATCACTTTGGGGGTTTTTTTGGTTTGGGTTTTGTTTTGTTGGTGTTTTGGGTTTGGTTTTTGTTTGGGGGTTTTTTGTTTTGTTTTGTTGGGGTTTGGTTTGGTTTGGTTTTTTTGCTGGGATATTGAAGGTGCAAAATTGCATTAATAAAGTCAAAAGGTAAAATGTGGGGTATCTTTAGGAGAGGAGAAGAGAAGCAGAGTTGCTAACTGATGTGAGAAGTTGAAGCAGCAGGATGTTATATTTTGTTGTTCTGGTCCTTTCTGCCTGACTGCAGAGATAACTGTAACAGGCAAGGCTGGGCAAACAGATCCTCTCATTTTGGAATGCTTCTGCCTTTTCTTTAAATCAAAACTCCTGAGTGTTGCTTTAGAGATATTACATGAGCTTTTCGAGTTCTTAAGGTGCATAGAAACAGTTTTGTAGAACTGCTGATGTGTTTTGGGACTAGTTGGAAAACAAGTGTGTGCTTTCTAGTGTATTGTGGGACTCTGAGAATCAGTTCTTATAACACTGGTATTTCCATTAATTTTGCTGGAAACCAATGATAAATTTATTATTCTTATTTTAAAGTTAATCAGAATGTGAAACAAATGGGACTACTACTCTATTTGAATTTCGTACCCTTCTTTGGACACAGGTAACTATGTTTTTTTAAGAATGGATATTTCTAAGGATGGATAAATATATATAGATGTTGCAAGAAAAGAAAAATTAATTAGTTTTTAATTGTGTTGTGCTGAAATACAAGATTCTTGAGTCCTGCAGTACTGGCAGAAAGTTTCTATTTCCTTTCAGTGGTCCATCATTGCAGGAAGCTGAGGGAGAGGTTGGTCTTTGTACACTCTCTGGTGAAGCCCCTCTGCATCAGACTGTGGCATGGATGTCACCATCTGGGCCTCTAATTATTTCTGATTTTCAGGTCAACCAGCTTTTGTACTCTCTGTTAGCAAGAGTTGATGCAGACACACACTCTCTGTGTAATTAGGGTTCAGGTTCTGAGAGTTCAATTTGAGGAAATCCTGAAATTGTGCAAACCAGCTGTTACGAATAATCCATTGTGAGTGAGGATTATCCCCAACACTTTGCCTCTTTCAAGTTTTGCTCTTTTTTTCCTTCCCTCGGGAGGAAAGAAAAATGTCTGCCTGTCATATTAAAAGGTTACGTTTGCCTCGGATAAAAATTATTTCCAACATCAAATATGCTACGTTAACTTGTTCTCTGATGTTCAGTCAATTTTTAACATTTGAATGTTGACAGGAAACAAGAAGTTGCACGTAGCTGAGTCTTACCTGCAGTATTCAAAGGAAGTGAATAGGATATTTTGTTTGCAGAAGGGAGAAGCAAGTTCAGTTTCTCACTGAAACTCTGCTCACAAATTCCTGAATGGAATGGGAGGTTTGGCAATAGTATCAGCAAGTCAAAAATAGTCTAGCAATTTCTTAATATGTCATGAAAAACGGAATGTTTTCTATTCCCAGGGTAGTTGCTGGTGTAGTCTCAATGTGCTTTTTCCTAACAGCATGGTGAGGATCCTGAGCCAGCACTTTTCCAGCAAACCATGGCAAGTGCCAGTGCAGGGTAGCATGAACTTTTCATTTTGGCCTGAAAGCAAAGTTCTCATTAATTGGGAGCATTGAAAGCTTTCAACATGATTTTTTTTTTCCCATTACATTTCTTATGCTGTAAGAAAACTCTGTAAAAATCCATGCAGATACTTCCATGTTCACCAGCATAGTTTGCAACAGGCTTTTTTTACAAGTGTGCACAAGAGAAGGGAGTTGTTGAAGTTCGGCAAAATAAATTATTCTCCCTGGCTGTGCTGGAAAGCATGCCTGCACCTATATTATTACACCTGTTTTCAATGATGGGTTATCAGTTGCTTAAAAATTGCTCCTGTCTCTGGCTAGTCTACAAGGAGATACTGTATTATCTTGCTTCTCATCTAAAGTGTCTGGCATTCAGTCTTTAAAATCTTGCATTCAAACACAGTGTTTCATTAGCTTTGAAGGAGACAGAACTATTCCTAAACATGGAAGAGAACTGTGAAAATAGGAAATGGAAATACAGAGATGGGAAATCTGAAAAATTAAGTTGGAAAAGGGGGAAAGAGAGATAAAACTCCTGAAGGGCTGAATAGCAACTGCAATTTTGAGTCAAGGAGGAAGGAGTTGGACTTCAGAAAGAAAGAACAGGGACCGTTCTTGGAGACCTTTTGAAGGAGCAGGGAAGCAGAAGGCTAATAAGAAAAAAAGTCAACAAATCTGACAAGGGATGTTGATAAGGAATGACAGTATTAAGTGAAGGAGAATGTGTAGTGGAGAAGTTGAAAGTGTAAAGGCAAAGTATAGTCCAAGGTTACAGGTAATAGATGAAATAAATATTTATATGGGGCAAAAGCACAGAGGTGCTCCTTCACCCTGCTGTTGGGTGAGCAAAAGGAATTAGAGGAGCAGATACTGTGTCAGCTTTCATCCTCCTTCCAGCTGAAGCAGGAGTAAAAACAGAGCAAAAGTAAGCCTGGTTCTGGTGCTGTGTGTGGGTGCTGTGATTTGTGTCGGGCTGGCTGATGTGGAGCCTGTGCCCTGCGGGAGGGGACACGTTCACAGGGCAGAGCTGCTGTCCATGGGAGTAACTTCCCTGGAGGGAGGGAGGGAGGGGAGCTGAATCCATTGTGTATGGATAAAAATGGAATTTGTTCTATACACAAGAAGGTGTCCAGAGTTCTACAGTGTGGAATTTCCGTATGAAGTGGTTAAAATCTGTGTGTTTCTACGCTAATTTCTTGTGTGAGCAATTGTAAAACTCAGCGCTGCCACTGTGTAAGATACTGCAAATCACTAAGCTGCTAGCTTTTTATTTGTGAAAATTGTGTAAAATACTGTGCTTTCCCTTTATTTTGTGCGTGTGAAATTGTTCTTCCTGATTCAGTATTGCTTTTCGTTTGAATTTGAAAATGAATTTTTTTATTCATATCACTTACAAATGGATCAGTTTGGGCTAAATCCTTTAGGCCATTCTGAGACAAAGGATATTAGAGTCTGTATTTTTATCTGTTAATTATTAACAGTAGTTGAAAAGAATGAAGTAAATTACACTGTTTTGCAACTAGATTTTCATATCTGACCTGAGTTAGTGGATGCTAAAAGTACATTTTGCATCAGACCTTGTCTGGGCACTTCTTACAGACATGGTTTTGATGGGTCAGAATGAATTTGCTAAGCTTTCACATATCTTATGTGCCTTTGAGGATGGCCCATTAATAATATTAATACATAGGTATTTTCCATTGTTGTATGCAAGGCATTTTTTAGAACTTTGAAGCTAGTCTTTTTTTTAACACATGGACCTTTTCAATTTAATCCATTAGCAACTTGGCAAAATAAAGTAATTGTCCAACAGAGGAAGAAAAAAAAATCTATTAACATTTGCTACAAATCCGAGTAGTACAGGCAGCACTTAATTAATGGAACAGATTTCTCACTATGTGTTCAAGCTAACATAGCTATTGTTCAGCAGAGATTAGACCCTTAATGTAAGTAAGTTAAACTAGACCTCCATCTAAAAATATCCGTCATTTCAGCTATTAAAGCTCTGATGTCTTCTTCGGTGACAGATATATTTCCCTTCATTTCCTTGGTTTTGTAAAATGTAAAGCATGCATTGTGTGTAATGTGAGAAATCCACGGAGGTAGATGAAACCCCGATTGTGCCTGTCTCTCTCTGCCTGCTCCTTTGTGCTGCTCCCTGTCTCAGAGCCTCCTCAGCCCTGAGACCTGCTGGCACCAGAGCAGAAAAACAGAAAATGCCATTTGTCAGGGTATGATGCCAGCCACCTAATCTGTTTGCAGAATGAGGGCCATGGGATCTGATTAGGTAATTTAGATACCATGTGAGTTCAGTAATACCTGAGCTGCCTCTGGCTGTCAGCCTGTCACTTCACTGGTACAAACCCCCACCTTCTGCCATTTTTTCTGTAAACTTCTTACCTGGAATACCTTATTTAGTCCAAATAGGTGTTAAGTGCTGCAGGTGAGGCATACCTTTACTTCTCCTATGTGGAAGTTAGTGATAGGGCGGAGGAGGTGAGATGGCTCAGTTTTAAATGCATTTTCACCAGCAGAATTCCACATGCAGCGAGCATTTTTTCTTGAAAACTGATTTCTTCTGACATGAGATGCTTTGTTTGAACACCACAGATGCTGTGCCAGGTTTCAGTTGTGTTGGGCCATCCAAGCTGATGTCACTGGTGGGTTTGAAGCTCAGTTTATCCACTGTGGTTATTTCACCCTTGTGGCTGAGAATTCCCTGACTTGCTGCTGCAGCCCAGGGTCTCTGGGGGGTGAGAGGCCAAGCACTGCCATGTCCCTGTGGGCAAGGGCTTGCAGAGGCAGCCTGGGTTCTTCAGATGCCCATAAGGGAAAATTTTGGCTGCAATTTTAATGCCACATCTCCTCCCTTCCTCTCTCCTTTCCGCCAATTACCATTTTTTGGAAATTAGCGTCTCGCAAAGCCTGCTAACATAAATAAAAGTGTTTTAGGATTTGTTTGCTTTAATTAAAATGTGTCTTTCTGAAAGGATTTAGTTAAACATCTTTCTTAAACAGTGCTGTGCCAGTAACAGCAACATTTGTAATAGTGATAAGACCCAGAAAGGGAAACCAAGTAGAAAGCAAAATGAAATGTTTCTTTGTCCAAAAAATAAATGGTTGTCTCAGGAAAGCAGAGGAAACCCTGTGCAGGGACAGTTACAATTAGGTTGATCAAAACAGTAGAAAACATAAAATATTAAATAAATTCTGCAAAGGTAGTGAGTGGGGCTGCTTGAGGTCACTCTCTCTGCTGTTTTTATTTTGTTTTCCCCTTTTTTGATTGTTGCTATTTTTTTTTTCTATCAGTACCCACAAAAGTCTCAGAGCTTTCCAAATAGGAAATAAGTTGCTTTTCATGTCGTGATAAATTATTTTTCGTAGTGAAGATGGAGTGATTGTAAGGGTAATGATATTAATGGGATTTATATGAAAGCATCCAATTAAAAAATCGAAACAGCTGCATCAAACATGACTCTACAATGTAATAAAATCATGTAATAAATATGTGGTCCCGCCACACCATATTACCTAGTTTGATTAATTGAACCTTACGTGTGCAAAGATAGTCATTATCAGACTTCTCAGCCATCAAGGAAGAACAGTCTCAATTATTTTCACAATGAAATAATCATTGCTTTTTTTGTGTCCTGCCATCTGGAAAGAGAAAACAGCAGCTGCCATGACTGAAATGCATGATCTTGCAGAACTGTACAAAGTTGATTGTGCTTGATGCTGGACTCTTCTGCAGCCTTAGCGTGGGCTGTAATTTATTTAGTTATATAAAAAACATGTTGATTTTCTCCTCTTTTGGAACCTTGCACTTTTTTCCCTTTCTTTTTCTTTTTTACTGGTTTTTTTTTTGTTTGTTTGTTTTTTTGGCGGGGGGTGGGGGTTGTTTGTTTGTTTGGGTTTTTTGTTTGGTTGGTTTTTTGGTTGGTTTTGTTGGTTGGTTGGTTTTATGTGTGTTGTTTTGTTGTTGTTGTGTTTTTTCTTGTTTTTTTTGGTTTTTTTTCCAAATAAAAGACCCTTCTCTCTGTGAAAGTCTCCCCAGTGCAGGGCTGTGGTTGGGAAATGGCAATTGGGAGCTTCCTGGTTTTGCTTCAACACTTCCTCATTTCCTCCCTTCCCCTGGCCGTGCGGTGGGAATGCTGCTGGGATGATTTGCTCCCTGGCACAGCCAGATGAGAGGCTGGGCTCTGGGGCTGTGTCCCCTTGCCATCAGCTCCGAGTGGCCCTGGATGTGTGTGAGCTGGAGCAGTTCACCTGTGCCCGCAGACCTCCTGTCTCCAGGAAATCATAGGCATCTCAATCTTTTTGTCAGGCTGTGATACGAGAATCCGCATCTGAATTTCAGTACGAAGAGAGAGAGGCTGATTAAGTGTTTGAGATAAGGTTACATGACACCACAGGTTAAAAATACCTGAACTGATTTTGGCCCAATGCCTGAAAACCACATTGTAGCATATTCAGGTGGCACTGAAAAAGCTTTGAGGAGTTTGTTGCTTTCTGCTTTATGCAAGTGCTTCTTCAGGAGTGGTCTTTTAGGAGCTGCATCTCTCTTGTTTTACAGCATTTCTTTGGACTTTGCTGTCTTGCTTTTCTTATCTAAAATGTTACCAATGTGTTGAGTTATAAGAAAAAATAAAGGTGTAACAAACCCTGTCAGTTTAGGAGAAAAAGGACAAATATTTCTGTTTGGCACAAATGTCTGAAGAAACAGATCCCCAAAATACTATGCAGCTTAATTCTAGTGTCCCTAAGCAATAAGAAGTGCAAGTTGAAATCCCTAACAAATACTTTGTCTTAACAAAATAAAAACAAAACAAAAACTCAACAAACAAAAACAAACACAAAACCTGTATAATTTACAATGTCCCAGTTATAAAAAAAATGCAGTGTGCTTCAGGTAAATCTAGAAAATAGATTTAAAGAAATTCAAGAATCTTCTGAGCTTTGTGACTCTCTATAATTTTAATGTTTTACCAGTTGTTTTTTATTCATGACTTATATTTTTATAAATATTCTTAGTGATGACAAGAAACTTTGGGTATGTGTCTAAATAATAAGAAAGGCCTGCCAAATAAAAGACTGAGACCAGGCAAGCTGGTCTGGCTTGTTTAAATTCTTCCCTGTGTTTAATACTATAAAAGCTGTAGATGGACACTGAAGGATTCAGGATACTGCACTGGATTTGTGGTATCACTGTTATGAACTTTATGTTTAAAGACTTCTCTTATTTCCTATGTAAATACCATACTGCAGGAGTCTTATGCAGAAATGTGACTTCCCTAATGCATTTGATTTACTTTAATTTCTTCGGTTGATTTCAGATGAAAACATGCCTGCTCATTTTTTCTAGTTCTCTGAAATGTGATGTTGAGTGTGTTAATCATGTGTGTTCTTGTTCTTTTACAGATGGGCTGAAGCCAGATACCAAGATGCTGCTGACTGCTGCCTCCAAGAAGAAATCTAAGGGAGGGAAGGGGGATATGACCAAAGAGGATGAAAGCAGCAAGAATGATTCAGCCCAACCTGTTACTATCTCTCTTATCTTTAAAAGATACGTTTTTGACACACAGAAGAAAATGATTCAGTCCTGAGGAAACAAGAGAGAGGCCTCTGATTACACCTTAAAGTCCAGACCCTGAAATGCATTGAGGTGGAATGTGTTTCTTGTTCAAACACATTAGACCTGTTCCTTCCTCACAAACAGAGCCTGGAAGCTTTTCCTGACTGTGCCCCCATCCAGAATCTCTGCAATCTCAGATTGTTCTGTTCAAATTTGCTTATTTTGTAATTTCTGTGATGTGCATCTTTATGGCATCTCAGAGAATCTCACCTGCCAGATGAGCAGCCCTGGGTGTACATTCTAATTGCACTGTTTTCCTGGATAATTGTGTTGAAGTTTCTCTTGATTTAGAAGTTTGCCACCAAGTCAGGATGTGAATTTCATGTGACCCACAAAGTGAAGCTGATTATTCTAGGCTTACTTCTTTGAGCAAAGTGGGAGACAGAAGGCGTACTATTTAATAGTTGAAAGCTAAAATGGATGTTTCACATTCCTTCAGTTGCAGCTATGTGAGATGCTATGTGAGAGATGGTATGGATGTTTTTTAGAAATACAGTTCATATCTAGAAATGTTTTCCATATTAAACATAATGATCTGTGTAGCTGAGAGTCTTAATTGTTCTGTTTGCTGTTCCAAAGGTTCAGAATTTATCTTCATTGACATTTTATGTAACTTTTTTGATTTTCCTGCCTGTTCTGCAATGAATCCTATTCCAAAACTGTTTTCTTTTTCTTTTTCCTTTTTTTGTTTTTTTTTGTAACCAAAATGCCTTTTGTGTGTGAAAGAAAAAGTTGCCTCTGGAAATAGTCAAGGGCTTTATTTCATTAAAATAATGATAGAAGATTGCTGCATAAGCCTTGTAAAATGAGTGTCTCCAAGATGCTTTAGAAACCATTAGTTTTTAATAGGGATTTCATGGCTGCTTTAGCTCTTTCTCTCAATTTCATGTCCTAGGCTCATAAAAAGGAGAGCACTGGTAATATCCCTTCCTTGTTGCATACAAAGTATAGGACACCTTAACATGAAAACTAACAGCAATTCCACAGGTATGAAAGCTGCAGTCTGGAACAGAAATTGGACTCAGGCTTGGCAGCATGGCAAATGTTGGTTCCTGCCTTTGGAACAAAAAGAGTACCTGCTTGTTGATGCTGAATAGCAGCCTGTGACCCCTTTGCTCAAGTCAGCTACAGATGGTGATCATATGTACAATGTAAGTGCATGTTGCACATGGAGGTAAATAATTGCTGCATTCATTCTTATTAATCATACTATTATATCCCTTGATGGGCATGAGTCCATCATGATAACATGATCCTGATTTTTTTCCAGTCTTACCCTTTTAATTTCTAGGTAGCCAAAGTGGCTACAAATGGCAAAGTTATCAGCTATTGAGAGGATATTTACAGCTGGACAATTGTGAGACAGAGCAAGCCTGGTGTCTAAACTAGGCTGATGGTCCCCCTTTAAATCAGAACAGAATTAGTGCTTTGTGTAATAATCCCAAACAGTTTCTGCTGAGTGAGTCCCAGCAAAGCTTTAGCACATCCCTTAAGATTATGGGGTATGCTTTCAGTGTGATCCCAGAGGAATTAGGCAGGCAACTTCAGCTATTGGCTTAACGTAACTTGTGCTGCCAGCCTTGCTGGAAAATGTATCCTTCTGTAATGGAAAAAATGCATTTCACACCCCTGTCACCTCTCCTTCCCCATTTCTCTCTTCTTCCCAAACACCCCCAAAAGCAGTCTTTGGAAAGAATATTTATAATGTCATCTTTCTTTTAAGCCTTTATCAAATCCCGTTTTGTACTCTGCACTGTTACCTCTGCCTAAGGTACTGCAGTGATGAACAGGTGACATCGAAGGAACAGTGTTACTATCATCCCACGTTAGTCTAAGAATTATGGGTATAAAAAAACTAATTAAATGCTCCTAGTTATTAAGGAACTTATACTTGCATCTGTATAGTTCTAGTGTCCTTGCCAAATTTTAAATGGGTTGCTAATTTGGAGTATTGGAAAGAAAAGGGGAGTGATCAGGAAAGGTGCTTCCAGAGTTGTTATCCTTGGACTTAAAGGATTTTGTCTTTTCTCATTTCTAAGATACTTTTGAGTAGTTCTGGAGAGGAGGTTGTCAATGTAAATGAGGGTATGTATTTTTGCAAAGCCTATCTGATGAATGTTTTCATCCCCAACACCGTGGATTGCCCTTAACAGGATCAGTGAGTCTGTTGTTATGGAACTTGATCCCTTTGAAAACTCATTAACCCTGAACACTTAGATCTGCAGTCCTCTTCTTGGCTGAAAGGACTGCTAGTGCAGGGAGTCCCATGGTTTATTTGCTTGGGTACTCCAAGGGAGTGAGCAGCAATAATTCCAGAGTTGGACCTACATCCCTTTCTCATCCAGTCTCTTGTAAACATATTTTTAAAATCTCCCTCCTATCTTCCATTTCATTTCCAGACTAGCATACTAGCTTGGCATTTTTCTTCCATCTTCTCAGTCTAAGACCTGATCTCTTCCTCAGTGCTCCCATTTCCTTCTTTGCTCATTGCTTCTCCCTGCTCTTGCCCTGGAGATCCATGGCAGGGCTCCCACAACAGTTGCTGGGAGCCCAGTGAGGTGGGGAAGGCTCTTGGCTTGCAGCTCATCCCAGCTCCTGTGTGCACTGAGGAGCTGCCTCTGTTCAGGCTTTGACCCTGAGCAGCTCTGATGGGCTCACAGGAGCCGGCAGTGCCTTCAGCTGCCCCCCTACCCTGCCCTTGTGCCTCGGAATCCTCTGCAGAAAGCCCCTGTCACAAAGCCTCGTCCTCTCCTTTTGCTCCTGCTGTATCTGTGTGGGATACACAGCTGGGGAGGGATCTGTTGAAGACTGGGGCTTGGTTTTGTGTTTCTCCCAATGTAGAATTCCAAAGGGAGAACCTAAATATGCCCAAGAAGTTTGATTATAATGTGCTATTACTGCAGATCTCTGGCTACTGTCCTGAGGCTGTTGGATACACATTCGAAAAAGGGTGAAATGGTGGAACAAAATGATTATGGGAAAATCAAAGCTTTAAAAGACATTTGTAGGATGAACAGATGTTCAAACATTCTTTTATTTGGTTTCCAGACAGACGTAGAGACTTTCCTTTCATCCTCATAATCAGTGCATTATGCTGTAATTTGTAAAAATGGCATTAAAAAAATATTAACAGGGTCATATTGTGATCTACTGACTCTGTGTCATTAAGCCGTGAAGTTAAGAACGGCAGCTGGGAGCAGGGGTTAAATGTTGCAGAATGTACTGTACTAGCATATATTGTCAGACTGTATTATAATGAATCCAAAATGGAATAAAGATGTAAGGAGTTTTTTTTAATACTCCTAAGGTTGTCAGTGTTGCAAAACTAGAAATTATTACGGCTGTGCAGATGTTTGGTGAGTAATACATCTTTGGGTCGTGGAGAGAGTAGCAGGGAGAAAAGCTTCATTTTTACAAGACTGTTTTCTACTTTTCCTTGGAATTTATTTTGGGACTGCAGTCTGGCTTGTGATCATGCCAGAGGTCTGGAGCCAGGAGGGTCAAAGCTGTGCTCATGGTAGCAAGGATGCAGTAGGTGGCATCCTTTGCTTGGAATCTAAGCTGAGCCTCCCCACCTAAAAAGGGGGTTTGCACTGGAACTGTGACTGAAGGGTTTGCAGCAGGCTTGCAACCCAGCTCTTAAAAAACAGCTTCTGTTAAAAACTACAATGCATTTAATGTCTGGGACAGAGCCATCAACTCCAGTCTGTTGACCAAAGCCTGAGGCACCAGTGTCCCTTCTGTGTATGTTTCTGGCTCAGCTGAAAATAGCTCTGTCTCTTAAATCCTGTATTAGTTGGTTGCAAGTAACTGACTGTGGAAAAGTGAACCATCTGCACCAGGGCAGCTCTTGATGTGTACAAGGCATCTGTTTCTGGCAATAGCACTTTCCTTGGCTGTTGGACTCTGTAGTTGAACAGCCAGGGGGTGGTAAAGCAAAATGAGAGCCCATCACAGCTCGTGGGGAGTTGCAGTGGTGAAGCCACAGTCCACGCCAGCACTGTTTGCCTCTCACTGCTGGGAGAGCAGCTCTGTGTTTACATCTGCAAAGTGCTCCGGGGTCTTGTGAGATGAGGGATGAAAGGCAGCAGAGGAACGCTACCTTCTTAGCAGTTTCAAAACCCCTTCATGCTTCCCTTTTAGTTTAATACCCACAGTGAGCTGGAAAGCTCTTCATTTACAAACACATGAGTTTTAAACAAACTTGTTGAGGATATAAATAGAATTATTTTAAGATAGAGCCTAGTTTTGGGAGCTAACCTGCCAAGCCTGCAGAAAAGGAAGAACTTTATGACTGCAATCTGTGGTAAGGCCAGTTTTGCTAGATGAGCATCCAGAAGGAATCCAGGGGCTTGGGGAGGCCGAGTTTAAGCAAGATCCTGGCAGTCTTCTGAGATGGTCCACAAATTCTCCTGCTGTTCTGTGCAAAAACAGGTTAAAAACATCAGTAGACAAACTGTAGACAATATACGAGGAAAAAGAGCACAGTGGATCTGCTTATTTCCCATTGTCAGCGCCAGAATGTGGAGTCTTGCTCACATCTCCTGCTGTGCGTGCTGTGCTAGTTGAAGTTCCAGTTGTTGGGTTTCCACTCCTCAGTAAGTGTTACAGTTTTTATTTTGTGTCTGGTACAAGTGCTTTTCCAAGATGGTGTAATCAGTCTGCAAGGCTTGGATCATCCATTTCCTCCTCAAGGACTGTTGCTTGTCAAAGGTGACTCCTCTAAGGGGCATCTAAGCCATACCTTTCTGATATGCATTTGTATATCAGAATTTTGTTTTTCTAGTAAAGGACAGGAGAGAGAATGTATCAAATTCTTATATTTTTTTTTATTTCATAGTCAGCTGTGAAAGGAACTCATTGAACAGAATCAGAAAATACTGCAAGATCTTTGGTAAATATCAACACTGCACTGCTTTACAAGGCACTTTCTTAAAAATGAGACTGTCTTTTTGACTATTGAGTCCTTGCCAGTCCTGCCTGTTCTAGTTCATATTTCTTAACCAAGAGGTAATTTGAGGTCTGGATCAAGTGCTGCTAAACTGACAACCCCAGCAGTGAATGAGGTGCCTGCTAACACCCTTGCACTGCCTTTTTGGCTAAACTGATCTGATTACTTTTGATCCTTTCAGAAAGCTGGGCTCTTCATTAGCTCTAGCATGTTCTGTTTAGATCAATTTCTTCTCCTTTGAGTGGGAGTCATGCAGTTTTCTTGTGTTTTGGTTGATCATTCTGAGATTTCTCAAGGGCCTCGTTCATGTCAATCAGAGAGACTCCATCCTTTTTGGACCACAAAATTGCTTTTATTAGGCTGTACGTGGCCCCATTCAGATGTGTAGGAGCCGATTCTTTTATACTATTTTCTGTGAAAACTGATATTTTAGTGCCTATAACTTGAGTCTGACAGTTAGGAGTGATCCATGCCCTCATGGTGAATTCATTCCCAAAACAGCATTCCATAAGGACAAGCTGAAACTTAGACCCCACACAGAAGTTTTTGCCTAAATGTCTTCGTTTTTGCTAAAGTAAGTGATCCATCATCTAGTTTTCTTTCTTAAGCCTCACTTCAACCAAAGCTGACTTGAACTCTGCACTCTCTGAGAACATAGTTTTGTTACCTGGAAAGATCAAGGTCTTTCAGAAGCTCTTCTAGACACTGTTAAGTTACTGAAATGTTATCTACATTGGTGCCCACCTCTGTTAAATGGATATGGGAATTTTTTTTCTGCAGAGTGCTGGTCATGCTGTTTGTGAGGACAGTAGAAATGCAGATGGGGTAATTAGTTACTTATTGTGCAAGAATAACTAAAATTATTCCCCCCAGGCATCTGAGAAGTGTGTTTTCTCATGCACATCTTACTTGTTTCATCTTTAGATGAACTAAGGGAGGTTTCAATTGCTGATGAATGTGGAAGGGAAAAGGAAGGGATGGTTTTGTGTCATCTTGCCTTTTAAAAAGATTGTTGGGAAGCTCTGGCAGGAGAAGTATTTTGTTCTGAGAGAAATGCAAATCACTTTATACCTAAGTGTTTGTGGGGGTTTGTGTTGTTTTTGTGTTGTGAAGATTGATCTGTGCTTGGAACCCCACTGGATGAGTGGAGAGTTTGGTCTCCATCCAGTTCTAAATTGAGCTCTAAATCTCATTTGCCATCTGGCAAAGCATGGCATGACTGGGCAGTTTCAGGCAGAGGTCTGGATTTAGAACAGTGGAAGAACACAGAGGTTTGCCAGTTTGGAATGAAAATAGAGCTGTCAGGAACACAAAACTCAATGAGAGGCATGGGTTTAGACTGAAATGTATTTGTCAGGACCTTAAACTGCTGTAATAATGGTATCTGAGCACAAATATTTAATAATTTATGTGACCTGTTATTCCAACAGGTACATAAATCTTTAAGCACCACAGTTTAACATACACAAATACTTTTAAAGCTGAAGTTGCTTTAATTGAGATCAGTATTGAGAAAAGCTCTTACAAAGTATTTTGAGTTCTCAGTACCAAGTGCTGTCAGTATTTGACAATTTTTGCCTTTGATATATGATGCATTTCAAAACCACATCATTATGTACAACTTGCACTCACTTACGTGTTTGTGCAGTGACTCGATGCCCAACTGATGTGTACAAAAGTGGGAGAATGAATTTGGTCAGTTGTCCACTGCCACGTGTGGGATGTCACAGGGGTGGACCTGAGTCTTGAGACTGTGGCTCCTGCTGCTTCTCTTCCCACGTTCCCCTTGCTGCCACGTGAAGGGCACTGATGAGTCTGCTGTTCCCAGCCTTGAGGGCAGTCTGGACTCCTCAGAACATTTCTTTCCTGTGACAAAAGTAAGAGGAAAGAAAGAGTAAAGTTATGACACTCTATTGAGTGTCATAACTTTATCTTTCACTGAGGCAATGCAGACAGAGTTTGTCCACGTGGTCCATATTTGGTTTTGTCCATCTTCCAAAGGAAGGTTCTTAACTGGATTGTCTGTGCATTGCCCTCCACCCTAACACAGAAAGCTCATGTAGGAATTGGTACTTGTGTCCCACTACTAAAACGGGCAGAAGTGAACTTGTGGTAACTTTGTCCACAATTTTATTTGTTGAAATACTAACATTAAAGTCATCTGTGAGAGAGCAGCAAAGACCACCTTCAATTTGTACACAAGGCTTGCTAATTTGCAACATTAGTTTTGCTGGTTAGCGTGGGGTGGTTTTTTTCCCCTTAATTAGAAATTTTAATTAGAGCATGCTGTGTATTAAGATGTTAAAGCTTTGACTGGCAGTTTGGAATTGCAGAAGGATCAGCTCTCTCTGCAGGGTTGCAGCACAACAGGGATTAGCTCGCACCCTCCTGCCTGCAGGTGTGTTTTGCTTCTTGAGGAAATGTTCCTCAAGGTAGGAAGCATTCATCGTCCTGATCAGACCTGTCTGTTCCAAGGAGCCTGCGCTCAGGGAAGAGCTGCAGATTCACAGATCATGCACAAGGTGTAAGGACAAAGTCTCAAACCTGAATGACAAATAGGTCAGGTGTTGGAGTGTTTCACCACAGCACCTTTGTCTGCTTAACTCCGGTTGTGCCAGTGCAGGAAGGTTCCTTGTCTTTGGAGATCAGCTGCCATGCTGGCCCTTCTGCAGCTCCAATTTTCAGTCCTGTAATGCAGAAGAGCTGCCTGAAGGGATTTCCCCATGCCTGATGTGCTGATCTGGGCTGTCTGTAGCACACCATGCATAGCGAGTTGCTGGGTGTGAGGGAGCCTTGTGGGCTGATGTATTTGGAATTGCTCAAGCTCCCTTACCTCATTTTTCTTTCTTGTTTTAAAGCAGATTCAAGGGGAGATAGGACAGATTTTTAAAAATTAGCATTTAATGTTTCCAGCATCACACTCCTGGAAAGTACAAAAACTTCTGCCATGGATAATTATGGAATAACCTATATAAGGGAACTGTTTCTCCAGTCTCCTCACAAGTGGTGGATATCTTGTGTCCTTTGAGCCTGAAAATTTGTATTTTTGTTCTGTCTAGAGTAAGTGTGGGTTTTTCTGTTAGCCAGACAAATACACAATCATTTAAAAAACTGCTGAAATGCATTTTCCAAGATATCTTGTGGCACTCTAACCCACAAGCTAATTACGGTACTGCAATTATAATTTGCTATTTTGACTTGATTTCATATTCTGCAGGAACAGAAGTCGTGATTTTCCTTATTTCTTGCTGTTAGTTTGTTTATCAGATGTCATCTCTCTTCAGAAGTGCAAATCTTTGCCACCTCTGTTGGTATAGAAAACTATCCATGCTTCTAATGGTTTTACTTAATCAATATGCTCTTACAAATGAAAATTGATAAGTAACATTTTAATAATTTCAGTTTTAACTGTCCCTTCTAAGCATCATCCCATAGAGTTCTGCTGTGCAGGGTCCCTGTTCTATTGAGTGTACATTTCTATTGAGGGTTCACATTGATGCCCCAATCCTTCATCATGGATTCTTCTGTGAATATATTCACATAGTTCCATTTATATATTATTGACGGTTAACTTTCACATGTCAATACTCAATTTCAGCCTAGCTTTGGTGGTACTTAAGTCTACCTCCTCTTCCTGCCAGCTGTATTAACCTTCTGCTATTTGCAAATCTTGTCCAGTTTTAGTTCTTCTCTTTCCAGAGGGTCACTGGTTGAGCAACACTGAGTTAGTGTGGACTTTTTTAGCACTTGTTTGATCTTTCATTTGATTAAAGCCAGATCCTTACTCCTCTCCTTTTCTTTCTTTGCTTTTCTTGCAGAAAGTCTTTGGTAGCCAAATGGTTTATGAATGTGTGTGTGTATAATTTCAGTATAGTAGAAGTATCCAGTTTTCCTTGGCTTTTTTTGGTGCTTAGGGAATGACATTGGTCAGGATCATTGGCCAGCCTGGTTTTGATTGATGCCTCATGGTTTTATCTGGCACTGAAGTAAGCTGACACTGGTCTGGAATTCCTTGTAAGTTCTGTTTTAAAGAAAGTGGTAACTCTGGCAATTGACTGTAGTTAAAATATATATGTCTGTTAGTGTGTAAATAATTTTTAAATGCTGTCAATAGTCAGTGAAGTGTTTTATCAGGTGCACTTAGTGAACTTGTCATTTTTATACCAATCAATAGAAGTGACTAAGTTGATAACTAATGGATGTTATTGAGCATCTCCACTTTTTACTGAGCAATCCTAGATCAAATTTGATCACAAACACAAATTCTAGAGTTTGTCACCTGATAGTGAAAGCAGATTCTGTTTTAAGTTTGTAAAGATGAATTTTTTATTTTCACCTGCACTTTAAGCTAGCACTGTCAGCACCATGTAAAGAGCTTTTTGCTGGAAGGACTTTTGCAGGTATTGTGGATGTTGAGGTGGGCAGTGCTTGAGCAGTGGCTGAGCAAATCCAGTGTCACTGTTCTGCACTTGGCTGCTCCTGGCTCATGCCTTTTGCAGTAACTTTGAGACCAGCATTTCAGTGTCTTAAAAAGGGAACATCACGAGAGGCTTTGCAACAAGTTGAAAATGAGCAATGATGTAGAAAATATGCCATGATTGAAAAAAGGCTGATTTAATTAAATGTTTATGGCTGAGACACTCTGGTGTAAATAGCCTGTGGCTCCTGGCCTGCAAATTTAGGTGTCTTTCTGTTTGTGGCCAATCTCACTGTTTTGTGCTTGTGGTACTGGAGTTTCTGTCACTCTGAGCTCAAATCCCAAATCCATGTGAGTGACTTGCACATTATGGAATAGAAGAATCCCTTCACTGAAGCACAGGTGTGCAGCCTGTCCTGGAGGGGTGGTCAGAACAGCACAGTGAGTTACAGAGCAGCAGTGCCACATCCATCCCAGCTTGTGGCATTTGTGAGTGAAGAGGAGGGGCTCTGTTACATGCATTAGTTGGATGTCAATACAATCGTGTCTGTCTCAGCACCAAATCCCAGTGAAAGTACTGTGTACTAAGCTCCCACTCTGTTTCTGACATCTTGGAATTCTGTGGCTTCCTTTATTATCAATATAAGAATATTAAGAGAGGGAACATTTTTCCATTCCATTAGCAAGATCTCTTCAGAATCTGTGATTGACAAGCATCTCTCTGCACCTTCTCAGTAAGGAGCTGTCATCTGTTAGATGGATGTAGAATGGCAGGAACTGTTATGTTTTGAAGGAAATCCTAAAGTCACCTTGTCCCTCTCCCTACCCAGAGGAAGGATCAGTTGTATTCAGTATCATTAGGGTTGTTTGGGAGAGCAAGGGAACAGATTTTTTTTTCTCCCAGTATCTTCCTTGTTGCCTATTTATCTATATAATTTTTTATCCCTATCCACTGTGATACAGAGAACAGTCTATTATTTTTCACTTTGCAGCATTCTTTATATACTTGAAGACTGAGCATGGATGTGATCAATCTTCTTTCCTCTGGACTAAATGTTCTTTGTTGGTACAGTCTCTCCCCTTGGGGGCTGTGTTTCCTGGACCTGGGTTTGTTTCTGTCTTCCTGAGTTTCTCCAAATGGTCAGTGTCTTTTCTTAAGTTCATTTCTCTCAGCCAGGCAGTTCTCTAGCAAAGACTTCATGGGAGCTGACTAATTCAAGTAGGATTTTAACTTTGGGGGTGCCTCAGGATGTCTTCCCGTTTATGCTTCCCTGTCTGCAGGTTTTGCACAATTAAGAGATTATTGCCTTGAGTTTAATGTGTGAGCTCAGATCACGATGCCTCTCTGTAGGTTTCTTAATGCAGGCTTCCATTTCTCATTCTGTACTTACACATTTCAACATCCCAGCTTAAATAGCTTCTTATTTTTTCAGGCTATTGTACCAGTTTGCTGGGTTCAAATTCTAGTCCTTTCCTCCAGCATGTTCATTCCCAACTGATCTATCCAGTCACTGAGATCATGCATGAAAATATTGAATAGAATTAGCTCGAAGACAGGCTTCTGTGAACCATGCTTAATACACCCTCCCAAACAGCATGCCATCAATAACTATACTCTTCCTGTTCTCCAAACAGTCTCATGATCAGCCTATAATAAGTTTCTCTAAGAGACCTTTCCCTGGCATGCTTATGCAAATATCATGGGAAAACTTCAGAAGTTTTTTCTAAATCAAGCTACCTACACCTATATTCTACCTATACCTATATTCTACCTACACCTATATTCTACCTATATTACCTATATTCTAGGTAATATTTTCAAAGTTACTCACTCTGCTTTTATTTGGCTTCAGCTGCAAAACTGGACCTGTGTGGAGCCTGCTGCCCCAAGGCATGTGTTTATTTTTGGGTTTTACTAGAATCCATTTTTCTTAGAAAAAGAAATGTGTAAATTTTAATGTGTAAGAGGATGTTTAGGAATGTGGACTACTTTGGTGCAAAATACACTGTACACAGGTGATATGCAAATTACCTTTGTTCTGTAGGTGCATTTTAATCTTGACCGGCAAGACTGTGTTCACAGCCTGCTTTAAGAATTCTGCACTCTCAGCCCTAAATCAGAGCTGTCATCAGACACTCAAGTGCCAAGCATCCAAACGCAGCCTGGACCCAGTTTCAGCCCTGCAGCTTTTCTCTCTCTCGGCTCCTGTCTAAATCACAGCTTGTAAGGCTTTCAGGGCTAAGAAGCAGCACCTTTTGCAGTTGAATTAAACAATATTTTGGTGACAAAGGTGAATCCTAACAGGAGTCCAAGGAGACATTCAGGGTCATTTTCACATATGGAATAAGTGGGGATTTGAATTGCAGGTTTGTATTGGGCTCCATTTCAGTATCATGATGCTTTTAGGTGTAATTAAAATGTTTTAATTAAAATTTGAAAATCAAGTAAGACATTTTCTGATAATTCTTTCTCTTTTCTTGGCCTTGCAATAAGCATATAATAAATTCAACAGCTGATGTCATGAGGAGCTACTGGATTTCAGCCCACCTGAACATGGAGACACTAGGATGCCTCCTGCACCTTTGTGTGTGGTGAATGGGTCTTAGTTATTATAAAGTGCTGCACAACTTCACCTCTGCACAGGGTGTTCAGCAAACAATTCCCAGCAGAAAATACCTGCTGTTTCCTAAGCCATGGGAAATGCTGTCTTACTCCATTAGCCCCTCTGCACTTGCTTGGTTTTCTCCCCTGCTTGCTCCAAAGAGGAGGGAAACATATCTTTACAACCACACCAGCAAGAATTAGCCCAACTGTATTTTACAGGTAAACTAACAAATAAGAGGAGAATCTGAGCAGCCCCCAGGGACTGAGCTTGTTTGCTGCTGGGCTGTTCTATCTGCAGCTGGCATCAATGGAAACCTGAGTGCTCCATTAAAAGTCGACAATCTCTGTTGTCTGGGGCATGGGGCAAACAGAGCCAGCCTGTTCTGCAGACAGACTGATGGCCTTTGTCTCCCCACACCCAGCTCGGGATGGGAAATGATGAGACTGAACCAAAAAGCTTGAAACTGGACTTGGAGTTCTTACCCTGCAGCTGTGGTCCAGGGAGGAGCAGACACACAAGGTTTGCCTTCAGGGGCCATGCGGGACATTCACTGGGTGTGAGGCATTAAGTGAGGATTGGGGCTCATCTGTAGGAATGGGAAATAATGCAAGGTGCTGGTGTGGGCCCCAGGTAGTGACATGGGGGTGTGAATCTGGAAATCTTCATTCCAAAGCCTTGGGGACGGTGTCGGTAAGTTACCACTGTAAACTGATGAGGACAATAATCTGTTATAGAGCCTACCCTTTTAAGCATGCCCATGGATTAGTGCCTTAAGAGCAGCATACTGTCCTCTCACCCAGCCCAAGGAGGCTCAGGCCTACACTCTCCTGTAGCATTTTCTTCCAGTAAACGTGACTGCTCAAATGATGCCTTGATGTTCTGATTGCCCACAAAACAAAAAGTAGGGGTTATATGTACTTTTGTCTCCATAGTGCAGCAGAATTAGATTGCATCTCAAACACCTGGGGTTAGGGCTGATTCATGGGAAATACCCAGCATTTGATGTTTTCATCTTTTCAGAAGACAGCCCTTCAGCCAGGGGACAGTGTGCACACAGGAAGTACACTGGGCTTTGATGGTATCACAGCTTGGAGGGAAATGCATGATAGCACTTCATAGTACTTCGAATGCAAGGGAAGTGGTCTTTCCACTCTGAGTTTGCAGATATTTGAGTGGTATTCATTGGTTCTCCCATGCAGAAGAAGTTATCTTTACCCCATCCTTGCTGCTTCTCTGTCCCTTTGTTCCACCAACAATTTTTATCAGTAAATGCTTTGGTACAGCCAGCAAGTTGTTTGTCACAGGCTTAAGGCCTTGTTTTGTCACTGAATGCTGCTATTTTGTTACTTGCTCTTTGCTTTTGCAGTCTGGGTCTGTGAGCTACCCAACAGTAACGCTGGAGTTTTGGGGCTGTTGGGAGATTGCACATGGTCTTGCTATGCTTTTACTTGCTATTTCTATCAGGCAATGCTAGAAAATGTGCAGAGGGAGAGTTCCCCATATCATCTGCCTTTTGTTCATCTTAATCTCCAGTCAGTGTAAGTGACCTTTCGGTAACAGCCAAGATAGTATTTTGTGCTGTGAAAGCTTGGACATAGAAATGAGTGCTGCAAATATCCCTTTTGCTCTTAGCTGTCCACACTGTGTTGGGTACATATGTTGAATCATTGTTCTAATTACCTTTTGAAGGTAAAGGTGGTATCTCATGAATGGGAATTTCAGAAGCACTAACCCTACACTTACAACAGTCAGGGTGAGTTTCATGGCTAACTCCAGGGGTAGGAGTGTGCCCACAGCACGCAGCTGACAGCCCAAACCCAACTGCTATGCCTGGTTTGGTATGGCTGCAGGAGTGACTTTGGTTATCTCCAGCAGAGTTAGGGCATTTTCCCCTGAATTACAGGGATTTAACTCTTATTTGTAGGGCATATTCTGATGTCAGTTCAATAGTCTCTGAACCTCTCCTCACTTAGTAAACTCTGGTATTCCTGCAGTGGAGGGGAAAAATGAAGGGAGAAGGAGGGGAAAACATCTGGGGAAGGTATAACACAGACCACTGAATACATTTGGATATTGTCTTTTGGTTATAACAGTGTGTGAAACCTCGGGATGATCCACTGCAGAGAGAGGGCAAGGATGGCTCTACCAAAAAATACTTCTGGCTTAGAGCTTGTGCCCATGTTTTTTGTCAATTTGACCTTGGTGTTGCACTGTATCAAAGAATAATACAGTTTGTGATTAGCCTTTAAACTCTTCTCCCTGCCTCATGCATAGGTCCAAGCCATTGCTTGACTTTGTGGGTTCTGAGACTTCACAAGTGCTGGAGTGAGGAAGAAGCCCAGTGATCCAAATGTCAGCAAGGATTTGGCCATCCTGCAGTCCCTTTAGCAAGTCTCTCTGGCATGCATGTGGGGTATTTTCTGCCAGGTAAATGGATCATGTGTCTTTTTGGTCTTAGTTTCAGCTGCTTTGTGTCTGTCATCTTCCAACTCCTAAAAATTGCCCTGGGTATCTCATGGTCTCAAGAATACCCATCTCTAAACATTTTGGTGTAGATGTCTTTGATTTGCACTGTTCTCTGCCTCCTGGTTTGTGACCAGTGCTTTTTCTCCCTTCCCTGTTTTTTCTGAGATGCTTCTGGTCAAGAGGTTTTGTTTCTTGTAGCACCAGGAGCAGAGTTAGGGGCGGAAGCAATGCAAAACTCTGATATGTCCACATCTCTCTTCAATCTGTTTATCTTCCGCAGAGGCCTGATAGTGAATGACATTCATATAAACAGTGGGTGAAAGACCTGATGTGCACAGTTCAAACATCCTGTCATGGTCTGGGCACATGTACCTGATTGAAAAATAAACACCTCACATGCATAAATATCTGATGTGTTTTCCTGGTTAAAATCTTGTGTCCCTGTGCAGTGTTTTTGGAAGACCTACAGTTCATCCTTCTGTTTTCTCAGAATCCATAAGATATAACCTGATTTTAATTCTGCTTTGAGCTGCTGGCCATGACTTGATTGATGCTGTAGACATGTTTATCTGAACGCAAGTTTATATGATATAACAAACCGTACTTCAGAGAAACACTTAAATGCTTTTCTGTCTCCAGCAGTGACCTGTTAAACTATTTCACACAATTTAACTTTGTCTCTCCCCCTCAATACACTTGATGGAAAGGACAGTGCTTCAGTCTAGAAAGCCATGTAGGCTGGACCAGGCTGACATTTCAAATTCTGGAATCTCGGTTCTTGCAAAATTTTCAGGACCAACCTGCATAATGTCACCAGGTCTGAAATAACTTTGCTTTCAGAAGAGGTTGGTGTTAGATGGTTTCCCAGTATCTGAGTGATTCTATTAATCTATGTTAGACCATATGCAGCCACAGTTAAAATCAGGTTTGTTCACCCTGAAATCCCTGCAGCTTGAAAGAACATCGTGCTTAGATAATGTTTTCATTGCTGCTTCTTTGTGTCAGCCTCCTGTAGTGGGATTTTTGACCTGAAGATCAGATGTTTCCTGAAACTGAGGGCATACAACAGATAAATTGCTGAAAAAGGTGTGAACAGAAGGAGCAGTAAAACTCTTCTAGAGGCATCATTTTTAGCAACTGTAGTCTGGTTTCAGCTCCCAACTGTGCACAGGGTGGGACAGTCCTGAACATCTGTGGTGCTGCTCTGGCTGTGGTGGATTCTCTGTGAAGATCAGACTGACCTGACAGGGCTGGCTGGGAAGCTGCTGACCATGTGCAGTGGGTTCACTGCACTCGTCTGCCTGGAGGGACATTACAGAGTCCCAGAGCTGTGTTTCCAGAAGAGTATTCCTTTTCAAGGCAGGAGGATTTGTGCTCACCCATAGTGCTCAGGGCACAGGCCTCAGGCAAAGACCTTCAAAGTTTGAGCTTTCTCCTGCCTCTGGGGAAGAGGATGGCAAACCCAGTCCAGGGGCTGCTGATGTTAAAGGGGGTCAGGCTTTGAGTCTGAAAGTCCTCAATGATGACATTTTGGCCTGTAACAAGGCTTGGTAAGATCTCTGGTAGAAACTTCCTTGTGCAGTTGAGTTTTGCCTACAAGAAGAAGTTTGTTTTTACTGTGAACTGCATTGTGCATGTTCATCCCCAGCTGTCTCTTTGCCCTCCTGCTATCCTCAGCTCTTTTCAGAAACCTTAGATTTATCACTCTTGGACTGTCTGTCTGGTTCTGGCTTTTAAAAATAAAAGCTTTTCAAAGGGCCTTTGGAATAGGCTGTGTTATTTTTGGCTCAGTCTCTTAGTGACACTCATTGCAGAATTAAAACTTCTAATTAGAAAGCAAAAAAAAAAAAAAATTGCAAGGGAAGGAAAACACATTGCTGCAAAATTAAGGTGGATATTTTAATTGCCCCAGAGGCATGGAATTGCAGTCCACTGCAGAGTTTGCTCTGCCCCAGAAGATCACTCTAGAAAATGATTACCAATTTCCATAAGTAATCTACAACCTTTTAATTTTAAAACCTCAAATAAACATCTCTGCCAAGATACTTGGATGCTGCCTAAGTTTGATGCAAATATCCTAATAAGAATAATTTAAAATTTTCACACATGATGTTGGGAAGAAAATATAGAGGGGAAAAGTAGTGAATTGAGGATGGCAAGGGAAAGAGATTGTTGTAATAAAACAAGAGATACAATGGAGTTAGAAGTGAAGATGGCCTCTATGACCTTGGACTTTTCAAGTGATTCATTTCTCCTGTGCAAACTTCTTGAAAATGGCTTTGAGATCATATGCCCTGAGGCTCTGCATGAAGGGACATGTCTCTAGAAATTCGTGTGGGCTCCTTCATGGTTTGGGTGGGTGCTGCCTGATGCTGCTCTCTCTCCTTTTCCATGTGTGCATACTTGGCCCTGGTCAAGCCATCAGTTTTTTCCATGGTGCTTTTCACTGGAGCAGGGGTGGGTTGTGCTTGTTGGTGTCTGTGTTTGTGTCTGCCAGAAACCCCCCTGAGGTCCCAGTTGTGCTCTGCAAAGCTGTTTTGAGGGGAGAGGAAAAAGAAACAGAAAAAAAGGAGATGATTGACAGTAGCCCTTTAGATTTCTGTTGTTAATGCACCAGTAATAAGATAAGGCTTATCTTTAAATGTTCATGGAATCGAGACTTTGATGGAAACAGGCTTTTGGGTTAATATATTTTTGATAGATAAAGCAGAATGAAATGAATAGACCAGGGGAACATACAGTATTTAGAGAAAGAGATATTTTTTGTTTAAATCTCTCTCCTGGCATGCTGTCTGGGAGCATGTGACACTCACATATAAATGCTGTGTTTGTAAACACACACTTAGTGTGTGTGTTTTAAAAGGATACAGGGGCCTAAAAGGGGTGTTACTGGGCTAAGAGGCTGCTGAGTGAGATGAAATCTGCTAGCTGAGATGAAAAATCTCACCTTCTGTCCCTTCACTTCCGCTCAAGTCCAGCTCTTGCTGGGTGGGTAAATGTGAACAGATAAGAGTTTGCAGCGTAGAGATTTTGCCTCCCCCATGCTCTGACATGAAAAAGGAGTTGTGTGCCACCCCCTTGGAGGAGTTTGGGCAGCAGTGTTCTGCTGTTTGAGCTGCTCAGGGGGAGTTTGGGATGTTGTAGTCATTAATGCATTTCAGCTCAAGCCCTTTGGACAGTCTGTTTTGCATATTTGCACATTTGGATGAAATTATCTCACAACTGTGTGTACGTAGTACAGTGTCTGGGAAGGCCATGCCAAGGGGACAGACCCTCCTTGCAGCAAAGAACTGCAGCATCTGGGACATGGATCCCAGACCTCTTGGTTGCTGCTTTTCCATTGTGTGTTTACATCACAATGTTGAATTTCATCTGCCCAGCTTCATCCCTCTCTTTTTTACCTCTTCAGTGAGGAGTCATCTGTCCTTCCTTGTCTCTCCCTGCCCATGAACATCTGCAGTGCAGCCCCAGATATTTGAGCCACTCAAGTTCATTTTCCCCATAACCTGCCTGGACTCAAAATGATCTCTCCCTCTTAGGATATGCTGACATAACCCCAGCATTTTACCAAATCTTACAAAGTATCACTAAAAACCGGGTGCTAGAGCATCGCTTGGAATTGCTGGTAAATATTGCCAGGTAAATATTGCCAAGTGAATATTGCCAATATTTCCATGGCAAGTGAGTGGCACAGCTGTGAGAATAAGGTCCCAGAGTCTTCAAAGATAGACAAAGGGGTCTATAAAACCTGTAATTCAGATCAGCCTGGGGGAGCAAGAGATACAAATTTCAATTTGATCACCCAAAATCTTTGGTGTGGTAATGCCAAATTGTGGCTTTGATTTCTCTTGTTTTAATATAACCTCTTTAGCTTGGTCCAGGGTTTTGCTTGTTTTAAGGGGTTATAAAGTGAGGTCTGGAAACACAGAGTGAAAGCTTTGGTTCTTTTCAAAACTGGTGACAGAAGTCTGACTTAATGCCATTAGGATTGGCATCAAATCCAGGCAAACAATTTTTCAGGAGTAATTTTGCATAGAACAGACTACAAGTGTAGTAGGGTCCAAATTCCCCATTCATTTATCATTTCTTGCTTTTTCAGCCTTTCACTGAGTAGTGAGCTCTGGGCTCGGAGTTCCTGAGCTCGCTTATCCCTGTTTGTGACGTCCCTGTTTTCAGCTGGATGAGTGTATCTGTGCTTGTGGGCGCCTGTCACAGGTGCCAGTCTTTGCACCACCCTGAAATTTGCTTCCTTTTTACAATTTTAATGGGTTTGGTTCATTAGGAAGCAAATGCATTGTAGAAACCTGCATGTATGTTGGTTAGAATGTATTTGTTAGCTCACAGACCTCTATATTTAATTAACGTTAAACAACCGTCTTGAATCTAAGAAGCTATCTAGTTGCAATTAGTTCTTGTTTGCTAATTAATTACCAATGGATGATTAAAGACTTGTTTACTGAGGTTTAGCAGCTATCAAGACACACATCTAGTACTCAGGGGATTTACTATGCGGTAACTGGATTGTTGAATTAAATTCTTATTGGAGACCTTTAAACTGTGACTGAAGAAAGCTGCTGTGCTGACAGAGTTTCCTCTCACAGCTCAGCCAGCCCCAGCTCCTCCAGGTCCTGCTGCCCTGGGTAGCTTTGCTCTTGATGGGAGGGGTGGTTGGGCTGCTACACCTGACTCCCTGGGGTCAGCAACTTGTTTCCTTCTGCAAATTAAAGGCACGGAAAACCAGGATCTCAGTCTTGGCTCTGTTGGTTCAGCAGTGCTGCTTGCCCACGCTCTCAGTCTGTCACGTCTGGCAGTCTTGGTTTACCTCTGTCTCTTCGTGGGTGCTCATCACGTCTTAGTCCAAACAGACAGCCATGAACTGAGCCTTGTTCTGCTGGGATGTGATTGCAGACTGGCTTGTGCTCCTGAATGTAGGCTTTTGGGCTTGCTTCTTTTGACAATTTGCTGGGTAGTTTTGTTGAATTTTTTTAAGTCTGTGGGTTTGTTTCAGATTCAGTCCCTGTGTTTATGGACCATTTGGTCACCAAAACCCCAAGTTTCTGCTCACCACTTGATGAATAGGATCAAGATTTATGGTGGCAATTAGTGGTTTTTTGGGTAACCAGCTGGAAAAGGCTTGGGAAGGTGGTGTGTTCACTGCCTTCTCAAAGCCAAGCTCTTGAGGTGCCTGGAGATGAGCAACCAGCATTGCTCACTGCTTTTGAGAGCCCTGCCCTGCGCAGGTAAAACAACGGAAGGGAAAGTTAAACACTGGTCCCACACACAGAACTCTTGGGTTTGCCACAGAGCATGAACAGATTGGCATGCACAAAAGCTGTCCATGCAGGTGTTGGTGAATAATAAGGGACAGCAATGTGCTTTATAATAGCAGCAGTTCAGAGTTTGGAGGGTTGGCTTTAAAGCTGTCTGCAGGATCTTTAGCCTCTGTCAAGGACTGCTCTTGCATTTTGGTTTTTAGCCAGTAGGTCATGAAAGGAGGTAGGAGACCAGCAAGGGTGCTGGGAGTTTCTACATGGAGACAAGCTTGGTAGGATTTCATGGAAGAATTTTATCCATTATTTCATTTTCTCTTGTGCTTTCCTTATTTATAAGCCAGGGGTTTGGATTGCTTTTCTCCAGACTCTCTCACTAAGCGGAGCTGGCAGGGAAAAAAAAAAATCAGAGAGAATGAGCAACTGTGGCAGAAAACTGATTAAAAAGAATAATTAGCATTTGCCCCTGATAAATGAGCAAAGCCATTAATTAGACTGATTTACTCCTGGCTTTTTTTTTCCCTTCTCCCTTCCCTCTCTCTTTTTTTTTTTTTCCCCTCTTTATCAAATGGCAGTGCCGTGACTGCCCCTTTGGTACGTTTTCATCAGCTTTTCACCAGTTGTCAGAGCTAACACCCTCCTTTCCTGGAGCCCAAGCAGCCTCTTGTAGCTAATGGATATGGAATGCAGCCAGAGCTGATAGCTGCTAGATCTCCACTGGCTTACAGGTGTTTCCATCATTACTGGCATATTATCTGCCACGGGGTCTCCTTCTTCCTCCTCCTCCTCCTCTTCTTTTTTCTCTCTGTTTTCAGCCTTCTTTGCAGTGTTCTAGAAGTAATTACAGTTTAAAAAAAAAAAAAAAAAGCTGGCAAATTTTAAAGAATTTTATTTTATGCAACACGATGTCCCGGTGATCAAATCAATTTCTTTTTTTGGCACGGTGACAAACAGCGATGCTGCTGCTGTCGCCTGTTTGAATGTAATTACCAGGATGAAAGGGAGAATTTTAATTAAGACAATTTCCCCCCACACCTTCTTCCCTCCTCCTTGTTCAAATAATGAGCTGGGGGCTGTGTTTTTTTTTAGTGCTGGGGGTTTTTAATATGTGCTTTTTTATTAAGAAATACTACTAATCATCAGACTATTGCATATTATATCATGACTATGCCCCCCCCACCCTGATGAGAGCTGGCTGAAGGCTTGGGTCCATGCAGAATGGGAAAATGATGCATTCACAGTCTCAAACGGGAGCTTGGCACTATACAAGCCAATGTGAGCATAAAAGTCCTTGTTTCAGATCTTAAATGGTGCAAATGGGATCGTATATGGTGCATGTATATGGTGCTTGGAGACTTTTGTGATTAATTATTATATGCATTCCTGTAATGCCCAGCGGTCAAATTTTTCATGCAGTTTAGGGCCCTGGAAGCAGAAACATGCTCAAGTGGCTGCCTGGGAGCCAAATGCCACAGAAACATCACAACATCTGGATTTGACCTTCATTCTTTAGACCCAGCTCTAATTTAGGGAAGCGTTTGAATTGTGTGCTGGGCAAGGGGTAAGAGTAAGATGCTTCTGGGGTAGAAGGAGGAAGAAAGTTTCTGGCAAAGGGCAGATGTGGAGTGAAATGGGAGAAGAATATTCTGGGATTTGTTGGAAGGAGCTGAGGAAAAGTAAATGGCAACTGGAGCTGGGAAATAAGGGAATGAGTGTTTATCTGGAATGGGATTCACTTTTAAAAGTTCAAGCAAGTACAAATGGAAAATTCTTATGGGCCTCTGGCATGGGAGGTGCACTGGCAATGGGTTTGCAAGTCAGGACAATCAGAGATAGGGCTTTGATAGGAGCAGGTGAGGTGCTGGACTAAGATTTTAGGGGGTAGTCAACCAAATTCCCTAATAATTCTGTGAGTTTTAGCTCTTATCTCAGGGGGGTGCATGCTGGGGATGATTTTAACTGGCTGTTGCCTTGGAGGGACATGTTACCCTGCAGTACTGTCACCTCTGTGCCCCTGAGTGTCAGCACCATCTGCAGAAGTTAGACAGAGGTCAAGTTCTCTGGGACTTGTACCCTGCTGCACAGGCAGGAGCACGGAGCGGAATTTTTCTTCTTTCTGTTCTTGCTGTTCTTGTTGTTGTTGGGGTTTTGTTGTTGTTTTGGTTTGGGGGTTGTTTGTTTGGTTGGTGTTTGTGGTTGGGTTTGTTTGTTTGTTTGGTTTTTTGGTTTTTTGGTTTGGTTTTTTTGGGGGGTTGTTTTTGGGGTTTTTTTAGTTTTTTTGTTTGTTTGTTTTTGGTGGTTTTTTTTGGGTTTTTTTTTTTGTTTGTTTGTTTGTTTTTGGGGTTTTTTTTGTAGGGAGTACAAGAACACCTTTCTAGTCCTCTGAGATTTGTCCCTCTCTGGGTTCACCCCGCACCATGCATCACAAACCTGTTGTGCTCTTTCAGACACAGGCAAAGCATCCTCTGCAGCCTGGCCACCCAGGTCTCTTAGCAATCCAGAGGCTGGTTCAGGATAATTCAAATTGCCTCCTTCCCCCAGGGCAGGACACACACACTGCCTCCAAAATACACTTTTTAACCTGCAGCCTTGGGACCAGGACAGTACCATTACTTGGGACTGAAATTAGGCCTTCAAAGGGGTGGTGTTGGAAGGGGCTACAAAGAGGAAATTGATTTCCCAGATGTGTTTTTGAAGCATGTCTCATGTCACTGGAAGGTAATTTAGACCGATCTGGGTGCTTGGTTTCCCGGAACAACTGAAAGTTTATGTGCAAGTTCCTTGGCTGTGCAGTCTGTGGAAGGCAGCCTGAGCTGGGCTGGTCCCCGGGCTCCACCCTGCCTTCCTGGGGATCACTTCAGGCATGACGTGAACACTGCTGCACAAACAGGAGAACCTGCAGAGCAAGGGTGCCTGGCAAAACACGAAGGCAGCGAGCTCTGTCTGGGTCTCTTCACTTGTTCAGTGATACTCAGAGGGGTCACAGCTCTGCCTCCCACCTCGCCTGTCTCGCCAGCTGCCATGGAGCAGTGGAGCTCAGGCATTTGGGCAGAGCTGGCTGAAAAAGCTGAAAAAAGGGAGCTGGTAGAACTTGAACCTTGGCTGAATGGCTGCCCTTGTCCTCTGCAAAGAAACCAATCCTGATTATAAAATCCATGTGCTTACACCTGGGTGTTCAAGTCCAAAGGAGGAACTTTTCTCCTTTATTCATTGCCAAGTGAGTTGGGGGATAGGTGAGCTGTGGTGTAGGGTGTGAGGACCAGAGTTACTGGATAGGGAGGTTCAGGGTTTAGGTGAGAAACAACACCAGGACCAGGATGGCAAGAGAGTAGAGTGGATAATCATTGTGCTTTCAAAGGCCTTGGGCTCTGCTGGATTTGTCCTAAAGCTCACAGCCACTCATGGGCTGGCATTCTCCACCACCCAGTCAGTTGTCCTGGAAGAGATGCCTCCTTTAGGGTGGCAGCCCTCAAGGGTTTGGCAGAGCTTGGGTGCACTGGGTTAATGAGCAAGGATCGGTATGCATGCTCCTACCCCACACAAACAGATGCAGTAATCTGAATTATTTGTGTGCAGCCCAGGTCCCTGGCTTGCTCAATCCCAGAGTGGAAATTGCGCCTGAGGTTAATGCACTGCAAAGAATGTAGGGGAAATGTTTTGCGTTTTAAACAAATAAAAATCAGTGCGTATTTTTTTAACGCTTGCTGACCAGCTCTTCACATCCTGTTAAGCTAAATATTTGCATGGTGGTGGTGCAGGGAGGGCTGAGCAAGGAGCCCCTGTGTTTCGTTTGGGTGGCTCTATATTGCCATCAGCTGCTCTTTCCTCTTCTGTCTGTTTTTCTTAGCAGGGTCAGGACGAGTTTCACAGTCCAAATGGTTCACTGCAATTCTCTACAGGATATCCTCATTTTACTTTAATGGGGAGGAAATTAATGAAACATACAGGCCCTGGGGCTTCAAATACTATACATTAATATTATCCCAACGTATTGTGGTATGCGCACTCTCTCAGACTAAACTTTACACTGGACAGAGGAAGTTGTGATCAGATTCAGGTGCCTGTGAAATTTAAGTGGTGGGGGGGAGAAGGGGGAAAAAAAATAAAGGAAAAGAGAAGCTTGAAGCTGTTTCCTTCCATTTCAGCCCCTGATCAGTGTGAGAACGGGGATGTTCAAATGGGATCAGGTCAATACAAACCAAATAAACTCTCCCAACTCTTAGGACAGGAGTATTAAGCTGTATTTGTGTATCTGAGAGGCTCATTCTTTTGATTTGTCGGTTACCTACTTTGGAGACCAAATTCTTCCCATCTGTCACAGGCCAGCAGTGATCTAAGACAGTGGTGGTCTTTGCAGAAGGTGTGCTGCTAAAGGATTCTAAATCTTCCCACATCCCTTTCCTCCAAGTGAAAAACACCACAAAATGAGAGAGTGTCATAGGAAAGAAAAGAAAATCAAGTTCAGCTTCAGTTTTCTGTGGCAGTTACAGGGAAAAATGAGAAGGCAGGTTTGAGCACTCAGCTGTTGCCCCTTGTGCCAGCCATCTCATAAGCCAACAGTTTCCATGCAGTGATGCACTCTGGCTTCAGCACAGCCCAGAACCTTCAGCTGGGGGTGCCTGGCCCAGACAGTGGATCTGGATGTTATTAAGCCTCTCAAGACAACCAAGAAGCTTTGGCCATGTATTGAAACAGCTTAGACCCAGGGTGCTCAGCTGCCATCCCACTGCTGCTCTGAGCTGCTCACATACAGCCCCTCTTGTGGAGCTGCTCCTGCAGCTGGAAGGGGGTCACTAACACTGGGCTGCATCGGGCCTGCTCCTCAAAGCTGCTGACTTCTGTGAATTCTGGCTTTCCTTCTGGGATTTTTGTTTTGTTTTCTTTCTCCTCATGCTGCAGTTTCCTCATGTTACAGCAACTGGCACTGCCTTTGCATCAAAAGGAACAGTTCTTCACAATTTTGGTGGAAGAATGTGGAGGAGGGGATCTTGTTTGGAGAAACTGGCTGCATCAAGGAAAAATAAGAATTTAAATGGTCATCATGGTCTTGGGGAATAACAAGGCGCCTTTTTTTTTTTTTTCTTTTTTTTTTTTTTTTTTTTTTCTTTTCTCAGAAGTGCACTAAAATACCTTAAATTTTATATGGGCTGAAGTAGAAAGCAAACCCCCCTCCCATTCCCCAGCTCCACATCCCCAACTCTGTCCATTTGATTTTAAATGTAGCTGAACCACTTGCCTGGTGGAGAAAACCACAACTTGAATATTACCACATCTTGCAAACTGAAGGCTCTGCCTTGGGATATGGGGACAATTTATTAGTGGAAATATCTTTAATTAATTTGTGCACAAGTTCGTGTTTTTCTTTAATTCTTCTCCCCAGGCACTTGACCCATAGTAATGAAATCCGGGAGTCCTTTTCAGAAAATTACTTTCTCAGCATTTTTGTTCCTTTTAAAGTTAAGTGTATCGCATAATGACCATGAAATGTTATCCTCTATTAGGAACACACTTTTCACTGAGAGTCTTCAAATCGAGTTTATTACCAGGCACTCTGTGCTAAGCTGCCATCCTCTGCCTCACGGTCACACAGGCCTGCCTTTGGACCTGCACTTCGGGAGTGTCTCTGGGGACAAGAGCTCTGCCCGGGCAGCTCGCGTGGAGCTGGTGGTCACTGGAGGAAGGCAGCTCCAAGGTTTGGTTCCAGCCTCAAAAGCCAGGCCCAGGAGAGAACAGCTCTGACATCAGTGGCCATAAGCTGGAGAATGGGCTCTGCAAGCCAGGAGAGCCCAGGTGTTCGGGAGCCTCACGTGTGACCTGGCCCCTGGGCAGTTCTAGGTGCCTGCAGCTTTGCAGTTGGAAACACAGACCTTTTTGTTAGGTCTGAGCAGGGACAATGGCCAGAACGGCTCTTGGTGGCCACGTCCCCACCAGTGTCATATTGTGGTGGCAGTATCCCAATGGTTTCTTCTTGTCCAGGCTGCCCCTAGGGAATGGTTGCAGGCTCAGGAAAGTAGGACATGCCTTGAGAGGTTCTTCGGTGTCTTAAGTACACTTTGCCACTCACTGCAAGCAGTCCATAAGGACAGAATGGTTTCCTTTTGCACAGGGATGGGCCAACAGTCCCCTGTGGTTTGGCATGTGGGATGTTGGCGCTGACACAACAGACACTGGTGATTGAGGGGTTGTTTGGGAGTAATGCTGCCAAGGCACAACGGGATTTTTCAGTTTTTTGTAACGGAGAAAACTGGGAGGGGGGGATGCTAAACAGCAACAGGCGATGAACAGTTCTGATTTATAACCCATCGGAAATATGTTATCTCCCCACCCCACCTTCTGCCCCTCAACTGCCGCTGTCTGAGCCTGGCACCTTCTGATGCAACATTTAGGAGCTGATTCAGACCAGCCTTGGAGGACATGGTGTCGTCGTGGAGGAGTTCAGATGGGTATTTCTTAAAAAGTCTCATTCAAGTACTGACTGGGCTTTTAACCCCCCTGGACACATGCCAGGGAATTCACCATGCTGTAACATTACTGTGCTGTCCTGGAATGGACAGCCTTGGCCAGAGCTGCAGAGCTCCCTGCACCCCTCTGACTCCATGTCTGAGTCCTTTTCTGGGGCAGTAACACAGGGCACTCACTGCTCTCTTCGCTCTCTGATGCTCAGTCCAAGTAGAATCAAACCCCAGGGGCCAGGGTTGGTTCATTCACCTTGTCATAAAGATATTATTAGTGTTTAGAAACCCCCTACCAGCTGCAGAAAGGGCTGCTGCACAAAGGGCCTGTCCCCATTGTTTTGAGGTCATCCATCTCCCTGTCCTGGTCCCGTTTTCACTCTAATTTGTTTAGACCACAGAATGGGCGCGTGAACAACTTGTTTTGTTTTTGATGGGTGACCACAAGAACATTGGCTGCATGTGCTTTTTGTTTGGTTGCAGTTTAACAGCTGTTCCCTTTGAAATAACCCCATTTTTGCTGGCTTTATTTCCTAGTTGCTCTTACCCAACTTTTCTGTCCAGTGAGGTTTCTCCCTCCTCCCCACACACCTGGCCCTGTTCCCTGCCCTCCCCACCACTACCCCAGGAACCCTTTTGGTTATTTCAACCTCCGTGATTAAACTGGCCCCCAATTGTTATCAAGAACATTCAGGAAGGAGGATGAAAAAAGGAAACATAATCTTATCTGAGAATAGAAAATATGATAAGGGCCCCCTATCTGGAGGCTGCAGTGTCCCTCGTGGTGGGGCTGCAACAGTTCCTTTGAAAATAATCACCGACACCATCTCTGCTAAATCACCTTTCACACAGCTCAGGCCTTTGATACAAAGGCCCCTGGCAAAATTAGAGCAGGATTGTGCAGACCCCAGAGCAAACGCATTAAATGCTCAAGAGATCAGAATTAGGGGGCACACAGATATAATTGCTTAGGAGGAACTCGTGTTCCTGGGGGGTGACACTGTGTGGGTGGATGTGTGTGCACGTTTGTGGCTCTGTCTGGTAGCTGCCAGATGATAACTGCAAGTTATAAGGCATGATGAGGTGCTAATTAAATGGCCTTTGTATGTTTTAATCGTCCACCAAGGAGAGGAGTTAATGCTGGGCTGTATGCAGTGTATGATCATCGAGTGCTCAGCTCCCTCAGAAAGCCTTGGATAAAGTGTGAGCACTCTTGTGCTGGTTACATGTAAACAGCAAGACCAAGAAAGGAATTTTTGCTTTTAGTTTTTTGTTTTGTTCTGGGGGTTTCTTTGTGTTTTTGTCCCCCTCGCCCTCCACACCTGTGAAGCTTTTCTTATTTTATTTCAGCTGAATTGAATTTCATTGGTTTTTATGTAATAGATCCTATTAGGCACATTGCAAAAACCCCTCCATGTGCTGCTCCCAAGAACTTGACAGACCTTTTAATGAATATACATGGCCTGAAACAGCCCTGGTGCAGTGTGGGGAAACTGCTGGAGCTGGGAAGCAAAATACCCTGCAGGAAGAGGATGGAGGTGCATTGAGGAGAATCAGGAAATACAAATATATGGGCCATAAGTACTACTTCAAAAAAGAAAGTAAAATCTCTTCCATATTTGTTCTGAGAGTCTAAAAAATGCTTAGGGATTTTGGGTACTCACTTATTTTTTGGGTTCTTGGCATGGGGTGCATTTCAGAGAGTGGTATAAAATATCTCTTTTTAAGCAACTAAGTTATTTTAAAACATTTGAAATTAGTAACCTAAAAACTGAGATTTCCCAAATCCAAGTTCACTTGAGAAAATTGTACGTTGCTAATTGACTCCATACATTTCTGATCATCATGGTTTATATCTTTTAGAAAATGATTTGGCCTGAACTGGGAAACTCTGAGCCACCACCCTGACTCACAGGTGTTAGCCATCAGCCAGTCAACCCATTTCCAAGGTACTTCAAGGCAAAGCTTAAAAATATGCTTAAAAAAACCAAACCAAAACAAAAACCTGTGAAAACCTTCAACAGCCAAGCAAACTCCACTCCTCTGTGAATATCAGGTTAGGAGGTCTTGCTTGGGGCATAGGAAGTGCTGAAATTGTCAGGTCTTGTGAAATTATTTAACTAAAGAGTCCAAGCTAAATCTGGCAAAGCTCAAACTGTAACAAAGTTCCTCTGCAACATAATAATGTGGAATTAAAACGCTTTTTTCTCATTAGAGGGAAAATACTTTTTTCCCATACATTTTTGGTGGTACCCTGCAGTGTAGGGAAAGGGCATTATAGTGTTGCCACCTGGGATCTCCAAGTGTTAACTTCAGCACTGCATCATTATTCTAAGGTAGAAAGTTTGTAAAGTAACCCAATTTTAAGTACTGGCCAGGAAGCAAATTGCAGTGGTGGGAAATTGGCACAAGAGGTAAGAGATAAGCTCAGAAATCCTTGCCTTTCTGCTGATCTGCCTTTCAGGGACTGGCATTTGTGAATGCAGCCCATTGAATATGAGTGCTGTAGTTTGCTGGTCTGTAACAGAGATGTGGTCCATGTGGAATAAGGTTGTGAATGACTGGCAGAACCTTCTGTCCATTTTTTTCCAGATACACAAAATATGGCCTTTAGGTCTTTTCCTCCTATTCTTCCCTTTGACAGCCCAAATTATGGATGAAGGTGCCAGCCTGAACACTAAATTTCCTGTTGCATGCTGATTTGTGGGTTATTTGTGCTACTGAAAAGCATGCTGATTTGTGGAGCAGTCACAGAGGGCTAAACAGTGAATTTGAACATAAATCCATTTTATCTTTCATAGGTGGGTAGAATTCTTTGTCATTTCTGTAGCTGGCTATGAAATGCAGCTAAACCAAATCCTCACATTTCCTTGATCCTTGTCGGAAGCTTCAATTTGAGATGTCCCAGAAGAGACATCTAAAAAAAACCTGGATTCACCAAAATGGCTCTCCTTTATTATTAGATGTAATTGCTGGTCCAGAGACACAGCACTGATCACTTGCAGAAGTATGAAGGGAGGCATGAGCCAGCCAAGGCAAGCTCAGCTTTATCTGCAGAGCTCCCTGCATCGTGGTCTGGGGCATTCCCAGCCTGCAGCAGCCATCCCTGTGAGGGTGACCATGTGGTTTTATAAGGCAGTGCAGTGAAATATCTCAGGGAATTGATCCAGCTGCAGAAGAAAAAGAAAAATCCTGCTTTTGTGTGTCCTGAGTGTTTCTTGTTACAGTGGATCAGTTCCCCAGCCAGGCTGATGTCACGGAGCACTGCAGCAGCACACAGAGGGGATCACACATTGCAAGGCAGAGGCACTCAGAAAGGAATCCCCAAAACTGGAATTGCCACCAAATTCCTGGCATGAAACTTTCCTCCCCAGCAAAGCAGGAGAGAAAAAAAAAAAAATCTGTGAGCAGTTTAAAGAAAGACCCAAGCAACAGGGAAAACTGTTTTGCTGAAGAATGTACCTGGGGGGGGAAAAACCAAAGAAACCTCCAAACAAACCCCAACCCAAGTTCTTTTTGATAAGAGTTGAAGATCAGTCCTCTTCAGCCTGACTCAGCAGTGTGGAGTGACCTGTTTTGGGAAGCTTTGCTATGCAGGATGGGGGGAGAGTGAGGAAAACAAGCAACAGCAATGAGCGCCCAGGGAGTGAGACTCCAAAGGCTCATTTGGGTTCCAGCAGCAGAAGGTGCTGCTGGTGACTGGGCAGGGAAGAGAGTCCTCCCAGAGGGTCTGACCCTGGCATCCCTGCGTGCACCCCGTTCTCAGGCCCTTTTTCTGTTTGCACCTTTTAAAGAGGGGTTCCCAGGCCTTGCTCAATCTGTAACCTTCGTGCGCTTCCTGTGCAGCGCACTCTTAAATTATTTTTTATCAAAAAGGCCCAGAAATTTGATAGGGGAGATGAGAAGATGGGCACGATCAGGGAGGATAATAATGAAGAACTGTCAGTTCCCTGGCTGTAGCTTTGTTGGCCCTCCTGCTTTCTGAGATAAAGACACAGTGGCTGGTCTGGGTTCTATATTAAAAGGCCGATTTGGCTGCTTGATTATATATGAAATATAGATTTAAAGCTTAACTTATGTTACCAAAAGCTAATCAATTGCAGGGTAAAGCCTGACACATTTGTTATGATCACTAAAGCTTTTCTTGGCTTGTTGGTGCTCATAGTGGCTGGAGGGGTTTTAAAAAGCTGCTTGGATCCAGTTTAGTGAAATCGTACCTGTTCAGAATCTATTTATGTATTTAGTAGTAACAGCTCAGGATGGAAATGTTTTCCTCTCTGCTATCCTTCTCCACCTGAGTTTCAGGAACCTCTACAAAAAAGGAGTTAAAGCCTCCTTTTAGCAGGTAGAAAGGGAAAGAGAGGTAGAAAAAATTCCAGAGCCAGTGTCCAGAAGGACTGTGATCCTGCCAAAGTATTTTATTTCTTCTGGAGGTGACCTTGCTCAGCTCCTTTGTTAAATGCTTTGCTGGATCTGTTGCTTTAGTCTTTGCTCCTGGAAAGCTGAGTGTAGCAGATCTAGAGAAATGCTGCCCCAGCATCACTGAATGGTTCTGGTACCCATGCAGGCCCTCACAGAACAACCTGGAGCATCCCTCTGGAGGAAGGAAACGCCTTTCAGAGGCTGTGGCTCTTTGCCATGGTCACCTCCCTGGCAGCCTGACAAGAGCACAGCCAGAAGGTCAGTGCAGCAGCAGAGTGTGCCAGGGAGGGAGGGCTGGAGCCGTCGTGCCTTGGCTGACAGGTCTCTGGGGCTTGTCTGCTCACAAATGACACACACATGCAGGCACAAATAAAACCCTGGCAATCGCTGTCTGCAACAGCCTCGCTGCTTCCAGGGGGAAGGAGTGCAGAGTAATTTGATGCCTTCATTATCTTCATAACATGAACCAATTTGTCAGCAAACTACTGTGCAGCCTGATTCCTGATTGCAGGGAAAACCAGGCTGGGAGAGAGGACTATTATTTGCAACCAGTTTAAGCATTGTTCTTTTTCAGAGGAATATAAATACACTGTGTAGAGCTGGCTCATTAGACACTTATCCGTTTGTATTTATGGTTTAATTAAATAACTGCACGGGAGGACTTTGGTTTCTAATCACAGTCACAATACAGTTTTGCCCTCTTTATGACAGTCTCTTTCTGAGAAAGGTATTGGAGGCACGAGCACATTCAATCTGCCAGCTCCCGTTCCTTGATGGAAATAAGAAAATAAAATACTTTAAGCTCCAGTGTAGGGATGGGGGAACTGATGGATAAAGAGTTTCAGTGACCAGCCTCAGGTTATGCTGTTTACTGACTTCTTGTGAGAAACCATTGAGTCTTCTGCTGAAAATCAGGGCTAGGAAGTGAGTTGCTGATTGCTCTTTGCCTCTAAAGAGGTGATCCCCCTCAGAATTTTGCAAGCACCACTTTTACCTGCTTTCTTCTTTTGCTGTAAAGTTCAACCTTAGCCCATCTTTCCAATCACCATGAATCAGGTTTTGTCTTGCAGATTTGCTTGTCGTGGCTCTGATTTTAACCTGAAGCAGCAAGAGTGAAACATACTGGGCATGATTGCTCTGAATGCGCCCCTGCACAGAGTCCTGTGCTACTTCACCATCCCAGGAGCTGGATTCCATGTAGGATGTGGCAGGAACTACCTGCTAGGCTGGGTGTCCAGAGATGAGAGATGAGTTACAAACCAGCAGAAAAGCTGCACACAAGTGAGGTGACCTGTCTCTGACATGGCCCCTACTCTGGTGTTGCTTCTGTTCTGGTATTGTCTTCTGGTACCAAATCCAGTGGGTTTCTTGCCACACCATATTTCCTGTAAAAACCATTCTACAGAGGGTTGGCTTTGAGATTTTGCTGAGGCAGAGTCTGTCTCATGGCTCTGGAGTGGAGGCCAGGGAAATATAAAGGCAAGCTTTCTGTGCCTGCCCCTCCCCTCACTTGCTTCAGCTCACATCTCTGGTCTCAGTCTGGGACAGAGGACAGCAGGGTTATGAGATCTCCTGATCAGGCGTGCAACTTTCAGCAGTGCTTTGACTTTCAGTGTAAATTTTCTCTCTGAAAAGTCAGGGGAAATCTAAAGGAGCTGCCTGTTGCTTAGAGAATAGAGAGGAAGTGTGCAGTGCTTTGACATTATATTTTCTTATTCCTAATCCCTGAGGTAGCTGATGTTTTTATTTAATTTTTTTTTACTCCCTTCCATGTTTAATGTGCTCCTTTAAATTGCCTAAGCTTCTTTTTCTTCTCTTTAACTCAGTTAAATCAGATTCCCCTGTACCCTGAAAAATAAAATACATGGAGGTTTTCTCTAAAGCATAGTTTATGCTAATAATTCCCTCTCTGCATTCCTGTGCTAGAGTCAAGCACTGCATATCTGATTGGGCTCTTAATGACTTTTGGGAATCATTTAAATATCTAGCTGACTAGCCCAGTTAATAATCAAAGCTGCAGCTCCTTGAAGCAGGAGTGACTCATGGAAGAAGAAGAAAGCTTCTGGTTATTTCTAAGCCTCTCTCGTGCCCCCTCGCTGCTGTGCAGGCTCTGAAGGGCACGGCCTTATCAGATGTTCCCAGGCAATGTGCATCCTTTCTGTCTGGCTCCCAGTCACACGTTCAGGTGTGCAAAGTGCCAGCTTGGTGTCTGAACATCTGCTGCCTGTGCACCCATTGCAGGGAGAGCACTGGAGCTTGCAGATTAAACACTTCAGGGGCAAATTTAGTTTTTGAATTGCAGATTTTTTGGGGGGATGGAGGAGGGGGGGAGGGAACACTTGAATACTGCAGTGGGGATAGTTCTTGGGAGACAACTGGCTTTACTCCTGTGTGCTTAAGTGCTGGTGCTATCTGTGGATGAATCAGAAAGCAGCAGATGTTGGGATTTGCCTTTGGGATTGCTTGTCTAATTCAGTGTCCTTTCCCAAATTAGTGTTACCCTATCCCAATGTTTGTTTTCATTCTTAAGGTATTTTCTGACCATCTCATCTGATAGCTCCTGAAGTTTCATTTAATTTCTAGAATGAGCTCTTTTTTTACATTTTTTCTCCTGTAGTGCCATGGATTATTGTCATGTGCTGTTACTGCTGTCTGTGCTGCAGACAGACAAAAAATCTGGTCTGGTAATGGAAAAAAAAAAAATTGCTGTGTTTCTCCTCCTCCTGCACCCCAGATTACTCTCCTGAGCACTGGCATGATGTTAGGAGTACCTTTGGCATCTCTGTATTTCCTTTTGTGTCCTGAATAGCAGTGCTCACTGAGATCCCTGCTTCTGTGATTTATGAATCGAGATATGTTCCACCAGAGAGAATGAGTGCCTGGGGGAGGAGAGAAGGGCTTTGATCTCACTGTGCTTTTGAAATATGACTGTAAAATCAGAATTAGATGGCAATCTCTTTGGGGCAGGGACATCTCTGTTTGCCCTGCACAGTGCCTGGCATGCTTTGGGTGCCTGGCATGCTTTGGGTGCCGTGTTATCAACAGCAGAGGTTGAGTAATGGGTGATGCTCTCAAATCTTGTCTATTGACCCTGAAGAGTTGAGGAGCTGTTCTCTCCTCGTGCTATTATTAAGAGTACTTTTGTTTTCTTGCCCCTGCTCCATAGTAACCGGACCTTGCTGGCCCTCTGGCCATAGATGTGGTGGGATGGAGCCTCTGCTGAGCCCTTGCCTGGTGTTTGTGCTGTGACAGGAGCTGTGCTCTCTCCTGGGCACAGCCTCATGTCCTGCTGTACAAACTGTGGGTTTTCTGTGGTATTCACTCTCCACACACCTTAAGCACCAACTACGGATTCAGGAAGCCTTAAAATAGTGAAAGCAGCAAGGAAAAGCATTGGGATATTTGCAGCTGCCGGGACCAGTCACAGATTTTTCCCTTTGCCAATGTGAGTGCAGAAATGCCATCTCATTCTTTCTCTTGATTTGAAGTTTTGGAGAAGATGTACAAAGACTGTGAGGGATTTAATCACTGGGCTGAGTTGTTCTAAATCCACAAAATGATCCTTTGAAATTTCTTTTCATTAACTGTCTTTTTCTTTTTTTTTTCCTTCAAACCTACTTTTCTCTCACCTCCAAATGTGAAATGTCAATTTATGATCAACCTAAATCAAAGTTTTTCAGTGGGGGAGGTACAGCTGAAGATATTATCTCTGCTTCCAGAACTGCTGCTTCCTCAGCTCTAAAAGCAACACCACACTTGATGGTTTCACCAAGTTTTTGCTGTCACTGCTATTAAAGAGCCTGACTTAATTCACAGTCACTGGATTTGAGTGGAAAACTTGTCTTATCATTATAGGGCAAGAGGAAGGAAAGGATACTCAAGGTGTGATTGCCATGATTCCTGAGTCATGGATTTTGATGTGGAACAAGCTGATCTTGTCCTCCTAAATTGCATATGTGGCTTTGCTTTTTAAGGTGAAAGATGGGATTGCTGTCTGTTCTGCACCTGGTGGTCCAGATTTGAGGATAGTAGTTTCCATAGCATTTCCAGTTGGAGCTGGAGTTTTTGGATAGAGGTATGCCCCTGTTGCATTGCTGCAGTGGGGAGTCTGTTCACCCGACAGAAACCATTTCTGAAGAGGGGGAGCAGGATGGCTGCTCAGATCATTTGAACTGAGTTGGCTGTGAAACATGGTCCATGTGGAAACTCTTTCAAAGAGCTCTTATGCTTTGTCATGATGAGCATGCTTTCTAAGAGTAAGGAGAATTGTTTGGACTTTGGAGAGAGGCAGAAAAGAAAAAAAAGGCTTTTTTAAGACCCACCAAGCTATGGGCTGAAGCTGAAGTGCACTCAGGTGATGTCTTCAGCTCAGTTGCCTATGATGCTCTGCTCTAAAATGAGACATGTAACATCTCATGTAGGCTACTGACCTGTGTCCTGAAACTCTCACCTGATTGTCTTGGTTTTCCAGCTGCAAAGATTCATTAGAGGAGATGGAAATTTCTTGCCTCCCCAGCCAGGAATATAAAGGCAAAGGGATGGATGAAAGGGAGTGGGGGGAGCTCACAAGGAGACTTTGCTGGCAGTTGTCTGCAGTGGATCTTACAGCACATCTGTCTGTCCAGAGAAGCTGATGGCACATGTGAAATGCAGTGAGTCCTTGGGCTGTTGTGTAACTTGGGGGATGCCTGCAGCCGCCGCTCATAATTAATCATTTAAGCAACAAAATCAAGTGACTTTACTGACAGTATCCAAACTGCTGACCTCAATGCATTTTAAAAGTTCGTTGGATACTGAACCTCGAATGACCCATGGATGGATCTGGAATAATAATTTTCATAATCCTCAAGTCATTATCTTAAGAGGGAACGTATTGTTCTCCTAATTAAGTCTGTCCACACGCTGTGCAGCTTCCCATGCAAATGCACTGTGCATAAACTAATTAAAAGAAATATACAGCCACAAGGACTTAAATGGTCTTTTATGCAATCTCTTTAAATTATAGTCTCCCTCCTCCCCCCTCACACACACAAACTAACAAGGGATTCGGCATCATATTCAGCAGGGAAAACCACTGAGCAGTTTTGGATCCCAGTCTGGAATCCCCCAGAATTTATTAGAAAGCTTTTGTTTTATGACATTTTTGTGAGGGCCCTGGATGTGTGGAAGACCCTAATTGAGAATTACGATTGTTTAATAGGAGACAGTCCCTGCCCTGAAGAGCTTACAGTCTAAACAGACAAGACAGCCAAAAGCTGAAAAAGCCTTGTTTTGCAGTTGAGCAGCTCAGCCATTGAAAAGTTGAATGACTTTTTCAAGGTCATATATACAGAGCTGGGAACTGGAGGCAGATCTACTCCAGCACTGTAAGTACCTGAGTCTTCTGCCTTTAGTAATAGACCCAAAAGACATAATATATAGAAGCCTGTTTTGTGCAACAGCACCAAAGGGCAATTTCACACTGATTCTCACTGGTATTTTGTTGGCTGGGAAATGGCTGTGAGACTGCTTGGCTGTTTTCAGTACCTCTTTCATGTTCTCTGGGGTGGTGGAGGTTGTGCCCATGGAAAGCAGTATGTTGGAGGCATGTGACCATGGTGAAATGTTTTTTGCCAGGTCTCCCCACTTAAACCTCAGCAGCACTGTGCAGACAGTGCCCAGCAGAAGCCCCCTGGCCAGCAGTGTTCATTCTGTCTGTGTGCCCTGCATTGGATCGTGAGTTTGATGAACCCTGGACTGGCCTCTGTTTGTGTTTGGTTGTGAACATGAGTGAAGCAAGATGAAGGAGATCATCAGGGTTATTTTTGCTGTCGTTACCCTTGGGACTGTTGCTGACATTGCCTTTGGCTTCTATTTTGCAGAAGAGGAGTGGAAGCTCTGGGTGTAGGATGTCCCACTTGCTGTTTTCACTCTTCTTCCAGTACATGGATCTGGTGTTTGTGTGTTTGCCAGACAGTCAGCAAAGGAATACTTTCTGAGTGGTCTGACCTGAGTCAGGTTTGAGAGTACCCAAACAAAGAAGCTGTGTTTGAGGTGAAGTGGGACAATGCAGCCATGCCCATCCATGGGAGAGGATCCAAGCAATTGTTGTGCAACTCAGCTGCTCTGAACCAGGTGGAGTGATATCAGCTGCTAGATGAGGAGGAGCTGTGTAGCTTACAGCATTGCAGAAGCCTTAAGTTCTGCCAAATGGACATTAGTTGGTGTCTGCAGCTTCTGAACAATTAGTGAGGCAGTGGAGCTGCAAGCTTCAGAAACAGCCCATCAGTGTGTGAGTGCCATCCACAGTGGGACTGGTTCAGGGGGAAGTGGCAGCCAAGCCCTCAACAGCCCAGGCATGGCTGGATAGGAATTTGCACATAAATTTTGAGAGAGAACAGGGATTTTCTTGCTCTCTTTTGTAGATGGGTGTTTATGAGCGTGAAGTGGAAGATGAAATTTCCTTAGTCTGTTCTCAATTACTGTCTCATTCCTTGCATGTGGCAGGTTTCCTGAGAGCATCCCTCCCGATGCAGCAGCCATTGAAAACAGCAGCTGGAAAAGGAGGGTGAGGAGAGCCTGGCCTTGCAGCTGGGAGGCCCCTGAGCCCAGGATCAGAACCACAGCGAACAAGCAGTTCTCCTCTTATCTGATGTAGCCTGGAGAGCAGACAGATAGGACTGCAGCAGTCAGTATGATGGGAATGTGGTGGGTGGACTCTATCAAGAGAAAAGAAACCCTCCCCTCTATGGATGAACCTTCATCTCTCTGTTTCCCCCCTCTCCAGTCCTCATTCTGGTAAGAGGGAGGATCTTTTCTCCATCCAGCCATGAGATGAAAGAGTGCCCCACATTTGACACTTCATGAGTTGGCTGAACCCTACAAAGTGATCTTCATAAAATCCTGATTCCAAAGCATCAAAGCCTTTTCTGACTGGTAAAAACCCTAAAAATTCCTGGAAGAACTGCCAAAGGGCAATGGGGCTGATTCTGTCAACTGCCTTTGGTTAGAGCCGGGTTTGGTTATTTATGGGGGCCGGGGGAGGCAAGAACTCTCCAGATGGGTGGCTAAACCAAATAAAACAATGATAAAAATCAATGAAGTTATGTGCAGGGAAAAGAATGCCTGTGCATGAGGCACACACTTCTCTGTGCTGAAACATCCCTCAGCCCGGTGCTGCTCTGGGCACTCCACCCCAGGCTGTCTCATCTCCTGTGTCTGCCCAAATGTGCCCTTTGCTGGGGGAATTCTGGCTTGATTTATTGGTACCTTCCTAATGAGACTTCACACTGATTGAGGCACAAATCCTACTAGAAACATGTCCAAGTGAGTAATCACCCAAATGCAACAAGGAGTCATCCCAATACAGTGGGATTACAGCAGGGCTGGTCTGTCAGCCCTTGCATGAAGCCAGCAATGCATCAGGAGTGTGACTTTCATCTCTCTGGAAAGGTGGCAGTGTTCTGATGTTCAAGTCATGCTGGCACTCCAAAGAAGCAGGTGTGTGTCTCACCAAACTGTGCCTCAGAGTTGATGTGTGAGGGGTGGAGGTTGGGACACAGGATTGCACAGAAGCCCTTGGGTGAGAAGAAAGGTGTAAAGGTGACGATTTTTCTGTCAGAAAAGGCTGAAGAAATTTGTTGTTGCAGTGTGATGGTGTAAAGGAACTGGGTGAGCAGGAGGACAATATTCAAAATCATCTGGGTACTTGAGGCATCCTGAAGCATAAATTCTGAGTCCTGTTGGGGTGTGTGTCACTGCAGAGCTGTGAGTCAGAGTGAAAAACTGTCCCTTCTCCAAAGAATTGAAGTCTAAGTATACAAGGGAAGAGAAAGCATAAGAAAGCAGGATATATGGGATTGGGACTGGCTGTTAGTGCAGCCTTTCATGCATCCAAGATTAGAGGAAGAGGATTCAGTAATTCCTTCAAGAAGGAAGATTGCTTGCCATCTACTTTGCAAGGAAGCATGCTGAGCAAGTGGGAAGATGACCAGGAGTCAGGACTGAGTGGAGTGTTGAAATATCTGATGAGAGAGGAAATTTGGTGGAGACGGGTGGACTTGGTGACTGCAAACTGCTTTTGCATGAGTGCACCCCTGGTTTTCCTATGCTAGTGAAATTTTGGATGTTTGTGTGGGTAGTTACACAGCCATACCATTAGCCAGTCCAATATTCTCATCTCCTTAGTGCTGGTTTTTATTTTTGGAGGTATGCTTTGGTGGAAAACCTCCAGTACTCTCATGGAAAATTTGTCCCTTGAGTAATTCCTTTTTTTCCACTGAGTCCTCTTGGACTTCATGGAATCACAGAATGGTTTGGGTTGAAAGGGACCTTAAAGGTCATCTAGTCCCAAGCCCCTGTCATGGGTAGGGACACCTTGCACTAGACGGGGTTGCTCAGAGCCCCACCCAACCTGCCCTTGAACACTTTCAGTCTGGCAATTGGCCTCACCTGTCCACCAGCATTTTTTTATGCTGTTAAAATGGGGGTGAGGATCAGCCCACTGAGGTTGCTGTTCCTCACTGTGCTGTGAACTCCAGCTCTGTAGGAAAGTGTAATTAATTATTTTCTGCCTTATCCATCAGACAGAGCCTTACTGAGTTCTTTGTTCAGGTCAGCCCCTGTGTGAGTGGTCCCAGCACTGGGTTGCCTTTGCCCAGGCTGTTGTCTCAGGGAGCCCAGCCTTGCCACAGTCAGTGCCCAGCTGAGGCATTTGCTCCTCTCTGCTCCTTTCCCACAGATGGAGCCTGCTTGCAGCACTTCAGCAGGAGAGGGACAGGATGAGGTGAGTGATTTGTTTGCTAGTCAGATGGCAGGACCCTTGTTTCTTGTTAAAGGCCTGTGAGATAAGAGATGCCATTGATGTTTCAAGGCATAAGTCTGAAACAACACCACTCACCCACACTTTCTCTCCAGCTTGTTGATGAAAATGGAGAATTTTCTTCTGCTGTTTCCAGTCTCTGGAATGCCCCTAGACAAAAGAATTTTTCAGACACATCTTTTCCTTTTGTGAATCAAACTCCAGCCCCTTAATGTTCAGCAAATAATGTGTTCCAAAGAGACTGTGTTGTATGTGATCGTAATTACATTTGGGTTTTAATAATCATAAACACTCCTGTTTTCTAAGAACCAGCTAGACTGATTTCCAAATAATTTAGTTTGAATGGCATGTTTTGTGTTTGTGTAGCATCTTCTCCCCCACTTCTAAAGAAAAACAAACAATGTATTAAAAAAAAAAAAAAAGCAAGTGTGGGGTAAAAAAAAAACCTTGGAGAACTTTAAAAGACTCTAAACCTGAAAAGGGAGGGTGGGATCAGCTAATTTGTCCCTCTTTTGTATGGTTTATTAAGCCTTTTGTTCTGGAACGCATGGGTTCAGTGGGAAAGCGGTTTTTGATATATAATGTATTTACTTTTGCTAATTAATTAAAGCAGTATTCATATGAAAATGCCGACTGATAATGGCTTTCACAGCAACAACTGTGTTTTTTAAAGTAGCAACTTTTAATTACAAATTGACTGGCAGAAATATATAAACCCAAATATTGTTCCACTGATTTCCTTTTAACTGTGTTACTCTTGCTTGATTTATCGGATTAGGGCTTTTCACACATAGTGGGTACAAGATATTGTTTTTAATGAGAAATTAAAAGATTACCAACAATACCCATAAACCATTAAAAACACAAACTCTAGATGAATGGTAATTAGACTGAATGATTTGAGGCTGATAAATTGAAAGCAATTAATGTATTTGTTAGGGATTCTGAAGATAGCTCTGGGTGTTCCAGAAAGCACTGAAGGGTTCAGATTTGGAGTGGAATTCATGTGGAAATACCTTTCACTGCCTCAAGTGTCCAGGGTACCAGTGGAGAAGATGCTGGCAGGGCTCCACTGGGTTCTGGGAAGGGGGAGAGGTGAGGAGTTACATCAGGGGGTTTTGTGGGGAGGGCTGAAGGGATGCATCAGGGCAGGTTTTCCCCGGATCAAACCTTTTCTGTGTTTCACTGTTATCTGTGACATAATATGAGGGAAAACTTGAGGAGGTAAGGCAGGGGGAAGTGCTGAGGAGAAGTAAAGTTTTCTTGTCTCTGCTGTGGTTTATCAGGAATGCATCTTCTGCTCAACTCAAGCAACCCTGAGTCAGTAAAGCTGCACAAGATGCTCTCTTTTGGCATGTGAGGAAGTTGCATTTGTTAATGGTGGCTTGTAACCCCAGCAAGAGCATCCTGTTTCTTTCTCTTATTCTTGGCAAAGCAAATGTTTTGGGATTCTGTTTCAGCAGAAGGAAGTACTCTCAGGTGGTGATGCCTTTTGATATTGTTCCTTGTACTTAGGTCTAGAGCAGAGCTCACTATGATTTCCCATCTTAGGAGAATTTTTCAGCACAAGAAAAATAGCCAGAACCAAGTAATCTCCTAAATCAGGACAGTGATGTCTCTACTCAAAAATCTTAAAACAAAAACAAGCCCTCCCCACCATTAAACGTAAAGGCTCAGGTAACATATGACCTGAACAACTGAAACATCTAATTTTAATTTTTGCTAATTTTATTTCAAGTCTTCTCCAAGTGTAAATTAAGACATTCAAATTAAGTGTCATGGAAAACAAAAACCAGAAGCCTTTCCTCAATTTTCACCCGAGTCAGGAATATAATCAGTCTTACACACATTTTCTTTGCGATAATTTGAGATTTTTATTGAGGGGTGGGGATGTTTTTCCAGAAAAAAAAAAAAAAATCTTGACATGGAATTCTGCAAGTAGAACTCCTTCTCCACCGTTGGCTTATCTCTGTTCTGATCCCTCCTTCAGATGTATTCCTTCCACAAGACTTTTCAGTTCTTATCCACTGTAGAAAGAAATGCATTATTTAACAAGGCAAGAGCACAGTGAACCCTGATGGTAGAGCCCTTCGTGTTCTGCCATCAGCTGCTGGTATCTTGTTCAGGAAACCAGGTTTTCAAAGGAGCTGGAGGTCTTGAATTCACTTAGAACTTGTGGTGGTGGGTGCTGAGTTCCTTTGCAAACCTGGTCATTGCATTCTCAATGAAAGCTGTTGGACACAACCAGGAATTTTTTTCTGAATCTTTGCCCCAAAAATGGTGTTCTCTGTGGAAACACTGTGGCTTTTTGTGTTTTCTTCCTTGTCTGTCTAAAGGTGCACTGAAGCCTTGCAGGTGTTCTGCAGTTCTATTTGCAGGAGCAGGAGCCCTGCTGTCTCTCCGTGTGGCTCCATCCCTGTGCAGCACGCTGTGGCTCATGCAGGGTGATTTGTTACAGCTCTTTTCCATCCTACTGGAGTCACAGTCAGTTGCAGACAAAAGTAGGTGTTTTATCAAGGAGAGTCTTGCTTCCAAGGATGGCCTGGACAAGGAGCTGCTTCACCCAGCAGCCTTACTGTGGGGAACATTTCCTCTGCTGTGAAGTAGCATCTTGGGCATTTAATTTCAGTATTTTTCATTCCTCATGCACTGGTTCAGCCATCAAATTAACAAATAAGGCTCTTGGAGGAGCCACCTGGGGCCTATTGCACAAGCTGGACGCCAGTAAAATCCAGTTGTGTGTAGCAAAAGGGAAAAGACCAATAAGGAAACAATAACAGAAAAGCTCTGTTAAAAAGGCATATGGGTACAATGCTGCTGGCCCAGTTAAGGAACCTGTTATATTCAGTAGTGCAATAAAATCCCAAGTAATTGCAAATGAAACTTAATGCCTTGTAAAAGAGCTCAGCTCCTTTCTCCTGTAGCTGCAGCTTTTTGGATGGGTCCAGCAGGAGGTGTATTTGTGCTGCACAGCCTCGGAGGCTGTGGGGAAGCAGCTGATCAGCCATGGGCAGTGTCAGGGCTGTTTGAAATGCTCCAGCTTTTCTGGCCAGCCTGGCCTTCTGCAGGGGGAGGTGGAACAGGGCAGCACACAGGGAATTTGACTCCAGCCTGGAGCGTGTGGGATCCAGAGTGTTCTGCTCTTCCCAGCAGGAATCACTTCAGACTGGTCCAGCTGCTGAGGTGATGGTTACTTTTTCCTCTGTATTCCAGTCCCTGTGTTCCATCATCATCATCCTGACTAGAGCTGTGGGCTCAAAGGCCATGCAAAAGCAAGGCAGAGAAGCCCTCCTAACATTAATTGTGTGCATATTCCTTCTGGGCTTCTATCCACACATTTTCCTGAATTTTTACAGCACAGGATTCTTGCCTGCTTCAAGCAAAACCCGTTTATTTGGGGAAAAGAGACTTGTGGTTCTGCTCTCTATTACAGATTTTTGATCATAACAGTTTCTTTAAGTCATAGGGCTAAATCCTGATTGTCTTTCCTCAGGTTTCACGTCAAACTCCCTTTATGTGAATAAAAAATATTCACATAAAGGAGTATATGAAGTAGGAGGAGGGGATTTGCAGTACCAGGCTTTCCAGTGAAGATAGGGATATTTTTTATTGTTTTGTGTCTGGTCTTTGGGAATTAAATAACTGCTTGATAATTTTAACTTCACTTCAAAGGCATGTTTCTAGTCCTTATGTTTGTGTGAACTCCACCCCACCACGCACCTCCCCATGTAATTTGAAAGTGTGATTTGGTTATGCTTGAAAGACTCAGGATCCAGAAGACAGAGAAAAACAACCCAAAGCTCATTGTTATTAAAAACAAACACCTCCATCCCCTCCCCAGACTGATGGTATTTGAATTCCTGGGTTTGCATTGCTGGTTTTGGGCCAAAGGAACTGAAGGCAGGTAGAAGCCTGACAGAGAAGCAAGAACCTGGTGGTTTTGCTTGCAAAATTCAGCCTGCTAAGCCTGGTGTGCAAGTGCCACAAAATGGTGTGAGCAAGGACTGAGTGCCATGGAAGGAAATACCAGCCCTTAGAGAAAATCCTTCCTGCTTCCACACACTCCCCTCACTTTTCAGTCCTGAAAAGTATGATATCCCCTCCTTCTCCTTTATTAATCAGATTTTGATTTAAACTGAAATGCTTTGTTTTCCCACATGATTAACTGTATTTGGAAAATAAAGTATTGAATGTTCCTTTTACATTCAAATGATGGTTCTAACTGCCCACACTTTGGTTGAAAATGTACAGTGTGCTTCTTTCCTGGCATGAGCTAGCAGAAGTCATGGGGTGCACTCTGAGAAATAGCCCCTGCTTTCTTTATTGTTGCTTTTTCCTTCCTCTGATGGCATGAGTCAGGGGCACTGTCAGTCTCTGAACCAACAGTGTCTCCTTTTCAGCAATCAATCTGCCTGTTTCATTGTTTGACTGAGCTGTGGCATGCTGTAAGATTTGTCTAAATTCTCTGTAGCTGACAATAAAGAGGCAAATTTCTGAAATTCTAGGAGGATTTCCAGGGGAACTTCCTTCCCACTTCCCCCCGCCTTGAAATAAAGCAACGTCCTGCAAACTCATCAGCCCATTTCTGTCCTTGTAGGGTTAGGGCTGGCATCCCTTGTTAACTTCCTGCATAACTATGGGTTTGACTTGGCTTCTCTAAACGTTCTTGCTGAAATTGGTCCAAGGCTTTATCCTCACATCCACCCACACATGTAAATTTCTCAGTGTCATAAGTTGGTTAGGATCCATGGAAGTCATGGCATCTCTTGGTCTCTGCCCCTTCATCCACCCCTGTGAAAAATGTGTGGTGTTTGAAATGGAGGCAAATGCAGATAGACAAGAGGTAGGGTATGGAACTAAGAGAGGAGGGCAGTGAGAAACAGCCTGTGGAGTTCATTAGGCCATTTCAATACTGCAGTGCAAGACTGTCCCTTAAAGCTGGATGTGAAAACTGCTGAGCCAACGGAGAGGTTTGTATTGATTTCACTGAGCTCTGGATCAGTCCCTTCAAAAGCAGCAAGGAAAAAGGACCTGACCAGATAATGCCCCTGTGGCAAAAGATAAGGCTTAGCATCCATGCAGGACCCTAAAAAAGACCTCAGGTCTTTCAGAAGTGCTCCTTTGGAAAGGGCAGATCCTATACTCAGGGAGAATTGTAATAGTCTGAGGCCAGTGCTTTGGAAACTCTGTTCTCTTGCCTAAATGAGAATGCCTTGGATTTTCAAATCTGGTTCTAGTTGTAGGTGTTGAATGAATGAAAGTCTGTTTCTGAACAAATTTTTGAAGACTTGCCTCCCCTTCGACGTCTAAGCTGAATTCTGCAAGGTGTTCCTTCAGCTTTTAGGGCTGCACATACACACGGTCAAGGACTTAGGAGGATCACTGATGGGAAATTAAAAAGAAAAATTCAGATAAAAATAGTGTGGATATTTATATCAAGGATATGGACACTTGAGACCCTTTTAGAAATGGCAGGCCAGCCAGCAGTTTCACCACCAGATCTTGGTTTGAACTCTGAAAGCCCAGTGAAGTTGGGGTATGTGATCCCAAGACTGGGGTTGTCTAAACACGGAAATCACTCAGAACTGCAGTCAGCAGAAATGTATGTAAAGGCACTGAATAAATGCAGCAGTCCTGGGGAGCTAATCTCTCCACCCAGAGCTCTGGAGTTCTCAGCATGCAACCATTGTCATCTAAAATATTACCTGTCCTGTTGCAGCCTGGATTTGGTCTCCTTGCCTGTGGATTAGACATAAGGAATATAAAACAAAATACATGCACAAAACCCTTGTGTTTCCTTTGCAAAATCAGGCTGTGCACATAGCTAATTCTTTTCATGTTAATCTACACTTACAACCCGATAACAAGCTAGAGCTTTCTTCTAACCAGGCTTGATTAAATTTGGAAGATTTCTTCCCAACAGGAGAACCCTTTCTGCTTTCATGCAGTAAACATGATTTTGTGCTTTCTGTATTTCCCTTTTTATTTTTATTTCGGGAATTCTTTTTTTCCCCCCGTATTATTATTATTATGAATAAGCTAGTTTTAAAGCAATTTCAACAGCTGGAATTAATTTTCCTGTTACTGACTCTTCACTTGGGCCTGTCACAGAGAGGGAGGCTTTCTATTAGCATAAACATAACTGAAAGCTCTGGAATTTGCATTAATGTACTTTTAACAAGTTGACAGTCTTTTGGCACACGCTCCTGAGATCTGAGAAGCAAGGGAAAAAAAGACTGTATTATACCTTACACTGGCTGGATTGTAAGAAGCTGTCAGGTAAAACCTCTGGTTTCTTTTTCTACTACAAAAATATGGGACAAAATATCCACTCATAAGCAGGTGCACATATCTGACAATTTTGCAAAGCCCTTACTACTTCCCTCCTAGTGCCTGGAAGAGCCTGCTCCAGCTTGGGAACAAGCTGTTTCATTGTTATTTAAGGGATGTGGAACTCGCACAAGGGGTGGAGGTGCTGAGCAAGATATTTCACAAAGCTTTTAAAGGGTCTCAGGAAATGTATATTTTGGTGACAGGAGCATGGATCCTTTGAAAAGTGATCCAAACTCTGCTAAATAAATTGGTAGATGTGCCAAATAAAAAACTAGTCCTGCAAGCTCTTTATTACCATGGGGTAGGAATTTAAGAGGATTCAGCATGGCAGTTTGGCTGGCAGATGACAAAATCTTAAGGGATGACCTGAAGATTGAGATGTGGTTTTCTACATCTCTGTTTAAACCACATAATTAAAGTGAGGGTCTTTCCATTTGATTCCAGCTCCTGCATGGCAAGTGAATTGTGGCTGAACTTGGCCTTCATTAACCAGAGGAACCAGAAACTGCTGTTCCTGCCCAATCACTGAATCGTTTTAGTTGGAAACAACCTCTAATACTGGAGTCCAACTTTTGGTTGATCACCACCTTGTCAACCAGACCATGGCACTAAGGGCAAAATGACATGGCAGTAGCAGCAGGACCTGAAAGGAGGATGATTTTTAGGAAACCTGGGGTTTAAAACATTTGGCTGAACTCTGCTGGCTCTGCAGTCAATGTGCAGAAGTAACAGGACTACTTCTGGCTTGGTGTGGGCAACCAAGGGGCTGGTCTGTGCATCCCTGCCTGCCCAAATGGACTCGGTCATGGCCTGGAGGTGGGAGTTAACTCAGGCACTGCAGCCTTCAGATGTATGGATAGGAAGCCTTTGAGTAGTTCTGGGTCTCTCAGTTACGTAGATGTTCTGCTTGTGCATCAGTGCAGTTGATGTGTTTTTTTTTAAAAATGCAATGTGCTTCCACCAATTACTTAGAATAAATGTGTTACGGTATTTGCAAGAACTGTACAAGCCAACAGTAAATTTGTGTATGTTTCTAGTTACACTAGAAAAGGAGGCAGGAGAAAATATTTGGGCTGCAGATCAGACTCATATCAGTTGCCATGGGAATAAAAGAAATACTGAGAATTAAGGGAATCCTTTAAAGTACAGGATTTTTTAAACTGAGGTCTTATTTGATTGTTTATTTAGGCCCTACATTAAGACAAAAATATGCGTTTAGCCAGCTCCTCCTGCTGGACCCAGAGCAACTATTAGGGCTGATTTCCATAGAAATATTGCTGATCCTGGCCCCAGAACAGAGCAGAAGGAGGCCTGGGAGAGCTGCTGTGCTTAGTGGCACTGGGCTCGCTCTGCAGCCAGGGGCTCAAGCAGCCCCCTCGCCGTTTGGCAGAGGCCAGCTTCATGTTCACATGGTAAAGCTGCTGCCAGGGCTTTGGCAAAGCTGCAGTATTTTTCTGCTCCAGGCTTTGTTCCTGGGTTTGTGTCTCGAGTTTGGAGAGACCAAAATGGTACCCCTTTGGTCTGGAAACTATGACTTGATCTGGCCGGCACAGGAGCGACATGACGCAGCTTACAGAATGGGAACTGTCTCACTGCTGGGAAAAGTCACTGAAAGGTCTGCTAGTTAATTAGCAGGGGGATTGTAAATAGCTAAAACCTGACTGAATTCCTCTGTCAGCTCAGGACAGGATCCTCCTGCCACTCCTCTTCCTGATTCTTCGCTCTTTGACCACAATTGGTTATTTTGTGGAGATAATTTTTCCTCTCACGGCTTCTGCTCCAGTCACTACTATGGCTCACTGTGTTATTTGTTCCCTCTAGGAAAAGAAGAAACTCAGTGCTGTGGAAGAGTATTATTCTCTCAGTCTCCTTCACACCCTTTGTAGTTCTTCCCTTTCCCAGGGAAAGGCTGAGAGCAGAGGCAGCCTGTCCAGTGCTGCTTGACTTGGATGCTGCTGTCCTCTGTTGCTTCAGCTGTGGAAAGCACTTGAGGCAGATCTGCCTTGCCTGTGGCTGAATCACACAACTTTTCTGAGCTAATCTGCCTGTGTGCTTATGGATTCACAGAGCCTGGTGCAGGTTCCTCATCCAGCCACAACCACAGCCCATGGCAGACTGCTTGGCTTTGAGATACCTTGGTGATTCTCCAGTTGCCATCATTGACCAGTGCACAGGGCCAGATCACTGGAGTAGGGAATAGGATACTTCCTCACTCAAGCCTCCAGACCCTAAGGTCATGAAGTCAACAAACCTTCTAGAAGGTTTATTTCCTTCTTCTTAAGACACTTCCAGGAGCTCCTGGAGGAAACCTGTGTTGGTACAGGCAGTGCACCCTGAAAATGCCTCAGAACATCACCTGTCTAATAACTGTGTGTCTTCCTTCGATAAAAAGAAGACATTTCTTGTCTTTCACATGAAGATATTTTTCCTACATGCCAACCCAATCCCTCCCAATTGCATGAGCTCAGAAATTGTCTCAAATGCAGTCTAAAGGTAAGTTGGAAGCAGGTGTCAGCAATTGTGTGGAGAGGGAAGCTATCCCAAGGCAAGGGCCCAGTGCCTGCACCAGACTTCACTGGCCTCAAGAGGAGCTTGTGTGAGCCAGCACTGAGCACCAGACCCCTGGTGGGGTGCAAGCTGTGGGCTGGGAGGACTTTGCAATGATGGGAAGAAGAGTGTGGGAGGGGAAGAGGGAAGAGTAGTTTGCTTTAGAGATACTGTCCACAGTGCTGATTCAGTGGGCTAATCGGATCTTGGTGGCATTTTCCCTCTGGTATCTGCTCTGTGCGTCTGTCACTGTTTTTGAGAATTTATCTTTCTCATCAGAGCTTGGGGTTTTTGTTGGGTTTTTTCCTCTCTTCATCCAATGCCTGTTAGAACAAAGTCTTTGAAAACAAGAGGTATTTTTCTTCAGAGCTCTGTTTGGTAGGTCTGAGCTGTGATAGTGTTTTCTCTTGTTGATTTCCAAGGAGCATGGGTGCCCCATGGGCAGTGGCCAGCCAGTCCTCCCTACAGCCTCTGCTGAATTCTCTTTTTTTTTAAATTTTAATTTGGTAGAAGTTCTAAGTTATCCAGACTCTAAAGCTTAATTCAGCACTATGCAGGAAGGCTGACAGATGGCCATTTTGTGTTGACCCATGCCCTGTGGCAGAGACCCTGTGGGCAAGGGTCTGGACTCATTCCTTAAGTGACTCTGTTTCTGCAAATGTGAGAAGTGGCAGACTGAGATTGAAATGGGCAGCCCTAATGGGTTTGGAGATGGAGAGGAGCACTGTCTTGCCTGGTCCACATCCTCCTAGAGAAAAAGCCTAATGACAAATAGCTGAGAAGTTTTTATTATAGTTCAGGTTCTGGTACAACTGCTGGAGAGGTTTGAGCAACTCTTGCTGAGCTCCACTGTGTCCTGTATGGATTGATGTGAAGCCAGGAGCTAAGTTGAGCTCCTGATGACCAGTGTGCCAAACCTCTGAAATCCACAGATTTGAAGAAAAGGGTTCAAGTGTTGGTTATTGTCTGCCAGCTGAAAATTCCCCTCCAACCCCTGTTGAAATCTGCAGATTTGGAAAAAAGAGTTCAAGTGTTGGTTATCATCTGCCAGCTGAAAATTCCCCTCCAACCCCTGTTTGTATCTGTTTAGCTGAGCACAGCATGAGAGAGGGGCTGCTTGGGGAGTGCCTGATAAAAGAACTTTAGCTGTGCAAAGCTCCTTCAGTGAGACTTCTCCATAAACATCATCTGTTATGAATTCAGCCTTGCATGATTACAGGCAGACATCTGTGTTGATTATGTGGGTTTTCTGGAGGAAAGATTTTAAAATATGGAAATGAATGGAGCTATTTGCACAATCGGTTAGAATCCGTTTCATGTTATTATTGAATATATGTCTCAGGGAAGTGCTTAGAGACCTTAGGTCAGAGTAGGGCTTCAGTGAACAAGGTACAGAATATGCCTGAGGAGATACACCTTGCTGCAAATAGCCTGAGACAGTCCCAGCCATGGCAGACAGCTGGGCAGAGGGAGGGCCAGCGTGAGGGGTAAGGTGACCTGCTCAGGGCTGCGTGCAAGAACGGCGGAACAAAACTGGGCCAGGCTGCAGCTCTCGTGGCTCTGCCCAGTCCTCAAACACCACTGTGCCTCCAGGCCTGTGTGGGCAAATAAGAATAGCCCTGTAAATTAGTGGTAATATTGCTATCTCTGTCTCTGTGGTGTTTTCACCATCCTTCTCATGATGTCTGCCTTACACCCTGAGCTTTTGAGGAGAGAGATGCAGGATAAAGCATGACGCAAGTTTTATACCTTTACTGCATTCAGAATGAAGGGACAATAAGAAAAATGTTCATGTTTAAGAAATATCAAAACTCAGAGTGGTCTCAAGAGTGTATATTAGATCTAAATGACTCAACACTTGCAGAAATATGAGAACTTGGGATGAGGCAGTGAAAGAAGATCAAATAAAATTTTGGGTGTAGCTGTAGGGTGTTCTGACCTGGTTTAGCACAATTTGGTTGAGATTTGGGTGTGAGTGAAAATAAGAAACCTCCTTCTCTACAGCTGATATTTTCTGCATTTCAATTTCTACGACCTTGAACATTGTGTATGTAGGAGATCAGTTGAGGGTTGTGACCATCAGAACAGTGTTACCCATGGGGCTGGTGTGGGACCAACCCCAACCTGTTTCTTGCAGGCAGGTTCTGATATAAGGAGTTGAGCCATTAGATCCAGGCACCAGTTGGCAGAGGTGTCCCACTATCCTATAGTGATCTTTGTGATGGCTCTGTTTTTGCTGAGTAGCCCAAAAGGCTCTTATGGAGCTGGGACCAAACCACAACCAGGAGCTCTCTCTCATCTCAGGGTGAGCAGTTCTCCTTCAGATAGCTGGCATACTCTGAGGGCATGGGTAGGCTGTCAGAAGGACCCCAGATTAATGTGGCTTCAAGAAAACCTGTCCTCAGCTTCTGTTTCTTTGTCATCACGCAAACCTTCAGAACCTCTCTGCGCTCCCAGGATGGCTGTTTGTTACGGTTATCACAATGGTAACCTTGTCTACCATCCCATGTCCAGAAATACAAGAAAACAACATGGGCAAAGGGGCCCATCCTCCACACCACACTTCCCCTCTCGACTCCTCCACGCTCAGGAAGTGGCAAAGCTGTCCTGTGTGACCAAAAACAAGGCAAAGAACCCTAGTGAAAAAGGGAGTTAGGGCTGATTGGTAAGCCAGGCATGGGCACTGAACATCTCTCGAGAGATAAGCCTCTGATGCTTGATTCTTTTCAGTCTTTTGGAGACCGTGATAAGGAGAGGCAGTTGCTTTGTCAGGGTTACTCACACTCTTTGTGCAGCATGTTCAGTCGCTGAATTTGTTCAGATAAGACAAACATCTAAACTCCATTTCCGGAGACGCACACCAGTCTTTGCACGCAGGCAATGGTTATACCAGGGTGGGCTGCTAGAGACAGGGCTGATGATGAATGCTCCTGAGCAAGATGCTCCATTGTAACTGGTGGTTCTGTGTCTATTTTGCTTCCCTAGAGCTCCAAAACTGTAGTCCCAAATGGTCCAATATCTGGGGTATTTGGCAAAGGTGGCCATAAGCATCCCTGCAGTGGAGGGGGAAAGTACTTCTGCAAAACTCACCAAAAGTCTGTGTGCTTTGGGCTGACAGAAGCTGGACACTCCCAAAGTCTGGTCACATCCAGACTGGTGTGTATCCCCTTTGCAGGATTTGTGAGTCATCAGCCATCAGAAGAAAACTTGTAGTTAGTGAGCGCTTCAGTTGCTGCTGAAAGGCAGCCACAGGGGAATAGAAACATGATTGATTCAAGAGAACAATGTCTAGACACAATTGTTTAGGACAGACAGTACAAGAAAATAATGTAGGCAATTGGAAATCTGCAGGGAATTCTGTAAAGTGTCAGGATGTGATAAATGCCCAAGGTGGAAATCAGTCCAGGTGTTACTCAGCACCCTCACTGCAAGAAGTACTGGAGCAGCTCCAGTCACTGAAGTTGGTTGGAGTTCTTTTCCAAACTCTCACACAAAGCAAGAAGACTGTTTGGGAAGCAGTCCTGACTAGAAGGAAGAAGCACTCCCCATTCAGTTACCTTAATTTTTCCAGCTTCTATACTTCCTCTAGAGTTTTTCCAAACGCCTGCTCATCTTGATTTTTCCTGAGAGCTCAGAGGAGTCTTCTCCTGGGCTGATGAGCAGAAGTAGATCAAATGGCTGGAGCTGGCCCTGCAGGAGCAGCAGGCTCAGAGCAGTCCTGCTGCCTGGGCAGTGGGGGTTATGGGAAGCTGTCTGTGGGTGTTATATCTTCTATTTTGAGACTTGACATGAAAAGGTTGATATATAGTTTGTGTAGAGACTTCTGAGTGAATGACAGCACCATTTGACTTTTTTTGTCCTCTTTTTTGAGGAGATGCCTCATGAAACTGCCATCATACACAGGATCAGTTTATAAGCTGAGATGTGAGTAGCAGACAGGTGTTGACTTGTCCTAAGCTGGGCTCCTAGCTCTGCTGTTGTTCTGCACTGAAGATGAATCTACATGCCCCTGGAGGGAGAGGGACTGCCAAAACTTTGAGAACTTGTTTCATTATTCTATCCAAATCTCCCCTAAGATCTCTATGTGAACAGATTTCACGTAGGGAAAAGATTTTCACAAAAAGTCTTCTCTCCCCTCCTTAAGCAGACTTCATCTGAAGGCCACCAAGAAAGCTGGGGAACTTTGGCACTCAGAGGATCTGGTTCACATTGAAGGCACTGTCACCACTGTGTCCCTGGGGGATGCTCCTCCTGGTGACCTGCACAGTGCTCAGCAGTTGCATCACTTAGGCATCTAATTGCTTTTAGGCATCAAGATGCCAGGTATAAGATGCCAATAAATTTTAAAACCCCTGCAATGGAAAGGTTGTGCTATATATTACCAGGCCACTGAGGATGCAGCTCCATCAGAACAGGGTTATTCAATTAACTGGGTCCAAGCAGTTAGTATGGCAGTGTTTTATTCTTTAGTTTGAGTGGGAGTTTTTTGTTTTGTTTGTGTTTAGTTTTTGGGTTTGGTTTTCTTTTGGTTTTTTTGTTGGTTTTGTTTGTTGTTTGTTTTTCTTTGTTTTTTTTGGGTTTTTTGGGTTTGTGTTTTTTTGTTTTTTGGGGGGGGCGGGGGTTGGGTTTTTTTGGGTTTTTTTTTTTTTTATTTCTACCACCAGAGTAAGAACTTAGTGTTCCTGAATTTCAGGGACATTTTTGTTGCTAGTTGCCCAAAGTAAATATTAGGCCTATGGCATATTCTGGTATCAGCCTGCTGTGAACAGCAACAGAAAATCCTGTCCTGAGAGGTGTTTGTTCTTGGAGGAATGGGTGCACACAGCCCCCCTCTCTTTTCTCGTGTTGCATTGGATTCTCCTTTACAGGTCTTTATGGTTCCCAGTTTTCCCCCGTGTTCTGCTGGTGTGCAGACTGGAATAACACAGTCTGTGTGCAGGCAAACCCACAGGGTCCTGCTGTCCTACAGCAGCACTTCCAGGGTGGAAATACTTCTCTTGCTTTATCTGAATGTACCTGTCCATGTCTGAGCTGGCATGCACCTGCTGGTGCCTATTCCATTCAGCCTTCAGTGTCCTTCTCTTTCCTCAGCCTTTAATTCCACCTTTCTCTCCCCATCCCCAGACCAGCTGCCTGACTTGATGGAAGGGCTTCCTGTGCCCTTCTTGTGGAGGGCAGCTGCCTGCATCAGGGAACTCCAAAAGCTGCCCACGTCCTGAGCAGTGAAACTTTGTTGTTTCAAAGTCACTTTGACCTGAGTGCTGCAGCAAACGTGTACAGCATCTGCTGCCGCTGTTTCGCATGAGGGAGCTGCAGTCAAATATTAAAAAGGCAGCAAGAGCATTAAATTATTCTGCAATGGAACATTGTCATTCCTCCATAAAACTACTTTGACCTGTAGTTTTCTATGGAGTCCATTGCTCTTAAATGTGCAGTGAGAAAGGAAATTAAAAATTAATCTTTATTTCCATCTCAGAAGAAAACCTTAATTCTCTGCATTGAAATTATACTCATAATCCAGGGTAATAAATTATAGTTTTTAATTGCAGCTAGTCACAGCCAATCAAATGGGAACCTCTCTCTCTCTCTCTCTTGCTTGCTTTAACTTTGCTATACAGAAGAACTCGTGGAGTGCTGGAAAAAATTCACATACATTGACCCAGGCTCTAACACAGTGTGGAATAAGCCCAGGATGTATTAACACAGCCAAGTTCTGTTCTTGCCTGGCACCCTGGAGCCAATGACCTGAAAGTAGCCCATGGGCACTGGCTGCACCAGGCACAGGAGCACAGGGAAATGCATAAATTGTACCACCTCCACGTGGGGAAGGTGTGGTGGAGGATCTTGTTCAAAGTTACAGAGTGAGTCAGTGTTGAATGAGGAACAAAATCTTGATCTTGGTTCACCTGCTTTTGACTGTGAGACAAAGCACCCTTCCAAGCAGAGGGCAGGAGCCAGGATGCCCTGCTTGGCCCACGGACCAGCGCTGCTGACCTTCAGGCATCTCAGCTATGACTTCTGACAGAAAGGACAGCTGGTCAAAGCAGAGGCTTCTTTGTGCTTGGTCTCTGTTGCAAGTAACCTCTGTGTTCTTTCATATTACAGTGTGTTGCAGACAAGTGGAGTGTTTTTTGGGATTTGACATTGCTGCACTGCATATGATGAAAGCTGCCTTGCAAATGGGCAGCCTTTAGCACAGCCAAGGAGCTGTCTCTGTTCCCCAATAACTGATGCTCTGCATGTGCCAGCTCTTTCCACTGCTATCCCACAATGTCTAGCTGTCATCCCAACCCTTGTGCAGTGGCACTTAGCCTGGGGTTGTTGCCTCTAGGAGCAGCCCATAAGGTCTATAAATACCTGTGTAATGCAGTACTGAAATGTTTGCCTAGCACAATTCTCCCAGCAACTCAGCCTTGCTGGTTTGTGATTTTTTTTTTCCACTCTATTATATCCCAGACAATGTGATGGAACTGTTCTAACAAGGAGGATTTGAAGGGTGGCTTAGCACTCCCAAGCTCAGCTAGGGAAAGGGAGAGCCAACAGGAACACAATCCTCGGCTGGAGGGAGAAGTAGTGGGAGTGGGAGTCTTCTATCCTGATAATCACTCCTAACTCTGTTTTCCTCAATTATAGCAGAATGTGGAAAAATGGACAAGTGAGTAAAATGATGGAGAAGTGGCTAAAATACCAGAAACAGCTGTGAGAATGAAATGAAGCTCACCTGACATAAGAAAATGTAAGTGGTTATTACCAATATAATTACAGCAAAGGTCTTTGTTACTGATCAGGATTGACCTGGTATGTCTTTAGCCATTGATTTGGAAAAGGCTGTAACATCTCTGCAGTGAGGATCTCCACTCTGCGACCATACCTTCTCGGGGGTTCAGTACTCTTAGCTGCTGTGAGAATAGTGGGGGGAAATCCTTACCCAATGATGCATGAAAAAGTACAGACAACAAAATCTAACAACATTCTCGTGCAAAAGCACTGATGTTCTTGATTAATAGTTCCCAGATTCCAGACAGGAGGTTTTGTGGGGCCTTAGTCTGCACTTTTTAACACTGGCTGTTCCTAGAGATTTTCAGGTGGACAAAAAGAAGCATTAGCATAGGCAAAACATGTTTTTGCCATTTTAAGAGATCACCACGCTCAGAAATTCTGCTGCCCACCTTCCCTCACTGGCAGTGAGCTACTGTCTGTGGAGGATCTCTGTGTGCCCTGCCCAGTGCAATCCCAAATACTGCAAGCCCTTCTCCAGGTGCCTGGCTTTCCTGGTTGGATGATCAGCAGCTGCACATCAGCAGGACAGGCTGATGTGTCCTGTGTGCTGCAGCACTTGTGCAGAAAGGTTGATTTACCCATGTGAAATTTCCAGAGGGGGCACAAGGGCTGTGAGTGGGAATGACTGCCCTGAGCACCCTGGGCAGAGCTCCTTCTTGTGCTCAGCTGCCTCAGCTTGAAAGACAATTAGACAGTTACAAGGAAATAAATTTTAACATCCTGGAGTTCTTCTGCTATCTTGACTCTTCCATGCATTTTGTTAGACAGAGCTGTCACAGAAATGTGTGTTTTGGGAAGGGCTGCCTCTATCTGAAGTTGTGGAGATGTTGATGACCAGTTTGCTGTCCTGCTTCTGCTGTTATCAATGTGCAAGGTTTAGTTAAAGTAGCTGATGTGTGTTCATATATGGTGAGCACACCTCTGGTTTCTTTTGTCTGAGTGGCTTTTAAGTGTGAAATCTCTCCCTAAGCAGGATTAACCATGGCATAATGAATCAAACTGCTTGGAGGCTTTTTCTGGTGATCTAGTTGAATTTGGCAGTTAACTTCCTGCCTTCTCTTCTAGTTCTACCAACTGGATTTACTTCTAAGTTATTCTTCTTTCTTGGAGCATTTAAACAGGAGGAGAAAACTGCATAGCTTTTCTACTCTTTCATTTTTTTCCCTCCTAAGACAGTCCCTCACAATTCTTGGTCATTTTTTATTATATCTTTATTTCCTACTTTTCCTTCCGGTTTCATACAAATAATAATAAAAAAAACCACCCCGACATTGTCAAGCCTCTTCTTCTAGGCTGTGAAACTGTAGAACAGTGTACTTGGATGGCTGCTGAGCTAAATAACACAGTTTCTTATGGTTCATGAAAGTGATTCTTAAATTTTGAATGAGACAGCTTTGTGATGCAGAAAGCTGAGACTGCCAGTTACTCAACCAAAGCCTCTGCTTCCCAACAGGGAGCAGTCAGGGAGAAAGGAGAACACCCAGTAGACTATGTGTATACAGACAAGGCTCCTTCTGGAAATTAAATGGTTTATCTAAAGTTATCAAACTGCTGACTGCTCTTTTAAAGAGGCACTTCAGGGCTGGGGAAAGAACTGCAGTTCTATTTGTCAAATCCAAAGGAAGAATGGTCCTGGAATTTATTATCCTATGCGTAATTTCTGTATTTAGCAAAACACTGGAACCAGGATTTATGAAATAAACAAACCTGTTTCCGGAAGACGATGGCAGCTCTATGCCTTTAGCAGCAGTGGCGGCACAGTAAATGTATCTCACCAGAAAATCTTTTCTTTTATAGGACAATAAAATTAGTGAATGAAAGCAAAAAGAGGTATAATGGATCTGGGTTTTAACAAGCATATGAATCAGTATCTCATGAGATCTTACCTGAAAAAAAAAAGTATCATTGTGTTTTGCTGGGAAAAGATATGGAGAGAATAAAAGGAAAAGAATAGGAGAGAGAATCTTGTGACCGTGGTTGGAGATTTGACTAAGATGGGGTGACCTGGTGCTCAGGCCCTCAGCCAGTGAGTTTAAGTCCTTGCTCTGCCACAGACTTCACAAGGGCACATCACTTCCCTTCTGTGTTTTTTTCACATCACTGCTTTTCTTGGTTTGCCATCATTAAATGAAAAATGGTACTCTTGTCCTTCCTGCTTGTGAGAATGATGGCTTTTAACATTGAGAGTTTCCATGAACCGTGGGAGTGCAGACCATGCAACAATATCAGATTTTTCCACTGCCATATGAGCAATTATAACAAGTTATCCATTTTTCATCCTTTCATGCTTCATGCACAGGGTGAGCAGACTCTTGATTTGCCTTTGTGGGAAGACAAAAAAAATTATATCTGGTGTTTGGAAATTTCCTGTAATGACAGCAGGAGAGAAAAAAAAGGTCTTTTGCTTTTCCTTCATCCTGGAAATGGTTAAGAGGAGCTCTTTGGCGAGGATATGCAGCAACAGTTCAGACTCATGGCCATGCCATTTAGTGTTTGCTTGGCTTCCTGGTGCTTCGGAATGGAAGGGGATTGGCTTCTCTGTCCCCCTGCAGCCTGGGACACTGCTGTTCATGGGCCCAGGAGCATTTGCTATGCCCACTCCCCTGAACATGTGCTAGCCAGAGAGATTGTCTCTAATGTAGGCTGGGCGGCTGTTTCTCACACGCTCTTCTGTATCAAACATTTCCCACCTTGAAAACTTCCTCAGTTAACTGCTAATTTCAAAATCGTTATTAATGTATTTGTGCAGGGATTTTGGAATTTAATTAGCCTCTTTTGAACTGTTCTTAGAGTGTTTGTCTGGAGAAACAGAAAATCCCTCCATGGCGTTTGCTTTCCCCAGTTGTTGGTTTTCACTGGAAGGGAAAGATACTGGCTGGCTTTGCAGGCTGCATCCTCCTGGCGCCACTGATGCTGCAGCTGAGGATAAGCCAGAGGCTCTGCAGAGGGAGCAGCTGCTTTTGGGGTGCACCAAGGCCCCTCCTGGCCACGGGTGGGTTTATGTTGGCACAGGCTGGGCTGCTGAGCACAGCAGGACTCACAGCTGGTGACAAGGGGCTGTGCAGTGTCCCAGCACACAGCTTGCTCTTACTCCTGCCCCAGGTGTGTTTGCACCCAGACAGCCATGCTGGCTGAACTGGGCTCCCTTTTCCCTCTTCATTAGTTTCCTTTGGGAAATGCCAATCCCTGACTGAGATTTGAATGGATGTCACTTCCAGAGGCCAGATGGCACAGTGTGATTTTCATCTCACCTTTTGAAAGCACTGAGCTCAGGACAGAGGTTCTGCCACGCCCCACCCAGAGCATGTTGCAGGCTGTGCATGCTCATGTGTGCAAATCTGCAGGCTCTCAGTTTTCATCTGAAGGCTGGTTTAAGTTGGATTTTCTTCCTTTTGTCTGATCCAGCTTTGAGAAGCCAGGCTGGGCAGGGCAGGATGGGGTTTCTGGTGTTCCCTGCTGCTGCAGGAGCACATGCACTCCCCTTCTCTCTGGCAAACCACAGTGGTTATGACCACTGCCTCTGGTAGTGTTGTATTGGTCCCAAATTGAGGAAGGATGACTAACTTAATCACTCGATAGTTTTGATTTCTAAAATTAAACAGCCTGCCATATGTGCAACCCTGTTACTATATTTATGCCAGCAGTTAGCAGAGAGCACCAGCCAAGCTGGAGGGGCTTTGCAGCTGCAGCTTGTGCCTGTACTGCTGCTGCTGTGAGCACACAGATGTTTCTTTGCCCTTTCCCTAAATGCGGCCCTGGAGACATTTCTCCTGTGGAAACAAAAGCACTCATTGAGCTTTCAGGGCAATCTTCAGCCATTGCTTTTTAAACGTGTCCTGATGCTCCCTGGGGAGCCTCAGCTCCCAAGAATGGGTGGAAGGATTCAGGGACTGGATCAAACCCAGCAGACAGCAAGCCAGAGCTGAAGGCTGCAGCCCCAGTGCTCAAGCAGGGACGGTGAGCGAGCTGCAGTGGCTGCACTGAGGCAATGGTGGGTGCTCCCCAGAGAAGTCACCTCCAGGGCCATGCACGGCCCCAGGGGACGTGTGGCAGCTCGTTTTCCTGGGTTGCCTGAGCCGTTCAGTGAATTAAGGGGTCGAGATGCCTTTCTTGCACCGTTTGTTTTGTAGGAGCTCAGTTAGCACCGTGCAGATTTATTTGGATTCTAGCAGAGAGGAAATAAGATGAATAAGCAGTGGATGAAAGCCAAGGTGAAATGTACTGAAGTGGAAGGAGTGGACCCTTGTTTTTTGGAGGAGGGCAGACTGAGGGATGAGATGTTGGTTATTATTTTGGTCCAGGCAACATTCCTCTGTGATCTTAGACATGTTGCTTGACTTTGTTTGCTAGCAGGAAATCTGGCTTGCCTAGCAGAAGGATTAAGAGATGGAATGAATATTTAGCACTAACTAACCAAGAGTGTTTGGGTGAAACTGAAATATTTTGACATATTAGATCTGATTTTACCAACTGACTTGGTGACTTATAGGTGCTTTTGTTTGGTGTTGAGCAAGTGTTACTGCAAAGCATTAGCAGAAGTGTTTGGGTAGGGTTGCATGTGCTTGTTGAGGAGGTGGCAGGAGAGGGTTTGTTTTTCATTTGCTTGAGTTTTTTTATTTAAAACAATTGGAATCTTTGGGGATTTCTTTCTTGTGGAACAGAGCTATATGGATCTGGCATCTGTATGCAATAAAAGTAGAGAGTATCTCTGACCCTTAGGGCAATGTCAGATTGAGAAACCTACATCAATTAGGTCAGAAAAAAACAAACTTATAGTTAAGTTTCTGTGCCTGTTGCACACTCTCCTCTAAGGATGCATGGATGATTTTGGATTACAGGGACATCTCAGAGCACCTGGGGTGACCTAAGTACATCAAAACACTGCGAACTAACCTGTCTCCTTTGGAGAGAGACACTTTGTACTAACCCTGCAACTTTTGGAGATCATCTTCCATACCTGCTCATCATTTCAGTGTCCATAAACTGTCTAGAGCTACTTCTTGTTTGACTGTTACAGCTGCATGAGACTTGTACACATGGATCAGTTTTCATTCTGGAATTACCTCACATGTAAATTCTTAGAAATTTCATTGATGTACAGAGAAATTTTGACAGGCCACTTTTTCAAAAATCTTCCCTCCACTATTTTTTTTTTGGGGGGGGGGGGGGCATGGTTTTTTTAATCGACTTCCTTCTGCTCCTTGTTTATTGGGAGCCAAGGAGGAGGCATGTTGGACTGATTGCTGTTGTTTATTAAGCTTGCTTCCTTTAGGAAGATTTTTAAGCCCACTGTGGTCAACATAGGGAAATGCCTTCTTATGCTCCACCTCTGCTCAGAGGGCAGGAGTCTGGCATACAAAAACAAACAAAACCTTGGGAATAATCCTTTCTTAAAAAGAGACAGACCAGACTCACAGCATTTGAAGTTTTCTGGAACCAGGGATTGTAATTTCTGTGGATTCACAGAACCTTAGTGTTTTGAACCTTAAAACAGCATTTGCCCTTGCAGGCAAAAGGAGCCTTTATGTTTACTGTTTCACTTATGGATAGTTCCAGATAAATTACTTAAAATTCTCAGGTGTCTGCATAGCATGGAATATTGGAAAAGGAGAAGAGAATCTTCTGTGCCAGAGCAGCATGGGCAGCAGGCAAGTGAGCTGGCTCATTTCTTTGGGTAGTTGCCTTGGGTGGGTCAGACTTTCTGCTCAGTTTTTGCATCCCAGCAGTACTGTTTGACAGTGCTATTAGTAGTGTTACATTATAAGTTATTAACATTTGGAAGAGGCTTGGATTTATTTGTAGGGAGCTGTTCTTGGCAAAAGAGGGATGAGTCAATTTTTTGTTTGTGTTGGGTTTTTTACTGGTTTTGGTTTGGTGTTTTGGGGTTGTTTTTTGTTTTGTTTTGTTTTTTCCTAATTCCCCTTTTTTTTTTTTAATTTGGTTAGCTAAGTTTGAGTCAATACTTTGACTCATGTTTTAAACAGCAGCATCTAGGAACTCACTATTTCTGCCAGCAGGGCATTTGGCCCTCTTCTCTTTGCTGGGCTCTCTGCCTCCCTTCTGGAAGGTAATGTGGGATGTATTGATCCCAGCTTTTAGGACTTGTTCTATTTCTGAACCCAGATTGCAGTATAGGGAAGATCTATATTAGAATGACAAAGAGAATAAATTAAAGCACTGTCCTGTCTCTCTGCTCTGCAGGCAGTCGTTAAGGAGGGAATGCCCAGTGCTGTCTACCTGAATGATGCTTTAGAGTCTCCAGTATCAGGGGACTTCAGTGAGCACAGTATTGATTTTTGTTCCTACATTAAGCTTTTAGCTTTGCAAATGGTTTTTTTTTGGAAATCATTAACATTGCAATGTGCAGCATGAGGGTGAAACAGCTCTGCTGCTGTGCAGGTACCGCCGCTGATCACTTCCTCCGTCCCTTCCTCTGTTGAACCATCATTCAGCTGATGCACCTGCAGGAGAGTGAGGAGGAAAGGAAGTGAAGTTGCAAGCCAGAACAGCCTTGGAACTGGGTGAGGAAGACCATTTTTTCAAGAAATTGGCAATATTTTAAGCTTTCTTTTTAAGTGGTTGTGAGCCTAGGGTGGGAAAACACAGTAAAGGGCTGTGTCTGAATCCTCTGGGTGGTACCTGGCTGAGGGTGTGGGGAGGCTGTAACAGCTCAGTGGGGGCTGAGAGCTGACATCAGCATCTTTATTCCTGCTTGAACAAAGAATCTTAGGTAAATTCAGCTATCAGGTGAGCTCAGATTTTCCCACCTCAAAACTGAAGACAGTGAAGCAGTGACAGAGAAACACTGGAGGTCTGTTACTAACATCAGAATGAGGATTGCACTGGGCCCCAAGTTTGCTTGTTAGAGGATTAACACAGCTGAAGCAGTAAATCAAGAGGTTATGGTTGTTTCAGATTTATCCAGATACTTGTTAGATGGGATCTGCTTGCAGACAGGAGCATGTCACTGCAGACACAGCTGTGCTGCTTGGAGCAGCTCAGTCCCTCTCTCCATGCCTGGCTTCCTGCTGTAAGGGCTGACCCTCAGCCCAGGGGAGGGGGAAGGCTGCTGCAATATAGGTGGGTGCTGTGAAACCCTTGGGAAAGATTGCAGAGACACCCACTGGTGTGCCAGGCAGGGCTGGGATGATCCACAGGGGAATGGTCTCCCACTTGTATGGAGGGGAAGGATGTTTGTGTCTTTTGCTTTTGTTTGTGTGCACGAGCCCAGCGACCTGAGTCCTTCCAGTCTAATTATACTGTTTCGTTTCAGGACAGGGCAAGGAGCTTTTTGCCCTTAACACTCCTGACTTTGCTGCTGTGGTGAGTTCCTGGCAGGTAGGGATGTCTGTCTGTCCTGTTACAGAAAGGAGGTGGATGTGACGTGGTCACAGAAGTGACAAGTGCCCAAGTCCTAGTGGCTTCTCAGCCACCCAGCACTCATAGTTATTTTAATGTCATTTCTTCATGGGAAGGAGGGCTGGGAGGGGCATGGAGATATTGTCTAGTGCTTTCTGCTGCCCCAGGATGGAGTCACCTTGCTCAAAGATTTGGTTTGGTGCAGCACAGGATGGGCTCTGCTGCTCTGACCAGCAGTGCCTGTCCTGCCCCCACCAGACCCTGCTGGACCCCCCTGTGCAGTGTAGGGCATTGCTGCTCGTAGGAACTGCAGCTCCCTCCTCTCTCTGCACTGTGCAGCCCTTTTGGGGGGCACTGCAATGCCAGAGCCCGGTTTATTTGCAGTAGCAGGTAAAGGCAACCCCTCCCAGGGCTCTGCAGTCATGCCTTTTGGTCTTCTGCACTGTGATCCTTCATCACACGCAAATAGTGCGTGTAGAGCTGGAGCTCTACATTTGATTTGTGCTTTGATTTAGTTTTTAATATTTTGTTCTGCATATGTCTCCATCAAGACAGCTCAAATAAAAGGCAATTGTTTTCATGGCTCAAAAGTTTCCCAGGCTTGCTGTTAGTGAATGTGCTTTAGGAAGAGAGCAGTCTCCCACCTTAGCAAGCAGCAGAGAAAAATTTTCTTTTCTGTGGTCTCCTCCCTCCCCCCATGCACTAGTGTGTCAAAACCTTGAGTTTTGTGTAAAGTTGTTAAATAAGCTTCTAGGCAAAATAAAAGATCAAAAGGGGTCTAATTAGTTGCAGTCTGCTTAGGAATTGTGGTTGTTTACCTAGTTTTATAAATTGACACTTTTAACATTAGAACTCAAAGCAAAAGCGATGTAATTATTCCCTTTTTTTGAAGCTTAGGTTTAATGTCTTTATTGAAAATTGGATATTTCTGTGGCATCTCAAGATGCTTTATTCTATCAAATCTGGAGCAAGTAATTTTTCATTTTGGATTGTAATGTGGTATAAATGATAAGGGCCTGATTCAGAAAGCTTTTTTCTGTCCCCCCCACTGGCAGCCTGACGAGAAAGCTTCGCAGTCACCTCACAATAACCCTGAAGATAATCTAGGGTTTGAGTCTTTGTGAAGCTGCTTGCTCTAATGCAAGGGAGAGAGTGAGATTTCTGAGCTCTTAGGTAGGGTGCCTGAAGCTAGCTTGTCATCACAGGATTTTCAGTTCTTTTCATATCTCTTACCAGTTGTAGGATGCCAAGGCAAATATGTGTTTCTCCTATAACCTTTCTGTGCTGTGATCATGTCCCTGGGAGTACTATGTGCCTAATTTAAATCTCAGAGAGGGTAGCAGGTAGTTGAATGGAGAACATCTGGCGATTAAAGCAAAGGAGGAATGAGAGAGAGATGAATTCTGTTATAAATTTTTCAGTTTTGCTCTGACATGACCTGATCATGTGTCTTATTTCCCAGTCTCTGATCATTTGGACATACCATGCATGAGTCAATTTCACATGTCCAACCTCACTGAATCTGACCTCAGTAACTTAGAGCAATGTGGATAGAGGAGAGGAGGGTCCTCCTGAAGTTGTTTTAGGGCTTGGATAGGTTATGAATTTTATTTATACTGTGGCAGGACTCTCAGACTCCATTTAGAACCAGAAGCTGATGGTGCTGGTATTTTACTAATGCAGAGGAAGTTGTGGTGCCTGCCCTAAGACCTTACCACCCATCAAGACAAATGGCAAATAAAGGATTTGTGTGAGGGTGATTGCAGGAAAGAGTCAGTCCCTCAGTGAACTTTTAACTTTCTTTTTTTGGTGTTTATCTAAAAGTTCATGCAAATTGAGGTGGGTTTCTTTGATGTGAGAACTGTCTTTTGTAATTTCAACTGCTCCCTGGCTTGTGTCAGAAATACTGTGAGTGGGGTCTCCCTGGGGTTTTTGCACAGCCCAGGTTTTAGCTGGGCTGGGAGGGACGTGAGGCAAGACTTATACATCAGAACAGGACTTGCAGTAAAGAAATTTTTATTGGCATATTTTATATTGTCCTAATTCAAAAGTTTCAGTTCCTGATGATCATTCTGGGCACTGGTTCAAAGTTTCATTTGGACTTGGCTCAGCTCAGATGCTGGAGGAAATTTTCATGATGGGAGACAGGTCCTTTTCCTTCAAAAACAGAATTTCTCAGTAGATGGTAGGATTGGATAAGAGCTTCCTTTGAGAATCCAGAAGGGATTTGCTTGAATTTTCTAACTCTGCTTCTCTGATGCAGTGTGGTGATTAGAGGAGAGCTTTTCAAGCGTCCCTCTGAGAGTCTGAGCATGGTCTGGCTACTGGCATCTGTGGGGTTTCCAGTAATTAGAGCTCACTAAATAAAAAGATTGGTACATCCATATATCCTATAAAAGTTTCCCTGAGAAAATGGATGTTTATTCTTTAGTAACCCTAAATCTTTTTATTGGCTAACTGGTAAAGAGGCATTGGTTTCTAAGCCTGAGACAGCTGCTTTGTGGCAAAGGTTCAATTATTCTATCTGCATGCTCTGTATGGACTGTGTTGCCATACAGCTTAAGAACGGTCCAAGGTCTTTTTGCATTTGCTGCTTACAAGATGCCCAGTGCTTCAGCAGGAAGAGGCAGAGCCCAAGAGCAGCTCTGTGAGCCACTGCAGAGTGATGCACATGGTTTAGGGATAAACCATCCCTAACATCAGGCTGCTGTGAAGGGGAGCTCAGCCCCTCTGTCCCACCCAGAGCCAGAGGAGATGGATGTTCTCCCTGGCTGTGCATCTGGCTGTCACACTGCCATAGTGGTCATTAAATAACACTTCAATGTTTTAGAGCTCAGTGGTTTTGTTTAAGTACCAAATAAGGATTTTATTTTAACTGAATTTAGCTTAATCATCTGGTTGTGTGACTGCCTTGAGTAAGTGCACTGAAAGTCTGCAGAGTTCCCAAAATATACCAGAGTGAAAATCCTTATGATTTCCTAAACTTTACAAATCAAGTAACTGGACTAATGGGTTTGTGATCTGCAACTGAGGGACATGAATGTGTGCACATGTTAGAGACAGGAAACCAACATTTCCACCAGAACATGCAGCTGCTTCTTGGGTGAGGTGAATGCAATCTATGCTTTTTATTTCATCTTCCCCAGGTAGATAATACCAACATGCCTACTCTAAAAGTTTCCTTTAGACATATGTGATTTTTCCTTTTTTTTCTTATTCCTCAGGAACATGCAAGTCTTGTAAATTCCCATTATTGTTTAACCCCTTAGAAACTCACCCAAATTGGCCAATGCACTGTACAGCTGTCCCTCGAGTCCACTGTATTGCCTCTAGATAATGCCTGGTGCTTCAGTGTCAATCCAGGAATTTCCAGGTTGTACATCACCAGGTAGGTAATAAAGCAAGAAATTCTTATCTGAACATGGGATTACAACTGCACATTATTGAGCTGGATTAAACATGTTGTTGTATGTATTACTGCCATGTTTTGACTACCTACAAGCTAGAGCATTAATAATGTAATTACATAACTTATGATTACCTAAAAATGCTCCCTCTTCAAATGGCTGTTGCAAATTTGTCGTTTGCTTATTGTGATTCATTAAATATGTTGCAACTGGGTTATAATCTTCATTAGTTTGACAGACTAAATCCAAAACCAAGGATAACCCTTTTTGTTTTCACTTAAACAAGCAGTTGTGGGTGTTGATATATGTCTCCTTCACCAAAAGAAGTCTTGCTCCTAAACTCACTTTCAGTGTTTCTGATTCTTGAGGGTTTCCTAGGTTTCAAGAATAAGCCTCTCAAGAGCAACATTAGCAGCATACAGCAAACAAGGATTTGTAAAATAATATTAACATCTACAATTTATAAGCTTGATTTCAGATTCCTTTCTTTTGACCATTTTGTTTTCAGAAGCATTCATCAGAGCACTGGGTTTTAATTTCCTTTTAACTGACAAATTTTGGAATTAAGCAAGATACATTTCTCTGATTACTGCTGGACAAGGCTTGTAGGTAGAGATAGTGTCTTTTATTAGATGGAGCAGCATGGTTGGAGAGCTCAGGCAAACTTTGAGGCACACGAGCCCTCCAAATCTGAGCCAGAAGGTGTCAGTGCTAAGCATATGCTGAAAAGCAGCTGCTGGGGGTTAGATTTGTGTGAATTAAACCATCTCAGTGAGGGAAAGGTGAGGAGAGTAGGTATCTCTAGGTCATAACAGTGACTGGGAAGTGCTGCCAGATTATTTGTAAGCATGGTCTGGTACACAGGTAAAGGATGGCAGAATTGTTCAAGGAAGAGCCTTGTTGTGCCTTGAGTAAGGAAAGATGTGTTTCTCTTGAGTGATCTAGTAACAACATGAACGGGAAAGTTCCTATTTCATGCTTAGGAGTGTGTGTCCTCCTGAGATTGCTCAAATGCACTTCAAATTTTCTTCCCTATTAATCTCTGTGGGCTTTTGCAGGAAGCTGGAGAAAAGGCTTCTACATCTGCAGCTCTTTTTGCTCTGACACAGGCAGAGTAATCTTCAACATGGAAGCTCAAACCCTGTCCCTGGGGTTTCAGGCCCATGGAGGAGGTCATATATGACTGACAATGCAGAGCCAGTGAGATCTGCTGTTCTGGGTTTGTCAATTATTAGCCTGGTCTGACAAAGGTTCTGCCATGAGCATTGTGGTAACTTCTTAAAGTTGATTGGGAGCTATTAAAGAGTGATAAAAATCAGATATTTCTGACCATGGTGATCAAAGGAGGAATTCAGTGATAGTACAATAGGTGCTTGGAATTCTCTGGGCATTGCCATCAGTATTGTTTAATGACCCAATGCTATGGCTGTGTTGGGTAAATAGCAGCTTTGGCAGGTATAGAGAAAAGAAGTCCTTAGGACACAGGGGTTCCAGAGCAACAAATAATTCATTGCAAACTGCCCACTGGCCTTGGACACTGGTGGTTGCCATATTGTGACTGTCAGCCAGAAGGTTGACCCCACTTCCAGAATCCTCATTTATTCAGATTTCCTCTCTCAGGTTTCACACGCATTGCTTGTGGTCTAAAGGCAACAGTTCCACCAGCTGAGCTGTCAAAGGTTTCTTTCTGTCTGAGGTTGTACATACACTTATTAAAAGCTGGTGTCAGGTGAATTTTGCCTAATAGGATTCTGAAATTTCCTCCTCCTTTAAGAACAAGGGTAATTTAATGCTTCTGCCCTAATATAGGAATATACTGATTTGAGAGCACAAATCCTCCACTCTGCCACACTGAAAGGCTTCAGCAGCCGGTGCTAAGCTGGGAGCTCAGCACATGGCAGCTCAGTGAGTGGAGCCACAATGTCCCATAGAATCCCAAAAAGTTTTTTACCCTCATTTTTCACTCAAAATTCATGGGCACCCTCACACTGCTTGGAGTTCACAGTGGTGGCTGGGAGGATGTTGGCTTCCTGCATCTCAGGCCTTTGATGCCTTGAGTTCCCCAAATTCCCTGAACCTGCCATGCACTGGAGCTGTGTGAATCTCCTTGTTCTTGCTGACCAGCAACCAGCAATTTCCCAGGCATCAAGTACATGTGTTTGTGGTATTGAGTCATTTCTTTGGGGCTATTGTTTAAGGCTTCAAACCATGGAAGGAAACTGGGAGCCTGTTTAGATGTCACTAAAGGTCACTGGCTATTTTTATAGATTACATTAAAAGAAGCCAAAACTGCACAAAAAGAATATTGAGATTGTGAAATCAGGACTTTGAAAAATATTTTTGCTGCCTACTACAAATCACTACAGAGCATATACAAACTGATTTTTCAGGGGCTCACAGCTTGGACAAGGGTGCATTACTCTTCCTGTAAAAAATTATTCCCTGGCACCATTGTGACCTTCCTGCCAAAATTTAAAGCAGAGCTCCAAATGACAGCACTGAGACTATTCAACTAAAAGCTTGCATGAGATATCAGTTGTTTGTTGTTTTTCTCTTTTTTTAACTGGGGTAGAAAGCTTTCCTGTAGTAGATGAACTCCATTAGCTGAAATTTTCACCCTGAATTCCAGCAGGGCAAACAACCAGCATAAAAAGCTTTCATTCAAAATATTAGTCTGGCAAAATTCTAAGCAACCTGAGTCTTATAATAGTGAGTTTTGTACAATGTGGTCAGCATATCAAAAGGAAATACTTTTTTCTGTCTGTTTTGATTTTGATGTCATTCCATCAAACATTTAACTGGTAGACACAGCATTAGCTCCAAACTCATTTTGAAGCAATGAACTTTAGTCAGACATAAACAATTGAGCTGGGGGCAGATTAGATGAGTGCCAAATTGTGGGAGAGATTTTAAAAAAGGGACTTTGCAAACTGTGTCCCTGCATGAACAGAATTGTTGCAGAGCAGAAAACAGGCCTTGAAGTGGTCTCTGGTGGAAGGAGCAGGGCTTTGTAGCACAAAGGAGTTTACCCACATAGCAGCCTTGAGCCAGGTATGCGAGAGCTTGGCAAAAGGAGGTCAGGTTGGGACTGATGCAGGTCTGGCATCAGAGTGAGCTGGGCAGAGGGTGGTGGACTTTGACAGTGTGGTACAGCTGAGTGGTGGCTTGATCCAAAATCCTGCCAGCCTGCTCTCCTAGGGGAGCAGCAGGGTAATGTTCTGGTGGCTTAGAGGCAATTTACGAGGTTAAACTGGAGGTTAGGAGGTGAATTTGGCAACCATGAAAATGGGCCAAAATGCTAATATGTACATATACAAAAACACTGCAGGCAGGCAGCAAGCTTGAAAAACAGACTTGCAGTGACCAGACCTCAGACACCATAAAATAAGGAATAACCTTTGCTAATTCTCAGTCCTTGCCCCTGCAGAGTATTGCAGACCAGAGTGGCAGGTGGGACTTGCTCAAGGTCTTATCTTGAGTCAGAGCACAGCTGAAGGTTCATTCCCAGGTTCATGGTCTCACTGCTGGAACAGGCTGCCAGGAATTACTGGCAATATGTTTGGTTTTAATCTTTGCACTGCTCTCCAGTGAAGTTCTCCAGGCTGAAGCGCCTGGAATTTATCTCCAAAATATTTTGGAGGGGAAATGTGATCATAAAGCTAAAGCTTTGGGCTATGCATGCTTCTTTTCAGGCTCCTAGCAGGTTTGAGAGGGGTAAGTGTTAGTAACCTGCCTCCTTTGTTTTTTTGACAAGAAAAGTAATTTAGAAAAACAAAAACCTAAAAACCCAAACCCATTTTAATTCCTTACACTGAGTTCACGTCAGCTTTAGCTTAACTCAACCCACATTGCAGGAACTTTAGGAGGCATTTTATGTTTGTTAAAATAGGTTTGAGTCTCTTACCGCTCTTACCACTATGTCACTGACTGGGGCCAGCAAAATCCTGTCCTGGGTGGCAAAAGTGAGGGAAAGCTGCTCAGCCCCAGTGCCAGGTGTGCTGAGCAAACAGCGTGCCCAGCCTCTGCAGAAGGGCTGAGCCTCCAGTTCCTGTCCAGCTCCTGACACAAAACCCTGCGCTTCCTCTCCTGGATCTCTGGAGCCTTGCAAGACCCTTCCTCTTCCCAGCATATCGAATTGCAGCTGTCTCAAGCTGACTGGCAGCAAATTGCTGCTCCTGAGTCTGCCCTTGGTTTTTTTCCAAGCAGAAGGAAAAGGCTGGAAGTTGCGGGTTTCTGCGGTCACCGCAGTCCCAGCGAGCTCATTTCTGCCCTGCTGAGAGCCGGCACCCTCCGGGCGGGGCGAGAGCCTGCAGGCAGCCGGGGAGCACCAGCGTCAGCTGGGCATCGTGCCTGCCTTCCCCAGCCTGACGGGAACAGACAGGGACAAAGGTAAGCTCGAGGCATGAAAAGGCTGCTTGTTGCAGCGTTTCATGGCCAGTGAGCATGACCAGCCTTCAGGGCTAATTACCAAAGGAGAGAGAAGTATGTTCTTGTCAGCAGACCTACAGGGTTACTATTTAATGAAGCAGATATGCAGGTAACTTGTTCAGTGAGCAAGTGACTGACTTGTGTCCACAGGGATGTAGGTGTGTGTGACAGGACACTTCAGGTGGCTTTTGGCCCTTGTCTTCCCTCTAAGTGCATTTGGGTACAACTCTCAGCAGTGACACTCTGTATCCTATTTCCCTCTTCTCCAATTTTCCCCCTCTACCTTCTCTGCTCTCCTTTTACCTTTTTTCTCTACTATTGTCTTTTTTCCAACCCAAGCGCTTCTTGTGTATTCCATCCTGACCTTTCACAGCTCTCCACCTTATTCTTCCTCCTCCCTTTTTTTAATTACTGATGCAAAGCAGCATTGAACAGTGGTGTCATCACTATTTCATCAGGCCTGCCCTGGTTCCTGCCAGTGGTTTATGGAGCACGTGTGAGCTTGGGAACGGCCAGTATCCTCCATGTGCTTCATCAGGCTCCCCTGCAGATCTCAGTTTCTCAGCACATCTGTCAAGTGTTACTTGTCCTTTTCTTGGGACTGCCCGTGGAGGTGTGCAGGGGGTTGTGAGCTGTGCCAAACCCTGGTGTGGTGCTGGCAGGGTTACAGCCAGCCTGAGGATGTCTCCATGCTGCAGGAATCTTTGTATTGCTGTGGAGTCAAAGCCAAAAAGTTACTTGTGTGTTAATCCAGTGCCTGTGTTAGTCTCTGTAAGAGAGATGGGACAAAACAACCAGGAATTAATCAAATGGTGGTTTAGGGTTTTTTCTGCCCAAGTCAGTGGATATGAGCAGATTCAATGGCTCTTTCTGACTCCTAAACTTGTGCTCTGAATTCATACCATTTAGTCCAACAAGCATCACCTCTCAGACTTGTCCTGACATCTAGACTGGAGTAGGTATCACTAGGGAGGAGCAGCAGCATCTACAGCATAACACCTCTCACAGATTGTTATGGGAATTACTCATTTACTTCACTGCAAGCTAAATTTTGACCTGATAGCACTTGGTACAGGATCTTTCTAATACAAAAGTTGATTAGTACATGCATATAAGATAGTTATGGATCTCCTCTACCAGCGTACCATTTACCAGAAAAGACAACTGGATTGTCAAAATTTCACCCATACCTCCCATGGCATTGGGAAAAACATGCCAGTTGAAAACTTATGAGACTGCAGAGATTTTGAAGCCCAACAGCCAAGGTGTGTATGGGGAGCACAGACTGTAGCAGGGAGGCTGGTGCAGGCCAGAAGTGAGATGCAGTAGCAGAAACTCAGGGACAAGACACACCATGTTGGTCTGACCCAAGCCTTCTCTTCCTGACCTTTGGGCATGACCCTCAGATTCTTTTCATAGGACAATATGACAATTTTAAAAAACATTTTGACTTGCATGTTTTCTAGATTTTATGCTGTTTTCTCTGTAGAGAATGTTGAGGTTTTTTCCGGAATATTAATCAAAAATGTATCTCAGGAAAGAGTCAGCCTTCCTTTAATTCTCCTTTTTGCTGCACAAACCACTTGATATGAGGCATTGAGATGTTTTGGGGTACAGCATGAGCTTGGCCTCAGTTCAAGACTGCAAAAATGACTGCTACCCACAGGAGAACAGGGGGCTGGAACAAAACAGTCAAAGCTGTGCTACTGCACAATTGCTGCGAGTCCTGGCCTCTTGCTCCGGACTGCGATGGACAAGGCAGGCCATGGGAAAGCAGTCCTTGCTGGCTCCAGGACCTGTCACTGGTCCACTTGTAGTGACACCAGAAAACACATTTCTTTGCAGTTGTGCTGCTTCACACTCTCTGTTTCTACCAACAGGTTCCAGGCCAGCTCCACGACTGTGCTGTCCCCAGGGAAGGAAGGGTCCTCCTGGCTGTGCTGGCTGCTGGTGACCTGGCAGGGGACATGGAGCTGCTGGCTGTCACAGCACCAGAGGAAGCAGGGAAGGATGCAACAGCATCACAAGCCAAGGTGGAAGGAGCAGAAGAAGCAGCTGCAATGCCAGAGGCAGAAAGCCTAGTGGGGAAGGTGGTCACTCCTGAAGGAGCAATGACAGCTGTGGTGGGAGCATTGGAAAACTCAGCGGCAGAAAGAGTGGCTGAAGCATTTGCCAGGGCAGCAGAAAGAATTGCAGTAGCAGAAGTAGCCAAGGTGTTGCAGTCAGCAATAGCTGAGGTAAGCACTCCTGCAGCCCCAGGTGCCTGATGGGCTGGAGGGGCTGGCAGTGCTCACTCCCTTGGGCTGGGCTCCACATCTCGATGGCATGGGAAGCTGCAGTTCCAGCTCCAGAGCTAACCCTGGCCTTTCAGCCTTGCCCTCAGAATGCCTCAGGTGGATCAGACCATATTTATACTTAGCATCGAGCAATGGGATGAGATTTTTATTTTGGAAAAATTGAAAGCAATGTCAAAACAAAACAAAAAAATCCCTGAAATTCCTGCTGAGAGTTTGTGTTCTTTTCCCATCTGGTTTCCCTCTGTCTTTTAGATGAGCTTTTCTTCATGATAGCGGGCACTTTATCACGCCTGGTATAGTTAAGGTTACAAAGCACTCTCCGTTCCAGCCCCGCTGGCCACATGCTCATCCTGTTCTAAAGCATTCATATTTGGGGATCAAAAAAGGTCCATGCATGGTGTTTGCTCAGCCGAGAATTTTTATTTGACATTTGAGCAATTATGCCTTGTGTTGATCGTGAGTTTGCTGAGGGTGATAAACACACTTTTCCCATCTAAAAAACCTGTCTTTTAACATTGATGATGTGGTGACAGATTTTCAGCAGGGATGGGAGTTGGATTTGCCAGGGCTCAGTGCCCACTCTGAGCGCCAGATTTTCAGCTGCGTTCGGCACCCAGCAGCTTCCCGTTGGGTGTGAGGCCTTTGGACATGTTTGTTCCCATGTGTGGAGCTCGTTTGAAGAGCTGCCTGCCTGCAGCACCACCGAGCATCCACCTCCTGCTCTCAGGAAAATCTGGATCTCATCTCCCGGGGCTCTGATTTCATTTTGGTGTGCAGGGTCAGCTTACTGCTATCACTGTTTCTTGGGCCCAAGAGCTGTCCTGAGCACATGGAATTTCTATAGGATATCTTAAATTATCCCTCAGCTTGGGCAAGTGGCTTCACTCAGGAAGGGTTTCTCAATGTCTGTTTGAGTTTTGGTGTCTGAGTTTTAGTGCATTTTTACATCTTGTGGAGATCAGCTGCATTTAGATGCATGCCAAAACAATTCTCTAAATTAGCCTGTGAATAGGTACCTTTATTTTTAAAATCAGTAGTTTGCTTTATAGTGGCTTTTCCAGTGCTCATATATTTCTTCTCTCGACTTTTCAGCTCAAAGGGAAGAGGAAGAACACGTGGATAAAGCCAAGGAACACCACTCAGCAGGAAGAGGATTGGATGAAGGAGGGAGAGGTGAAATGAAATGGAGAGGTGATGTTCTGGGTCATACCTCCTAATGGCTTGTACCATCACTCCTGGAATGCAATAGGGCTGCCAATCACATCTTTTTTGTGACTCACTATACTGTTTAAAATAAATATATGGCATATTCTGCATGCAGTAATGTTGAGGGTCTGTCAAAGGTCTTTGTCTTCTGGTTTTGTGAAAGGCAGCTCTGCATCTATTCCTCAAAGGCAAGGGTGAACAAAATGTGCTTTTCACAACAGAAAACGTACTACAGGCATGAAATTACATAAAAAAAGAAATACTTTCATAGAATCTTAGAATATCCTGAGTTGCAAGTGACCCACTAAGATCATCAAAGTCACCTCCTGGCCCTGCACAGGACACCCCCAAGGCTTAAATTTACATTAAATATGCAGTCAAGTTTTCATGTCTGTAGGATGAGAGATGGTCCATGGGAGCACTGCTAATGTGAAATAGTTTCAAATCCTAACAGAGCAGGTGCATTTACCAGTCAATCCACATTGCTCCAACTCTCTCCAGCTCTCAAGTGGGTTTCTTGCCTGGATGGGAATGGTAGGTGTGTTCTTTTTTCTTTTTTGTTTTTATTTTTTTTCTAATTCTATTTATTCATATGAAGCATGGAATGGGAAAGGTGTCTCCATCCAGATTCATAATGGTGTGATGCGAGAGGAAGTCCAGAAGAAATTCAAGAAGCAGGAAAAAATAGCTTCAAAACAGTGGTGGACTTGTCAGCATGAATGACATTCCCCACATGGATTATTGAAACAGATTTCTAATTTTTGAGAGGAAAAAGTTGGGGTTTTTTTTGTAAGATTGTTTTCTCAGCCTGTGAGGTGTGGGTAAGACAGGTTTGTTGTGACAGCTGGATGATGGAGCAGTCACCGTAAGAGATAAATGGTGATAAAGTGTTACAGAGTGTGGGATTAGAACAAAGCCACTCTTGGTGGGTGTCTCACAGGTTTTCTTATGGAGGATGATCACAACTCAAAAGTGCCTGATGCCTTCAGCAAATGTCCACTTCATGAATTCCCTCCAGATACTTAATGGTTTGCTGCTCCAGGTTTGTGTTTAGCAGACTGAGGGGATGGAGTCAAAACTATACTTGGGTAGAAAATTTCTGAAGTGAATGCAGGAGGTGATGCAAGTGCTTGTGTGTGACTTGTGGCCATAGCCCAGGTGGGGTAACCAGGCAGTGTCTCCAGGTACTCCAAGTAAAACAGAAAGCAGCTCCCTGACTGCAGGTGATCACAACTAAAGCCATATCACTTTTGGAAAGAGTAAAGACTGCAGCCCTGGATTCCACCCCAAAATCCATGAGTATATTGACAACCCATCTTTAAACTCCTGTGTAGTTGCAGCTGGATGTGATATTCTCCATATACCTACTTCCAGCTTCCAGGGGAGTTTCTGTGGGAAACATGCCATTTGTTCTGGTGCACCCCAGAAGGGGCAGCACCTTAGTTCCAGCATTGTACGGAGCTGTTCTCCAACAGACCCCAGGCAAGGAGGGTGTTGAGGAGGATCTGCTGCTTCCCTGTGCAAGCTGGCTGGCCATGAAGATCCATCCCCCTCTGGGGAATCATGTCCTTGCCTTGCAGCAAAGCCAAGGGGTTTCAGTGCAGGCTTGTGCCTTTGCCCCTCTTCAGCACACCCAGTGCCTGTGCACCTCTGCTGGCTTCTCTCTCTGTGCAGTGACAGGCTGGGGAGGAGAGAGGAGGGGAGAACAGCAGCCTCTGATTAAAACTCAGCCCCCCTGGCCTTAGATCTGAGGAGACAGAGCCCGCCCTCCCTTCCCTTACCATAATTTTATTTTATTACAAAAAGAGCCCGTATTAAAAAAGCTCATGATTATGTTTTCTGTTCACCAAGACTTTTCCTGTATCCGACCTTTGGATAACCTCCAAGGCTTGCAAACATTTGAAAGGAGTAAAGGAGCTCGTTTTATTGCAGGGCCTCAGCATACATTCTTTCCAGCCTATCTTTAACATCAGTTGACAAGAATTATATAATTGCAGTCTGTGATCCCTTTAAGGCTAAAATGTATTCGTTTTCCCTCAAAGAACACTTCAGGTTTCAGAGTTAAAAGTATACTTTTTTTCCCCCCATCTGGGTTATTCTATAGAAAGCCGTTTTCTCTTAAACTGGCAAGTCTCATTCTACCCAGTTGCACGGATTTATTTTTTACTGTGGTTTTAAGCTCACATGTTAACAAGTAGAAGAACTAGCCTCCAAATCCCAACCTGTGTTTCCCATTCCATTGGAAAATTAGTGGGTTACAGAGAAAGCGCAAGGGGAATTACACTCCTTAGGTGGAACCAAATAAAATTTCAACATACCAATTTAATCAAATTAGTGTCTAATGCTAATTGATAGGCACTCTGGAGACGGACAGGTAGCTGGATTGGATTTGATCTTGCATTTCAGAAGCATGATGTAATCTGCTGGATCAGGAAGGAATTTCTGGTTTCCTATCAGAATGGCATCTGCCACCATGTTTTAGGAAGCTGTGGACATTGGATACTTGGATAGGAACTGGGGAAGGATGCCAAAAAAGTCTGAAGATAATACCTGGAATTTAAAAAATTAATTAGCTGTTGCCACGATGAAGTTCTGTTTGCATATGTTCCTCACCATCCAGGTTTTCATGAGTGTTTGTGCTCCTGCAGAGTGAAACAAGCACATAAACACCTGAGTATTCCTGGAAGCTTTCCATGCCAGTTCTGTCTGTGTGTCAGAGCCAGTGATGGTCAGATCCTCTGCTTGAAGGGAACAGAAGTAATGCCACCACAGTGCTCAGAGCATATTCACAGCGCTTCTTGAGAATGGAGTGAGATGTTCAAAGAAGCTGGAAAAAACCTCACCACTCCAAGTATTTCTGGACAATGAAAAATGGAGGGTGTAAGTAGCCTAGTCATGGGCATGTGCATGCAGGAAGGGAAATTAAATTTGTCTCAAGAACTGGCTGTTAGGAATGATCTGGCTGGCTGGAGCTGGAGAAGAGACTAGGCTCAGTGGGCCAATTGTCCACTTTGGTGCTGCAAGGGGGTCTGGGGAGTTTTGAGGGGTTCTTCTCAATTTTGCTCTGAGCTTACCCCAGATCTCAGCTTTCTTACCTGATAAAAAAGGACAATGGCAGCCAATGTGCCTGCCTTCGTGCCCTTTTATCTAAGCACTTGAGGAACTACAAACTTTTATTCCAAATAATGTTTGCCAGTAAAAGTGGATATCTTCTTCAAATATTTAGTTACTCTAATGCTGATTGCCCCCATTCCCTAAGGGGAGTAGGGGGCAGGGGCAGCATTCCTGGTTTTATAGAGGGGCAGGCTTGAGAGGGCTTTAACTGCATGTCACGGGGGTTGGATGCAATAACTGAAGAGAGGGGAGCCAGTAATAGAATCCTTTTAATAAACTACAAGCCCACAGTTTATAAACTTGGACACAGATTATGCTTCTGCCTAGTGTATAAAAATAACCGCATTTCGATATCTTTGTGGCCAAAGGATCTTGTAACCTGTTAAGTTTTTGCTGCCTGTATTTCTAATGTAGGCAGGACCAGTGTAATACCCGGCATTGCACTGAAAGGGAAAATCTCTGGTCTGTTAAGCTGTTCCCTGCCTTTGGTAGCCTCTCTGTATCAGGATTCACATTCTTGTTTCCGTTTCAAACAGGAGACTAGTTTACAAGGCAAGTTACTCCTTGGAGATCACAAGAGGCTTTCTTTCCTCTTTCTTTTTCTGAGAGGAAGGATTAGGTCACGGTATTCTGTTTGCCTTTTTTTTTTTCCCCTCCTTTGGCTAATCTGCTCTCCAAGATGTCCATGTCACAAGAGAAATAAAAGGCTTTAAGTGAGCGCGGGATTTTTTTCCCCTCACCTCAGCACTCCAGCCGATAAGAGCGATTTATAGAAATCGCCACATGGAAAAGCCTTAAAACAGAATTTCAGATGCTTATAAGACAAAGCAGAAAGATAGCAGAGCGGCAGGTGCCTTCTCCTTACCTCCACCAGGTCGTGTTCTGCCTGCTCTTAAGGAGTTTGGTGGATGATGATTACAAATACATTTGCACCGTATCCTGGTGTACTGTACGTGCAGTTACAAGGAGCTTGTGCAGTCCCTCACCTGCAATCAGGAGGTTTATCACTATTCAAAGACCTTTGTTTTCTGTTATCTTTGTGCATTTTGTGTGCTGGAAGCATTAATGGCAGCACAGTTTAAGATGTGCTCCTTGAGGCTGGCACCTTTCCTGGTGCCAGCGTGTGATGTGCTGCGCATCGCTTGGCTCCATTCGAGGGGAGGACACACACTGGTGCCGATCCTTCTGTGCGGAAAGTTTCAGGACTCTCTAAACAAAATTACTTTGTTCAGAGCATACTGAACACAAAGATTATTGCTTTAATGAATGCTGAATTATTCTTGTTCAAATACCAAGTACTGGTACTAGTTTGTGGTAAGACTTAAAGACTTTTGCAGCAATACATATGAATCTGTGTTTGGTAGTTTGTACCTAGCACAGGTACAGCTTGTTCGCACTGGTCACATCACATCCAGCAAACTATGTTTCAAGGGCCAGGTCTGCCTTGATTTAAGTCAGCACAGCTCTGCTGAACTTTGTGCCACTCTCTGAAAACTAAAGTTATGCTTCTCAAATGTTTTCAGCTCTTTTTTTTCAGTCCTTTCTTTCCAAAGAGTTTTAGAAATGCAATTAAATGGACAGTAAGGCTCAGCAATTATACATAAAAAGCTGTTTATCTAAGGGTATCAAAGTGCTTGACAAAGGTGGGTAATTCTCACAGTGCCCTTTTTTTGCTGGGTGAGATGCTGGCATGCAGAGACAGCGAGCAGTTTATCTGAGTAACAGAGTCGGTAGCAGAGGTAGTAATTAAAACTTTGGTCTCATGACACCCAACTCTGTACTGTAACCACTAGACAAACTGCCTCCCGGAACCGTATCTCATCTCTATCTCCCTACATATGCACAATAAAGCCTTTGTAGTATATGCTGTACACTTGCTATTGATAGTTGTATCAGCTGAAAGATAATGCTCGCTCTTCTAGCTGGCTGCAAGTGTGCTCCACACAGCCTCAATTATCTGAACATAATGGTGGAGAAGGGGAGAATTTTGGATAACTGAGGGCTTCAAATAACTGAAGGAGTTTCAGTGCAATTAATAACATGGTAGGAACACAGAAGGTTTTGGAGACAAGGTTCAGGTACGTGGTGTCACACTGTGCAGTCAGTCAATAACAATCATACTGCTCTTTCAGAGTTTTTCTCTTGTTCTGAACAGAGTTGGGGCTTTTCCTTGCTTTTTTTCAGACAAAAAAAAAAAAAAAAGAGACTAATGTATTTTAGATGTGTTGGTATCCCTTTAAATTTGATGAAGACTAACAGCCATCATTTTGGTCAATGGGAAGCTGCTTATGGACATGTGTAGTTTAAAAACACCGACTGATCGCAGCTTGTCTGGCAGTGGCATGTGGGCTATGTGGGTGGCTCTAAATGTCTGCAGAGAAGAAGGACCAGAGATCATATGAAAAACAATTTCCCCTGTACAAGCCATAAACTCTGGGATTTCAAGTATGACCTAGCTGTAATGAGCCCCATACAAGCAAACAAACGTTCAGTTACTGTAGAGACGCGCTCGTTTGGGAAGATAAAAACATGACCCACAGAACACACTCACAAAGTGTCTGTGCACTGCACACTGACCTCCATGTGACAGAAATCTTCACTTGTGCAACTCTGTAATAAACTTCACTGTGCCACCTAGGCCAGCTGCACATCACTGTCTGCTTTCTCTGTGAGATAATTTATTTCTAATTGCAATAGAATAAAAAGACGGGCTAGAATTTGCAGAGCGTATCACAAAGTGTTACTGGCCCTGTTCGCTTTTCATCGCACTGCATGCTCTCACCATGACTTGCTTTTCAAAACCAGCTCTGTCCTCTGCCTCACACCAGATGCAGGAATTAAGAGCAGCCTTTACCCTTGCAGCGGTAATGAACTAACAGACTGATGCAGGTAAGGCTGAAAGACCTCAGGGAAGGGAATAAATTTGGGTTGGTTTTTATGAAATGCAGTGCTGGGCAGAGGATGGGCGTTCAGCTCTGACTGGCCTCGCAGATCATTCTACAGTTCATCTGTTCTGGGACTGAGGCACTGTTGTGCCCCCATCAGAGAAGCACCTGAACACACTCAGATTAGTACAAACCCCACTGTTTGGTTTCTTTTTCTCAGCTATTACCTGAGAGACAGGATATGTTGACATCTGAGGCCTGATGCCTGACTTATTTTTTGAAAAGATTGATCTAATCTTAGTTGCTTTAAATTTTGATCTTAAATTTTTCTCTGTAAGTTTTCACTAGCCACTTTAAGTGCCTGAAAAAAGATATATATATACTTTCTTTTTTAAACACCTAGTCAGCTGCTCTTGTGGGAATCTTGTGCTCCCTCTTCTTTTCCCACATTTCGACACTGTGTCGATCCCTTTTTGAAACCATAAAGCAGTGAGCTAAAGCACAAAGAGCCCGCGATAAAGCCAGGGTGTTTCTCTAACAGTTGTTCCGATAGTGAAAGTTGGCGGGAGCGGCGCTGCGAAAGCGATGCCTTGAGCAGAGCTGCTCTTGCCAGCCTGGCTGTGTCCGGCCTGGCGAGCATTCGGCGGCGGCTCAGCGGGCTCTCGGAGCGGCGGGAGCGCTCAGCCGCGGCGGGAGCGCTGCGCTGCGGTGGGAGCGCTGCGCTGCGCTGCGCTGCTGCGGGCCGGCTCCGCGGGCCCCGCGCCGGCCGGGGCAGTGCGCGCCGCGGCCCACAGGGGGCAGCAGCCGGCCGCGCTCGGGCCGCGCTCCGCCCGTGCCGCGCAAAGCCCGCACCGAGCCCGCACCGCGCAAAGCACAGCCAGCCTCCGCACCCCTGCTCTTCATGGCAACAGCCCCTGCAGGAACTGTTTGCTGGGGTTTTTTTTCTTTTTTTTTTTTTTTTTTTTTTTTTTTTTTTTTTTTTTTTTTTTTTTTTTGGTTTTTTTTTTTTTTTTTTTTTTTTTTTTTTTTTTTTTTTTTTTTTTTTTTTTTTTTTTGCGGTTTTTCATTTTTTCTCTGTTTGCGTGTGTATAATCGCAGTGCGGAGTGAGGAGGCTCAGGCGTGCTGTCCTAAGTAACTTTCACCATAATGGAAAAAAACCAAGCCTAAAGACCTACTAAAAAGAAAATAAAAACTGCAGCCACTTAAATACCTAGAAATAATATTGTGTTGCTTGTGCAAAAATACACCCTGAAGAACATCTGAGTAAATGAGTGTATAGAATATGTAAGTTGCTGTAAAAGCAGCTTTTTGTTTGCGTGCGGGTCTGTATGAAACCCAAGATGATATATCGTGTTATGCTCTGATCTTTGTTTCAAGATACAGCTAGGGGTAGATTTACGATGGAACATCTTTTACCTTTTATTTTATCACTTCTAACTTTGCTGTTTTCAGCACATGCACATACAATATTAAAATCCCATGATTATTACTTTTTCTAACTCGCTCTTTGCCTGTTAACAAAATCCTTTAAAAACCAAACTAAACCAAAATCCTTTTAGATCCCATGTGGATTTGTTACTCCGATGCTGGTGGCACCAGTGGCCAGTTCTCCGAACTTTCCTGGCAAGTACAAGGGCGAGCTGCTTGCCCGCGTGAGTTTGCAGCCAGACCCGCTGCTGCTGCCGAAGCGCCGGCCGAGGCGCAGGAAGGACTGAGCAAATGGTTACAAACGAGCACTGCTCCTCGGCTCCACATTTTTCTCTTCGCCTTAAATGCACTTTATTGCACCTTTCCCGCAGTTTGTTCTGAGGACAGGCACACTGATAATCCTTATCCAGCGCAGAGGAATTCCCCTCCTGGCTCTCAGATTGAAGCCGCGGCTGGCATTCTGCTACTCTGATATGTTGACTTGGATATTTTTTAATTATTCTTCCATATAATCTCTTGCTCGTGTTGCTGGTGCAGTTTACCTCCAACCACAATACGAGGCTGGCTAACAGTTGCTATAACACAGCTTCAGCATTTCCTACCCCTAGATTTTTAGGGCTGTGATTTCAGCAGAATACATGGTTTGTCGTTTCAGTGGGGGCTTTCAAACTGTGTGGTAGCCGTGAAAGTGAAGAATCCATGAGAGAAGCTCTGTGTGTGTGTGTGTTTGGTGCTGGGGGTGTAGGATATGGGCAGACTCTTTAATACACTGAGAATATTATTTTTGGTTCTCTGGAAGATTTTTGTTCTGGTTTTTGATGCTGGCTCAAACTATTTCCCAAACTGAAAGTAGTTGCTTTTCCTATATTTTGACAGCAGCCTCTAATAAATGGAAGACCTTTCCAGTCTTTAGAAAATCAGTGTATTGAGTGCATGCTGAATAGTAAGAACAAACTATTTTTGAAGTTGTTCTGCATTGTGGAGTATCAGTGTTTTATATGTTCTAACCAGTGTGTGCAATTCCTCTCGACTGTTATGTTCGCTTTAAACAATGAGGTCTTTGCTCAGCAATAGTCCTGGGTTTGTTAGGGAATCAGTGCAATGCTGGCCCTAATCAATAAATGAAGTTTGCTTGTGGCAGGACTAACGCAGCCATTATATTAGAGGGAAATCCATTTAAGCATTTGATTGTTTTCCTAAGGGTTTCATTTGCTGGTTTTCAGGCAGGATAGTGTCACTTAGAACAAGTATTTAATCTTTTTTTTCTCTAAAAAAAATCAAACTGCAAATGACACTGAAAACTTAGCACTGAACCTTGGTCTTACAGGATTAGTTCCCATCAACTTCACTGACTTCATTCACAGGAGTAAAGGCCACAGGAGAAATCCCACACAGGAAAACATATTCTTTGCCCTGGAAACCTTGTTATCTTATATGTTCCAGGTATGAACTGTTGGTTCATTCCTGATGCATGAAGAGTAAATTCCTGCCTTTCTTACTCTGACAGGGTTTTGCCGGGGCAAATTTACTCCTGGCTTACACCATCTGTAACCTCAGTGGGAGCAAAATTCAGCCCTTTAGCTCTAATGGGAGCCTGTTTGATCTCGTCCTTTATTGCCGAGTGGTATCAGGAAGGGAGCTGAGCACAGAAACGTGACTACCACCGAGCTGCTATTTGTTGCACTGCATTATCTGTAGTATCCTTGTTATTCTAGAAACCTTTTTTTTTTTTTTTTTTTTTTTCCTGCCTGGAACATTTTGCTGCAGCAAATGAAGAGGGGGGAAAAAATTGAAGAGACCTTCATTTGGTGGCATAGAAAATTTGCATAAAATATCGCTCTAAGCATTGAAGGATCTTATTACATAGGGTTTTGATGATAATCTTTGTTGAAATAATATTTAACACATGCTGCACTTTTAATTAAGTATCTGAATAATCTCAAATTAATACCAGAGGTTTAAAAATAAGTTTTCATTTTAGTGAACTGTAACATAATAGCAAGCTGCATGGCAACCCCTTCCTCTACCCTTTGATTTAATTAAACGCCCTTCTGTGTGCTTCTTCTCACTTCAGAAATGCACATAAAGAAATCAGACCCAGACGTTTTATTTAGGATTTTGCCACTTTTCCTTTTCCTTACGTCTTTGCTTATTAATTTGCCCTACTTCCTCTTTGGTCTTGATTAAGGTGTTTCTTTGAGGATCAGCTCGTCTGGGGTTTTGCAAACTGGCCTGCATGTTTGAAAGGGGCAGTTGCAGCGTGTCACGCTGGCGTTGGGGTTTTGGTGATGGTGACACACAGGTCCCTGTCTGGAAGCAGCCAGCTGTGGCAGGGAAGTGCTGGGTCCTGTACTGCACGTGTCTGTGTGTGCCATGGGGAGGATGCAGCCGGGTAAATCCTGGGGCAGCTCACACAGCACAGTGACACGCTGGAGCGTGTTATGCTCCTGGAGTTCGATTATAAGGTGAAAAGGAGCTCAACATTGCAATGGCTCCGGACAGCAATCAAACCATTGCAAATAAATTCAGGTTTATTCTATTTATTTTTTCGAATTGATCCAGCCAATTTGTTTGCCTTCCAGTAAGGCATGTTTGACAATCACGGCTTCATTATTCCTTCTTAAGAAATTCCACTAAGCAAAGGAGGGGAAAACAGCCCTCGCTCAGATCCATGCCGGTGGAATTGTTTTGCTGGAGCCACTTTGCTGGGCCAGCGTGGGTGTGGGCTGGGGGGGGCAGCTGTTTACTGCTTTTATGGAAACATGCTCCAGTTTGGGAGAGTGAGGATGTGAAGCAGGCTGGCTTTGAAGGCTTTCTGTTAGATTTCTCCCTTTATTCCTTTCCATCTATCATTGTAAAGGAGACATATATAACCACCGCACTTTGTATATTAAGGGGGGCTGCCTGCTTTTTCCCTTTGCTGAGATAATGACGCTGAGGGTTGTTGACTGCTGTTATCTCTGATGACAGCCTTATCTGCATGGCTCTGATTCCTGCTCCCGGAGTCAGAGATATCCAGTCCTTCGGGAACTGACCACTGCTCCCACTGTGGCTGGGCAGGCTGGAAAGCAAATACTTAGGGGTGACAGAGTTCTTGATCAGATGTGCTGTTTACTGTGTTCACCTCTCCCAAAATACTGAAGGCAATATTGAAGGGAAATACTAGCGGTGAGAAGAGATGAGAGACTCACTCAGAATCAGGTCAGATAAAAACCAAATGCCTGCAGCTCTCCCCAGACAGCCTCTGGTGGGGACAGTTTTTGTCCATGACCAGTTGTTGAATGGTGTTGGTGTGGGGCTCAGCTTTTCTGCACCACAGAGACCCCGCACTAATGGACCTGGGGATGATATTGACACAGCAGAGGGACTGTTACACCCTCCTGGCTGTACCAAGTCAGAATCCAGGGGTTAATTTGAATTCCTCTAAACATAATAATCTGCAGTTAATTGGCTAACATTCACCATGCCTCCAATGTGCACAGTACTGCCGCAGTTTGGCACGTCACAGTCCTGTTCCTCAGAGATCTCAAGCCAAATTTCAAATATTTGTGAATTTAGCCTCCTAATGGTCTTGAGAAATGCTCTAGTTTTACTGCTGCAGAAAGTGAGATACAGAGATAGTGTGTGCACTTGACTGGGATCCCCAGCTGCACGTGCAGTCAGCCATGAAACCCAGGGCGCCGAACACCTCCCTGGCACCCTGCTCATCCAACCCGTCCAGCTGCCCAAGTTTTACCCTAACAACCCTGAAAAACAGACAGCTGTTCCCATTTTCCAAAGCATGGGTTTGTGCAAACCCTGCTGTACTAAAAGTACCTTTTAGGGTGGAAAAACTCCTAGTTAATTCCACCTTAAAGCAGCACTAAGCAGGAGCTCATTGAGTAAAGGGTGCAAGAGCCCAGAGGTGTGTGAGTTTGAGTCAGAGAGCCGTGCCCGTGCTCTGCCTCATCTCCTCTGCAAGATCATCTGCCCTTTCTTAAATGCTTGGGGTAATTAGGAGTTCTTTTCCTCCCTGCCACGTTTTATAATACAAGTGTTTCAATCTGCACACTTAGACCAATTTGATGGATATATGATCCAGCCTGTCTGTTCCCAGTGGCACCTCTGCTGCTGGTGCTCTGCCATCTGAGTTGCCCTGAGCAGCAAGCTCAGGCTTCCAAGGTGAGCTATAAAGCCAGTGTTACTGAAAATACACATTGCTGAAGTATGCTGATGCTTCCCCCCTCTGCATTTAAATGTATTTTACTGAAAACTGCTGCCGGGGGTGGAGAAGGAATACTGCGTTTGCCTTAAAAGTTTAAAGGAATGTTTATTTTTTTAGTGCTTCAGAAGGAGGCAAAGCATTTTTTAGTACTAAAAACAAATTACTGATTAAAAACCAGAATTAGTACTGCAAAAAACAATTTCATTTAATTTTTTAAAATTTTTTTGCTTGAAAAGGAAGAAAAATATAACTCAAAACTTTTTATTCAAAAAGCATTTTTATGTGAAAAGCTGATTTTGTAATGTAAGGAGTTCTTTTATTCTCAGTCCCAGTATGGCTTTGTACAATGTAATGTGTGACCACCCAGGGCTGCTTCTGCATTTTCCCCATGGCTAACTTGTGGGGCTGTTTTCCTGAGACATGCAAAACAGTACTGATCTACAAATATTCAACTAAGAATGTAAGAAATCTGTCTAGGATATTATTAAATCAGCAGAAATTTCAGTTGTAGACCACAGTTTTGAATATTCTTACACACACTGTTTCAAGAGGAGCTTAGACATTGATAACTTGTCTGTCTTTTCCCCTCCAGTGCTTCCAGCTGGTCTAATAAAAGGGAAAACCTCACCCTGTGGATTTTGCTTTGCTGTTGAATGTGAGGATGAAATATGTCAAGTGAATAACACTTATTTTCCAAAGCTATAAGGGACTGAAAGGGGTTAGGATGGGATCTCACTGTGGTAAGATTGGGATTATGGACTTGGATATAACATTACCTTTTCCCTGGGTCTGTCTAGGGCTCTGACTCAAACCTGCTGGTTCAAAGGCTTCAGAGGCAGAGCCCACGAGGGGCCCTGGTCACTGAGGTGCTGGCTGCCGCTCCTGCTCACGTCACCGAGGCACATCCTCCCACATCACTCCCATCAGCTGTGCCAGTGTCACCAGCAGCAGAGCTGCACAGCAGTGCCTGAGCTGAGCTACCTGTAAGTAGTGCAAAGCTCTGTGCTAAAGCCAGACATCATCTCTGCTGGGATTTTAACCTGAGCTCACAGACAGAACACTAATTTGATCATTCAAGCGCACCGTTACGCAGCCACGGTGATGATAAGGGTGGTTCAATTCCAGCATTTGCAGGATGGAAACTTTCTCCCTGATGGTTTCTGTGTTGTGATTCCCCCACCCAGCACATGCCATCCTTGACCACAAATGTGCTCATTTTCCTCTATCATTTCCAGCCACCCAGCACAGCAGCACTGTGGCTCCTCTCCCACACTGCAGCCGCGCCATGGGAGGACATCCCTGTGCATTCAGGATCACGGTGGGAGCAGGTTTTGTGTGTTGGCAGGACTTATCTGCAGCTGTGGGAATGCCAGCAGCCCCCACCACCTGAACATTAATTACACAGCCCTCTGTGCTCCTCTGTTCCCAGGTGGAAAATGGAGATACCCTTCTTAATCCACACCATCACTTTAGTTCACCGTGGCTCCTGCATCCACAGAGGGGAGGCACTGAAGAAGTGACAAAGATGATTAATAAGGAGGTTATTAACAAATGCTACAGGTCAAATTCCACACCAGTTCCCAGGTTTGTGCTTGACACAGAGGTCAGTGTCGTGAGCAACTCCCCATGTGGCTGGGAGCTGGACTTGACTTTTGGATGCAAAGCCAGGATAGGCAAAAATTAGGTTAAATAGATTTGACCTGCACCTGATAGGAATGTTTCTGAGGAGTGAGGTGCTTTCTGTGGTATTATTGGAATGTAAGACCATCTCCCAGGTGTTTTACCAGTGGTCATATGGACTGGTGTAGTTGTTTTGCAAACTTGTTTATCTAAACTTTTGGTATTTGAGGGGCTGCTGACAAACAAAACTTTTGAATCTCTTATGGCTTGGGCAGACAGCAAACTGTGTTCTTGCTCTGGGGGAAAAGCACTGCTCTTCTGGACTGTGGTTTCCATTGAAACATTCAGAGAGCTCCTAGCTCTGGCCTGCCTGTGTTTATCTGTGCCAAGTGTGAATGGGAATTGGAAAAGGAGAAAGAGAGAATGGCTGCGTTTTAAAAAGCTAATTTAGAAGCAGACGCAGTCTTCTGTAAAGATGATTCTGATTGTCCAAAGCTCTTTTAAAGGAACAAGGTTAAATGCATTTTATTGAGAATATAGGATTAGACACACGCACAAAATGAACAACATCATCTTTATTTATTTCATACTTGTACAGCTAAGAGTATAAGCCAGTCAATTCCTGATGATTCAGGAATGCAAGGGGATTTTCTGTATTGTTTTTTTATTTCATAAAGCTCTTTATCTCTGGCTTTGTATATTAGCTGCTTCTACACTGCCAGCAGTGTTCCCCCTGACCACTATCCTTCAGTAACCAAAGGGGGAAAACAGGCATTGACTGGAAACAGGGCAAGCCATGAAAGCTACAGGTAAAATCCTTGTGAGTCTATTCCCACATGCCCTGATTTAACAGTATAAACTACCCCACATGGGAAAGGCTGGTGCTCACACTGCTCTTCCACACAAGATGACCGAGGGTTTATAACAACCCTATGAAGCAGTATAATCACAGTATTATTTACAAAGTGCTGATGTTCTGGCAAATAACATGAGCAGAGCCAGTTCAAATTGACTGCAGTCTGTGTTCAAAGCCATGTCTGGAGCAGGACTGCCTTCTCTTGTATATTTTTACTCTCTGATTTTTATTTTGGCTGCATCTGTTCACTGCCATTGTAAAAGAATGACATAATAATTTAAAGAAAAAGCGTGGGGAAGTGGGAGTTTCTTTTTTGTCAGCTTTATACTCAGGGAAACTGAGGCACAGAGAGGTCCTGGAGGTTTGTGAATGAACAAAGCTTGTGAAGCAGTGGAAAGAGGACCCAGGGCTCCCACATCATGGCACTGGCAGATGTTCCCTGTGCACAAAGATAAAAGGAGAGCAGCCCAAAAGTTATTTACTTGATGGAGTTTGCCGACACATAGGAGGTAAGGGCAGGAAGAGAGTGTGCCTCATGAGTTTAAGGTTTTGTAGCTTGGTCTCTGATGGAGCAGGATGCTATGGACATGGATCATTTCTCAGAAAAAAAAATGGTTAGAAGCAACTAATCTTAAAACTCCTTTTAGATGAGCACAGAAAAAAAATTCAAGGGCTCTTCACATAGGCTCTTGACAAAGAGAACTCTAGTCTCAACTACACCTCAGTGTCCCATCAGTGGAGAAAAAGAAAAGAAAAGAAAAGAGATTTAAAAATTAATATATTAATTCCAGCTTTTCGTGGACTGTCTGTCTTGTCTCAGCTGTCTGGCTTCACCCTCCCACCCTCATTTTGGTAGTGTCATCTCTCTAGATCCTATCTTACCTTTCTGGAGCAAACACAGGCTCTTGCTTATGTAGATGGAGCCAGGATCTGTGCTGCAGAGGAGCAGCATGTCACTGTGTGAGTTCAAATAAGCTTGTTGAGTCATGCCAGCTGAGGATCCTGCTGCTTGGATTTATTGCTGAGAAAAGACCAAAAGTGAATGCCCAGCACAAGGGAGGTTTTGCCTTATGTGCCTCATAGGCTTAATTAATATACAGATTTTTGTTCACTGCTAGTTCTTAAAACCAAAATCACTAACAGACAAATGATGCAAAGGACAAGGGCAGAAATGCTGTGTTCATGGCTTTTTACTGTCTATATAGCACTGAAGTTGGGTAGAGGACTCTAAGGCATTTAACAGACATGATGGCATGAAATGCTGAATATAATTAAGCCAAATGGAGCTTTGTTGTAGATTTGAGTGGAGTCACGACTGCCCTTTCCTGAGAAGTTCCTGGTTTAAGGGTCACTCTTGCCTTGAACAGAGCTTCAGCAGGCAACAGGATTTGGATCTGCTGGGCAAAGTCTTGGCCTGGAGGAGCCTCAGATGGTGAGCATGAGCCCTAAGCACGGCAGGGCTGTGCTGGCTGGGGTGCCTCACTTTAGTGAGGGCATGTCCCAATGGACCTATGGCTACTCGGACATGCTGGTTAAACACTTGTTCTTCCTGCTGTTGCAAATACCATAACAAAAATAGCCTCCAACAAGCTGGACCTAAATTTTCTGTACATTCCTATGTATTATGTTGTTCCAGGCTTAATCTTGGCAGTGAATATTCCAGGATTGCTGTTCAGAAGAGAGTGGTCTACATCCCTTTGCAAATCCTTGGTTTGAGTCACTAAAAATGTGTTATTTTCTTGCTGTGGTGCTAGCCAGGATTTAGAGGTTGCAATCCAACATTGAGGCAAATCAATGACCTTGGATTGCAAGCAAGAAGGCTTTTAAAAGGCTGATTTAATTGCTGGTGGTTCTTACCTCCTTTCTGTGTTTGAAACCATAAGGGTACTTCAAAAATTACATTTTCATCCTTTTCCCAAAGCAATGAAGGCTAGATACTCTTTTTGCCTGTTGAAGAACGTGTGATAATTTGTAGTGCCCACCTTGAGACACCTGTCTTAGGTACATGAGTGGGGAAACTACACTTCTGAATGTTTTCATGCTCCTCTGAAAGGACCATTTGGAGGCCAACCTCCCAAAGTTCGTTACCCAAGTTACAGTTTATGTGACAACCCCTCATCTCTGGTTTCATTTGTTGCCTCTGAAAGCTAAAACTGAAACTTCAGGAAAACCCTTGTGTAGTACAAGCTCACTGTGAGCTTGTGGTCTCAAGTGAGCTACAAAAATCTGAGTGGAAGATAAGGCCCAGCAAAGCTGTTTCCCAGAATATAATAATAAATATGGCTGCAAGTGTTCTAGGACTGGAAATTTGGAATTTTTTTCACTATTCCTTTTGACTGCATTTTTATCCTTGTCTGGTTCCTCTGTCTGTTTGTACCAGTATATTTCAGTGGAACTTACAGTTTGTGCCGAGTAGATTTGACATCAGTGAATATTCAACCCTTCCCACAGGACTGAGAGGGAGTTCTACTTATCCAGCTAAGAAACTGTTTCATGTGCCCACGTCATCCCTGATCACAGCTAAGCAGCACATCGGTAGCCACAGTACAAGTGAGAATTGGAAATGGCCACCAACGAAAATTTCAAGGAATCCCAGTCCACCTCAAGATGTTCCATAGCCATAAAAGATGGTGAGAGTGGTTGTGCAGATTTTTCCAAGTAACAAAACAATAGGATAAGAAACAGCCTCAGGTTGCAGCAGGGGAGGTACAATGGGATTGGATTTTAGGAAGAAATCGTCACCCACTGGGACGTCAAGCACTGGAAGAGGCTGCCCAGGGCAGTGGTGGAACCACCACCCTTGGAGGAATTTAGAAGACATGCAAGGTGGCACTGAGGGACGTGGGTTAGTGGTGACCTTGGCAGTGCCGGGAAAACAGTTGAGCTCTGTGTTCTGAAAAGACTTTTCCATGGTAAACAATTCTATGGGTCTGTATCTCTGACATACTCCACTCCATCTATTCTTTTGCATCTCCAGCTTTATCTGCTGCAGTCCCATCTCATGTTCAGCCAGAGTTGGGAGGGGAGTAATGGCAAAGTTTCATAATGCTCAAATCACTCCTCATTTAACATCTATGTAACATTTATTTTTGCTTTTCCCTTCTAGAATTGAAAGGCCTTTTCATGGAATGCAGTGACCTGCCCTGGAGGGCTCTCTCTGGCCTGTGGTTTCATGCTCTGCAGTCTCATCCAAGACAACTGCATTTGGGATTTCTCTTCCAGCCTATTTCCCACAGAGTAATTTGGAGCAGGTACATTTCTGTAGCGCAGGACTGAGAAGAGCACTACGCTACAAACCATGCACGGGAAGGTGTCCTGTGCAAAGGCTGCCCTTACACAAGAACATACATGAATAATAGGAAATTGTTTGGGTGTGGGATGCAGGTGGGATTCATTGTCACTGCAAGGAGTGGAGAGCATTGCCTTGGTTTGGTGGGGCAGGTCTGGGCTCTATCTCAGGACTCTGCTCCTGCCACTGTCCCTGTGGCATGGGCACACCTCTGCTGTCCCCTACAGCAAAGGGGCCGGCATCGGGGTGAATTGCAACGTGGGGAAAAGCGTGTAAACCCTGCTTGGTGGTTTGAGGCCAGCAGGAAGAGAGCAGAGCAGCGGGGCATTAGCTGAGGGGCTTTCGAGGATTGGGAAGGAGCTGAAAGGCGAGGATTTGGTGGCACTTCCTCTGGGCGAGGAGCTCAGTGCTCGCACGGCTCTACTGTGTGGGGAGGATAAAGCGGGGTGGCCGCAGGGACCCGGGCTCGGGGTGCGGCCGGCGCCGGCCCCAGGAGCCCGGCCCCATTGGGGGTTCGCCGGCCCCAGGAGCCCGGCCCCGTTGGGGGTTCGCCGGCCCCAGGAGCCCGGCCTCACTGGGGGTTCGCCGGCACCAGGAGCCCGGCCCCAGCGGGACTCGCCGGCACCAGGAGCCCGGCCCCAGCGGGGCTCGCCGGCCTCAACAGCCGGCCCCGCTGCCTCCCGGGCCGCCCGGCACACGGCCCTGCTCACTTTGAAGCCCCTGGTGCTGCAGAGGGGTGCTTTCTCTGGCTCTTGTTTGCTGATGATCCCTAAATTAAGAAATGCAAATCTATTCAGGGCAGATTCCTTTTCCAAAGGCAACTTGCCTCAGTTGCTAATTCCCTCCACAGCTTCTATACAGACCCCTCGCAAACACCTGCAGCTTTTTTTTTTTTTTCCTTCCTCTCCCCCTTTTTCCAGGGAGCGGGTGGCAATGGGGAGTTTATTGAAAATCTTTGTTTTCTCTGATGCAGTGAAACTTGCTTTGCTCTTTTGCCACCTTTTCTTTCCCCCTTTCACTGAATAAATACAGCTGATCCATCTCCAGCCCCTCTGCACGTGCCAGAAGAATAAATCGCCCGCCTCACCCCCAGCCCCCTCCTTTAATTCTTTCCCCTGCTGCTGTGTTTGCTTATTCTCACTGCAGCTGTAGTGCTGGTCGCAAGCGTGAGTTGACCTATTGCTGGTTTGTTTGGCACTGGCTCTGCAGAGCCATCCCCCCAAAAAAGACTTCAAAATCAACTGTTAGAGCCCTCACTAGGCTTCTTCTTTTTTTTTTTTTTTTGCTCCTCCCTCTTTTATTATCACAGCACTTGCCTTTTGTTGCCGATGCAAACACAAATACACACACACACACCACACACAGGCATGGAAGCACTGGGAGTGAGGAGAGCAAAGCCCCTGAAATATTGCACTGTCCAAAGTCCACGGGTTAAAACAAACATCAACACTGCGTCAAATAGTTTGCCCTAAGAGTCTTTTGTTATGAAGATAAGCTTGTTATCTCTTTCATTCAGATTTTAATCTGACAGGTCATTTGCATACTGCCAGCCGACTTCAGGGTGTGCATTAGATCCACTTTGCATTTAAATCCTCTGTCAGTCAGGCAAATAAAAAAAGGGGGAGTTGGGGGGGGAGAGAATAGCAAAGAACCCCTTTCAGATACTCACAGTTATTGCTACTACTTTTTGTGCTGATTGTTGATGCAGAAAAGTTCTCCTGGGTCTTGAGGCTCTGTATGTTTTTGGGTAGCCAGGATGCCATGAGCTGCACCATTGAGGTCTTGCAAAAGATCCCATTGTGACCCCTGGGCCCCTTCCTCACCCAAATCCCTCTTCAAACCCTGCTAGGCAGACTCTTTCCCCACACTGACCTCTGTTGCCCGGTAAAACCTAGACCCTGCCCTCAGTCAAGTTAAGCCTGTCCTGGGCTTGCATGAGAAGGGATTAAGCCCTTGGGAATAACAGGACAAGGAACAATGCCACAATGCAGTTAACAAGACACCTATTTAGCAACTTTCATGTAAATATGCCTCTTCCCTTAGTTATTCTACTTGTCTTACATGTCTGTCTATATTTTTATTTCTTCTCCACGTGAAGCCTGATCCTGCATCCTTAATCCTGAAGCTCCATCACATGTGCTGGAGGGATTCTAAGGACAAGGCTGCTCTTACAGGTGACAGGAATTCATTGTGTAACTGAAAGACAAAAGCTGTGGGACACGAGTCACCTATGATGCAGGTGCAGGTTGGTGGGGTTGTGTTGCTCTGTGGGCACAGAGAGCTACAGCAGTTTCTGGTGTCTGGAAAGCACCACAGGCACAAAACCCCAAACAAACCAATGGAAAAACCCCACAATACTTGTTGAAGGTGTTATCAAAATGCATGAGTGCTGAGGATCTGTGGTCCTTGCCACCACATTTTTCTGTAACAGCACAAGTCAGGAATTTCAGCTTCTGGATCTGATTCCTCTCATGTCTGTGTTTGGACAAATTGGTGACGCTCACTTTTCTCTTCCTGAGACCAGCCCAAATAGCGTCAAGACTCCTTTGTTTCTTGGAGATCCAAGCACAGGTTCCAGCCTGCCCTGGTTTGGCTGTCCCCATCATCTGGCCATGGACCACCAGGTCCTGCCAGCTCTTGCCAGCACCTCCTCTGAGATGCTGAAACAATGAACTGTGGACAAGATCAAACCTGGTGCAATTCTTGTCCTGTGCATGGACGTGTAACCGCAGCTCTGCTGAAGACCACAGAAATTATCCTGGGGTAAGTGAAAGGTAAAACTATGACTCTCCTTCCTGAAATACAATGGAGAGCCCGTGAGACAAGGCCACAGTCGCCCTACAGAGAGAGATGGAGTTCCTGGGGATTGTGTCCCAAACCACAGCAAGCAGAGCTATAGAAGAACTTCTCCTTCAGCCCCAATGGGGTTAAAGATTGAATCTGATTAAATTAGTGTATCCAAAAGAGAGGAGTGAATAGTTGCAGGCCATTTATTCAGCTCTAATATGACAAGTTCAATTCTTCTGTTCAGAGCCAGTAATTTTCTTACATATATTAATTATTTGAAATAATTCTCTGAATAACATCTAAGAATAATTCAGGCAATATATCTTGATAATGAACGTGTTACTAGTGAATGGTTGAAATCTCAGCTGTGCTGGTGACTTTGGCTTAGGTGAGCGTTCACACGGCATTGTTTCTTCTCTGAAATACTGGTACGTGACTTTCAGAACCAGATTCTGGTCTGAACTGCTGTGTTTATGAGGTTTCTGTTATTTCCCAGTTCAGTAAATGTTCCTGTTAGAATATTATTGGTAAACAAATATAAAAACGTGAATGCAGGCAGACCAAATTTGAACCATTTATTTGAAATGATGGTGGGGGAAAGGTTTGAGATATGTAACCACCTCCAAATTTAAAGGAAGTTAGTGGGAGAATGGTTTCTCTTTACAGCTGATATCTGCTTCACTCTTTTCCAACTTCTTGTAAGGATTTCTCAGGGCTACCCAGAGCAGCAAATCTTTCCAAGCAAAGTCCCACATAATGCCACATAATGAAAAAACAGGAGCATTCCCAGTCTTCTGGCACTCTGGGATAGGTTTCTCCATGGTGTTTGCATGGGGCCATCATGTCCCTGCTCCTGGTGTTTGGTACAGGCAGGAGAGAGGTGTGCTGTTCCTGCTGTGGCTGCTGTTTCTGGAGATGACTGGGACAAGGTGATTGAGATATCCAGTCTGTGCTGGGGCTGTCCTGCAAGGGAGCTGTGCCCTCAGTAATTTATCATCCAGCAGCACTGCCGGTATTACTGGGACTGAGGCAGCCCAGAGCGGAGTGCAGCGCCGCTGGCTGAGCAGAGCGTGTCTTTGTGACAAGGAGTGGCAGCAGAGCCATCCCCAGCCAGCAGCAGGGAGAGCTGGCCGGGCACTGCGGCTTGACCGTGCTGCCAGAGCAGGGCCAGCCCTGCTCCACGCCCTGCTCCAGTCAGCCAGCCCTCTACACTCACAGGCACAGGAGCATTGGAGTTTGGGTGGGAGTTTCTGTCCAAAATCTGGACTGTTTGGCCAAGGATGGAGTGAAAAGGAAGGGCAGAGTCACCCATATACAAATAGGGAAGAGCTCCTGCTGCAATCCAGTTTCCAAATCATGCCCTAAAATTGACAACACTTAAGACCCCTAGACTAAGGGCAATGAATGCAAAATGAGAGCTCTGCAAAATCCCTTGGTTCGAGGCCAGCTCTCTTGCTTTGCTTTGCTGCTCCTTGGCATCAGTCTTTCAGCCAAGTAAGCAAGTCAATGGCTAGCTGTATTGCCAAAAAAAAAAAAAATCTTCCTAGCTGTTTTCCATATAGCTAATGAGAATGCAAATGTGCTCGCTTTGCAGGCTTGCTTACAGCCTCTGCTGCTTCCTTTCTGTGGATGGTACCTAAGTGTCCTTCCTTTAGCCATGTGATCTAAGTCACATCACACTGGCTGGTGGGGTTGTCCTTGTGTTGCCAATGAGAAATAGAGTGTTTTGAGTGGAATGACAAAGTAGGAAGCAGAGCCTCTCAAGCACCTGCTGTGCACTATCCTTCCACATGCTGTCCCTGGAGGGTTAAAGAAAGAGCAGTTTAGAATAAGCAAGGCAGAGAAGAAGGTCTGTCTTTGTAAGTCAGATATCACATCAGAGCCAAAGTCACACGGTATATGGACTTCAGTGAGCCCATGGTTGGGCAGTGTAAAGTGTCTTTGCTGAGCTTTCCTTGGGAGTTTTCCTTCTTCTCATGAGCAGTTTCTTCCTTACTTACAGAAGTGTTGTTTTTCTTATCCCCCATCAAACGGTTTCTCATTGGGCTTGCAATGTGGTACCACTTAGAGCTGTGATCCCTTCAGAAATGGAGTGGTGATTCTGTTTGTACCTTTCATTGTGCTTCTCTGTTGAAGAACAGAGCCTCTCTTGACCAAAATCTCTTGTCACACATTGTAAAATCAGCTCTGGGTGCTTTTCAGCTACCCGAGCCTGGACAGAGTCCAGGCAGTGTCCCAAGCCGTGTTTTTCAGGGACATGTCTCTTGCCTGGCTCCCTTTCTGGGTATGTTGGATCAGAGATGAGAGCTCAGTAGCCTGTGGGCATTGTTGCATCATCTGACCGGCACTCTGGACCCTTCAGCGACCGTGGGGACAATTCAATAAAGGGACATAACATCTGCGTAGGAATTTTTTGCACACAGACACACACACTTCATCCCTAGACAATGCAGGAACGCTGCAAAGTGAGGCAAAGCTGTCGCCTCCTGAGCATTGCCCTTTTCTCATCTCTCCCGTCTGGTGCGTGTCTCCAGATTTGCCTCCAGTCTTTAACAGAGCTCAGGTTCCTCTGGTTGAGCCTCCCACTCTGGCCACCAAAGGGCTTCCTCTGCTCTGAGAACAAGTCCCTTTCAAAAGCAGCCTGACATCTTTCCTTTGTTCCTAGCTTTCCACTAGGATTTTCCATGATGCAATCCCGTATGGGGTTACTGGCAAAGAGCTGTTAAAAGTCAGTAGCTGTGCCTGGAGCAAACCCATTGTTCTGCCAGCACAGAGCCCTTCAATGCCGCTGACTCCTGCATGGCCTTGCTGCTGCCCCCCAGCCCCACCGGCGGGAGGGACGTCCAAATCCAGGAGGGAAACAGACATAAACGCCAGGCACAGCACAAAGAGCAAGGGTTGATAAAACACAGCCACGGCCCCTGACCATCACTCTGGCTGTGGCTGGGGACTGGGCTCAGACTCACCAGATGCATCTCACTTTTCCTGGGGAAGTTCACAGGCTGCTGCTCCAGCGGAGAAGGGTTATTTTGGAGTGGAAAGTGAGAAGCTGTAGCTTTTATCCTTTTGGAGGAGCAATTTACAAGGAAAACAATGCAGGATTCTCTGGAATAAGGAGTATTAGCTGCATCATCTTTTAAAAATAATTTAGCCAAGTGAATGTTGGCTGGGGATTAGCACCCTTGCAGGCGCTTGGGTTGCAATGAGGGGATGTTTGCTGAGATTTATTGATGTTGGGGATTGTTCCAAATGCATAGGTGACATCTAATGCCAAAGCAGATCTCTGGCTTGCTAATGAGATAAGTCAAAGGCTCTGCGAAGTTTTCAGCAGCATAGTCATTAACCCCAAGACTGCAATATCCTTTGTGTTTTTCCAGCATGTTCTGCCAAGATTTCGCCTTAAGCAGAGAAAAGATGAAAACTAGAGTGTCTTACAGCTGAAAACTGCTGTCTTCTGTGTTGTTTCCTGGGACAGAGAAGAGCCTGTGTATAATCACCACTGAGCAGGGAAACATTCCTACTGTCCAGCACAGTCATTTTCTTTGGTGTTGGACAAATGGAAAAAGGAAAAAAGCCACTGAGAATGGTCCTGTCTGGGGAGTTGCAATCTTACATCCCCCATCCTCCTCTGCTTCTGGTGCTTGGATTATGGGGCTCCCAAACTCAAGTTGCAGAGGGGCTTTCTAGGTAGTTACATCAAGTAGTTACAATTCCATCCAAGCAGGTCTTGTTATGGGAATTGCTTTTTGTGGTAGTAATGAGGTTTTCATCTCTACCCTTTACTAGGTCTTGCACACTTGAAATGGAGACAGGCTGCAGTTGAACTCTGGTAGTAACTGACCAAGACTGATGATTGGAAAAATCCCTCAGCTAAGATATTTGTAGGAAATAAACAAATGCTGTTTTAGCGACGCTGAAATATTTAGTGACTTCACTTTGATGTGCCTATGCTATTGTGTTGGAAGGACTTCAGCTTTTATATTCTGTCTCCTCCTGCAAAACTTGAGACATTTATTCCTAGAAACTTCTTTCAGTTTTATTTAAATTAATTTTTTTAAGTACCTCCCTCATAAAAAAGAAAAAAGTTTAAAGTTAAACCAATACTTTTGTTCTGCTCCAAATTTTTTAAAAATGCCAACTACATCAAAGTGGAAACCAACATGATTTGGATGTTTGAAGCATAATTCTTGTTTCCTTTTATTCTCTATAGTTTCTTGGTGAGGAATTACTTCCACTTGGGACACTTAGACAATGATTTGCAGAGTTAAGGGATAAAAAGAGAACAATCCAGGATCATAGACGTGTCAGTATCGTGGCTAGGTGTTGTGGGACTTCTTCCTGTATTTCACTTGGAGAGTTGAAAAAACCAAGGCAGTGACTCAGTGGTAAGCTAATAAATTACATCCAGCCTTCAAGGAAGAAAACCAAGTCGTTGTGATGATAAGATAACACGTGCTATGTTATTGTTAGGAGTATGTTTCAGTCTCTTCTGTGTGCTGAATAAACAACTTTGGTCTCCTTGCAATGAGAGAAACATTTTGTATCACCCCTTGTACCATGAAAAAGACTCTCCTGACCACTCCTGGGGAAGTGATTCCAGTGTGGATCAGTGCTATTTCAAAAACTGGTTGTGGTTGATTCACTTGACAGAGCCATTCTTCCAATCCTTTCTTTAGTGTCCAAAATGAGCAGCTCACCTGCCCTTCCAGCCCTCTGGAAGAGGCAAAGCCAACAGCAAAACCATGGTTGTTTCCATGGTCCCCCTATTGTGCCACTTGAGACAGTGCCCAGCTTTGCTTGTGCCCAGGTCCAGCTTCAGATTTTACAGGGTTGCTGTTCTCAAAATACACATGGGCTGTGCCAAGAAGGATGAGTCAGAGAGATGCTCTTAGTGGTGCACTGGGTGGTGCAAGTTTGCCCTTATTCATGGGAGTCCATGAGCAATTAACGGATGAAAATTGTAATTAATGCCAATCAGCATGAGTTAATGGAAAATAGAATGGGATGCCTCTCTTTGGTTTAGTTGATAAAAGTGATAGTAACATACAAGACTTCTGTGAGACATTTGACTGGGTACCACATGACATTTTGATTAAGGATCTAGAGCAGTATAAAATCAAGAGGGTGTGCATTAAATGAATTAAAACCTGGCTCCCTGACAAGTCTCCAAATGTAACTGTAAATCATCTGCCAGCTGTGTTTGTAGCAAAGTCCCTCCAGTATTCTTGGTTTTAATATCTTTATCAATGACATGGAAGAAAACGTAAAATCACCACTGATGTAGTCTGTTGATGGTGTGATGAGACAGAAACAGTAAATAATGGAGAGGGGAGGTCACTGATAGGGAGGAATACAGAGCACTTGGGGAGCCAGGCTCAAGCAAACAAGAAATGTGGTGATGCAGGTGAATGCAAGAACTAAGGATAAAAGCTGTGTTTATAAGACAGTGAACTCCAGGAAGAAGGATCCTGAAGAAGCTTTTGGGAAGCTTTTTTTTTTTGGAAAAGCTTCTTCACCAGCCAAAATCAGTTGACTGGATGGTCTTGGTGCTGAGCTGTAACTGAGCAGGAGGCCAATTGGAGGTAGAAAGAGCACAGAGTGTCTCTAAGTTATTTCCTCCTGATGGCAGTGCTGCTGTGGTGAGTAAAAGGATCAAAATGCTGGAGAGGGTTCAGGAAAGAGACAAGAAAATTTTAGAAAGATAGAAAAGCCCTGAGTGACTCTGTTTGCTAAGCCACCAGAGCAAAATTGAAGATAGAGTTGGTCCCAGTTTGCAGATGTGGGGAGTGAAGTAAGTACTAGGATATTTTTTTTTTTTTTCTGTAGCAGACCACTGCACACCTGAAAGCTGAGTGTGGAGGCAGTCAGATGGGAAAAAGGCTTCAAGGAGTCAGCTTAACCAGGAATTAATTTCTCTTGTCTGGGATCTTTGTCCAGGCTCAGCAACTCATGGCATACCTGAGTGCAGGAGCAGAATCTCAGCCAGATTATACCAGCACTGCTACACTGGCATAGCCAGATTGGTGACTGATACCTGCACATAAGTAAAAGCTGAAGCCATGCTTATGTTGAAGTCTGTACTAAAAGTGCCAAGGTCTTGGGGAAAGTAGAACTTGTGAGTTCTTAGGCATCTTTATATCCTGGTCTATACACAAATGTGAAAAAGACTAAAGTATTTTTAAACTAATGTAGTAAAAGTTCTTGGATGGACATCTCAAAATTGATTTCAAACTGCTGTAGGTGGTGCTGGTTGTAACTCCAAATCTTTAGATAGGTGTTCACAATGTAAGCAGCTGTGATAGCTGAAATGTTACCATACCCACAACCAACTGGTTCTTGTCCACCTCAGCTTGAAAAGATTATATCCAGCAGTGGGTTTGTGGGGTGGCAGCCTCTCTAGGGTGGTGCCAATGAGCATCCTGTGGTTAAACTATCAGCTAGCTCAGGAAGACCTGGAGGACAAGGATGTCCATCATAACCTGTATTCACAGCATGAACCAACATCTAGGACCGATTTAAGTGTACTTGCACTGGTGTTGCTATGTATCTAAGTTGTTTGCTAAATAAGATCTAAGGCAGTTCAAGTTTCATTGAGAAGGACAAGCTAATTCCAGGGATGGTTTTGCTGCAGCTTGAAGGTAGGTTAGGCTAATGCAGTTTATTTTACAGGATCAGGCTAGGAGAGTGCATTGACAAGTGGCAGATCAGTCACTGCCAACTGTTTATATCCTGTGAGCAGAAGAATGCCCCAGGCAGATTCATTTTGATGTTTTATGCCACACAATGAAGTCGTAGGGAGCCTACAACTGACATAATTTACACACCATGGAGTCAGAAGACCAATGAACACTGAATCCAAGAGGGACCTATTTTAACTTACATTTGCTTACAAGGCTTTGGGGAACAAATTCATGTTTTGGCTAACCCGTCTAGCTGGGCACTGCATCCAAAAGGGGCAGCACTGCTCTTCTGCTTCCCGCTTCACCTTGTCCCTTGAGGAGCTGGATTTACTTGCTGCTTGTGCAGGCTCTGTTTTGGTGAGCTGGTTTCAAATTTGATCCAATCTGCTTTGAAAAAATGCAGTTTTCAGAGTGGCTTCCCAGTCACTACAGTCCAAAAGAGCAGGTGGGATTTTTGTGGCCTGCCTTGGTTAGAAGGGATGGAGCCTGTTCAATAACAGTCAATTTTCTGACTTGGACTTTTTGAGATGGGCATTGCATTATCATAAATCCCTCTTCACAACAGCAAAGCAAATTAGCATAACATTCTAATGAGACAAATTGTGCAAGAAAGCAGTCTTCAAGCACAGTGACCAGGTTACACAGGGGCAGAGTTAGTGGGCTAAGCAAAGAAGGAAAGTCTAGACTGAAATAACACACGGTACTGTGCAGGTTGAAAAGTTACAGTAAGAGGCACAGTTGCAATTCACATATCTGTGGGATCTCTGGTGACACTGGAAGAGCCAACATTTGCCTCTTCCATAATCTGTCACCCATCACTGCTGCCTCAAGCATGGGAAGTTTAATTTCCTATGAATCATGGTGTGACTTGAGAAGTTAAATCCTACATCTTTCTGAGCCCCCACTGACAAAATATAGACTAAGTCTACTGTGGTATTCCTGCCTGCTTAGTTGTTGTTGGAAATAGTCCTCTGGCTGTTGGTGTCTTCATCAGCTTCAGCCTTACCTGCAGGCCAGACTGCTGTGGCATCCCAGGTTGATGGATTCGAGATGCTGGTGGAAGAATTGCTTGAGTTAAAGGCAAGTGTCTGATGTCAGGGGACTCCTGCCAGTCATTGTTCTGCTGTTTGTGTGAAAACAGGCTGAATTCTGTGGTTTTGCTATGTAACATTCTTATGTAGCTGGCTGAGTCGCCAACATGATAAATGCAATTACTTTTTCCAATTGTTATTTTTGCCCAAAGCATGCAATTGACACTGAAGTCTGCTTCAGTGGGCAGAGGGGGAGTGTAGTGGCTGCTCACATCCCCACAGTGGCACAATGATGTGAAGGCATGGGCTGCAGTGGTGGGAATCCAACACTGCACATGGTATGTCAGGAGCAGCACCCATCTGTGTGTCCATCAGTCCTACCTTCAGATGTTGGTGGTCAGGGGGTAATCTGCTTTTTTGGTGTCATTGAAGGGGGAAGGATGGAGTTTCTAGGTCAGCTGCAACATGATTTTCCCTGGAAAGGTGGGAGGGAGTGGGATTTGGTTGTGCAATGTAGTGGAAGGGAGCTGTATTGCACCATCTGGGAGGGCAGCAATGGCACCAGAGCTGCCTCCCTCTCCCCTGTGCCCACCACAGCCAGCCCTGTCTCTAGCTCCCAACAGGAGCCTTCCCAAATGGGAAAAATAATTTTATGCCCTTCTCCAGTGGGAGGCAAGACTTAACTGGACCCTGAACTTGGGAGGGAGAACAGCTCTCTCATAATGATGGGGATAAGGGTGCTTTCACACAGAGTGGAGATAGGCTGGCTAATTTGGGTTGTCTGCACCCTTTGGGGAGCCAGCACTACAGGGTGACTGGTGCTGTGGGCTCCCTACCTTGTGACTTATTCAGCTGAGGAAAAGGACAGCCCAACCAAGCTCCCACCGTGGTGGTTAAAGTTTGTTTTAGCCACCTTATCTAATCTCTCCCCTAACTTTTGCTGGGGGAAAGCGTTTATTGCTTATATCGTGTTACTCCATGAGCACTTGCTGGCTGCGGCTGTTTGCGTGTGTATATGTAGATGTGAAGACAGATAACTTCAGGCCTTGCAGTTTTATGGGTCAGTCAATCCAAACTGCTTCCACTGGCAGATGTGGGGATGTGCTGCCTTCATTACCTGTGGGCCATGTGCTATCAGGGTGTAAATCAGCAAAGCGGGGCTCTGTTTATACACATAAATTGCCCCAATGTGACAGCTTAATACCCTTTTGACTTTTTACCCTCTGTGGGGGAGAGCCTCAAATGTCTTACAGCACTGCTCACCCCCGGGATGACGGCAATGCGGGGAAACCAGCCCCGCTATAAAAGGAGCGAGCACGCTTTGCTCCCGTGTGTCTTCAGGCTTGGCTGCGTAGCCAGCAGCTCCCCGCAGGGGAAAGGCCCTTCCAACAGACCAGTCCAACAGGAAATTACCTGCTCACCCTTTGCTAAATTACCAGCTGGACAGCCAGTCACAGGGTCCCAAAAATGCCAGCTCCATCTATTCCCCTAGGGACATGATTCCCAGGCACGCAAGATCCCAGCTTGTTCACCGCGAGGGCAAACCCACCTGGCTGTCCCTTCCCTGCAGCGCCTTGCGCAAGGCTTGATTTCATCTCTTCTGTGGGACACAAAGATCACATGGCTCAATTTTCCCTGAGCAATCACAGGGTAAAACCTGCCAGGCTTTCTTTAGCTCCAGCTGAAGGGTTTTCTTACTCCAGGAGATGCTTTATTTTTGTCGGCAGATGAGAGGGTGTTCCCAGTGAGATAATAGGGAGCGGATGAGAGGGAAGAAGTGCCAGGACATTCACAACAAAATGGATTATTGTGATATTTTGAGGAGATTTCCAAATTTAAATTATGTGGGAGCAGGGGTAAGACTGTTGAAATTGAGATCCTCCCCATTAGAAATGTCCTTTTTGCGTTCCCCTATGTTGTCTCTGTCATCTTGGAGAACAGGAGCTCATGGCTGCATCCAAACCTTTGGTAACGCCCTTGACTTTTTTCCTAAATCTGACTGCACTAAACCATCCTAAACCAAACTTAGAGGAAAAGAGACCCTCTTAGTCAGGACATTTTATTGTGCTGGCACTGAGCAGTCCTGGTTGGAACTCTCAAATTATTGCATTGTCTTTTTCAATCCCTCCTCCCCATCAGCACCCAAGCTCTGTTAGAGTATGACAGGTCCCAGCTCACTTCCATGCTCCCACCCCAAATAAGACCGTCCCTGTGCCCTTTATGAGAGAGAGAGACATCTGCAGGCAGGCCTTTCCCAATCCACTTTTAAAGTGCAAGTTGAGCCTGAAAATTGATGTAGGAGAGTGACCTTGTTAGAATGTCCTTCCCTCTGGTTGATCCCAGGTCAAATGCTCTCAGTTTATGAGTCACTGACTCCCACAGTAGCTAGACTGCACCTACCTCTACTTCTGCTCGGCCAAGCAGCAGGAAAGACCCTGCAGCTGGGATGTTGCATGGAGCAGAAGGTGACCCCATCCCTGCTCCTGGCCTTGGATCCCCTTGGGGCCCAAGAGGTGGCTTTGGTGCAGGAAAGGCTGAGGACCAGTTTAGGTGGCTGGAGAGCAGTGCTGGTGCTACCCTGTACCTGCAGGCACCTCATTTTACCTGGCTGGGACTCCTTCCCATGCTGACACTACTCTTGTGGCATTTCTCAGAAAGAGACCATCATTCTAAATTCTCAGCCCAAATGATGCCATTTCTACAGTGCACTTTGTGTGATTCAGAGAACTGTGGCTTCCTGCAGAGGAACATATGAGGCAACTCCAGGTTGGATGCTCTAGTGTTTAATATCAGGAGTGCCCAGCTTGCAGCCTTTGTCTCACCATGGGTTCAGTGTTTTCTTGTCTGCCCAGCTCTGGCAAGGCTTGAAAGCAGTTGGTATCTTTGAGGACTCTGCCCTTCTGGTAAAGTTGGTTGAAATTGGCCAGGGAGTTCACAAGTTTTATTAGGGAGAAAGACCATACACACCCACAGCATGATCACAAACAAATTGTTTCTCTAGGAAGCTAGGCTGAAAAAAAAAAAAGGTTGTTTAAGTAAGCAAACATTTTTCTTGAAGACACTAGAGCAGGGGAGGTGGGAGGGGAAGTGTGTGTTTATATAGCTGTTGACCCAACCTCTACTTAAGCATTAGTTTCTTGGTTTAAATCTCTTTATCCCTATTTATGCCCATTTTTATCATGCTGGTTATTAGTCCTAATGACTTGCTCTGCCCTGTGCTGCCACCTTCATCTCAGCAAGCTCCTGTTTTGCTGCAGAATTCTACAGACCACTTTGCTGAGATCAGCCCATCCAAATAACTTCACACATACAAACAATGAACCCAGTGAGGGATTGGGGGTTGGCAGGGCCCCACCGGGGCAAGGCATAGATGTGAGCAAAATGAATCGGTGGCTCAGGCTCTCCTGTAAGGCTCCTGTTTCAGGATTTGCAAACTGGTTTCCTCTATCAGGTCCAAAGCATCAGAGCTGCTAGCTAATACTAGGGCAGTAAAGACTTTTTTGGTATGAGCTGTCAGCCAAAAATTCAAGTGCCTGTAAGTTGTTCTAGTTTTTCCAAAAATGGGTGCAGTGGTCAGGTGTCCCTTTGATGTGCTCCTGTTTATTTACAAAGAGCCCAAAAGGTCCCATTCCCCCAAAGGTGGCAGGAAACAGGCAGGGACAGAATTTGGTACCTTGTTCTTCCTGTTAGGGCTGATCTCACATGTGAGTAAACAGTGGGTGCGTGGTGAGCTGCAGCAAAGGCTCTGCTGCCTGAACAGCCACCCATCCTCCTGTTTTCCAGTCCTGGATGCCTGTGAGAGTCTCCCTTTCACTTTCTTCCTGGCTGGCTCAATGCAGGAAACCAGACTGATTAAAAACTAAAGTGGGAAAAAAAATTAAGGAAAAAAAAAAAAGAAAAATGTGTTTCTTTAAAAGCAGCAGAAAAAAAAAATTAAGGATCATTTTAATTAGGTTTGAAAAATCTGCGGCACAGTTGACAGGCGAGCTGACAGGGCTCCCTTTCACGGGATCGCCCAGCTCAGGGTTTTTCAGCTTGTGTGCAGAATATTTTGACATTCTTGCTTTCTTGGCTCCGTTTGTGGAGCCCAGTGGAACCTGCAGCCTAATTAAATGTAACAATTCCTGAAAATGAGGGTTGTTATTTTTTTTCCTATGGATAATAATAGAGGTTTTATTTTAAAAAGAGCTGATCTATTTACTCTAGGCTGCCTGCTTCCTGACCTGGCCTCAGCACCTGAGGGGACAGGAACAGAACGAATTAGACAGGAGCTTAGTCACTGGAAAAGATGAGGGTGTTAATGTGTGTGTGTGTGTGTGCACATGTGTCTTGCATGCTCTGCTGAAAGAGTTGAGAGGTGGAAGGTTAGGAGGCTCAGATTTTCCCTGCAGCTCACTTTTCCCCTGACTTTTGTGGTTGGGTGCTGGTTTTTAGGTGGTGCCAAACCCTGCGGGCTCTAGAGGGGCTGCACAATCCCTGCTCTGGCTCCTCCACCGCGGGTACCAGCCTGCAGGGCAGGGTGAGACCTGGGGCTGTGCAAGCCAGGGGATGATGACAGAGCCTTTGTATAGGGAGCTGTGCTAAACAAGAAGGAAAACACAAGTCAGTATTGTCTAGGACTGGATGTGCCCAACTCTGCACCCTTGGTGCCCAGAGCTTTCCTTCCAGGGCTTTAACCACAGTGGTTCATTTTTACCGTGGTGTTACTCCTGGCCCTTTGAGCACATCCCTGCATCCTTATGCCTGGTGAAGCATAGGCCAACTCCAGGAGAAAGACAAGTCACAGAAGGTTGCTCCTTGTGCCTCTCCCTGTGGGCTCCCAGGGCCATTGTGCCTCAGGTCTGTCAGCTGCCATGGCTGCAGCTGGGCAGCACTGCCCAGGTGTCACTGCTCATGGCTTCCTGTGGGCTGCCTGGCACTGAGGGCATCCAGAGTGGGAGCAGAGTCCCTCTTTCATCTCAGCGTGCAATCTCCCAGGCTGACAAGGAGGAGATGCTGACAGAGGCTGAGGAGCACTCTTCCCATCCTGTACATGAGGGATGGCTTCCCTGTGTCCCTGGGCTCAGCACTGCTCATCAAACCACCTCAAAACTTCCCAGCTGATGTGCCCATTGCTCAGCCAAAAGCAACAGGGGAGGACACCAGCAGTTCAAACCACTCCCAGGCTTTTCCCCTCCCCGGTTCCCTCAGGCACAAGAAATCAAAGCTTTAGGGGCATTTGTGCCTGCCTGGCCAGGGCAGGACTGGCTCCTGGTGCCCATTGCCTTTCCCAGCCTGCAGCCTGATGGCAGCAATGAATCAGCAGCCAGTGGACTTGTCAAAGGCATTCCTCCACTTTAATCCTATTGACAGGGACTACTGCCTGGAACAGGAACTGCGGGGTGAGCCATGTCAACAGCAGATTCTTATTACAGATAATATTGATGGGGCCTTTTCTTGAATAATGAAGGGAAGAGCCCTCTGCTTTGACGTTTGTCTCCAAAACCTAGAATTACTAAGAGTTTAACCATCGGAGGGGAGCTTAAGATAGTTGCATCTTAAAGGATCTGCTTTCTTGTCGCATTCAAGGCTGGGGGAAGGAGTTTAGCCCATAGAGTCCATGCTGACCTTTTCACTGCTCTTAATAAATGTTACAGTTAAATAAAGTCGGATGGATTTTTCTATCTACTGTAGGATGTTATCCACTTTCTGGAGGAAAAAAAAAAAAGAAAGGTAAAAACCCCCAAATCCCTGTTTAATATCACTGTTACTCATTATCTTTGGTAGCTGCATGGAGAAAGGCAAGGAGGAAGGGCAGGGGCAGGACAATTCAGGCTGTATTACCAGGGTAATTCCTACCACTGCACATGATTATGTGTATCTCTGAGAAAGGGTGAATTGGGGCTGTTTAAATCCATTGTGATCTTACTGCCAAAGCTCAAACCAAGATCAGCAGCTCTGGAGATATTTGAGAAAAGTTTTGTTTCTTTCTTTTTAAATTTACTTTCTGATTTTCCACTCTTTAAAAGAGAAAAAAACCCTCTCTATCTGGTCTGGTCTCTATCACTGGTCCCCTACAGGAGTGGAGGCACCAGAGCTGCCTGAGAAGTCAAAAGAGGGCAGAAAGCATCAGCTGTTCCAGGAAATAACCTGTCCTTGCACATTTCCTCATGTTCAGACTTCAATATTATGAATGCAAGCACTGTGATGAGAGAAGGTAAGGAAGGAAGATAGGGCTGAATGGCAGGCATTCTTGGATTTTAGATACAACCAGGAGCTCAAAGGTGTCCCTCTGACGCCTTATACCAGGGACTTCTCCAAATGGGCTTTGGACCTCCAGCCTCCTGTTGGGACAAATGAGGCAGACAGCAGGCAAATTTGATTTTTGTCCACATTTCTACCTCCCAGATCCTAGAGCTGGCCCAGGACTGAACTGGCAGGTGGTTTAAGTTAGAGCAGCCACAGGGCTTCTTTAACTTAAGCCAGCTGGAATCTCTTCTGGGGCTGGTTCTACCAGCCAAGGTTTGCTGGATTATAGTAGGGCCCTGAAAGCCTCCAGCCCATCACTGCATGGCCTTCACAAGAGGACCAGGGAGCAGATGACACAAAAATGTCAGGGCAGTTCCCAGCTGGTACTTAAGGACCAGCTTTAATTCCTTCACACTGCTGCAGAAAATCGGTATCTGGTCCAAGGAAGCCTGTTCTCATGGTATTTTTAGTCTGATTGTGAAGACCCTAGGAGTTTTGGATTGCCCTTAAGGTTCTGAATATTGGGCTTTCTGACTTGAACTGTTAAATATTTTCCATACATAAACAGCAGCCACAAAATTTCAGCCACAAAATTAAAAAATGGATGTCTTGTGTTTTAGATTTTAAAAAAAAAAATTAAATGCCAGAACAAGACAGACGAAAAGCAAAGTCTCCAAAGCAGTTCACTTACTCTGAGTGCATCTTCTTCCTCTGAAATGGGCTCTTGACACAGGGACGAAGTGGGCTCTCTTGGCACAGTTCTTAAAAGTGCAGAGACCCAGCAAGCACAGGAGGGACCATTCCTGAGGTTAACTGGTCCCCCAGCATGTGATGGGGTGCATGAGAAGGCAGCCCATGCTCTCAGGGTGCACCCTGTACCTCTCATTGTAGCATTGTCCATGTCTATATCAGTGTTTTAATCTCCTTGCATCTTCTGATTAACCCAGGAAAAAACAGGGTTTACATGGGCCCTTGTCTTCCTGGAACAACAGACCACCACAGAACCATCTCACTGAGCAAATTTGGAATCCCAAATTGCACTGGAGTGCAATCTTCCTTCTCTTCCAGCCATGATTTATTCCTTTTTTCTTCCAGAAGGCCAAGGTGTAGGATAGAAACTTAGCCCTGCTCCTTAAAAAGGAACATCTTATCTCCATGTTGTTGCCCAGGGAGCTGAAATCTGGCCAGTGCAAGCCAGTGGTGGTTCCTATGGAATTAGCTGACTCTTCAACCCAAGGGCTCAGAAATCAGTTGGTCCTTCAGGCCATGAGGGTGTTTTCTTTTTACTCTTTTTAATAAAAAAAAAAAAAAAAAAAAAAAAAAAAAAAAAAAAAAAAGGAAAAAAATTTTTTTTCCCTCGAAGGGAAAAAATCTTTTTTTTTTTTTTTTTTTTTTTTTTTTTTTTTTTTGTTTGGAGGTGCCTTAGGATGCTCTGAGATAATGTTTCTCAGCTTTTTTCTAGAACCTGGAAGTCCACAAACTGCTTGTTCCTTTTTCTTCTCTTTTAAAAATGAAATCTGAGATTTTTGCATAACATATTGAAGCAAGACGCTGAGGAGGGGGTGAAGAAAAACATCAAGTACTGTGGGACTAAAATTTCAAGAGCTGGCAACACTGATTATTTTTGTTTTTCTTTCTGTTTTCAGAGGAAAAGAAAACCATCCTCCATTTTGCTGAGCGCCAGCAGTGTGAACAAAAATATAAGGTGCTTCAGGGCAGGAAGAAACTGTGAAGAAATACGTTTTCAAATTCCATTTGTGTTGGATTGTCTGAAAATTGTCTCAAGAGCTGCCTTCTGGAGACAGCTGCCCTGCTCTGAGAGAGGGCAGAGATGTGTGGGGGTCCCAGGCTGGGACAGGACTCAGGTTGCAGTTGCCTCTGGTTGTGCTCAGGTCTCAGCAATGCCAGGTTCTCAGTGAGGACAAGGAGAGGTCAGGTGTGCCGTGGAAAGGCTCCATGAAACTCTTCCTCCCCACAGGAGCATCATCTTCTGCAACAGACATCCTGGCTGGCCAGAGCCAGTCCTGGCAGGCAGAAAGGTGGAAGAGGACAGGCTCCCTTCCTGCTGGTCACCTGGCAGTCATGGCCATGGTCTAGTGCCCCTGTGCTCAAGGAAGACACGCAGAAGGGCCTGAGTGTGTGCTGGAGGTGTTCATGAGGTACCCAGCCACTCCTCTGGTGCTTGCAGGGCTCCCAAGCCACCAGCAGCCGGAGGAATCCATGAAAGAAATCCATGATGGAAGCTCAGAAAAGTGGGATATTGCCCTTGAGATATCACATCCCAAGGGGTGATATCCCCTTGGTATCACTGGAGATGTCACTGGGGATAAGGATGACGGTGTGGATCTCTGCTCATGCAGCCACAGCAGGTATCTCCTGCAGGCTGTTAAGCAGCACAAGTGGCTGTGGCTGCCTCGCCTTGGCTGTGCACGGTCTGCACAGGGGGCTGGTATTTATTAATGGCTGGCAGGAGCTGCTGGAATGGGCTTGGAGCTCCAGCTGCTGTTCCTGCCTGTCCTCTATCACTTGTGCTCACATCTTTCTCAGGCTCTCTCCTTTTGTGTTGAAATTTTCCATGCTTTGTCTTAGCCCAGCAACACATTTTTGCTGAAGGTATGGACTGTGCTTGTTGGAGTCCTCTTTGTAGGGCTCCTTGTTAATCTCTGCCTTGTGGTAAAGGTCCATCTTTCATGTCTCAAGAGATATCAGGCTGAAGAAAATCCTCAGAGGATGGATCCTACTTTATTTACTTGTTTATTATTTGAAAAAGTTACTTAAAATCTTACATTTCAGTCAACTAGAACTTAAAAGGAAATCTCTTGTTCAGATCTTCCCCAGTGGAAAACTAAGCAGCTCTGGCAAAATTAAAGTTTTTCCATGGAACATTCAGATTTTGTGAAAACTACACTTTCTATTTAAAAAATATATTTTGGTCATTAGTTTTTTATCTGCTCTGCTTCTTCAGGATGATTCAAAAACATAAAGGCAAACATCTCCACTTCCTATGTCTAATGTATCAACATTTTTTTTTTCAATCATGACTTCAATTCCATCTCCTTAGCGAGGAGGCTAGAAAAATTATTCAGCTTAAGGAAAAGCATTTTATCAGTTATAAAGTTGTGGAAATTTTAAATGGGTATCTTAGTGCAACTATTGGATTTGCAGCTCGCCTTTCTTCCTATCTGGGTCGAGGATGCCAGGCTTAAAAACCTGGTCTTAACTTTGTTAAGGGTATCTCTGGTAGGAGGCTTTTGGTTTGTGGTGGGGGTTTTTGTTTGGGTTTTTTTTTTTCTGTTTTTTTTTTAAGGACAGCTGAAATAGAGAAAAATCTGTTTAGGACTACAGGACTAAAAATTACCTCTGGGAACTGGGAGACCTGCATTCATGGTAATTCTGAAAAAGTGATTCCAGGGATGAATTTATCATTTACAGGAGGCTTATGGTTTTAATACATGTTTTTCCTTAGGATTTTCAAACTTAAAGATTGTTTTCCTTAGACAACCTTCCTTTTCTTAGAAATCTAGGATAACCAAATACTAAGCTTAACTAATTAAATCTTTAAAAGTTAGCAATTTCCAGTCCAAGGATTAATGACGTTACAGAGTTAAGACAAGCTCATTGTGCAGCTGTAGAATTTTCTCTATCTCTTTCTCTACCCTATTGTGATGAGGCAACTTCTTGATTGTTTAGAGATTGTCCCTACAAGTAGGTGTAAATGTGGTACTTTCAGACATGTACATGCATGTACAGAATCAGTGTAGACTGTGCACAGAGCACAAGACACAATTCCTTGCACACAAAACACGTTCAAAATGGCTAATTTGGAAAACACCCAGGATGCATCACTGTGGGTGACTTGATCTGAAACATTAGAATAGGTGATAAGAAGTCATGTTATAGAATCATTTATATATATTTCAAATGACTCCCACTTAAAGCAAAAAAAGTCTTTATAATTAACACGACAGATAAGAGCAACTGTGACACTTTAAATAAATGTGGATTTGATTTTGAAATAGAGTTTCAGATTCTGGGGATGTGTTAAAGACAGGAAAAAACCTCATATGCTCAGAGTTGAAAATTAAGATATACTAGAGATCATCTTTAAAAACTCAGCACAGAACTCCCCTGTTTCTGATGGCCTTCAGCACAGAGCTCCTAGGAAATGGGAAGGGGATTAATTTAATGAGAGCTGAAAAACAGAGGCCCTATAAGGGAAAGTTTGGGACTTCTTTTCCATGCCAATAGCCTTCCAAGGAGAAGACTTCCAAAAATCTAGTCGTGGTGGAAGTAACTCTTGAGGACTGCTGCATTTTTGCAGATTTACATTTATTTGCAGAAATAAAACGCGGGTCCAGTTATGGGTTAGATGGACAAAATGGATAAAATGGACATTATGTTGGTCATTGGATGGAGCCTTGGCAACCAGTTCAGTGAATAGTTATGCGTAGTTATTGGATGTGTGATCCTCGGTCCTGTGTTGGGCTAAGTTCCTATGGCTCCTCCAAATATACATGGGCAGGAGGTAGAGGAGCACAGCTGTGTGACAGAAAGACAGGAATATGTATTTCCCACCAGCATGCTGATCTGAAGAGCCCATGACCAAGATGAATTAAAAAATATTAATTTCTGCAGCACTGTCTTCTCATTTCTTAGCTGTTGCTCAGGCAAAGCTGTTATTAATTCAAGAGAACTCTGCCCGAGCAAAAACCCTCCGGAGTCCAAAATATTTTGCAAAGAGTAAATATGGGAATTATTCACCTACCACAGAACAGCATCAGCCCCTGGGTGGAATGCAGGAGCTGTTTAACAGAGCGCAGAAACATTTCCCCAAAGTTTTGGACAGGAGTCTAAGGTTTCTGAATGCCCAGTTGAAGCTACAACTGAAAGAATCCAGCAGTACAGGCCCCCTCCCTCACCTTGGTCCCGGATGGAAGGGTGAGCACCACCCACCCAAGTACCACACCACTTCCTCTAGGACCCGAAGAGATTTTTCTGGAGCTCGTTCATCTGCCCCAGTCCTCCACATGAGATCTGGCAAATTAATCGCTCCAAGTGTCTGGATAAGTACTGTAAAATGCTTCAATTTCAAAATAGAAATCATCTGCTTCATAAATGCCAAGGGCTTTCAACATGTCGTTTCTTGGTAAACAAAGAATTTCAGCACGACAATATCTTAGGATGTTATTGGCCATATTTGTTCCCTCGTGCGTATTGAGGCAAATGTGAACAAAGTTGCAGAGCTACCCCTTACATCCTCCTTCAGCTTGGGGGTTTCTCCCTGCTGCGCTGGAGATGAGGGGCTTGATCTGCACCCAGTCCCCAAAACTCCAGTTTCTGTGATGGTAAAGGGCAGGTGAAAGTTCTGCTTGTGCTTGGTTCTGTTCTGCACAAAGTGTTGTATACTATGACTAGGAAAAAACCCAAACAAAACAAAACGTACTTTTTTTTCTTTTTTTTTTTTTTTTTTGGCGGATATTAGAACGCAATAAAAATATGTGTGTGCTTCCCCCCTCGCCCCCCCCAGCTAAATTGATTACATCTGGTGGCATGAAAAAAATAGCCAAAATGTCAGACTGAGTCACACAGCCCCCTTGGGTGGTTATATTTATTTCAGCATTGAAGCACTCATCAAAACAATTTATCCTTGGCTCTTCGTCTCTGCCTTCCTATCCTGTGCTTACAAACTCTTCTCTATTCCCTAACACTTGTACTTAGCCCTAAGTCCCCTCCTTCCTCCAGTCTTTTCTTTCTCCATCTTTTTCTTCTCTGGCCTTGATCTGTCCGTCTCCTTCCTCTTTGTTGCATCCACTCCAGCAAAGTCCACTCCACTCCACTCCTGTAATTTGCAATTCTCCACTTGGGATAGCAGGGGAAGCTGGAGCACAGACACAAGGCTGGATGTTTTTAATGCTGTGTCGCCTACTTAGTGCCTAGTTGCACGTTACTTGGAGTGAAGTGGTGTGGTAAAACGTGCTGTGGTTTCCATCACTGCTGTGACCAGTGGAATGGGTGGGGTGGGACCATGCCTGCTGGGATGGACACAGTTCCATCTCCAGCCTTACCTGCTGTCCCTTGGCTGCCCTGATTTGCTGCAGTGGAGGAGGTGGATCTGCTGGCTCTCTTTTGATGGATTATTCTTTTGGTCTTGATTCACCTGTGTCCCCTGCTGACACGGAGCAGCACCAGAAGCATCTGTTTGGTGTGGAAAGTCTGTGCTGCAGTGGGTGGGAAGAACTTCATTGCCAAGAACACCAAACCTCTCTTTCCAAAGCTCCTTCTGCCCAGATTGCAGAGAATGGCCATGTACATCTTGCTCTATAAATTCCATGGCAATCTGCTGTCAGGTTCTGCCTGCTTTCATATCTTATGCCAACCACAGCTGCAGAAGACCTGGCACTCTAGGATCCTCATGGATGCAAGTGGGTGCAGAAATGCATTTCTCTGTATTAACTCTATAATGATGAAAGGGCCTGGTCTGGCAGGAACAGGGACTAAAGCTCTTATTTGCTTTTTTTCTTGGGTTGATGGAATGCCCTGCACAGAAAGATGCTATTCCTTTCTTTACTACTTCTACAGTGATAAATGATAGATGAAGAGGATAGGGATACCCTCCTGGGGATACCCGTGGCTGGAAGAGGACTTGAGAAGCTCTTGGCACTGCTGTCTCTGAGCTTAATGCTCTCTGTTTCACCCATTGTGTCTCCAGCTCCCATCCTGGGCAGCAGGCTCCTGTTGTACAGTGCTACACATTTTTCTCCTGTGGTAAATCTGAGCCCCCTGGGATCTGGTATTGTGCTTTTTTTGTTTTTTCCCCCAGGTATTTTTGTCTGTGAACCACAGAAAACTGAATAGGAGGAAATGAAGTGCAGATTGAGAACATGGTTGAGTGCACTTGCTAAAATAAAACATTGGGGGGGAGGGAGGGATTCTTTTATAATAGAAAATGAAGTGTGTTTACTTTTTATTGATGAAGTATTTAATTGTACAGAGGGTTTGAGAGGTGTTCTTAGCAGCATCTCAGACTGTGCATGGACTAGAAATGCCAGTTGGTCTTTGGTACAAGAAACAGGCTAGGTTAAATATTTTGTGAATGGGAAGAGCGAAGGGATGCCATGGGGTTTTTGGTGACATGCCACAGTTGTGCCAGAAGAGCCAGGGAACTCCAGTGATACCTCCTCAAACAGGACAGGATGCTGAGATGACCCAAGACTTGTTGAGTGGATGTGTTTTGACAGCAAGAGAGAATGTGCTGAACTCTGCACAGCGTGGCATTTTGTCCTGGAGCTGTGCCACAGAGCCTTAGAGCCTGCCTGCCCTCTCTTGTGCCTGTAGCTTATTTTCTTAAGCAAGCACAAGCAAGTGCAGGGTGTAGAGATAAGGCTGTGACCTTTTAGATTATTCTGTTACTCTATAAATACTGGATGGGTCCAGTGAGGTGGCCGGAGTTTTTTTGTGAGGTTAAAATAATTTCATTAATTCAGATGTCTAAAGGCAGCAACCTATAGTCATCAGTAACCTGGCATGATTTTTTGTGGGGGACAGACCACTAGAGTCCACGTCCCATCTCTGGAGCTGCCCTGCTCTTCCTGTGTTTCTGAATCTCTGTCTAAAAGTTTGTAAAAATTTGTATGATTCAGTGAAGGATCATGATGCTTCAGAAGCAGAGGAGACCAAGAAGCTTGGAGTCTCCATGACAGGCCTGTGCACCTTTACAAGAAGCATGGGTGCAATCAAGAGGTGTACTCATAATGAATTAAATGGGGTGGCTTTTGTTTAGTCTTAGTTATGCAAAGTGTCCAGTGGAGCTCTTAAGCACACACCAAGGTCAGTGAGAGCTAATCACCTTTACAAATCTTGCTTGGGTCAGATCCTAAGTGTATAGAAACTGGACACACTGGTTTCTTTTCAGAGCCACCATTCTCTTTAGCCATGAGAGCTGATGGCCACACAACGCTGCCTCTGCTTCCAGGTGAGATGGGAGCTGGGGATCTCCTAGAAAACCTCTTCCACCTGTCCCTAAGGCCATGAAGTAGAGCATGTAGGGTTGATCCAGGCTTTTTTGTCTTGCCTATCTTGCTTATTTACATCAAGTTGCTAATTCCCAAATTCCTGTCTTGACAACACCTTACCAAGGGAAAACATCCAGTTATGCAGCCTCCAAATGGCACAGCAGAGGAGATCTCAGCTGCAAGGGAATTGCAACTTCCTTAGCCTTCCTTGGGGATAAAAGCCTCTCATCATCTTGTGAGCTGCCACAAGAAGAGCTGAATCCTGCCACATGGGAGTGGGCAGTCCCGGTGCTGACCAGCATGACAGCGGAAAGTGGAAGGGGAATTCAGGCAGAGAAGAAATTCTACAGGGGGGAAAAGATGCAAGAAATTCCTAGGAATGTTACAGAAATCAGCATTCCCCCTTTCTGCTCCTTCCAAACCAACCCACCTAAAAAATGCCGTTTTGTGGGCTATTTTGGAAAGGAGTCCATGCCTGGGGAATTTTTGGCTGATGCTTATGGCTTTTAGAAATTTCTGGGAGATCAGACGAATAGAAACAGGAACCAGATGGGACTTCTAGCTGCTGGAAATAAAGGGAAAAAAATGGAGGGTGGGAAGGAATCTTTTCCTTATTTAAGATGTGAAAAGCACTTGTTCACTTTTGGGGAGTTTCCCCATCACCCTGGATTTCTTATTTTAAAGTAATTTACTCCAGTTCCATTATATTCTCTTAGGACATTTATCTCTGTTCTTGTTATTGCTAGGAATTTTTCTTTCTTTTGCAACAGAACCCAGTTTATTTTTAGGAGAATTTAAGCCTTTGCTTTAATAGATAAAAAGAGAGTCAGTGGTTGGTTTTGTTCTTGCAGCAGCCTCAACATCCCTTGGCCATTTACTTACTGAGTTTATCTTTGAGGCTGCGAAACATGGAAAAAGGCAGTGGTAGTGGAGTGTAGAGAGAAAGTGGAGGTGAAGAAGGTGGACACAGCAAAACTGAGCATGTGTGGGTCCTGTTTGAGGTAAAAGGCCATGAAAGGGAGAGTTGCACCACACTGGAACATATCATAAACCCATATGTGGACCTTAAAAGCATGGGGCCTGTGGCAGCCCAACTTTTCAGGCATCCTGTTGCATTTGTGGTGTCCTGGCTGTTGGATTTTGGGGTTGTAAATCCAAAAAACAGGCCTGGTCGAGTTCCAGGTTCCATTTTATCAGACCTTGGCTCTGCAGCTGGTTCAGTTTTGAAAAACATCCCAGAGATGGAATAGGGTCCAAGGAGCATTTTCCAGCTCCTTGGTCCAAGCTGGACTCTGGCTGGGAGTCCTGGTCCAGCCATGATCTGACGTCGTGCTGGGCCTGGGCTCAGTTTTGCTTCATCCTTGCAGCCTTTGGTCTCCAGGCTGGTGGGCACTGGGGGACCAGTGCATGGGGTATGGGACAGTGCCCTGCTCTGCTCAGGGGAGCCGTGAATCTTGATGCCCAGCTGGCAGGCAGGAAGCAAAGCAGAGACCACCTCGTAGGCAGAGGTGGATAAGACCTACTTGTGGAGCTTGTCACTAATCTTCTTTTAAGGGTCTGCTTTTAAAGAATTCTTTTAAGTTAATTGGGGAGGATTTTTACCTTCCAGTTTTCCAGTTATTTACTGCTTCCTGGGGGTGTGGACCTTAAAAGCATGGGGCCTGCGGCAGCCCAACTTTTCAGGCATCCTGTTGTGGTGTCCTGGCTGTTGGATTTTGGGGTTGTAAATCCAAAAAACAGGCCTGGTCGAGTTCCAGGTTCCATTTTATCAGACCTTGGCTCTGCAGCTGGTTCAGTTTTGAAAAACATCCCAGAGATGGAATAGGGTCCAAGGAGCATTTTCCAGCTCCTTGGTCCAAGCTGGACTCTGGCTGGGAGTCCTGGTCCAGCCATGATCTGACGTCGTGCTGGGCCTGGGCTCAGTTTTGCTTCATCCTTGCAGCCTTTGGTCTCCAGGCTGGTGGGCACTGGGGGACCAGTGCATGGGGTATGGGACAGTGCCCTGCTCTGCTCAGGGGAGCCGTGAATCTTGATGCCCAGCTGGCAGGCAGGAAGCAAAGCAGAGACCACCTCGTAGGCAGACGTGGATAAGACTTGTGGAGCTTGTCACTAATCTTCTTTTAAGGGTCTGCTTTTAAAGAATTCTTTTAAGTTAATTGGGGAGGATTTTTACCTTCCAGTTATTTACTGCTTCCTGGGGGGGAAAAAAAAAACCAACCCAACACTTTCCACAAGCTACTATCTTGTTTTATAGTCTTTCTTTTCTCAATAATCTCTTTATACTATTTCTCATGCCCTCTGAACTGCAGCCTTTCCCAAGATAGGGTCATTAGCACAAGGCAATGACCCTTGATAAAACTTCACCCATGGCTTTTAAGTCAATATGAGGGGAAATCCGTCCCTAGGACTTAATGCTGTATAAATTGTATTTCTAAGGAATTGATTGGAAGCTCCACAAACAGCGTTAGGACTACACAGTGTGCTATGATACTTACTAGTGGTGATGCACAAAGTCAACTGTAGATATTTTAAGACACAATAGTTGATCATTTATTTGTGTTTCCAAGTGTGTGTACTTTTGAACACATGGCTTTGGTTCCAGGGTTCGTCACAGATGGACGTAACTGAGCCAGCTGCTTGAAGCCTCTATTATGGTGACCAATTGATTACACTGGTTTAAATGGGAAAAAATGCACCAAAATGTAAGGCTTTAGGTTTGGGTGTCCAATTTGAGTTCTGACGTTTGTGGCTTTCTTTTTTCCTTCAGCTCACGCTGGTCCAGCAGGATGTCCCATATTAGAATGCTGCTCAGTTGTTGTTTTTTGTGGTTCCAGTGAGCTGTTTTTTCACAAATGTCTGGAAGGAAAGAGACATAGGGGACTTGGTTCACAGAGTTTGTACAAAAGCTTTTATTTTTCTTTTTTCCCTCTTTTCTTTTTGCTTCTCATGGATCTGATATGCTAGTGTTCTCAGGAGTGACATGGTGGAATTTTTAAAGCAAAGTGCTTATCACATGACTCAGGTGTCTGCTGTCACAGTCAAAGCAGTATCATCCCAGGAATTTTGTTTGAATTTAGCTTCCAGCTCAAACAAAAGTCATCTGAGTAGGCAAGCTTTTACTGGTTTCACTTTGGCTTCCCACGTCGGTTTAATTTGGCCCATGTTTGCTCAAAATATCTCCAGCTGTCTAGAAACTTGTTCCTAGCTTGCTGGAACATTCACAACCCTTTTGGCCAGTGTGACCTTAGCTATAAAGGCTGGCTGTGGTTTATTTCAGATGGTTTTTACCAGCTTTATTATACATAAGGCAGCTCACATAATTGAAAGGGACACATGTGTCAGCTGCTGTCTCTGCAGTCGCAGGTTATAAGTTACTGCTGTCTACAATGCTCAGGCATGAGATCTGCCAGAGAACACCACCTGATTTTGTTCCATGGGAGCTTTTGCTAATATTTTCTTTTATATTATGACTCATTTTGCTTCTCCGTTGGACAGCTTCTCTGTGTTTCACACTGAGGACCCAAGTGTCAGAAGATTAAAGGACTGTCTTTTTGCCCAACTAATATGAATTGGATGTTAAACTGTGCACTTCTCAGAAAATGAAATGCCTTCTAAAGAAGTAAGTGGCTGGAAGGAGGCAGTGAAAATCCATCAGATTTGCATGACTAATTAGCTTATCCATTAGTTATTATCCTGTGTTTACTTGTAATGAGAATCTTCAAAGATTATTCTATATTGGACATGCAGATAAGTTTTTGCTTATGTAATTTTTTCCATATTGAGATCCTACTGTGCTGTGAGCTCTACCTTAAAACACATCATTGTCTCTTAGCTCAGCTGTGCTTCCTCTAGAGGGTGTTGATCCTGTATCCATCAGTGGTGGATGGACTGAGTGCCCACGCAGCCCAGGCTGTATGAGACATTTTCGCTTTGCCCCAAAATTTGGTCTGAATTTCTGAATTTCTTGGCAACCAGAGCCTCATTTTATAAGATGCAAATATTTCTGGATATCAAGTTCTGATTTTCAGTTAGTATACCTTGAGTTATTCTGCTTCTCAGTTATTAAACAAGGGCTTCTTTTGTGAAAGTCATTAATATTGGAGGAAATTATCTCTGTGTGTCTTCTGGGTGTTTGGTATGATTTTGTAAGAGAAGTGTGACTTCTGTAGTTGCTATTTTCAGATCTTCCTTATTTACAAAGGTTGAGAGGATATGAATTATCTTCTTTTTTAAAATTAGCATTCATTTTTAACTAGCTTTACAAGTTTATGTATGTCCTGCAACTATTTAAATTTATTCATTTAGGGTGGGAAGTGGGAATGTCCATATGCCCAGGCAGCATGTTACCTTTGGATTTTGAAATACTGGGCCTTAAAAGTACAGTTCTGAGGATTTTGTTTTGTTTTGAAGACCCTGCTATGTCATGCTCTTAGAAACGTTATTGGAATTGAAAAAGAGGATAGGTGCAATAAAACTGACTTTTGACAGATTTTTCCCAAAGAGCTGGATTTGGTGCTGTTCTCTTCCTGCAAGATTCAGTCATTTCCTGTTTTCTGGCATTTACAAATTTCCCCCGGACATATAAAATTTTTCATTTACCACAAAAAGTCACAAAACTAAAAATCAAAAATGGAGAAAAAATATGAAGAAATCTTTTGCATCTGATGAGAATTTCAACTCTACAAGGAAGCAAATAAAATTTTTATTTGTGACCTAACTTGTCACCTTGGAAAGGTGCCTTAGAAAAACTTATGCCTGGGCCTGATATTATTGTGGAAGCTGATTTTGCCAGTTCAGTGATATTTTTCCTTTGCCAACAACCTGCAGGGATGTGCTGGATGCATTTTGTGTTGGAATCAAAGTTCCTGATATGTTTGGGACTTTTATCATCACCTATTTCAGACTGGATGAAAGGTGGGAACTGCTGGCCTCTCCAAGCACTTGTCCATCATTTCCGAAAGTTTGCCAAAGAGCTTATAGATAATATTATCTCTGTGCTGCCTGGAGCCTGTTCAGGGTGCTTGCTGTCTGGATGGTGAAAGCAGTGACATTATTTCCTTTGAAAAACACCTTAATTTCCATGGTGCTCTGCGTGTCTTGGTTCTTGCAGGTTCCCTGAGCCGGAGTTTTACCGGGACGTTCCCCATTCCGCGGGCGCATCCCCAGAGCAGAGATGGAGAGAAGGACTTCTCAAGATGCCCACAGGTCCAGCTGTGCTGCGGGAAAGTGCCTGAGTGAAGCCCACCCATCGCTCATGTGCGGGTGCCCGAGCATCCCCGGGAGGAGCCCGGGGCCGGTGGTTTAAGTGCTTTTCTGAACGGGGGCCAAGGTCCGAGCGGAGCCTCCGCTCCCGCCGGCTCCCGCTTTGGCGCCGCAGCGCGGAGTCAGCCCCGGGCTCGCTGCGGAGGACGTTACGAAATCCTGGCCCTGACAGAGAGCAGATGCATTATTGGGAAGCCCTCGGGTCATGAGAGGGCTAATAGTCACATTCCTGGCTGGGATGGCGAAAGATTTACGCCGGGCGTTCGCTCGCCTCGCCCTGCACCAGGCCAGCTCCCTACTTCACCGGCCCCCTCGGCTTTAATTGTTGTGTTAATGGCCCTTTTATTTGAAGCAGATCCCCTGGCTTACAGAGGAGAATGACATTATGTCGTATTTTAGATGTATTTACATTCTCCTTGCCACAGGGATAACAGTTCTAATTATTTTCTATAGCTGACAGCACCAGCGTCTCTGGTATTAGGGACCCCTTAGACCTGATTACATGGTCTGGTTTTCCTCAAATCACCCACAAATGACAGTGTGGAGCAGGTTTATTATCAATTGACGTACCTTTGCTTAGCACAACTCGCTCCCGAAACAAATGTCCTGAAAAGATAATCCGCGTTTAGAGCGTGCGTCTTCACTTGCGTGCAGGCAGATGGGTTTAGGAGGTCAAACCGGTGGCCCGACCTCTCCTGGCTGTGCCACACACCCCGGGCACGGCAGGCAGCTCAGGGTCAGTGCATTTCCCCTGCGATCCGTGCCCAAAGGCTGTGGAAAAGGGCGCTGTCAGCTTTGCAGCTGCTGCAGACGCTGAACAGCGGCGTGGGAGGGGAGCGGTGCAGGGCAGAGAGGGGAGAAGCACGGGGTGTTGGATTATTTTGGCAGTGAGATGTGGAGAGGTACCAGGGTCTGGTCCAGGTGGGGTTGTGCTTGTGTGAAAGTTGATTTTCGGGAAGAACAGCAGCCAGACAGCAGCAGAGAGAGCTGTGCAGCAGGCGTGCTGGGCAGGGAGGCAGAGGAGGCACTGGCAGGTGAGCGGGGCTGCTGGACAGAGGCTGGGAAATGCATGGAGAAAAGAGCTGCAATGGAACACGAGACAGGAGAAACCTGAGAGCTCGGTGAGAGGAGGTGGGATGAAGACCACTGCAGAGCTGGAGACAAGTGCAGTGGAGACTTGGGGCAAAGGGTGATGCCCAGGAGTTGGGAGCACATAGTAGGGACAGCAACTGAGATAAGAAGAGTGAGAGACACAGTTATTAGAACAAAATTATTTGATTTATCCTGAGTTGATAAATAATAATAAATAATAATAGTTTATTTATAAATAAATAAATAATAAATAGTTGATCCTGAGTTTGATTTATTCACCAAATTTTCCCCTTGAGATCTTGGACAGACTGAAGTGGTTTCAAATGTTGTCATTATTTAGAACAATTCAACAAAATGTTTGCTGCTTTGGAAAAAAGAAAAAAAAAAAAAAGGAGGGGTGAGGGATTGAGAAAAGAAAGAAAGGAAAAATAAAAAGCCTGGATGGTCTGGTTTGCCACATTTGAATTTTATTGCCAAATTGGGATGGGTCAAAAAAAATCACTCTTTCTGTTTTCTGAGTGGGAATTTCACTTACAAAGCTGCTCTGATGTGGATGCTTACCCAAGCTCAGATGCAGTCTTCATGCGTACTCTAACATGAAATGACAAAAAGCAAGTATTTGTGCTAGTGGAACCCTGTCGAAGAAATTTTTCTGCACCAGAACATCTCAACATGGAGACAACTTCATTACAAAATTCAGACACGTCTTCATGGAGACTTTTCTCCTTGCAGCTCTAGTGATTATTTTATATTTGGAGCTGCTGGGCACACAGGGCATTTTAAAAGCAAATAGAAAGGCAAAGACACTGCCCCAAGGGAGTTCAAATTTAAGCCAGACCAAAGCAGAGTGAAAATGCTGGCTGCATTGTATTAAAAACCAGAAGGTGGACACTTTTATTTGGAAAGTCAAGGATTCCACTAAGTAATTTAGTTTTTCTTGTGTTCATGCATGTTTTCTGCAGTAACTTTTAGCCTTGGCTTAAAAGAAGTATGTTTCACTCCTTCCCTCAGTAACACTGGAGCTTATGTGCAAGGTTCAGTGAAAGATGGCAGGAGGCTAGAGGTCTCAAAAATCCTTTGTTCCTGTTTTGTGAAAATAATGCACTAGGAGGAGAAGAGACAACCAAGCCATTTTTTCAACCAAAAGAAAAGCTTTTGCACATGCAGAAGAAATATAATTAGAATAAAAAGATATGAGAAAGAGGAGAAGAAGGGTGAGGTGTTGTCTGGCAGCCATTGTGGCTGCAGGCATTGGAGATGTTTCCATTCCCACTCCTACATGAGATTTGCACCCTTTAAGACATGGGATAATTCAGCCCTGGGAACACAGAGTTCCAGAAAACGGAGTCCATCTTTCCACCTCCCTTGAAGTTACCTGTTTGTTTTGAATTTGCTTGTATGACTGGATGGGTGGCAGTCTGGAGGTGGCTCAGAGCCGCGAATGAGCACATCATCTCCTGCCTCTCTTGGAGAACATTTTGGGGCTGGAGGTGCTGATGAGCCATCATCCAATTGGCCAGAGTGAAAACAGGAGCCAGAGAGAAGATGGGTTAAATTTTTCTTACTGCTGTTTTTATGTTGGGCTGAGTAATAGAACTGAGAACCTGTTAGCTGGTTTGGTCAATGTGATCAATCTGTTGGTCTTGGTGTGGGAGGAGGAAAACAGAGACAAAAAAACTTCTGTCTGGTTCTGTCATTTTTGCAGTTGCACTTGAGAATATTCAAGTATGTGTGTCCTGTGCAGATTTGCTGCTCTGTGAATGTCTCAGCTGTAATGAGGTGAATGTTACTGGAAAGCAAATGTTTAATTAGCTCTGCTGTTTCAATACTTTCCTAAAGTGCATTTCAAATGATACGCTTCATTGTGAAATCAGTCATCAATGCTGTGTTTGATGGTTACAGAAATTGTGTGGTTTTCTTTATCTTTTTTCCTGAGGAGCCCCTGATCAGATGACTTAATTTTCAGAACACAGCACAAAAGAATAAATTGCAAGTACTCTGTGAATTATTAAAGGAGAATATTATGAATAACTTCAAAGAGGAAATGCATGCTAGAATTTTTTGTCATGTTGGCTAATTGTCCAGTAGCTGATAGGAAAAGTAAGGACAAATCGATTAGTTCTGACTGTTTATTAAAAGGTTTTTGCTGATAACTTTTGGGTAGTTGCTCTTGGCAAACTAAATGTTTGTGTGAACATCATACCAGAGACTTGGGAGTTTGGTTTATTTTCTGAAATAAAATTATTGGATCATAGCACTGATTGATAGAAAAGTGATATAATATGATTCTGTAGGGCTTTTCTCTGAGTGAGTCACCAACTGTGCTGATACAGAGCTCCTCTGAAGGGGTCAATATATAGCACAACAGACAGATAAGAAAGGCCATAGTTTTGCCAGCAGCACTGCAAGACTTTGGACATGCAGGAGGGAAATTCTGGAGAAGTTTAGGATTCATAAATCACTTGTGGCAGAGCCCAGGAATGGGAGCACCAGCAGGAGCTGTGCTGGGGACAGACCCAGTCAGGAATCTCCTCCTACACTGTTGACACCACCGTTATCTCCACCCCAGTGGGGTCTTGGCTGGTGGAGCCTCACGAGTCACACTTGTGCATGGAGCTCACTTTATCTTCATCCAGAGGAGAGGTGGAGGCTGAGTCAGCCCTGCTGGGATTTGCACCAGTGGTTCCAGGAAGTCTGGGTATTTCAAACCTTAGGCTTAGACCTCTAATCATCCCCTTATCTAAACTGCCTAACATCTGAGTCTGCAAAATTGGGTTGGAAATCTCACACAAACACGCTTTCCCCAGCGGCATTTCTGCGTTTGTTTGCCAGTGGAGCCCGGGACTACAGAAGGACACAGGAGATTCAGCTTTGAAACCAGGGGTTTAATCAAAGTGTTGTGTGAAGACCTGGTTCTTCCTTGATTGATGGCTTGCTTACTGCTTGCTGACAGCTGGAAAGGTTCACCCTTTGGGGCAGAAGGACAGAGTTAACACTCAGGCAAGCATTGACCCTCTTGGGCCAAAAGTTTAGAGGAACCTGGTTATTTTTCACTAATTTCTGCAGGTGATGGAAGGAAAGTGTTTATTGGTGTCTCATAACTTATAAAGAAATGGTCTCATCCTGAAAGTCCTACTGCTCAATAGGTGCAGAAATTGTTTAAATTATCCAAGGTGTTTTTTTCAATGCAAGAATTCAAAGACAAATGGTGTGACATCCTGTATCAGGCCAGCATCTTTCAGTCCCTCCCCAAGTGACTTCTTCAAACTCACTTGGCCACAAAGCCTCAAGAGCTCAGACATATGAAATCCTTACAGGCTTTGTGAGAAAAGCTGTTGGACTGGGGATGACAGACTAAATTAGCACCCCTATTAGGAAACAGTTGCAGTGTTAATTCACTCCTTATCATACAGCAGAGGATCCTAAGCAGAGGATGGGTCGAGGGGGAGGCAAAGGGCTCTCTGGTCCCCCAGCTGTGGAAAAGCTCCAGTCAAAAACACTCTCACTTTATCAACCATCTTGTTGTGCACTGGCACCTTAAAGAACAAACAAACTGGCTTTGTTTTTTGCCCTGGCCACCATCTCTCAGAGCTGCTGGCTTATGTAGCACTTTCCTTGATAGTGACAATGTGGAAGTTCTTTATTTTCACCTTAGTCCTGTCACTGGAGGGAAAGGAGCACTCTGTGGCTCAATGCTACATCAAATGGGGTGATACAACAGAAAGGAAATTTTCCAGTTTTATCCCCTAAAGAAAAAGCACTGGTGTAAACAATTCCTCACAAATCAGTGCTTTGATATGTTTGGTTTTTGTTTTTTTGGTTTTTTTTTTTTCAGACTATGAGGGGCTGCATGCTACATTTCTTATTTTAACCCATATTAGCAATTCTCTAGAGAAACTGACTGCTGTTTGCTGCCCATCTATAATAGTTAAGCCAGATTCCTCTGTTCTGATTTATCAGATAGGGTGACTGATGATGTTTGTAAATGTAAATTTTAAGTTTCCTAAAATTCTAGTGTGTAAAGCTTCAAAACAGTCATTTTCTATAAACACTCTTGCTTGAAAAAGTCCTGCCACTTGAATATCTGGTGAAGATGAATACACATTGCATGCAGTGTTGGCAAAGAGGCACCCATCTATAAACATAGAGTTACTATTCATGGAGATTTCTTTTATCATCTTTCCAGTTGTACAAACAAACCAGCACCACCACCCCCGGCAATATTGCATTGTAAATTACCTTCCTTTTAAAAGCCCTCTTCCCTTAGTGCTTTTGACTCAGGAGATGGGAGACAGCCCTGGGCTTGTTGTCTTCAGATCAAATACAAGCTGCAGACTCTGGGTATTCACCTGAATTATATGAACCTCTGTGATGCAGCTATTTACTTGTTGTGATACATTTCCTTTTCTTGATTAACTAAGCCCTGAAAAGACACATCTGTTTCAGCATTGCCCCCTCAAGGCAGTCCATCCACCCTCTGTTCTGTAGCATCTTTTTCTCTCACCTTTTCCTTGCCTTGGCCTCTGTAGTTTGCCACATTGATGATTTGAGTTGAACTCCTGGGGCAGGGGCTGTGCTGTGGTGGCTGCCTATGGAAAGCCATTCATCCTGTCATGGATATGAGAACCATTTAGGGATACGCAAGAGCTGCAGCCCATTTTGGGGCTGAAGGCTGAAAGCTTGAGCTTGGGGCTGTTTCTAATTGGTTACACAGCACCCATCTATTGCTCCCTACAATACTCACAGGTCTGGTTACCCTCCGTTTCTTATTAACTTTACTGATGTTCAGCATCCTCAGTACCAAGCAGGTCTGGTCCCCAATAATATACTAACCTACCACCACCTACCACGACTCTTTAATATTTTTAATATATGCACTGAATGCTTCTTTTATTAGAAACTGAACAGGACTGTGATTTACAATTAAAATAAATGCAAGCTAATTTATTAGAATACACTATTGGAATCACAACCTCCATGGGGCATCTTTCTCTGTTATACTATCCAAGTCCTGGAGGAGTTTATTACGAGGTTTACTATGTGGCATCCAAAAATCCTCTATAAAAAGCTTTTGATTTGCACCTAGGAAAAACTTTGAAGAGAAAGGAAAGCTGGAGCCCTAGTTCTTTGTAGGAGCACTGGTGTTTTCCTGAAGCTGGAACCTCTGTTCAGCCCTGACCATGGTCTGTGCCCCGCAGTCCTCCCTGCAGCAGGCACCGTGAGGAGCTTCCCCAGGTGGTGGTGGCCGTCTGTCGCTGTATTCTGCTCTCAGGCCTCTCCTGCCCTTTGAAGATTCCCCATTGTTTGGGCTATTAACATACTTTCGGGGTGGATGTTTATCTTTTTTGAAACTTTACAGCAGGCGCATTGTTAAAGCAAAGCCCGAGCAGGTCTTTGCAAGAAAGAGCCGCAGTCCTTCGGTAAGCTCAGCACAACTCCGAGGAGCTCTTCCCTTTATTTGATCAGCTCCTAAAACCTAACAGTTCTGTGAGTAAACATTTATAGATCAAATCAAAAGCTCGCAAAAGGAAGCACTCTCGATAGATTAGAAGCTAAACTGATCTAAATTAGAACAGATGCAGAGATAACCTTGCCTGGCTAAAAAGCATATACTATCGGTTGCACACAGATAATTAAATGAATGAGCCCTTTTCTATTGAACAACTGATGTGCAATTGATAAACTTAATTAATAATTAACTTTTTAATTAAATATCAATTTAAAACAAGTGTGGTAATGTGCCAGTCGCATTTAATATTACTGCCTTTTCTTCATTACAGAACTGCCATTAGGGTTATAGGTATGTGCTTAAGATGCCTCCATGCACTGCAGAGGGAATAAATGCGTCCGCTGGGCACTCGCCAGTGAAGAGATGGTGATAAACAGCAGCAGCTGGAGACAAAGCCAGCAAGCAGCTTCAGAGTCAGGAGGAACCACAGATAAATGGTACATCCCGGGTGCAGCTTCCTCAGCAGCAGCAGGACTTGGGTTTGTGTCCTTGTTGTGTATGAGCAGAGGTGGCAACAGGTACAAGAGAGGTGAGCCCTCCTTGTATCTGCTCTCTGGGAAGAAGGTTCTTCCCATCTTTATGAATGAAGGGGCTGGATGAAGTCAACACTTAACATCTAAACCCTGGCCCGTGTTTAGGGGAGAGAGATCCATCAGTTATTGCCTTGTTTCAGCAAAACAACCCTGCATAAGTGAGGGAAAGCTGCGATCTTTTTGCATGTGTCTTCTCACATGATGCCTTAGTGCAATTCCTATTAGTGCTAATGGGGTAATTGGCTCCCCTCAATGTGAACTCCCTATAATGCATCCACATAACTTGATTTGAGAGTGTAAATCCTATTAGCCTGAATGGCGATCTTTTCTGCCTCTAATTTACCCATTTGATCCTGCGAGCACTAACAGCCGATCTCGTCTCCCTTTGAAAGCGATAAGTAGGCATCTGACTTCCGCTAAATGGTGTTTGCAAACATTCCCGGTGCTATCACACCTCGGAGACGCTGCTCTGCTCCGTGGCCCCCCTCGAGCCTGCCTTTCCAAACATCTGCGCGCAAGGGATGCTCTGCCGGGCCGCCGGGAGCGCCTGCTTTTCGTCTGGCTCCGCGGGGCTCGGGCAGCTCCCGGCCACGTGCGGCGGCTGCGGCGGCATCGGGGCTCCCCTGGGCTCCCCGGGGCTCCCCGGGGCTCCCCGGGGCTCTGGAGCCTTCTGCGAGGGAGCTGTGTGCCATCAGATGCTGCGCTGCTGGAGGCTTGGTCCCCCGGCTGCTGCTGCCGTGGGATGCTGGACATTCGGAGATTGCAGTAAACACACCGCATGGAATGAGAAGGACAAGGGAGGTGATGGCTTCTTTGCTGCAGATTTCCCCCTTACCATCCACTGAGTCCATGCCTCATCCTGACTGTGCTCCTTTATTTTTTCCCCTCTGTTTAAAACTTACATAGGGAGCTCAGCTGTGATTTACGTACCTAAATACAACAAAGTGTATTCAAAGCACACAGCTCCTCTGCAACCTTGGCATTTGGTTCCTTCCACCTACCTAGTAAACACCCATAAGGAGCAAAGGAATACTCAGAAGGCAGGAAATTGGGTTTGCAATGTTGTGGGGGAAAGAAAGGTGAAAGGCTGCAAGAAACATTTCCCACCAACTCTGTGTCTGCTAGCAACAAGGAGAAATATTTGAGCACCTCACTGAGGATGTAAGAAAATCTTTTCATGGTGGAGGATCTGAGTGAAGATCAAGGGTTGCTTTTATTTGGTTGTTAATGTCTTGATTTGTTTCCAACCAAAATAAGTAGGGTAGAGGATAAACCAGTGGGCTCTTGATTGTCCTTCTGCAATGTGGGGCTTGAAGCCAACTGGCAGTGACTCCTCAGAAGGTACCAGCACGGCACCAGACACCTATCCGGGCGGAGTACACCGCCGATGAAAGGATGATTTCTTTTCCTGCTCTGCCTCATAAGAGGATATTCTCGCTTCTCCACATGTGAAGGGAAGATGGGTCCCTCCCGCGGGGAATGTTACTGCTGGCCACCACTTCCTCTCTGAAAACCCCATTTGAAAAGGAGGAAATAGTTGGTGGAGGAAGTTCCTGAAAAGGAATCTTTCAAATTCTTATTTTTGTCAGGTTTTTTTACAGGGGACACCCAATACAATGGAAATAATTGGTAGGGCTGTCTCGAGTGATGGAAAAATTGCAGAAAACTGCAAAGAGTGTGACAGCAAGAAAACCGGCTTATTCTCCATTTATTGTACAATATTTATCATCAACCCGTTTTGTATATTTTGCTTTCTTTTGTGTAATCTTATCATCACTGGGGTTGAAAACGATGTAATTTTTGCTCCTTTGAGTAGTTGCCAAAAAAGCACTTACGTCGGAGTATTAGTGTATCATTTGGCTAGCACATCACATAATGGTTTTTTTACAGCAAGTATTTAGCCGTGTTTTCATCCTGTGGGAAAGAATGATGGGTCTGTTTTGTGAAAATAAGAGCTTGTGGCAATGTGGACATGCAAGAGATAGAAACATAATGCAACAAATTAGTTTCAACACAGAGAAATGAAGTAGTCCAGGCTCCATATACATTCAACAGTGCTGGTTTCTTTCTCTCTCTTTTGTCTCTCCTTTTTGCTCTTATTCTGAAATGTATTGTTGGCTTTTATGGGAGAACTTTGCAAGCAGAAACTATTTGAATTCAATGAGCTGCCTACTTGATTTGGGCATAAAAATGATGTATACTTGCTCACATATGTATGTTTATGCAATCAATGTACATATATAGGTAAAAATAGTAATTATGAGCACGTGAGAGAGAGAGTAGTTGTTGGTTCCAAGTAAGTATGACAAAATTAATCTTTTTTTTTTTTTAACTCAGTGAAAGCTCATAGAGTTATTGCAAGAACCAAATTGGCTTTATTATAGCCTGGACATACACTTTAGGTTTTGGCAACAGAAACAGTATCGTGAAGCAAAAGAAGTCTGATCATTCTTATTTCATCTCAGAAAATGAAGACCTGGAGCAAAAAGTAATTTGCCTTTACATGTTTTAGAAATAATTAAGCAGTTAATCATTGCAGTTTGAGGTGATCCCATCATATTCCTCCCAAACAGTGTTTAAATGAATCTCTATTATAATCTGAAACCAAACACTAACTTGCAAATCATTCATGCTGTGATCCCCATCTTTCCAATCTATGTGTTTTACAACCTGCCTTAAATAATATTCAATCTCACCTCTGTCAGAAAAATGTTAGAATTGCTGTTTTAAAGTTCTTCCTTTCTTACACTTCAATTATTAAAATACCCCAGTAAGTTGTGACCAAGATTTCTATTTCTTTGCATGAAAAATTCACCAGAATATCTCCCAGCATTTGCCATGTAACGGTATAATCTGTTTGATGTCCACCTTCATTTTTTCCAGCAGGCACTTACCCATTTGTGCAGTTACATGCACATTTGTATTTTGTCATGTCTGAATTCAGACTGAGAGTCTGGAGATGCCAAGTACGTGCCTAACTTATGCAAAAAGGACTGGAGTTGAGCATATGGCTGCGTGGCTCATAGGAGAGAAAAAAAACCAAAACCATTTAGCAAATTTATTAGGGCTTTATAGTTAGTTATCATCACTAGTTGTACTAAAATACAACCAAAAACATTCCATAGCAGAGACTTCATGATGGAATAGACCTTTTGGGTGTCTTCCTGTTGCTAATTTACAGCCTTCCATAACTTCCAAAAACATCTATGAATTGTTCTTTGAAAGCCTTTCATCCTGAAGGGTTCTGGGAAACCACAGAGCTCTTTGGTGTTGGCTGAGTCAGGGTGCTCAGAACCTGCCCTTTGGTGCCCGGGTCTTCCCTTTGAGTTAAGGGCTTTTATTGTAACAAAAACACGCTTGAGAAGGGGCTCTCCAGACTGCCTTAGTACTTCGGGATTATTCTCCTCTGAAAAACTGGAAAGCCCCTGCTGCACTACCATAAATGAGTCATTAGAAAAATGAGATGGGAGAGAGGGGGGACGAGGACTCTTCTGCAATCCCAGCTCACGCACCAGTGTGTCTTGAGGGAGGAAGATGCGCCCAGGGTTTTCCAAACATTTGATTTCCTAACCGAGGAAGTGAGTGGAGCTTCACCTCTCCTGAGCTATTTGAAGAGTGATTAAAAGCAAAGGAGAGAAGGTGAGTCAACAGTGACTAAAGACCATGCATAAATTCCTGACAAATGGCTGGCAGGGGAGACACAGAGCAGAAACCTGAGGCAGCCTGGTTTTACTTTGAGCAACATTTTATCTTCACTGAGATGTCACCACTGTGTTGTATCATTTCCTCCCCAGGTATGGCCATGGAAGAACAAGACCTTCCCATAATGGGACAGCACAAGCAACTGGGATATTTTTCACGGCTGCCCTGGGGTGCCATCAGCCATAACAGCACGAAGATTTGGGCAGGAGGTGTAACACAGGGAGAAGAGCTAATAAATGACCTTTGCAATAGTGTGATTGAGTTAAGCCCACCAAAAATGATAGGTGAGGTGGGAGTTTGTTCATGAGCTGTGTCCTGCCAGAAGGGCATAACCAGGAATTAAGGTAGATGGGAGCAAACTTGCCATACTAGATTTTTTTGGAGTGCTTGTGTTACCCTTGATAAAAATCTTGTTGGTATTTGGAGCAGAATACCTCTGATAGACACTTAGCCTGGCTCTTGCTACACTCTTCCCTTACTGCTAAAATCCTAGCATAAAGTTATTCTTGCTCAAAAGGAAAAAAAGTATTCTGGCCTGGATACATGTCCCAAATTTTTAGGTGTTGTTTTTCAATATCCATGCAGAAATGACTGTTCCTAGTGAAGCTGAGCTTCTTCAGGGTTCCCTGTCCTTGTTGTGCCAGCCATGTGTAAGCTGATGCTAAGCCCCATGCCCTGCTGAGACCTCACCACGTGGATGCAGGACCCAAATGTGCAGCCTGGATACAGCAGTGACCATCGCTGCAGGGCTGCACACACCTCCAGCCTTCCTTGTCAAAGTCTCCAGAAAAGGAATGTCTTGTGCAGAAAGAGCATTAAATAAAATGTTAGCGTCTAGAAGCAGCTTTTTTTTTTTTTTTTTTTTTTTTTTTTTTTGGAGAAATACCTCCTTACCCCCAGTGAATTCATACAGATTTTTAGAAAAATATGCTCTTTGGTAGGATCTTGTAAGATGGCAGGAGCCAAAGGGCTCTGCAGAGCCTTGTGTTGCAGTCAGAGTTCAAAAAGGTGAGTTCCCCTGAGAGGGAAAGATTGGTTTTCTTGTTTAATGTCGTCTCTTGTTTAAACTTAGAGATTTGAATAGCCCATTTCTCTTTTTGTTGGTTTTTTTTTTTCTGAAAATGTTTATCTTCATGTCTGAAATATTTTGTGAACTCTGCCTTCCCATCCCTGTAAAGGGTATCTCTTAGATAAGTTCTTGTTTCTTGCATTTTCTGTCTATAATTGCAGAGAAGTAAGAGAAAGAACGTGCATTTTCATAGAACAGTTATTTGACATGAAGTTATGGTAAATGTATTTGCTCTGCTTGTTTCCTATTTGTATTGACTTTCCATTAATATCCTGGCATACACATGCATATACATGTATATGAATATAACTGGCAACAGATAAAACAGGCTAATGGCAGAGAATGTTGGGGTATGAGGGGCAGCTTTAAACTCTTTTTAGTGTGTTTTCCTAAATTTTTTGACCACCTAAATGGGCATGTGACAGGTATGTTTGCTAGAAGCCAGATGAAGGATTTAAATTTCAGTTTTCAGATGACAAATGCTGCAATGAGTGATGCAAATCATGAAAATTAGTTGCAGAAAATTTTAAAAAATGTTTCCAAAACAATTGCAGACTCTTTGCTTGCTGTTCGCAGGGAGAAAGCAGAATTCATTAAATAAATAATTTGATCCAAATGATTTGACCAGTTGCTGAAGGAGCTAGCAGGATGTCAGGACTTGTGAACTAGTTTGGTTACAGCTATAATGATGAGGAATTAAATGCAGAAAAGCTGAGGGGTTTTTAGAAGCCATTCCCAAGTTGCTATATTGTTTTCTTTAAGTTTCTGAATGAGTGTTGCTGAACATTGGGACTGATGAGCTCAGCAGAGAGCTCAGGGCTGGTCACACCGCAGCAGGCAAGGCACACCGGGGCTGTGCACACCCTGTGCAGGCGTGTCACAGAGCTTCTCGTGGTCCCCTCTGCTGCAGTTCAGAAAATCTCTCATCCTTTTCCACGGTGAAAGTGCAGAGGGGTGGCAGAAGGTGCTCGGGGGCTGTTGGCAGTGCCCCTTTGGGGACGGCTGGCCGCGGCGCTGCTGGCTCTGCTGGTGCTCTGCTGCTCCAGCCTCCCCACCTGTGTTGGTAAGAAAAGGCTTTTCCAGTCTAAAAATAAGCAGCTGGTGTCTGGAGTCTGTTTGTGGCAGCGTGTGTCTGATGTGTAATTTGAACTTGATTGCAAGGGCCTTGTAACCTCTGCTGGAGCCCGCTGCCCCCCTGGAGCCAGCTCCCCTCTCCCCCAGGTGTCCGGGCTCTTTGGGGACCTGGGCTCTGCACTCCAGGCACCTCCAGCTCCTCATCCCCGTTATCTGTCGGGCAGAGATGACTCACAGCACCTTATATCCCTTTAACTCCTCTGCCACTGCTTTGCATGCAGCTACTGAAACCCATTTATTTGGCAGCCGCTGAAACTTGACACTGATGATGATGAGCAAGGGAAGGCAGAGACCTGTTGTTTCCAAGAGTGAATCTTAACTGCAAAAGCTTGATGTTTGCTGCAGAGCACTTTGGGAAGGCTGTTGGTGTCTTAGGATGCTGCTGTTATGAATGGGGCCAACTTGGAAATTAATTTTTGGATCTCATCTTCCTTGCCTGGAAGCTTTTGAATCTGCAGTGTTGACAAGGAAATCACAAGGAGAATTTTTTCCTTGTGAATTGCTTATATGTGCTGGGACCTCTCCTTTTCCAGACTTTGGATGCACCATTTAGTTAGAAGAAAATTGGTACTAATGGGGAGATGGACCAATGAATTTTGGTGTTGATCCCATCACCAAAAAGCTGATGCACAAGCCAGGCTGTAACTCTACTCGTGGTGCTGGCTGAGGTGGGTTTCCATACAGCTTGAATAAACTATGTCCATCTTGGTCCTATTTTATAGCATGGAAATAAGAGTGGATTTGGAATATGTAGTTGGAAAACCAGGTGCAGCATTGATCCAAATTCCATTTTATCCAAATAACCAGACCTTAGAGAAGGGGTTCTAAGGGAAAGGGGTTTGGCAAGCAATGAGAAGAGGCCCAGTCAAATTTCTCCAGTACCAACAAACTCCCCTGGCCTTCCACATATTTCAGAACCATCTCTCCAACTCAGGGACCCCCTTGGCTATGGGGTTTCTGTGTCACAAAGGCTGGCTCTGGCAAACATTTTTAGAATCACCATCTGTCAGCTTTTCCTTCAGGGATCCCCATTTACAATAGCTTGTATCCAGGCCATGTGCAAATCCCACTGGGCTGAAACTTGGCCCTGCACAAGGTTAGCCTGGATGCAATTAACAAACACAAAATTTATTCAATTTAGTTTGGCCAAAAATATAAGATTCTTTTGTTTGCAGATGCTGAAGTTTAGATGCCTTTCCAAACTTATCAAGGACAAGGGAACCACTTTGGAGAAAATAACAGCCAACCAACCACTTTGGAGAAAATAACAGCCAAGCCCAAAGTCATCCTAGAATTGAAATTGAACTCGAAACCTATGCACCAAGTAATTTGTGAAGCTTAGAAATGAAGTTCATTTTTCCTGATCCATTTTTGCTGCTGTCACTGAACTTCATTGTTCTAACTGGCCTCTAGATAGAAACACTGAAGTATCAGAAGAAGAAAACCAGTCCTTGAAGCATTTAGGGGGTACAGCAGGAAGTATTAGAAATCTTCTGGGAATTTTTCAGTTCCAGGAGATTCAGAGAAATATTTGACCCAAATCCCAGAGTTTAGGGGTTAGGACTGCCTTGGGAGCATGTCTAAACTGCTTTGGTCTGGAGATGCAGCTAGAAATCTTGTAAGACCAAGATCTGTCTCTCTTGATTTTCCAACCAGGCTCTCCAGTTTTTAGGTCTTATCTGCCAGACTCAAGCATGATAAACCTCCTGGTGCCTGATTTATCTGTCTCAGAAAGACCAAGGGCTGAGTCAGCCTTTGCATCTTTTTTCCTCAGTTCTCACCAAAGTGCCAGACCACTTAATTTACTCCTACCCTCCATGCAGGTACCCCACAGAACTCCTATCGAGGACTCGTGCTTCCTTCCAGCTTCCAGGTCCTGCCTGCTCCACTGGCACTGCTCCAGGGAGGCTGTAATACTTCTTCCTGAGCTAAAGGGTGGGATGAGGCTGAAGGATCCTCTGCACATACCAGCAACAAGCAGGCCTTGTGCGAAGAGCAGATGCAGCGCATGGCATGAAATACTTCCATAAAACATCCCCCAGACTGTGTAACTGTCAGAGAGGTAACGCTGGAGTGTTTGTAAAGATGATTTGTATTAACTAAAGGGAAGCTGCCCCAGCCATCTCCAATGAGGCAACACCCAGAGGCATGGGGATGTGTGGCCACCCCTTCTCCATACTTCCCAAACCTCCCTGCCGTTAGAGGAGGGGAAGCAGATCAGGTTTGATAAACCCACCCAGTGCCCCCTGCAGCAGCCAGCCCGTCACTGTCAGAGGAGATAGTGGGCTGGTAGGATGCTCTGAGTATGCTGTTAGTATGCTGGGGCTGTGCAGCTCCTCTGCCATCTTCATTCACCTTAGAAATGTGAAGTTTGAATGGTTTATCTCTATTAATCACCAGCTCAAAAAGCTTTGTGCACCAAGGGCCGCAGATAATTAACTTCACTATACTGCTTGTCTTATCAGTATCAACCTCTTGTCCTCCTGTGAAACAGTTAAAACCATCAGCCCCTTTTTACTTTTCCATTTAACTCTAATGCTTTAACACTGATGTTCTAAATGGCCCTGCGATTCATACTTATTAGGCAAACCTTTCTTTCTGCATCGCTTATATTTTTTGATAATTGGCCATGTATGTTTCTAAGGGGATCAACAGCTTTTCATGCCACTATACTAGTAATTAAAGATTTCTCACAGTCTTTCAGATTTCTCTTTACGTTCTTTTCTTTGATAAGTATAATTTGCTGTTTAATTGGGGAGGGAATGGGGGGAGAAAACAGGTAGTAGCAATAGGGTGACTGCATAGGAAAAGGTTTTGTTTAACGAAAATCTTTAATTTAAAAAAAAATCTACATTGTTTCCTATTTTTGTCCCTTGTCTTGCTGAAACTATCATTCTTCCAGCACTGTAAAATGTTATAATAGTCAAGAGAGGAAAGGGAGAGGCATGGCAGAGAAGCCGCACAGGGCTCCCTAAGAGCACCATCCTGCATCTGCAGAGGATAAAGAGGATTTTAGACAACCTGTTGGACCTTTTCTCAGCTCCAGCCAGAGGTGAGTTCCACTGTGCCAACAGAGAGAAGATGCTGGGTCTGGAAGAGCCCCATTACTTCCATGGCTATCTCTGCTTCCCTGGAGATTGCCTGGCTTGGGAGAGGTGTTTTGGGAGTCTTGAGTTAGTGTTATGGGGGGAGGATGGGATGTGGATCATAGAAACTCTGCTGCTGTGACAGCCCATCTGGCTCTGTTTACACAGGTGAGGCCATTTGAGCTCAGAGGTCCCAATGCCTTCAGTCTTCACTGAAGCTGCTCTGAAAAGTATTACTCAATACCTCCCGTTGTAATTCAAAATTAATTCACTCATCCCATACACATGGGTTAAAGTGGCATTAATGCTCTTGTGGGACTTACCTAGAGCACACTTCTAAACTCCAGTTCCCAGAGGTGTGTGATGGGAGTCTCTTTAGCTTTCCTTCAAAACAAAACATTTATGCAGTTGAGCAGAGAAGGACGGGAGTGCAACTCCAGTGCCCTGAAATGATTATACAGAAGAAGTCATCCAACACTGTCTTTTCAGACTTCTGATTTTTACAGCACCTCTTAGTGGGGAGAGGAGGTGGGAGCAAAGGGAAGAGTGAAGAGCTGATTCACATTTTTGACTGTTGGATATGGGCAATGTGGTGTTGTGCTCCTCCAGTCACTGTGCAGCCACCATTTCTTATCAGTGCTAGCGTTGAATTGCAAACCAAGTTCATGCAGAAGTCATTCACTTATTTTTTGAGTGAAGAATTCATACAACCTGTGATCTATTCTGGAATTATTCCCCAGCAGGGAAGGAGGAAGAAAAAGGCTGGTGGTGCCTCTGCTGTGAATAATTCATCCCATCCTAGCAGCGTGGGTGCTAAGTGACCCCTTTGCTTGGCCCCTCCGGGGGCTGGGGAGGAGGGCGGGATGCCTCCCATATCTCCGTTAGCTGCTGGGGTTAATAGGGGCACTCAACACACACAAGCACACTCTAAGCAGGGTCAGGGGGCAGCCAGCACATTGTGACCTAAAATTTGACAGCTTTTACTCATTCCATGTTAGGTGACCCCACTTCTCTTTGGGCAACTGCCTTGCCGGGTGCCTGTGCCTGGGGTGCACAGTGCTGCAGGAGCCTGGCTGGTCCCCTCTGAGCACTGGGGACAGCAATGTCCCCTTGCACAGAGGCACTCTTTGGCCTTATATTGCATATCCCAAATTGCCACCCAGTATCACCAGGGGAAATGAAAAGCAAGTGCAGCTGCTGAGTGACCAGCCCCCGTCTCTCTGCCATCTCAAGACGCTTGAAGATGCTCATTTCTAGATAATTTGTATTTTATCCCCCCAGGTCCTGGTGCTGTACTGCAGCACAACCACCCTTTCCAGCTCACCACAGGGCCTTGATGGCATCTGCTGAAACACCAGGGTCCTGACCCTGGTCATGCCCACGTGTTACCATCTATCTCATCCAGAGATTTATTTTTGGTAACTGCAGTGTCAATAGTGGTAAGATCTCTTCTTGTGCTCCAACCAACATCCCTGAAAATTCTCACTGATGCTTCAGTTTTCCCCCCTTCCCCTGAGACAAGGCTTTGAGGGCAATTCTCTTATCTCTGCTTGTTTTGTTGTGGTATATTATGTGGCAGAGTGTCTCGAGGTGTCTCTCCTCTTTCCTCCTTTCCAGTTGTCTGTATCCTCCATCACTTTGTCACCCTCAGCTGCTTGTTAGTCTCTCTGTTTTCCTCCTTGTCCCTAGTTGGTCCATTTGTCATTTTCCTCAGTAGTCCATGCTCCTTCCTCTCCCACTTCTTCTCTGCCTCTTGTTTCTCTCTTGTTTCTCTCTTTCATTTTTTCCCCCCTAGTGTCGGAACTTCTTTCTTTGATTCCCCCCTCCACCTCCCACCCTTTATAGTGCTGTTATCTGTGATTTTGGCAAAGAGCACATTTATTGGGGAGGAATATCCCCATGGCAACACAGCAGATGGTGACTTTTGATTAACTTGGCTTTTTTTTTTTCCCCCGACTGCCAAATCACAATCCGTCTTTGAAATTAAATCAGGCTGTGATAGCATCAGTTGTTCTGGAGAGGGGACGAGAGAGAAACAAGACTAAAGTATTACAGCGGGAGCCAGGATGTAATGCAAATTCATGTTTTTTAACCCCAGCAATAAAAACCCCTGTTCGTTGTGGGAACGGAAGGGACCACAAGAGAGGGAATAATAAAATAAAAAAATTAGATTAAGAAAATGTTATCACCCTACATGGTCTCCTCACTTTGACCACGCTGGAACGTGTGTCTCTAACACCAATCTTGCTCCTTGCCAAGTCACTTGATGCTGCTGGGCCTCATTTTGCAGCTGCTTTAACACCACTGAGGGTTTTCCTCATGCCTTGGATAGTGGGAAGAGGCCAGGTCCTTAACTGAGCAGTTCAAGCAACTATTTATTTACAGGAGTGCAGTGTCCAAAATGGGAAGGAAAGAATTTGCAAGCAGCAGGAGGAAGGCAGGAAAGCAGCTCCTGGAAGGCATTGGAGGGAGGTGAGAGGAATTCAGGGTCAAGTGAGGAAGCAGAGGAGCTGGAAAGGTTGGATGGCATCGCTGAGCCAAGATGCTGAGTGATCAAGGGCATGGGAAAGTGAGGAGCTGCCTGCAGTGGCACCAGGGAGGTCTGAGCCTGGGGAAGGAAGGGCACAAAGTTCTGCCAGCCACGAAGAGAGAGTTACAGGGCATAGCCCCATGGAAGATGGGAAAGCAGATACTGAAGTCAAACAGTAAAGAACTTTCTTGAATGCTTGAGAAGTGGGTGGTATTCAAGTCCCATGAGCTCCTTTGCCTGGTGCTTTTTGGAGGGTGACCAAAGGTGAATGCAATTGAGTGCTAATTGTATCCAAAGATAAAGGAGGGCTTGAAAATGAAAGCTGGAGGAGATGACTAATGATCCAATTCGTGGGTCAGTTCAATTTCATGGGAACTTAAGTGTTGTCTCAGGCTGGCAGGCTGCTGGACACTATCTCCAATTACTAACGTTCCCATGCAGGAGGTTACAAAGTGGTTGTCTGGTCTCAGCACTGACTCCTGTGGATGCAGTGAGTTTAGCAGTCATGGCTAAAGGCAAATGACCACATTTGATCTTGGTGAGGTTCAGATGAGGTAATGGAGTTTTATCATAGAATCACAGAATACACTGAGGTGGAAGGGACCCACCAGGCTTGTCAAGTCCTACTCCTGGCTCTGCATGGGATACCCCAACCATCACACCATGTGCTTGAAAGCAAAGTCAGAAACAAAGTGCCTCAAGGCTTAACAACCCTTCCTCTCTGGGGTTGTAGCATGGCATTTTCTGGTACTGTGGAGAGCAAGCACACATGGGCACTTGGCATGCATTGTGTCAGCCTTGAGACTCAAATTCTGTCACTGGGCTCTCTTCTGCCTTCACAAGGAGGCTCTAGCTTTTCAAAACACAGCCTGATAAAAATGTTTATCCTGGAGGAACTGCTCTTAATGTCGGATTCAAACCTGTACCCTTCTGCAAAAACTTTAAAGGTATAGGATCCTCCTGTCCCTTACATTAAAAGAAATAACAGAGAAGCTCCCACTACACTTTCTGAGAAGCAGTTCATATTTTCTTGCTCACTAGGAGCTCTAGGCCACCACTATGTCTCTCCCACTGCTTATTTTTAGTCAAACTGGTACTTGTTCCTGCTCTGCTGCAGGGGACTCTGGGGGTTCTTAAATTCTTCCAGGATAAGCTTTGTCCAATAGATAAAATTTTGCTGCAGATGTTGTTTCTTCTGTTCAAAATCTCAGCTCAGGAGTGTTTTGTGTATGTCATGTGTTAGGTCTGATGTTCTTTGAGGAGAAGATAAGATTTAGGTGCAGGAGATGAATCAGGTAGGGATGACACTGGAGCTTAATTGGCAAGAGATATTGCAGGACCTGAATCTTTCCTGCGAGGCACAGGCACAAGGGAGAGCTCCAGTCTGCAGGGGTTCATGTCTTGGTGGGAAGCATCAGAGGAGGGTTTTGTGAGCACAGTGGGGTCTAAACTGCTGTTTAAATCTCAGTTTGATAGACAGGGGTATCTAACCCATGGCTCATTCTGTTTAGATGGCAATCCTAGTTCAGACAAGCATTTCTAGCTGCTGGGTGCTGTTTCTCCCCATTTTGGTCAGATTGTCGTTTGGTTTCGTGTCCTAGGCACCTTGCCAGTGTCTGTCTTTCCCCAGATCTCCCCTCGCCGTCCATGAATGTCTTGTAACCACGCTCTTCCCTTGCGTGCAGCCCCCAGGGTGGCTGGCACCCAGCGTGCCGGGCTGCAGAACCACGAGCCGCGTGCCTGAGCGCTGGCTCTGCCCCCGGTACCGCGGTGCCCCAGGCTCTGGGAGCTCCAACGCGGTGTGGGAGCTGCTGATGGACAGAAGCCAGGCCTGCCCCGCAGCGTGCCCTGCTCAGCTCTCCCTTGGCTCAGCACACACACGCCGAGGGTCCCGGCACGGCTGCCATCCAGCCCGTGAGCCGCACAAAGCAAGCGGCTGCAGCAGCGCGGCCCGGAGCTCCCGCCTCTCCTCCTTATGTATCGGTGCCATGACACCAGCGCTCAAAATAGTATCAGGACAATTTGATTTCCTGCAGATCTCAGGATGGGGTCATAAAAACGGAGACTGTTCTGGAGAAATGGGATAGGGTGGAAATGTTTGTAGTGACATCACTGCCACTTCCATGCCAATGGCCTCCTACTGCTGCGAACATGTGATTGTGATTTTGCTGCACGCTCCATCAGAGAAGTGCCAGACTGGCCGGGGAGGGAGAGAGAGGGAGAGAGGAGAAGGGGCGGGAATATTCTGTTCTTGTATCTCAATTCAAATATCTGACAACAGCCTTGCAGCCCAGGGTGCTGAGTGATCAGGAGTGGGACCGTGGAGCTGAGACTGTTCCCAGATCAGCAGAGCTCAGAGCATTGCAGCAACCTAACTGGGGGCTGAATAAGGACCTTAATTTTATGGTGGAGGGTCTTGGTCTGCGCTGATGTGCTTCAGTGGAGATTTAGGTGGTCTTGTGCTCACCCTTCCTCACTAGTCCCATTTGCTTCTAATGTTACTTTTCTTGGCAAGAAAACCCTACAGACCTGAAATATGGCTACTACAGCAACTGCAGGGCTGTTGTAGTCATATTTGAGGCCATTATAGGGAAGAACAGATCTCAGTGTGGGAGCTTCACCCATGAAGCGGAGAAGAGTAGGGAGGGATTTAAGTAGCTGGGGATACAGGAGGAAAGAGAGGGAAGAAACAGAACTCATCACCAAAAATAAAACTAGATTGTGTATGAGGACATTACAGGAGGAAATCTCATGTCAGTCGTTCCACAAAAAGCACTGAAAGCTGCAAAGCCCATCTTGGTAGCAAGGTTCCATCATTTCCAAGCAACAGCCAGTGGAGGTCAGCCCTGGGTGTGTCCAGCACATGTAACCTGGGGGGGCTGTGGAGGGGAGCAGTATCTGCAGGGGCACAGGCGAGCAAAGGGATCCTGCTAATGCACCCGTCTATCAGATTAAGCTGTCAAAACCCAAACCACTTCCATCACTGTCCAAGGAGAGACTCTCACTCTGCTTAATGGGATGTCTGTCCTGTTGTTGTCACTCCAGGGAGAGGGGCCGCTGCCACCACAGTGTGCAGCCGGCTGTGAGTTTAAAATCCTATTAAACAGGGACTAACAGTTGCAAAAAAAAAAAAAAAAAAAAAAAAAAAAAAAAAAAAAAAAAAAGCAGGTATCCCCTAGTGGGGATTTAAAGATGTTTAGACATAATTTGATTTCCCAAGCAGATGTCATTATTGTTAAACAGTTGCCCACTTGATATGTTCAAGTTGTTGGCTGTAATTGCAAAAATTAGCAGGTCTGCATAGAGCAAAGGTCAGTCGGTTAATATCGTGATTTAGTATTTTATGAAGTAATTCCAAATGCTTTTATGTATGTTTTTGTTTTTGCAGCCTAAGCCCACATTAAAGTAGTTGTGGGCCCTGCTAATAAAATAATGACTCAGCCTCTCAGTGCAGGCTGCTGGCCACACTCAGGGATGGAGCTCGAGCCACCCTCGCTCCCTGCTCCGCCTGGAGCCCCGGCAGCCGGGGCCACACGCTTGGGTCTGGAGCTGCAGGCAGGAGGGAGGCTTCCAGCTGCCCCCAAGTGTGACAGCTTCAGGCAGAGCTGGTGCTGGAAATGAGCCCATCAAGCCCAGCAGTGACTGGAAGGATGATGGGCTGGTTTCCATCAGTATCTCAGCACAAGGCTGTGCAGCAGGTACCCCGGTCCTCGTAAGGGGATCGACTGCATGTGCCAGTGCGTGCAAGCACCCTCAGCCTGAACACATCTGAAAGACTCACCACTGACCAGGCAAGGTCCCAAAATACAGGTTTTTGGAGGGAAGAGGCATTTTTGGAAGGGGAACAGAGAACTGGAATTGGGCAAGGCAAAGACTCACAAATTTGTGCTGTGGCTGGTTGGACATCTGGTGCTGCCTCCTCTGGTGCTATGGCTGCTAAATGGCATGAGAAAAAGTTTAAAAAAAACCCCTTCAAGGTGTTGGTGTTTTGTTGGCAGGCTCAGAGTTAGTCTGATCCAATGTCCTGGAACAGAAAAGGGTTTGCTTCCAAGGCAAGGTGTGTTGGGGCTCACTTAGAGAACTTACAGCATGGGCTGTGTCTCTGTTACTCATTGTAGCACAACCCATTCCAGGGGTGGTTTGGGCACACCTGGCAGATTTCTTGCTATTGCAGGAATGCAGGACTTTGCTAATGCAGATTGACCTGCTCTCTTACCACCAGACCTTTATCATCTTGGTTTGTTTTGGCTTTTTTAAATCTCAGATATTAGCTCACAGAAAGTACTGTGAGGTGCTCTGTGGTGCAGTGCACAGGAAGAAATGGAAGAGGATCTGCAGGTCCTCCTGCAGATCTGCAGGACTCGACACTCTGGGTGAGCTGGGTCCCTTCCCTGTCTGTGTTCCCTTATTCCTTCCAGCAGGTTTGGGTATGTGCAGCTGCCAGAGCAGCCCCAGGAGATCCCTGCTACTGCAAGCAGCAATAGACACACTCTGACCCAGGGATGGAAAAAGGAAGAACTTGCTCTTAGGTGCTCTTTTAGATACCAACACGGGAGAGGGAACTACTGACCCAAGGCAAGAAAGGTCTAAGATATATATACTCTTGCATACCTTTGTCTCAGATCAGGAAATATTGATGTGCATAAATAAATTAATTAATTAATTAATTACTATCCCATTGGAGACAAAACTTTGAAGCAAAGTTTTAGCCCTAGGAAGCTGAAAAGGTTGAGGAGCTGGGAATTCAACTCTGGTCCAGATTTCCAAACATGTTATTTCGATCAAAGACCATTTCAATTTCCAATCCAAAACAGGCAGTTTGATTTTTTGTTGTTCTTGTTGTTATTGATTTGTTTGTTTGTTTGTTTGGGTTTTTTTACCTTGGACTTCCTCTGAGGCAGCAAAACATAAATTCAAGAAGCCGTCTCTCATGAATATGGTGTCCACAGGAGAAGTATCAGTAGAAACACTGACTCGTGTTTGCTCTGACCAAAATAATCTTTCTGTACCAAGTCCCTTAAATGTTTGCAGTTCTCAGAGTCCCCAGAGAGCCTGCAGGACTGTTGATGGCTTCCAAACTGTGGAGGAGCAGCAGGCACAGTTTGTCCCTGCATGGAGGTTTTCCCTGCTCCCTCCATGCACCCAGCATGAAGTTAAGCTTCCACTTGCTACCCAGTTCTGTCTTTTTCTCACTGGGAGAGTGGCTTAACAGCCCTTAACATAACAAATACAGTTTTTGTCTGTTTTTCCATGCTGGACATGGCATCAGTTGCTAAGGATGGTGATTTAAGCTACATTTGTCTTTACAAGAGAAAAGGGCTTGAGTAAGGGGTGGCAGCATTCTGGCTAATTTAACTTATTCATTAATGCTCAGAGTCCTTTGCTAGCAACACCACCTCACAGTCTCCTTCAAAGCACAGGAGTCTGTTATTCCCATTTTACAGCAGAGGAAACAGATGCAAAGACCTGCCCAAACACAAGCAGCAATTATAATCTGGATTAGAGTGAAAATGTCCCTGAAAACTAGTTCCAGTCTCCAGGGAGACATCACTGGGCAGGGAAAGCTGGGAAACTCAAGGGGATGTAGCGTGGGACCAAAAATAAGAGGTGTGTAAGATTTTAAATGCTTAAGGTGACCTGGCCAAGCAAGAAACAAGGCTCAGCAGTTCACGTCAGCCCAGGGGAGGGCGGAAACATGGGGAGTGCATTCTGTAGCTCAGTAGAGGACAAGAACAGCATGCTGGCAGGCTGTGCAAGAAATGCATTGTGAACTGGCTCTTGCAGCTGTGAGCAAGACAATAAGGATGGTAAAGCTTCATCTAAGTCTTCACATCCAGCTTTGCACAAAGAGGGAGCTAAACTCAACCCCCTGGAATCTGTTGGCTCATGGTTTGAATTTAGCTCTTTGTGTTTGAATGACTCCAGGCAGAGAGGGAATATAGATTGTCCCAGTCTGAGAGCCAAATTCACCTTTTCCCTGCTCAGTTTCAGCCCCTGAGCTATGCAGTACTTCTATCAGGGTCTCTGGTCATAATTTGCAGGGCATTCTCAAGAAAGCCCCTATTTTCTTTTACAGTTTAAGGAATGATGTTTTCTTCCTTCCTCTGTTTTTTTTGTTTTGTTTTGTTTTGTTTTCTATGCCATTCTCTCTCCTCTAGGCTCTCTCCATGTCCCACTGACCCCTGCCAACCTTCTTCCCCATGTATAAAAACCTTTTTTTAATGGATATGCATCTTCTCATACACCAAAAGTAGGAAGGATATTCTTCACTTAGTGTCAGGGTTGTGTGTGAGAGTCACACAAGGCTTTATTCATCCAGCTGGTAGACTTTTAACACTGGCATCTCAAGGAGTGGGAAGGGAACCTATAGCTTGTTATAGGACTCTCTTACGTGTCCACAAACCAGCTTGTCTCCTATTGCTGTATTAATCAACTTGGTCTCTTTGGCAAGCCAGCAAGGTTGCTTTCACGTGTACCTGTGATACATATTTACTGAATAATCACTATCTAGCACCTCATTCAGGCTTTGTGGACTCACACTCTTTAGTTCAGCTTAACTGTATCTTTACCTGTGAAATATTTTTTTCCCAACCATTGAGAAGTCTGCATGGGTTGTGTCATGAACACAGCATTTATTGATACTGCTTGTAGTAGAGCCCATCAGTTGAGCTATGGGAGCACATCCCACAGCTTGCAGTCAATCCTCTTGCTGGTGACATTAAAGATTCAGGTACTCTCTCCCATTGATTATTACAGACTTCAGCTGGCCATCTTCTTCCACTTCTTTTGTCTCCTGTCCATCCTCAAAGATTTTCCGGGTGGTGATGGTCTTGCCATTGATCACCTCAGTAGTGGTTATCACTGTTCTGGGACCATATGGCCCAGATGTGTTTTCAGCAAAGAAGGAGGCGTGGTGCCCGTCGGGACAGAATGAATTCTGTGGCACAAACATCTCCCTGGGCCTTCCTCCTCTTCCACCTGTATTCTGCCAGTCCTCACCATTGATTCTGATGTCAAAAGAGTTCAAGAAAATACATGTAAATGGATACGTGCTTCTAAAGACCTCCTCTTGTTCGGGGGATCCATGATGGGAGCCAGAGAAGCTGCTGTAATCCACTGTAGATCTCTCTCTGCGGGCTCTGCTCTCCTCAACAGACTTGTCATAGAGTAATCGCTTCTGAGGGTCGGACAAAATCTCGTATGCTTCAACAATCTCTTTGAATTTCTTTTCCGCTTCCTCCTTGTTTTTGGGATTCTTATCAGGATGCCATTTTAGTGCCAGTTTGTGGTAGGTTTTCTTAATAGCATCCTGTGAGGCATTTTTTTGCAGTCCAAGGACCTTGTAGTAATCTACCATCTCAAAGGAAAGCTGGGGCTGTTTGGAAGATGCCCGGTTATCTCTCTCCCACCAAGGTTGATCAGCATGCAGAGACTCCTGGACACCCAGTGACACTGCACTCCTCAGGGGTAGAGAGATGTTCAGCCCGCCCCATGAGCTGCTCTGTCCTGCTGCAGTGCACAGCCACCAAGAGCTGTTTGACCACAGAGATTCTTTTCAAACCTGTTGCTCACAAATCATGAGATTGTGACCTCAGAGAGGGTTCAGCCAATCCTGGCTCTGTTGTCCTGACCACGTTCCAGGGTGAGTTGGTTGTCACTGGCCTTCTGTTTATAAATGTAGATCACGTACGTGATGTTGCAGCTGCTGGATGTAACTGTGCTGACAGAGCTGTGATGTAGGGCTGCCATAGAATCATAAAATGGTTTGGGTGGGAAATGACCTTTTTTAATGGTCATCTAATCCCTGTCCCCTGCCATGGGCAGGGACTACTTCCACTAGAATTGGTGGCTTAATGCCCCAACCAAAATGGCCTTGAACACTTCCAGGGACGTGGCATCCACAGCTTCCATGGGCAATGTCTTTCACTGTTTCACCACCCTTATGACTTTGTCAGATTACTTTTTGCCTGAACCCGCCCTACAGTGGGATTCTCAGATACACAGTGTGGATTCCTGTGCAATCCAGGGAAGTGTGGTGTAGTTAGGTCATATTATCCCATGGGACATAATTGCCTATGGCAGCAGCTATAGGGAAGCTGCAGTTTGGCTACCCATAGTTTGGAAAGAGTGTGGACAAATCAGAGAAAGCCCAGGGAAAGACCATAGAATGTGACTAAGGGATTGGAAAATACACTCTGGAGTGAGAGACTTGGGGAAAGAGGAAGTTCAATGCCAGCTACATCGTAGTCAGCAAGAACCTGCATGGGAACAGAAATTCAGTGCTACAGGGATCTTCAGGCTCTCAGACAAAGCAGTTGGAAGGTATCATTAGCCAAATTTAAATTCAAAAAACATTGCACATCCTTTTTTATGAAGGTAGCGAATCACTGGAGCTTCCCCATGTGGCCACTTTTAAATCCTGAATGGGAATTTTTCCTAAAATCAAGATTAGATGGACATCATAATCTTCTCTGAAATTATAGACAAGCTTAACACTTTCAGAAGAGCCTCATTTTCATGTTGGTAGTAAATTAAATTCCCAGAATTACCAACCTTAGCCTCTTTTCTATGTGCCTTTTTGGATACCTGTCCCAAGGTGTGTATGCATTATAACAGGGATTGCCCAGGAACTTGACACAGGCATCAAACCCAGGGTTATCCTGCATCTGTTTCTATTCCTTGGATGTGTCATTCTGGTGGGAAATACGATATCCTCAGAGGGAAACACTGCATGAAGAAGGTCTCCAAGGAAGTGCCAATAATGAGAATTCATCTGTCTGTAACACAGTGTCATAAACACCTACTAATAGCAGCACATGTTGCAGATCACTGCCCTCTTTTCCATTATCCCACACTTTGGGAAGAAGTCAAGAGCCAGCCAGACCAAAGAGCATGTGCACAGCGTATGAGCTGGCTGCTGTCCTAACTCACAGCCGGGGTGGGGGGCTCTGGAAGCCAGGGGCAGTCATGTCAGCCTGGAGACAGCAATGCCACAGAAGGAAGAAGGCAATTGAGCTGACACATGTTGGGAGAGGTGTTTGTACTGCTGGTGCTCTCACTGGTCACTGATGGGCAGCAGCACGGAGGCGCTTGCCAGACCTGGGCAGTAAAATTGCCACAGGGCTGGAGCTGAAGGAAGCGCAAAGGAGCAAAGGAGCTCATGGTCCTGTGGGCTCACCTCACTGGAGAGATCTCAGCTTTTGCCTCCTTTGGCACAGAAGTCTTCTTAATTACAGGGCAGTTGTGCCACATGAATCATTTTTTCTGCTGGATGCTGTTTGTTCTGTAGAAATGGCAAGAGTAACCTGGGCCCAACAGCAAGCTGCTGCAGCCCATTTGAGCTCAGAGGGCTCTTTGCATTCCCAAAACACCCTGAACTGGTCTTCTACACTGAGGGGAGAGCTAAGATTGATCGCTCACTCAGACTGTAGTCTTATGCTTGAAATCTTCACAAAAGGGACTAGATTTTTAAGGACTGTCCATTGGACTTGAGGGAGATCCAAGCTTACCACCCACAAGTCCCCAGAAGGTGCCAACAGCTCCTAGGCACTGCCAGCACGGTCCTTTTGCAGATGCTTGGCAGAAATTTCAAGAAGGATTGCTGATGCTACTCTGTATTACCCAGAAGGGAAAATGGGACATCAGAAAAGTCTGTTGGAGAGGGTCCCAGGCCTGTTATCAACTCTGGGGAGCGGGGCTGTGCACAGAAGGGAGGTGGCTGCCTTTGCTGTGTCTTTGCAAAGTGTCTCTTCCCCTACTTGCTTTTGATGCTGTGAGCCCATCTCAGACTGGCTGGCGCACTGGGTTATCTGTCTCGGATTTAGTGCATCCTACCCAGCTGAAAAGTAGGGAGTGTTTTTCTCCTGTCATCCCCAAACGGAGGATGCTCACTGCCTGTCTGTCTGCTGCCTGCAGCAGGCGTCAGTGATTAGCAGCCATTCAAGACAGGCCACTGCTGTGAGCCAAAAGGCTTTGCAAGGAAAAAAGAAAGGGTCAAGGAGAAGGAGGGGAAAAGGGAAATGAGACATGCACACATCAAGTAACTAGACCCAAACTGGCCTGGCAGTCCCATCCCTAGAAACCAAGGCTTTGAAATGAGAAATGTTTTTCGTATCTTAAATCTCAAGTACAAACAATAAAAGCCCGCCCAGACTGTGTTCTTTGAAGAGAAAGTACGAGTGACCTGAACAGTGGTTATCAGCAGCGTCATTAAGATAAACCCTTAACATGATTTAAAGCATCCGAAACTGAAGGCAGCACTTTCAGATACTAACAAAATGGTCTGACATTGGGGATGAAAATCAATAGTAATCTGATGTCACTAAAAATACTCAAAAGTGTCCCATGGCTGATGGAGGTGAGATTAGTGTAAATATTTGTATTCTAATCAGTGGCACGCGAGGGCTGGAGGCAGCCTTTCTGTCTATTTAATTAATGGAGTGGCTTTTTAAAAGGATCCTAATCATATGTGATTGTATCTGCTTATCAACATTTTTGCTAATTAGATGATATGGAGGCAGTCACTCTGCTAATTCCCTCATCCAAACAGCATATCCTGCACAGATAAAGTACAGTCTCTTTTTAATAAGAAACAATCATGAGACAGACTAACCTTAATGGTGCTTATTATCCGAGGATCTTCGGGATTTTCTTTTCTACCCGCCCCCTCCTTCCTTTTCCTTCATTCCCTCCTTCAGTATGCCAGATGGATGTGGAGTAGCAGTCCCTGTCCCCCCTGGTTCCCTACTCCAGCACCACCATGTCCAGCCTTCTCTTCCCTCCCAGCCAGATACTGGGTCTGTAAGGGCAGGGATTGTCAGCCAGGTCAGGATGGAGAGCAAAACAGAAGGCACCACGCAGCAAAATGTTCCAAACTTTTTGTCACCCAGATGACAGATGATCCCAACCACGCAGCCCCAATCCCTGATCTTGCTCTTGGCACCCCAGTGAGCCCTGGTCCAGAAAGGACTGACTGCCTCCAAGCTGTGAAAAAAAAAATCTATTATTATTTTAATTAGATAATATTAGGAAAAGTTCCTTCAAGGAAATGACTGTCAAGAATTGGATCAGGCTGCCCATCAAGAAGCAGTGGTTGAGTCACCATCCCTGGAGGTATTTCAAAGCCATCTGGTTGTGGTGGGTTAGTGGTGGGATTGGCAGCTCTGGGTTAACAGTTGGACTTGGTGATTTTAAAGGCCTTTTCCAACCTAAAGAATAATTATTATACCACAATAATAATCATGGGTTTTTTCTGTTTTAAAAGCATCTGAGGGCAGAGGAGGCCTACACAACTGATTTCTCATCAGCCCTGTTGATTCTGTGACAAGGCTGGGGTCCTTTTATTTAAACCAACACAAGTCAGAGACATTTGTTCCAAGTCCTTTGACTATCCAAACAAACATGAGTCAAGCTTTGCTCCACCAGTCAAACTGTCATTAGATGCTTCCCTGCGGGTCAGCCCTGTTGGGGGTGACGCTGTGCTCAGCCTTGGAGCGACATTCCTGGGGATGATGGTCAGGGATGGGCACACTGGGCCCTCCTCCCGCTGGGGCAGAACAGAGGAACCTGCCTGACTTCAGAACAAGACCGAAAAATAAATAGAAAATTTGCCCTTAAGATGTCTCCTCACCTCTCAAAATACAAATGCAACACCTAGATAAGGAGAACCCATCCTGAACGTGTGTTCCTCCCATCCCAAGAGCATCTGGGTGGAGCAGTGGAGAAGGGGAAGTGCCTGGCACTTAGATTCAGGAGGTCTGGAGTTTGCCTGCTGTTTTTGCAGCTGTAATTGTTGAGCAGAAAAGGCTTAAACTACGTGAGTTCCCCACTCTGTACAGGAGGGAGCATCAGCATGTCCTGAGCATTGATCCCACGTGTCGGGCTCAGCAGGGAGGTTGGATGTGGCATGGGAGAAGGGGTGGCTCTGGGGAGTGCTGACTGGAAGAGACCCCCAGAGGCTGGGACACACAGCTGGGTCTGTTTCCAGATTTTCGGGGACTCAGGTTGGGGCTTAAAACCAAACCCAGGTTCAGGCAAGAAGACAACCATCTCTTCTGAGTGGTAGTGGGGCAAGGCAGGAACGTCAAAAAAACATTATTTTTTGAGATATGAAGACAAAGAGGTCCTACTCTTTGGCCTGGTCCCAAAGAGTCAAGAATGAGCCTGACATGTTTTATATGTTAAATCATGCCCCATATACAGGGTTGGACCTTGCTTCAGTCTTGGAAAGCCCAAATGCTATTGTAACTCGTGCCCATGGACTCTGACCCCAGCAGAGCTCAGAGCACTTTGGTTTCACTGACTGGATCATCTCCACGTGTCATTTGCAGTATCCTCTCCAGACATGGCTATGCTGAAGTTGTACTCAGTGCCACGGCTGGCTGGTCCTTCCTCCACCATACCACTCCTCTTTGGCATGGTGTCTGGTCCTGAATCCTCTCCATGTAACGCACAGGAATTAATCCAATATTGACCACTTTCCCAAAGGGTCTTCCTGCTGCTTGTTCCATGACTGAGAGCTACAGCTTGAAAAGAGGAGGGGCTTCTGGGGCAAGGATTGCATTGCAAGCCGTTGAGTCCTGGGGCTTAATGAGGTACTGCTTATCAGCAAAGCATGCTTATCTGGAGCCCGCCAGTGTACCTGCTCCAGCCCCATCATGAGTGAACATGTTTTACCACCCAGTTGCAGGGAGCTGGGAGCACGGTCAGATGGCACAGTTCAGCTGATGTGTGGTAACTCGTGAAGCCACAGCAACTTTATCACTTCACAACATCCATACATAGCCACAGCCTTGAATCTTCTCAGGGAAAGAAAGGATGATGAGTTACTGTTCTGGGATTTTCTCCCTGTTTCCAGTCAGTGGGAAGTGGTATGTGGAGCATTCATTTAATAAACCAGAGGGGAAAAGCTGTAGATCAGCTTCTCATTATTTCAGTGCTGGCTCACGCCATCACTTGGGTTTGTGCCTGACAGTTCAGTGTGTTATTTGAGGCCACTCAAGCATTCTGCAGAAATGATGCCACCCTCCTCTGAAAGCGTGAGGTTCACCCAAGCAGGGAAGGTCTGACTCCATTAGTAGGTTTATCGGTGCATGTTTCATCTCAGTTTGAGGCCTGTTAATGAAGAAGGTGCTCACTTTGAAGACTAGTCCCTGTTGAGAGCCAGCTCTCTAGCAGGAAACCTCCTGGAGATGTTTTACTGATGTGGACCTCTGAAGTAAAGCAATTCTGTACAGATGAAAAATGCACCAGTGGTGCTGGTTTGCAGGGCAAGGGGGGAGTCCTAAGTGGTACAAAACTTAGGTGAGGGTCCCAGTGATGTGCACACAGACATGCAGGAGGGATGGTAAGTGTTTGTGTCCCCATGTTTTATAATGTGTTATACCTACATCCAACAAGGGGGACCTGGGCAACGCAGGTAGCAGGTGAGGGACTGACCAATGACTTTGATGGGAATGGGGAACTGGGTAAGAACACTGAAGCCACCAGGAAGTGTGTTCTGGTCCTGCCCATGGGCACTTTGTACATCGGGCTGACGGGAACAGTGAAATTTCCACACTGCCTCAGCAAAGGTTTAGTCTGAGTTTATTGCTGAGATTAAAAGACTGGAGAACACAAATTGTAAATGTGATGACTTAAGAGGTCATAAATTCAGTATACAGCCCCATTCCAGAGAGGCTGCATGCAGTGCAGCCACACTGCCTTGGGCTTATGTGTTGCCCTTGCTCCCATTGCTCAAACCCACACCCTGCAGGGAGCTCTTCTGCCCTGCCTGGCTCCCAAAACGTTGCATATGTGTGTGTGTGTGTGTGTGTGTGCACAGATGCTTGGAAACAAACACACACTGGCCAGGGATGCTGTCCTGCCTGTGCACAATGGGAGTTTGCTGCTTATGTACAGACGTGGACACCTTGCAGCTGCTCCAGCCCAGAAACCAGCACTAGTGCTGGAGCTGCATTTGCAGTCACTGCAGCGAGGGAACAAGTGGAGGTCCTTGAAGATGAGCTCCTGAGAGACAGTCTCCCTCTCACTGAGGAGCCATTTGCTTGCATTTACCTGCTCTCCAAGTGTCCTTGCTTGTCCTTGCAGAGGAGCTCCATGCTCTTACCCATGCCCTTGTGTGTGGGCAGCAGGAGTTGCATGGGCACCTTGGTCCCACACATGGAATCAGTCAAAGCAGCATCACTTCTTGAGTGGAGAATGCCAGAGTGGGAATGGTAGAGCTTTTAGAGAGATAGACAATGCACAAGTCCCTCCCCAAGTTTTTCACTTATCCCCCTTGTGTCCCCTAGCCTGGGGCTGAGTGACCCCTGTGAGCAGAGGGCTTGAGGAGAGCTTCTTGGAGCAGTGCTTAATGTGTCCAGCTGATTCTGAGGTGAGTTGTGATTAGGTTTGTACAACTGGGTTGCAGCTGTCACTGAGCTGGTCCAGAGAAAAATTCCTTGATAAATTGCCTGTGTTGTGAGCACCTTTGGCATTATGTGCTTTTCCCCCTTTTTCTAGGAAGATGGAGAGCTGGAAACCAGCCTGCTTCTAGAATTCACCCAGCCCATGCCAAAGACATAGCTTTCAGTCTGGGAGCCCTGATGTGGGGATGTAACACCCAATGCCAACCTGCTGTCCTGCCAAGGGCAGAGCTTATGACAGTCTGAGCAAACAGAGCTGGGGACAAATCCTGGGAGAACACCAGAAGATACAATGGGATGCTTTTCTTCCCAGCCAAGTGGACCAAGCCCTCAGCACACAGTAAGTGTGAAGGCGATGAGCTTGGCTGCTGGTTCCCTGTCCTTGCACAAGTGTCCCGGGGTCAGTTCTTGGGGAAGGCTTTGCTTTGGCTGTCTCAAGGTAAGCCTCAGACTGATTTTTGAAAAACAGTCAAAACAGCCCCCTGTGCAGAGGCCCCAGCTCCAATGGCATGTGTGGGGCAGCACTGAGGCCCCTCTGAGTACCAGGGCTCACTTTCAGGGTCCAGCACAGGGGCCAACAGCAGCACCTGCAGTAACGCACACCAGCTTCCAGCAAAGATAAATCCTTGAGTTCATGACATGTTTCTCCCCAACAGCATTGCTGGATGTTTCCCATCTCCCAGGGTCCAGGCCCAGAGCACACAGTTTTGGCAGTGTTTTGTCTCAGAGATGGTTCTAGCCTGTGGGGACAGCCATAGGTGCTGAGGGTGGTGTTTGGTACACCTGGAGTTTGCTCATTTCTCAGACCTTCTTTTACTGAATGAGGAACAGAAAAGAGAGAGGTTGCGTTGTTGGTTTTTAAAAATAATTTTTAATCACTGTAAACCCCACATTTCTGCTCTTTTGCTTTTGCAGTAGATGAAGCACTCTTGCCACAAATGTGGGGCCATGGGGGCCTGTGTGCATGGCTGGGCAGATGAGGCTCGGGGTGCAAACCCAGAGGCAGAGGTCCTGCCTGAGCAGACTCAGGAACACACTGTGTATATTGGCCAAACCATGCTGCCTTTTCCTACTCTGGCTGGACTCTATTTGGCCGTGTTGTGGTCTGGCAAAAGCATCTTCCCTTGCTTCTCTCCACCCTTGAAAACTGTGGAAATTCACCTGAAATATTTGCCATTCCTCAGCACCCTATATGTGTGACCCACCAGAGCTGTCCTTTCCCGGGACTGGGTTCTGAAGCAGAGCAGAGATAACATTTAACAGGCAAAAGCAGATGAGGAGGAGATAAAGGAATAAGGGGAGGGAGGGGAGGAGGAATGCAAAGGTATGTGGCTGCATGTTGTACTGTGTTTATGCATAAACAGGCTTGCTTATCGATATCCAGATGTAAGCACGAGTGCAGGGTAATATCTCCCAAACAATGGGCGCTGCTCGGCTCGAGGAGCGCTGCCGGAGCCTCCCCGGCAGATGCTGCCGTGTTATCAGGTTGCAGCAGGCGCTCGCATCTAATCAGGGATCTGAGCCCCGTGAGCCGCACCCGGGGCTTTCGGAGGCTCCTCCAGCCTTCAGCCCACTCTGCTCTCTGAGGGGAGAGGGCAAGAGGGGACAAAAGGGGCCAAGCATCTCCGGAGATGATGCTGGTGTGTCTGGCTGCCCGGCTTCACGCTTTGGCAGGGATGCAGGAGCTGGTGTTGCCACCACGTTTTGGCAGGGATGGCACCGTGTGGGTTTGCTCAGCCCTTGCAAGGAGGGAAGAGTCTGGCCAGAGCTGCAGCGAAGCGCTGGCTTTGTTCAGCCTGGGGCAGAGAACGTCAAAGGACCAAACCGGCCACTTCAACCCCATCCTCTGAGCTGCAGCAGGGCAGGAGCTGGCCCTGGAGACAGAGCTAGCAGCCAGGGCTCTTTTCTCTTTTATTTTCCTCTATGTTTTTAAGGAAGGCCGCCAGAGCAAAAAAACTTACAAAACCTTCTTCCCCCACCACTCCCTAGCACCAAAACGCAATGGCCACTAATCTTAACGTGGCTCATAACTGCAAATAGCTCTGGAACTAATTCATCTGACACTGCCGCGGCCGCCTGTCTTCTTCACCAAAATCAATTAAGCAAACGCACATTTCCCCTTCCCCTCCCGCCCCTCCGTGCCCCGCCGGGCGGTGGGGCAGAGGGGAGAAGGGGCAGCCGGGACTGGGCGCTGCTTTCCCAGGGCTCGGGGGTCGGGATGGGGAGCGGAGCGAACGGGGATTAACAAGGTGGGGGAGGGACGCCGCTGGCTCCTCACAACAGGAGCTGGGATGCTCCCAGGGGACGGGTGGCGGTGGGAAAGCTTGATTGCCTCACGCAGCCACGCCGAGCCGCGTTCCTCCCTCCCTCCCGGCTCCCTGAAGACCCCTGTGAATTGTCATTCCTTGCCAGGGCAGAGGGGGAATTGGCCATCGGGCTCTCAGAACATTTTTTATTTGCATGGTTGATGAGCCACTCCAGAAGGGGCAAGGGAGAGGCAGGTGGGAATTTCAGCACTGTTTGTTTGCCAAGCGAGGGCAGAGGTGTGTGTTAAAAAGGATTCGGCAAGAAATTTAGGGAGAGAAATTTTGCATTTTGTGGGAGGCAGCGGTAGGAATCAGAGTGGGGTCTCATGCAATTTTTAAGTCTCCTGACCCTGGGGCTCCTTGCCCAGGCAGGTAAAGGCAAGGAGTGTGCCAGAGGGGCTGTGGCTCCTTCTGCCCTGCGCTGGGTGTGGGGTGGGAGGGTCTGAGCTGGGGCGGTGTATCAGCATCACACTGCTTCCCAAAAAATCCAGCACGAGTAGGACCCCCCTCTGCGCTTGCTCTTCTGGTTCCACTTCCAGATGGAAAAGAAAGCCAGGTCTGGGGTAAATGGGTTGAGTGATGGCAGGGCTTCCTGAGCATGCAGCTCCTCAAAAACACTCTTCTCAGGGAAAGGCAGACAACTGTTCTTAAGAAATAGTAGTGAGACACCTGGCCAAGCTAGGTAAAACCTCTTGAGCATTATTTCTGTAAATGCCTCCATTTGGCCCATATCGCCTCCTCCCATCTCTATTGAAATGCCCTTCTATTAATAAATAACTCCATTCTCCATTACCCCATCCCCACAGCTCACGTTGAAGTAACTGGGAATTTGGGTTTGGTTTTTATAGACATTAGAAATAGATTTTATCTTTATTAAGGATTCTGTCTCCACCACCCCAACCTTTGCTCCATTGCACAGAGAACAGCAGTGGCTGGAGCAGAGGAAGCAGGACCCTGGGCTGAGCTCAGCAAGGGGAGAGGCAGGAGAACCTCTTCCTGGCTTTGGCCAGGGCAGAAGGGGTTTAAAAGGGCCAGGTTCTTCCCTGTACATTGGTCACCTGTGAGTATGTCTCTATAGCATGGTGTAAAGTGCTTGAGAAAACAAGGGAGAAAATGTGAATGAAGAATGTTTAACAAATTTTGTATCTGAAAGATTTAGTTCTCAAGGGTTTGTTTGTTTTGCTTTTGTAGTGGCTTGGAAAATACCTATCGGGAAGCCTCCTGAATACAGTCGTAGTGCTGAGCCACCACATGAATTTGGGGAAAATTTTCTTTTTCTAGGCTGTGGGTTGCAAACAGTCCGTGGAAAATATTTGAGTTTTAAGTGCATTGGTTGGCTGTGATGGGGCAGGGAAGTCACAGGACAGCATTTTATGGCCAGCTTGGACGGCAGCATGGTTTCTGGCATGGAAACCAGTGCATGTAAATTAGAATTGTGGTTTCCTTGAATACTATCATATATGGATTGGAAGCTGATTTTCCAAGAGCTGTCGTGCCAGGAAAAGTTGTGCTCTCACATAGCCCCAGGCAGCAAACACAAGTGACACAAACATGGTGAGGGTGAGTTCATTTACAACTGTGACTGTTCAAAAAGTATTTCTAACATTTGCCTTCCCTGCTGTTCCTCCCCCCATCCATCCCCCCTTCCTCCTCCCCTTCCAGCTATGCCAGAGTGAGCTCGGAGGTTTGGTATCCAGCCTGATGAAGTGGCTGGTGCTGGGCTGGCGGGGCTCGGCGCCACAGCTGCGCACCTGGGCGCAGGTAAGGCTCCAGCAGGGTGGGGACTGGATTCTTTCCCGGCCCCTCTCAGCAAACAGCTCCTGCCCTGGAGCCCTGCGTTCCTCTGCCCTTATCTCCCTGTGCAAGGCAAAGCTATAAATGTTATTGGCCATGAAGTTATTCATCCCTTTCTAAGTTACGCATATGCAAAACTGGCTCTCCTGCTGGAATGGGAGTCTCCATACCAAGAGTGGGTGTTTAAAGATTTTTTTCTCTTTTTAATAAAAGTCTCCAAGAAAGAAGCATATTAACATATAGTAACATTAATAGCACTGGATCTGTATAAACCTAGTTATATATGTTACCACAAGTAAACAACCACAGCATTTCTTACAAGGTAAACATGCTGTAGCTCCAGGGATAGCTACACTGAGGTGCAGAGCAATAGCCCAGCTTGTCTGTGCAGTTAGCAGTGGATACAATAAGGAGGACGTTGAGCTAGGACGTAGGTCCTGCCTTCATCACAGGCACAACTCATCCCCTTGCCTTCCCTGTCCCAGGGAAGGGCATTGGTTGTGTCCTGGAGTGCTCTGCAGCCACACTGGCACACAGCAGCATCCATCCCAGTTGGATATGAACTGACATTCTTACCAGAGCAGCACGCAGTGGTGGGGGCTGTCAGCAGAGACCAAAATTTCAAAACTCAGAAGACCTCACTGTCTTCTGGGAGTTCATAAAATTCATTCTGGTTCATACCTGCTGTCATTTTAAAATAATTTTCTGAAGAATGATTCAGTTCAAGAAAGAAAGGAACTATTTTACTTTACTGATAACTAGAGACTCCAATGATATATAAAGGGATGGGAGATCTGTTACATCTCTCTGACCTCTGAAGCTGGAAGAAGCCATTCCCCCATTTATGGCACGTTTCCTATTTTATTAGATTCATGTACAGGCTGTATCATTTGTTCCCTGTTTTTCCCCCATTCTGTTGATGGCTCAGACCAAGATCAATGCTTCGAGCCAGCTGAGCCTGGAAACCTCTGGATGATCCAAGCAGCAGTTCCCAATCAGTCTCATCCCCTTCCCTTCTCCTGCTGCAGGGCCGCTCTCTGCAGAGGGTGTGTGGTGCAGGGGTGAAGCAGTGTGGGACAGGGCTTTTCAGGGAAGCAAATGTGAGATCCTGGACAGCTTCTGTCCCACATTTCAACTTCTGTGGCCCAGAATCAAACATGTCATTGCAGCCTGAGCCCTCATGGGCCTGATGGAGGAGCAAAAGAGAGGGCTGGAGGCAGCAGATCCTAATCTTTATTAAATAAGAACAAAGCTTATGCCGGCTAATGAGAAAAACAAACTGATGAAAGATCCAGCAAGCTCCTCAGAAGGACACAAAGAAATTCCCTCTGAACAAGAACAGGCTAAAAATATTACCGAATATTTATTTTCCTGGCAATGTCTTCACAGGCTCCAGATTTGATGCCGCCTCTTTGGGGATTGGCATGGCAGTCACAGGGACTTCAGAGGAGGGTACTCCGAGCTCTGCGTGACGCCAGTCTGAGTCAGGGCAGAAACAGCCAGGAAACGAGAGCACAAACTGCCTCGGTGCTCTGAGATGACAGCCAGACCCTGTACACCTCTGCTTCTCTTCAGGCAACAGAATATTCACCATTGGTTTATGTCCATCATCTTGTTTGGAGCCAGTGAGCAAGAGCCAGAGATGCCACAGACCCTTTTCTCCAGTTTCATTTCCCTTCTCAACACGGGCCATTGTGCACAGGGTGCCAAGGCTTGCAGTGATGATGAGCACACTCTGCACCATGACTTCAGACACATCAGGGACAGCTACCTAGAAACCTGGGGCACTAATTGTCTTATCCAGTTCCACAAAGTTCCCCCAAAGGAAATCCATGACCTGCTGGCTTACCAGCCCTGGGGAGCCGCCATCAGCAAAGGTATGGGCGTCGTTTGCAAGCAAACCCAAAACCATGTGAGGATGCTCTGATTGCACACGTAACATTATGGATTCCAAAGCACAGACCATGCCTGGGGAAACCATCAGGGTGGGGAGGGTTGTAGGAGGTTGTGATCAGCCCAGCATGCGCGGTGAACCCCAGTGAGCAAAGCTGCACCCGCGCAGGCGTTTGCAAAGATTCAGACAGCCCAGCTGTGCTGCGTCTCCTGCCTTTGCCACTTCCCCTGGGCCCCCATTAACCTCTGTCCAGCCCATTATCTCCAGAAATGGTTGGTGGGAGGCAATGCCATTGCTGTGCTGGGTCAGACCACCCAGCCAGGACATGCAGCTGCTGGGGTGCTCAAAAATCAGATCCTAGTTTCACAACTGCATCCCCTTTGCCATACGGGTTGAGCCCCAAACCTTAGTATTGAGTACCCACTGAACTTGGCTGAAAACACCACTTCAGAAGGCAAAAGCAAGGCAGCAAAAAGGCCTGCAGTTCCCCCTCTGCTTCTGCCTTCACTGACCAGGAAACTTCAGCCTCTGCTCTTTTAATGTACTGTGGCTGAACTTGTTGCCAGCAGGTCAAAGGAAACATAATTTACTCGGGCTTTGATTCATTTGATACAGTTTGGGGTGAAAAGGGGGAGGGGGAGGATAGGAGACGAAGGCAATGAGTGGTGGCAGGGAAGGAAAGAGGTTGCCTGTTTGTGTGGGAACTGGATTAGTATGAAAATGACAGAACCATTTTCTAGCCAAGAGGGCTTCAGCAATACCAAGAGCACTTTGATCAGAGCAGGGGCTCCCTGTACTCAGATTGGACATGATGGGCAGGAGGCAGCCTGAGCATTTGTCTGGAGGGTGCTTTTTATCTCTATCACTGATTAGTAGATTGGCAAGGGGAGAGGGGTGTTTGTATTCTGTATTGCCTGGAGAGTCCTTTTGCTGCTCAGGCAGGATCATGGGGTGGTCAGAGTTCCCTTCTGGCAGCTAGCTCTCATCATGTTTGCATCTCCTTAGCACCTCCTCATCTTAGACCTTTTACCAGCTCCATCATGAGTTTCCCTGTCCATTTTCCTGCTGGAGGGAAGGTGCAAGGCTTGGAAGAGACAAATGAACCCATGTGGAACCAGAGGGGGCTTTTTCTAGAGACACATTAGAGGCACCAATTGTCCTACCAATATTTGGAGCATGAAGAGCTCACAGGCACGAAGAATGGGCTGAAATCAGGGGAGCACAGCCCTTACCTCACATTGCTTCTGGCTGTGCTTTTTCAAGGCAACTCGGTCCAGCTCAACTCACTAGCCTTGTCCCCACTGGTGCTGTGCAACCCACAAAATATTGTTAAAACTCCCACTCTCTACCCTGCTCACTCCTTTAGTCACCACCATCAACCTTGCAGAAGTCAGGGGCCATGCTGAGCCTCTTAATGTAAGTTTTCCATCAGGTACCTAAGCTTTATCTTGGCTATTGGCTTCAGGACAGGACTAAATGGAAAGCAGGAGCCAGCAGCTTTTGCAGAGAGCCCCTCCTGATGGCAATGCCTTTGAGTCACCTCACGCACCTCACTGGGCTGCACGCTCTTGGACCAGTCTCATGCTTTCAAACACAGATTGCTTCCCCTTTTTTGTGGGGGAAAATAGAGGAAAAGGACAACATCCCATGTGAGAACTTAAATATTTTACTCTCCTGCTTTTGTCCTGACTGGCTGCTGTTTACATAGGGGTGAAGAGGCCAGGAGGAAGCAAAGCGATGTGGCTGCTGTGGTTTCAGTTCTCACTCCACCTTGCTACTGAGAAACTGGACCCGTGGTTTGGTTTGTGGCAGGGGGGGGAAGAGGAATGGCCTTGGATCTGATCCCTGCTGGGAAGGCTCTTTCAGTCCCACAGAAGCAACACCAGTGGGGGCTGGCTAAAGAGGAAAGAAAACCAGCCCCACTCCAGCAGCTCACGGTGCATTAATATTCACCACAGAGGCAGGAGTGTAAATTCACCACTATCTCCTCGGAGTTTGCCGTTTATGCCATTCATTTCACATAGATGTCACTACTGCCTTATGAGCACTCCTCCGAGCCAGCCGCTTAAATGGACCCAGTGCATTATAGTAATGGAGTAACTGTATAAAAACAATGAAATCCAATCTCTTTAAACTGATTTGATGTCTGCCTGAACCACAACATTTCCTGCTAATGGCTTCCTTCATTTTGTAATCATGATCTCCACCTGATCAGATTACAGCTGTTTTTAATTACAAAGCTAATAGAGTTTGTAGGCAGTGTCAGGCAGACAGCGCATGCCTGGGGTGGGCACAGGGTGGAGTGGAGCTGGTGGGGCTCTGGGTGGCTGTTAACACACCCAGCTCATCAAGCTGACTGTCAAAACACTGGGAGCAGGGGGCAACTAGGAGAGACAGTGATATTTTTCAGCATGGAGCCAATATGCTGCTCTCCAGGTCAGTGTCTGTGACAGCAGACAGCCCTGAGTTGTGCTCCTGCTCCATACTCGTGCCACCAGGCCAGGCAGCTGGTGATGCCCAGAAGATCCATGGCATGTGTTGGTGCTCCTGCAAGGCAGGTGGCAGGGTCACAGGGAGGCATAAGAAGGTCAGAAATAGCTCTTCTTGATGATGGAGTATAGAAAGAGAAAAGAAAAGAACCAGACCAGAATAGGAATGCATGGTACCATTTGCCTTTGGCAACCAATAGGGCAGGAAGGAGGATTGCAGATAACTGACAGTGAAAAAAGCCCTGGAGATTGATGTCTTTCTTATGGGATAGTGCAGTCAGCTGCTGGGTCTGTGTCCTTCTCCTCAGCCCAGGCAGAGAAACCCCAGGGATTGTGTCCACAGCAACGCCCTGTCCCCACTGGCCTTGTTTAGTCCAGCAGTTTGTTTGTGTATTGATTACTCCATCTCTCTGGGTTAGGGATATGGATCAGCATAGCTGCAGGGAAAGGAGAAGTTTGAAAGAGCTGTTCCCAAGCAGTACTGGGCAGGGATGTTTGTACCCAGCAGACCATGTGTATGCACTGCAGGCGAGCTCCAGTTTGACTCTAGCGCTGGAAAAAACCTCTGTGTGTGTTACAGTAGTGCTGGGTATCTTTTGTTGAAGTTTAAGATTCAGCTGAGGTGGTGCTCAGTTGAAGCTGGGTGAAAAGCCTTGGCAGAGAAACAGCAGCATCTCCCTGTCGTACCTCTGTCCTGCCACGTGAACCTCTTTCCCAGGCTGGTGGAGCTACTCCTGTCTACCAGAGCATAAGGCCAGGCAAGTGGCACAGCTGAGGTGCCAGATTACAGAGCTGGGGAAGCAGGGAGCAGGCAGGTGCAGCACCCCGAGGCAGCCCAGCCCCTGGGAGTGTGTTCCTGAGCAGCAGAAGTGCCCTGCTCAGTTCACTCTGCTGCAGGAGGTGCTCATTCCTTGCTCTTGCCATGCCAGAGCTGCACATGTTGGGTGATGCACCAGCTTTGTAAATGATTTAGGGTCCACATCAAGAGCCCATCAATTATGTACCCTGGGACTTAATTATTTAGCTTGACAAGAGTCTCTCCCCTTAATTTCATTGTCTTCTCAGTCTCCCGTTTCACTGTGGATGCTCTGCTGGGAAGGGTGCACTGTTTCTGCTTCTTCTCTGCATTGCTCAAACTCATCTATTTCCCCCTTCCCTCAGCAGATGAGGAAAACAAGACCCAGACCTGATTCCAGGACAAGGTGAGGGTCTGGGCCCTTGCTCCATCACTGCTGTGCTCTGCACTTGAGCTGTGTCAGGGACTGGACTCTGACACTGGTCTAAATGAGCAAATTTAGGAGGTTTTGGGGGTGCTGTAGGTGAGATGGATGCTGAGTTGAATTTCTGTAATTTCTAACGTTCTTTCTCACAGCTGGTCACCCCCAATGGACAATGAAGAGAGTTCCTGCAGCCCTTCCAGGTGCTCCCTGGCAGCACGGGGGATCCTGCCTGGAGTGATGCCTGCCTGTTACACCAAGAGCCATCAGCACATGCCATCATTCACTTCTCTCTTCCTCCCTGCTCTTTTTTTCCCTTCCATCTCCTCCTTTATCTGAACTTTTAAACTTCATATCTGGTGCAGATTTTTGCAGTAACTCAAGCCTTTGAGAATTGTTAATGCTAGGCTGTTTTCACAGCAACATTAAATACGCACTGTAAAAATGCTGAGTATCAAGTCAGTCACTGCTGCTGGGTCGTGAGAGCCACAGGAGAGCAGAGGTGAGAGCAGTGTTCATGCTGGAGGGGCAGAGCTCAGGCAGGCAAGGCCCTGGATTTGACAGGATTTCCTCTCCACGCCGTCTCCTTGCCATATCTTGGTATGGTTTTAAGCATGTTTATTTTTCGACCCTCAAAAACTACCTTTCCCTAAAATAAATAAAACTAAGACCAGGAGTCTAGGATTTTAAAGCAACCCTACAATAACAAAGCAGTGTGTGCAGATCAGTTGTCACCAGCAACCCTAAAATAACAAAATAATACACGCAACCCTACACAACGCTGAAACAACCGCTACGGGCATGCGAGGAAGGAAATCTATTTTCCAGTGTCGAGCTTAACAAGACTTTGTTCTGCAGTAAACTCAGGGGTCAGAAGGGGGATGTAAGGACCAAAACACCTTGAGCGGTGTATCTTTAATGTCACGCAGCAGGCAGGGTTGTGGGACACGCGGCAAACACCATTTCGTTAGCGCGGGGTTTAATCGTCTGGAAAAGGAAAAGAAAGCGAGGGTTTGCGATGAAACAGGAAGTTCCCTCAAATCCTGGAGCCTTTGAAGAATTGTCAAAGGAATGAGAAGTCTGAATGTTTGAAAAGGCTCTGGGTTGTGGAGCCAGAGGGGGCAGGGGGACACAGAGAGGGAGGCATCAAGCACAGACCTTTTCCAGACCTACACTCCTCTCTTTGTTCCCCTTTTCTTTTTTTTTTTTTTAATTATTAGATGCTTTTTTCATTGCTTATTTTTTTTGTCTCTCTCACACACATGCACTTTCATAGGCCAGCAAGAATTTTTTTACAGTTTCAGCAAAGCCAGTCTTACACCACGGCATTGCTGGTGTGGCATTTCCCACACCTTGCTGCGGAACAGCACGTGGAAGTAGCTCTGTGATCCAGGATCTGCTCATGCATGACGCACAAACCATTTTTTTGAGGAAGTGTTTAGAGAGTTTGAAAAGTTCTGGTTAGCTGCCTTTTTTATATTTTTAATTAGTTTTTTTCTGCCTCTTCTATTTTTTGGGTGTGGCATTTCTGTGTGGCTACAGGAGAACACAGGCAATGCCTCCACTTCTCCTAGTGCCTGGTCAGCCAAAAGCAACCAAAGAAAATTCCTGTATGATTTCTGAGGCATTTTTCTCAGCATTTGAAATGCAAATATGCTGAAAAAGAGTAGTTCAGTGGCTTAACTATTACTAGAGGGAATCTGGTTGCGCAAAACTGGTGATGATGGTGATGATAACGATGATGAAAGGTTGGTTCAGGGTTGAATTTAATGACCTGTGGTGTGCTAGTAAAAGGGCCTGGAGACTAGAACTGGGAGAGATTCTCAGCCAGCTGAAGGCATCAGGAGGATGCCCAGTGCTGGAAGGGTACCTGCAGGCACGTTTTCACACAGAATAGGTTTTATTTCCTTTCAAGCCCAAGGTGTGGAAAATGAGCATTTTCTTCTATATACTGAGGGAAACAGGATCTGCCCTTCCCAGGCAAAAACTGCTGGTGATGAGTTGCCTTTTCCCCTTGCAGGGTGCCCTCTCCAGTGCCCAGAAATGGCAAGACATGACCAGTGAGGTGGCTGAGAGGGAGCACCCAGCTGCTCTGCAGAGAGGGTGAGCCTGGTGAAAGAAGCCTGGAGCGAGAGCCGAGACACTGTCATGACACTGTGCTTTCCTCTGTGCTAATTGTACGCTTGGGACCAAATTTAGACTGGTGTAACTCTGCTGAAATCACCAGGGATTAATTTGGCCTCTGGTGGCTCCATTGTTTTAGCTAAATGACTCAGAAGAAGCAGTGTATTCTTTTCTGCACACAGTGGGGCAGTGGCAGTAATGGCTCAGCAAGGCAGACCCCAAAAGCAGCGTGACTGGGACCTGGGATCGGGGCTTCCACGAGACGAATGGGGCTGCAAGAGGAAATGTTTTGACATTTGGGTTATAGATGGAGGCAGGCTCAGCGTGGGTGCGAGCGGTGCTCACCGCTGCTGCAGGCAGAGGGGAAGGGGGCTGGCAGGTTCCCTGAATATTCGGCGGTGCCGTTTGGAGTTCCTCAATTCTTCGGCCATCGGAGAGGGAAGCTGTGGCTCTGGAAGGGGCACGTGGTGTCAAAGGGGACTTCACACCACTTCCCGGCCTGGCAAGAAAGGGAGCCCTGGCTGGAAACGTTCAAAAAGCACTGGGCTGCATCCCTGGCTGCTCGTGCTTCTGCCAGCGGCTCGGTGTGGGGAAGGAGTGATGGGGCAGAGCACAGGCTGGAGTAGGTGTTTTGGGAAAAAGTTTTGACTGCTAGCCCAAGGCAGTGTGCTGGTTTAGCATGTTATGAATGCCCTCAAACTCTGGGAAATTGAGGATGATTTGGAAAACTGCAGTTTTTCCACCCCAGGTCAGTACAAGCTGTTTTCAAGCAGAGAGGTGTTTGTGGAGGGCCTGCAGGAACTGTGTGCCTCACCCAGCCAGCATCCAGCCTCGTGGCAGGCAGTTTTGGAGGGGAAATGGAGCAGGCAATGGAGATGAAAATGTTGTTCCCTTTCCCATGCCTGTTGCTGCCCCCCATCTCCCCTTTTCCTGCTGTACCCACTGGACAGGTGAGCACAAGACCTCAGTCTCCAAGGCTGTCAACCTGGCACATTTTGCCATGGCCAAACACTCTTTAAAGCAAGTACAAAGGCAGATCTTCTTCTGAGGATGGAGATAACAGTAGGTAGGAAGGGCAGGGCGGGGGGAGCAGACCTGGAGCCTCGCTGCTCCCAGCGCTCCTGTACCTCCACAGCTTGAAGGGGCGCATTCCCAGCGTCCGGAGCCGGATAATAAGCAGAGCCACAGCAGCTATTCAGGAGGCTCTGACCCTGGCTAGGTAACTACATAATGAGCCTGTTTGAATTGCTCCCGTCCCTGCCAAAGGGGTGGGATCGGGGGATGCTTTTGTTTGCAATAATGAACCTGTAATTATGCTACATTTCTTGGTTTTAGCCACATTTTGTGTGTGTGTGTTGTTCTCTTTGTATTGACAGATTTATGGCCGGGATACGCCGCTGCACCAGAAGCCGTACGGCACCGTGTGGAGACTGTCTGACTGTCGTCTCAGAAAGGTCTGGGGAGAGGAGAAGGAGGGGGGTCCTCGCACTACCTCAGTCCCCGAAGGGTTAAATAAATGTATTTAAATTAATACAGATAGCACAGGTGCTGCCTTTCCAAAAGTCACAGGTTTCAGCAGGGCAGGGAAAAAAAAATCTTTTAGGTTCCAGGTGAATTAAAATAAAATAAAAAAAGGTAGGGAACAAAATAAATAAATAGCACATACCAGACTTCAGCTCCAAGGCGCTCAATAAAATTACACTTTGAAATGCAAGGATTAAGCAGAGTAGGTGACAAGGTGACTTTGTTAACAGGCTAATCTCTTGCCTTAACAGAGACAGGGGATTTACATGTGACTGCACAAAACTGCTTTATGGTCTTCTTTCCAGCTGGAGAATGTAGGAAGGGGGAAGGAGAAGACAGGACAGGGTTGGAAGTTTTAGAGCCATTTGTAAAATGGGTTTAAACTATGTTTTTCTTATTGCTTTAGGTTTGTTGTAGGTTCTTTAAGCAAGTCTGCATGGAAATATGGCACCAATAATAAGCTGTTTCCAAAAGGTCCAGGTAGCAGATGATGAAGATGTACAGAATAATGAATAATTGGGTAAAACCATTTCTGGTGTGACTTCTTCCTAAATGGTTTTATTTGCTTTCTTATAAAAAGCCAACCAGTATCATGGGCTATTCAAAATGCTATGTCAGGACTACTTTTCTCTGAATCTTTCTCCAGATTTCAGCACTTCTTCACCAAGGAATGTGTGAATTCTAAATCCAGGGTACTTTTTTTTTCAAATGGCCTCTCTGTTCTTGGGTGGGAAAGGGGAGAATTTTTTTTTTTTTTAATAATTTAAAATTAGAGCTTTAGGTCTTGACATAAATGGAAATGTGGGGAAGCAATCAGTTCAAACCTTACCCAGGCTTCTTTGTCTCTGGATAAAAATGACAATGAGAAAACCAACTCCTGCATAGGGTTCATCTGAAATTCAACAGAAAACAGGCTGAGCATGTTCTCTGGTTTTAAATAGATCTGGTGAAAGTATTTATCATGTTGTATTTGTTGCAGCATATCTGGAGTATTTGTGGTGACTGCAGACAGAAGAACAGATTCTGTATGGAAACTTGGTGTCAGATCCCCAGCCCATTTACAGATTCATGTGCTGGACCATTTCTGGATGAGATTTCAGCTTTTTCAAGCGGCTGAAGATGATCTCATCTATGAGGGCATGGAAACAGACATCCTAGTGAGGGAGGGGAAAGCTGATTTTCTCCTTGCTTTGATGCTGGGGTAGCAGGAGGGAAGACAGTTTCATTCAGAAGAGTTGTGCACCTCACTTGAGTGTGGCTGTTTCAACATTTCCAAAAAATCATCCCAAAGAGATGATTTGCTGAAAAAAAAAATTCCTTGGTGGTTTTATTTAAATTCACCTTATTTCAGTGTGATGGTTTGCAAGGAATTGCTGTGGTACAGCCACGGGGCACTACTCTGCAGGGCAGGAATGGGACAGCCCAGGAAAGGAGCAGCAACAGCAGCAGACAGCGTTGCCCCGGCCAGGCCCCGTGTGTGCCACTAATCTGGCTGTGGCCACAGTTTGCCCTTAGCCCTGCTTGTAATGTCATCAAGATCTTAACTGTCCAAAGTGAAGTTAGGACAGTGAGGGATGATAGTGCAGCCAGATAACATCTGCACTGCCTCCTGCACTAATGGACACTTGCTGTGTAACCCAGGCTCCGCAGTCAGCCCTGCAGCGTGGAGACCTCTCGTTAATATTTGGTCCGTGCAGACCTCACAATCAACTTAAGCTACAGGGCTGTCGAGCCCCTGACCACAGGTTGTTGTGCCAATGGTCCTCTTGGAGTTTGGAGCTGGTGGCCAAGAACATGGGCACCGCAGTGTGTCCCATAAAGCTGTTTTAGTGCCAGATCCCAAATAAATTTACTTTCTGTGGCTTACAGCAGTCACACAGGCAGCACCCACAGACCCCACTGCCTTGGAATAGGTTAGCAAACTACATCTCACATTGTACAGAAAGTCAAGTGAGCCGTGGCTGCAAGGCTGGAGCCAAGGCTGGATTTCTGCCCTGTGGATGGGAGTTTTTAATTGGGTCAGTCAGTTCACGTGTGGCTCCAGCAAGGAAAAGACACTGCTGTTTCCACCTGGCTGACACTTGTGGAGCTCAAATGCAATCGAGGAGGATGCGCTGCTCTGCAAAGGTAGCAGGTATGATGATGCCTCCTGTCCCTCGAGGTCATGCACTGAGACAGGCATGGCAAGATGATGTAAAATGTAAGATGCACACGTATAGAAGGAAGAGAAAGTCCTGCCCTACCAGCATGGCTGTTAAATGTAGCTGAAACCAGCAGAGCTTGACCTTTAGAAACAGGAAAACCTCAAAAGTGCTCCATTGCCCCTGGATAATTCTTGATCTATGGGGCTGGAAGCTGTAGTTTCTAATGGTCAAGGCATCTAATTGGAGTTAAGACATCTAATTACATGGATGGAATTAGCTCAGTAAAGTGAGTCTTAATAGCTGGCCACTAGACTCCTAGTTATTTAAAGTTCCTACATAGTTTGCCAGCACATAACTGGCTTTCAGGCACTGGGAGAAGAAGCCCATCAAAGTGTCCCTCTTTCCTCCCCAGGTCATGCTCAGCCAGAAAGATATGAAAAGGGCAAGACTTGTTTGCCCAAATCTCTACCAGCTGGAGCGGCTCCCCCAAAATGCCAAGCTCCAAATGCAGCTGGCACTGAGAGACTCCAGGTGTGACTGAAGTGCTGGTTTCAGCCCAGGGATCAACTGCACACAATACAGTCAAGGAAATTCCTGTTCTAAAGGTAACATGGAGCCAAGAGGCCTGAGGGTGAGGTTTGAGATCCACACCGTGCACCCAGCCATGGTCCTTCCTTGGAGGACAGACTGGACATAGAGAGCACAGTGCTGCCAAAGCAGGGCTGGACACTCTTGAGTCTGCAGCAATGAAGCTGGGAAGCATTTTGTAGTTGTCTTCAAAATGTGCATCTCTCTCCTGACTTTACTGTAATTCTTTTCCCACTGTTTTTCTGATGTTTCTGTCCAGGTTGCCTAAAATCCAAGACATTTTATTTCTGCTAATGAGGTTCTGGTCAGATGTGGGCTCTTGCTGGGGTTCAGCAGTGGATCCTTGCTGTAATACCTCAAAGCCTTTACAGTGTCCTGGCAGATGCTGATCCTCATAAGTATATTTAGGTACTGGATCCTTGCCCTTGAGTTCCAAGTGCCCAGGGTTTTTGTATATGCAAATATTTGCCAAGTCAGGGCTCTATTTGTATTGTCTGTTTAATAATTTAAGTTTATATTTAAGTTTCTGATGCTCTGTTCATTTTTTTAATCCAGCCATAACTTCAAGGAAAGAGATTTCTTGCTTTGCTCTTTAAGCAGATGTCTGAAGTGTCACTTGTGAGTTCAGCATGTTGCTGCAGCAGTGGGTCCAGTGATTTGAGTTACTGTCTCTAGTTTTGATCAATAATGAAGGAGCAGGAGAACTGTACTGTACAAAGTTATATTGTCCCATCACCATTCCTGATGTTCTTTTGTCCCAGTGGCTGCTAGGACATGCTTTCTGCTGTCAGAAAGGTCTGTGCTGGTGCTGAGTCAGAAACCTGGTCAGTTGTCCTGCCTCTGAGCAAGACAAACACACCACGATATGCCTGCACATGCCAGCTCCTCTGACAAGCCAACATCTCTCAGAGGGCTTGGATACCATCCCTGGCAAAGGAAGAGATGCTCATGTCATGGACACCCTCTGCACCACCTTGGTCAGATCTGGAGAAAGAACACAGTGGGGACAGTGGCATGGGAGTTTGCTCCTGCTGCTCTCTGACAGCCATGCATGGAGCAGCAGAGGGTACTGGTTCCAGGGCTGCTGTTCAGCACTAGAAAATTCCCCTTTCAACAATTCTCTGTTTTATTAAAACAAAAAAGCTTGAATGCTCAGGCAGGAAGAAGTCATTTTTCCAAAATAGACAGTGATGAATTTGGGAAAATTGGAGGGAGGCCAAGGAATTATAGCAGACTGAAAGCTGGGTGACTTTCCTGGGAGTGACCAGGGAAGATTTCAAAGCCACCAACCCCCCCTTCCCCACCACTGCCACAGAAGAGCTGAAACCTTGGCGAGCAGAGGAGTCACTGCCACCACTGCTGCTTCCTTTTCTTGCTGCCAGATAAAGAGGACAGACTCTCCTTTTTCACTCCATTCTGCTCACACAATGGGCAAAGGGGATCAGTGCCAAAATTACAAGTGTGAGCCCTTAATGCATCAGGTTGAACAATGGGCTTTGGAGGCGTCTGCCTTGTCGCGAGGAGCTGTACAGCTTAGTTCTGACTACCCAGTGCCATGGAAAAAAACCTCATTGTCCTGGCAAAATGCTCCCCAGAATGAAAACACCCTCCTCCTTCTTTCTTCAGCTTCCTAATGGGAAGCAAAATAACAAACCAGGCCCACAATTAAACAAACATGCCACTAACTGAGCAGAGCTCAAGTGTAACAGATGTTGCTGCAGTTGGACCAGGCTGGAGGCCGGGAGCAAGCCACGCTGGCTGGCTGCTGCTCTTGGGATGCTGTTGCTGAAGGGGTTTCTTTGCCACACCACAGCCTTCTCCTTCCACCAATCTTCCTTCCTTTTTCTCTGGTATGCATTTTTTCTTGCTCTCGTCCTGATGCAACCTCAGCTGCTCCACCTCATCACATTTCATTCATCACTTCATCAATTTCACTTTTTAGCACTCAAAACCACAGGTTTTGTTTCAGAAAAGCTCAAGAGACGGGGCAAAGCCATGCCAATTAACTTTTTAGGCCATGTTAGTATAGGAGAATGAAACAATTCTTTTTCTCCATTTCATTTTTCTCGATCTGTGTCATCACAGGCACCCAGGCTCCCCAAGGATAATTAATGCCACCTCCCAGTTCCTGCAGTCCCCCCCCAAGTTTGATGGCTGTGGTGCAGGTGACTGTGAGACTGTAGCTCAGCAAACCTGAGATTCCCACCCCAAAAGTGCTTCTCCTCCAAATATTACAGGCATCTCTGAAACAAATTTGGTGTTTGAGAGGTGACAGAGACAGCTAAAGAAGGGCAAACTAAAGGGAAATGGTGTCATTTTCATATCTGGCTGAATCCATCTTCTCTGCAGCTTTAGAACTCTGGCACAATCCATGATGGGAGTCTTACTACCTCCAAGGCTTAAAGTCCCTGGATCCCCAGCTGGCACCAACTGACTGCTGCCCCCCCATTTATAAGGATCTGTTCCTTCCAACTCCATGTCAAAGGGAGCAAAATAATTTGGCACAAGGCGGAATCAGAGGCTGCTTGGCCTTGCATGTTCCTCAGCAAAGCTGTGCCAGGCTTCTGTTACTGCTAGAGGATCAAAAGGGACTCAGGGCTGGGTCACAGCCCAGTGGCACTCCAGGGCTGGGGACAGACTTCACAGGCTTTGGGTCACTCCCAGAGCAAAGCCTCCTTCTCCCATCCGAGAGCCATGGTCATCAAGACCTTCCTGAGGTGTTTGGAAGAGGAATACAGGGTTGTACACTGGAGCAGCTGTGCCCACACACATCTTTGGCTTATCTTTTGTTCTACTTGCTCTTGCAGCTACCAGGCCCTGTGCAGAGGGGTTTTGCTTTGCCCCAGGCTGCTGTAGCACTGTGACTTCTGTGACTATTAATAGAAGTCTAAGGAAGTAAAAAAAGTTAACTTCTCTTTCTCCTTTAAGCAGGGAACCTGGAAGATCCTTTAAAGCTTTCCTGAGGTGTCTCAGAACAGGACTGTGCCAGCACAGAGCCCCTCAGAGCCACAAGTCACCAGCACAGCTTGGGACTGGAGCATCCCCCACCTGCCATGCTCAGAAATTCTATACAGTGGAGGAGGTCAGCAGCTCAGAATGAAACCTTGCTTGGTTTGCCCTGTTTGTTGGGCAGGACAGGCTGGATACCCTGGGCACTGGCAATATTGAGCCAACACCACCTCTCAATGCTCTGCTGTGGTAAGAAACCAGCCAAATGCACAACTGGTATGGACCAGGGCTGCTCGTTCAGCACTGTGATGGTCAGAGTGAGAACAGCACAGACACAGAGAGCTCCAGCCAGAACAGGCTTTTATTGCTCCCAGGGCAGTGCTGAGCAGTATTTCCACTCACATGACAAATTTGTGAACAAGCAACAAGGAGCCTTTGGCAGAAAGCATCCCTGTTGTCAAAACCCCCTTCCAGGGGAAAATGAAAACCAGTTCCAGGTGAACATACAGGTATTCCTGACCAGGAAGTTACTGGAAGTAAATCACAGCAAGCCAACCAACCTATCCCTTTACTTATCACCTAAGATTTAGGGATTTTATTCTTTTGAACTGCTTACACTGAGATAAAGCACCTCAGATGGAAAATTTCATGGAGGTATTGGGTTTTACTTCCTTTTTCCATTGATAGACACAATGCATGCACATAATATGACTGCACTTTGATAAATACAGCAGCAATTTTAGAAGGTTGGCTCTTTTAGAACAGTTGATGACATGAGCTAAAATTACTAGGAATTACCATCCAGAAGTGGATGTAAAATTATCAGGCTTCAAGTAACCCTGTCCTATAAAACAGTGGGTGCTTTTTTTCAAAAAATCCATCCTTCATCTCACTGCCCTTTATTCCTCACCCCACCCCCTTTCTCTCATTTAAAACACAAATTTGCATCTGTTCAGTTCCCCCACACTGTGGCCCACAGCACCTTTTATTTTCACAGCAGCTTGGAAATGCAGATTTTGTGACTAAGACCTAGAGAGACACACCTTGTTACAGCAATGTATCTGGGCTGTGGCTGCAGAGCAGCCTCCCTCCTCTCACCAGCTCTGGGGCTCACTGGATGCTGCTCTGAGCCTGTTCAGGATGCTGAGTAGCAAAACGAAAGCAATTTTTGCTTTTGTTAGGTTTTATGGCCAGCTCAGTGTATTGAGGCAATTCTTTACAAGGTCAAGTGAAAAGGAGGGGAAAAGAGGGAGACCAAGTAGGAGAGTGTGCTCAGCAGAGAGATTGGCTGGGGATGCTGCAGAGCTGCTGCCTCCAACCCTGTTACTTTAATGCTGGTACATTATATATCTAGTATGGATGCTTGTTCTGGTTCTTGCTCAATCCATTGACCAGAACATGCTGTTTAACAGAAGCCCTTCCCTTATTCCCATCCCAGTGAAGACCTATGTGGTATCTGTATTTAAAACACATTTAATTTCAGTCTTCTGTGTGCAGGACTATTTTGATAGAACTGGGGAAGTAATGACACAAATAGTTGATAGCACAAATAGTTGTGCTGGCAGATCACAAGAGGTGGCAACCTCTGGATGAGAGCCATGAAAAGCAGCTGTGGACAGACACCACTGCAGAGAGTTTGGCTGCAGCTGGAACAGGATGCACAGCCTAGAGCTTCAGTCACCATTCCATCAGGTCAAAGGAAGGGGAAGAGTGAATCAGTCCAGAACAAATGAAAACTATTCTGAATCCTGGCTCATAAAATTAAAGACAACTTTTAAAATCTCAGAAAAAAAAAAAATTTGGCTAATGTTCCACCACACTCTTATTTCTGTTGTCAATCTAGCACCTGGCTTAATTCCCATCCCAGACAAAAGTAGAAATACCAGGATACCACAAGTAATTGTTGGTGCTGTAGCTCTTCAGGTCAGGAAGAAGCAGAAGTAGTGGGGATTTCTCGTGAATTATCCTACCAGTTTCTAAAAGTGTATCTGTACAGTCTTGAGTGTCTCAGCCTCTTCTAGAGCAGACACTGTAAGATACCAGCAATAGCACCATTTCTGATTGTGACTCAGTCCAGTTTGGCTGCAACATCTTGGATTCCTCATCCCATGATCCCTGGAGTTCTCCATGCACTGCTTCATGTCCAAGAGAGCATTTACTGGAAAGAGAAAGTAAAGTGAAGTGAAGGGGTAGCACCCCCTGTGACACAGACCAAGAAATGAAGCAGGACTGAGTGAGGCAAAAAATGCTGTGTGGTGGCAATTCTCAACCATTGTAACAGCCCTCAGGAGAGCTGAATAAACTAGAATATCTACAAACTAGAATAGCTTGTAACAGCCCTGTGGGGCCAGAGCCAGAAAGGTATCAGCCAGCCCTGTCCCCATCACAGAACTGAAGCTTAGCATGACTTGGAAAGCAAAGGATCTGTTTTCTCTCTCTTGGAAATGGGGATCCACAGATGCCAGATGATTAGGGCTCTTTTAACAGAAAAAGCAAAACAGAAGTATCACATAACCCTGCAATCTGCTCATCTTTCATCCAGCGATTACTTTCTTTTAGAACCTTCTTCTGTCCCTCCTGGATGGAGCATTCACTTTTGCAGAGCATTGGCAATGTGATGCCATGCTCATGCAGGCCTGGAGGAGCCTTGCTTTTCCCAGTACCACCACCAGGACAGAAACATGACCTTTTGCTGCAACCAGAGCTGCCCATAATCCTCAGGTGACTGGTGACAGCATGCCTGACATCCAGTATGCCTACAAGCATTCCAGGAGATCTCTCTGATGCAAAGCCCCTTTGGCCATGCGCTTCTATGTGAGGCAGCCTCCATCTCTTTGCATTTCAATCCCATCCATCTACAGCCAATCATCTGGGAATCTTGTCACATGCATGAAGTCCTCTGCTCCATAATTACAAGGGCCAAAATAAGGTCTTTAAATGGTTTGTGAGGTGATCCAGGTGATGAGGATGTGACCTAAGGTATCAAAACTTCCAGCAATAAAGGAGCATCATCCTTAGCTAGTCCCCTTCAGGGGCTGGTATGTGGCAAGCCCTGGAATGCACCACTTTTCTTCCTCTGGCTTGATATAATTACTTTCAGTGTTATTTAAAGCTCTGACTAATCACAGGCAATGGCCAGGTTTATAATGCAACAGTGTGTAGCCTGGAGGAAATTCTGACATAATTACACTGTATAAATTCCCCCATTAGAAGTGACACTGCACTGGCATTGTGTATGAAGCAGACATGGTCCAGTCAACTGGCTCTGTGAAAATCTTTGTGACCCTGTTGATATCTTATTGACACTTCTTACAATGATGAGACTGTTACATGACAGCACATGGAAGCCAAAGGCTGAAGAGTCTCTCCTTTCCTCTTGATGTCTTTAACTCTGGTTGTTTTCTTGCCTGGTTTTCTGTGGGTGAGGCCCTGCTCAGTTCTGATCACTCTGAAGTAGAAAAAGAAGCATGTGGTTATGGTACAAATCACAAAAGCCCATAGAAATCCTGACTGGGGTTGCATCATCTGCTTCAAGGAGCATTTACTCCCCTAGGTCCTACCCCTTCACTGCAGTGGGATTTTAGGCCTTATTAGGATTTGTTCCGACCTGGCATTGCCTTGCTCCGTGGCAGGGTAGCGAGAGCCAAGCTGCTCTCCTGCTGGTTTTAGCTCATGCCAATGGAGCAGCAGGGTGTTGTGATGGGCTAATTTGTCAGATCCTGATATGTTACTCTGCAAAATGTTTGCATTATATATCTGTAACACTGCAGTGTTAAGGCTGCAGTGTTACAAATATATTTGGATGGCCTGGGAAGAGGGAGACTGCACCCTTGGTTGGAAGGATGATGATAGAACCCTCAAGACTGTGGCTAGTGCCATTTGGCAAAGGAAACCAAACACATTTCCAGTTTTGGAGCACTGATTTAATGTAGGTCAAGGAAGGATTTTGACCTTTTCGGCCATTATCTTACATAAGCATCAGAAAAGAAAAAATAATAATCCAATTAAATTCAATGAATATTGGTTATAAAAATAAAAGCTTGTAGAGAACTTCAAAGCAGTTTTAGCACCTCACTGAGGAAGGTTCAGGAGGGACCCACTGAAAACATATCTTAAATAACAGGCTTTCTAGCAGCAGAACAACAACAAATGGTGATACGGTTCAGAGACTGGGATAGGGCAGTATGATTCCAGCCTCCCTCTAACCTGGGAGAACTGAGCTAATTTCAGGGGAATGAGATCTGGAGCCTTTTCAGATCTTTAGTTTCAAGCTGACTCAGGAGACCAGCAGGTCTCCAACACTGGCAAACTTAAGAGATAAATGTGTGGAGACAGTGGGTGGTCCCTTGCTGGTGTCCCCACACTGAGCAGGGTCCCTATGGGCATGCAGAGTTTTCCCCAGTCCCTGCCTCTCTGGGGTGCATGCTCTTGCCTGGGCCAACACCAGCATGGAACAAGTTAGCACTGCTGTTCCCTATGGCAAACCAAGCTGTGGCTAAAGGAGTATTTGGATACCCTGGGCTGCCAATTCAGAATTTTCCTAAAACCAGCAGTAAAATTTGCCTCTGATTCCTTTTTAGGAAAGGAAGGCTGTAATATAAAATCCCATTTTCTAGGCGTTAAAAGTTTACAACTCGCACCATTAAAAGCAACATTCTGTGTCTAACTTAATGTTTGGTCTTCAGGAACAGCTAGGAGGAAAAGAGAAGGTTCCCTGTTTGTTCTACAAAACAGGAAAGTGGTTGCTTTCTATACTGTAAATATGCATTAGAAAGCTCTTATAGGCTCGTGCTGGGGATTTGATGTTTTTAACTGACTACATTCCTTACATTTTTGTATAACTGCCAAGAAAGCTAAATAAAATGGCTTTTTTAGTGTTTCCTCTAAGAATAGCCCCGCTTCTTTGTAAATATAGCAAAGGAATTGTTGATAATAATTCTTTGGGAGAATAACTGGTGTTATTGATGTTAAAAGTGGAAAGATTGCTGTTTCTCTGTCTCAGAAACAGAGCTAACCAAGTAGGCTGGAACTTCAGAAGGCCTGAGCATTCCTTGGCCAGTTACTGAAATTAGACTGGTTTCATTCCTGTGCCACAAGGTGTAGAATCAGAGAAGACCAGCACTGAAACTCAAGTAGAAACAAAAAACCCAAACCCTAAGATTTGTATTTTCTTTCAGGTTGCAAAACTGAACTTTTTTCCTCCTTGTTTGCATTTCTCCATTTGCAGATTGTTCTGCCTTCTGCCAACTTCCGCTGAAAAACTGAGGTTAATTTACTCAGTTTGATTCAAATGTGCACAACTAACACTTGGGCACCCTTAAACCTTTGCAGTGTTAGGGGAAGTCCCACCCCCCTGAGACACCAGCATGCAAAGACCAGCATTCTCAAGTTGAGCCAAAGTTTAGACTACAGAACCCTGCCTATTGCTTGATTGACACTCATCACACATATGCCAAGACCTTGGATGTGTTTTGTAATGCCATGCAACAAACTGGTAGTAAAACCAGGATTGCAGCATGAGAATTTGAGCCAACCTGTGCCATGCTTTGACTGCTAAACATTCCTGCCATCCAGGATTACGAGAAGGTGGAAGGCTCTTAATCCACTTGTATGTCACTTCCAGGGGGAAAAAAGCTACAATTATTTTTTTAGGGTTGACTGAAAGCATCTGTCTTCCCTGCAGTTGAGACAACCCCTCACAAAGGCTCCCTGTCATTGACCAGACCTGCCCTTCAGCTGAGCGTGCAGAGATTTGGTGCTTGTTCAGCCCAGCTTCGTCAGGGCTGGTAGCCCTCGTCAGGATTATTTTTCAAAACAGAGACTTGGTGGGGCCAGGCTGTAGCATACAGTGCCCAGACACTGCCTTCTGTTTGTTCTGAGTCTGCCTCCTCCCAGCTTCCCCAGTTGCTCCCTACCTTTGCCATAAAAGCCGCTCAACGGTTGCTCCTGATTCACCTTTGCCAGCTGCACACAGCATTTTATAGCTGTCTGTGATCATTTCCTCTCTCATTTACTTCCCAGAAATACCCCAGTCTCTTTAGTTATTCCTCGTAGAGGTATAGTAGGTTAAAATAGGGCAATTGTAGTCATGACAGTCAGTGCTGCCATGACTGGGTTTTCTCTATTGTCTATTCTCTATTGTTTGGTTACTTGCTCTTTTTGTCAGTGAGATGTCCACTGTGCCAGATGGTATTTGAAGGCAAGTATGCTGGCATCTTTGGAGCCAAAAAAAGGTGCTGTGTTTCACCTTCAAGCCTGAGCTTGGGCCACAGCTTTGATGATATCCAAAGCTACAATGTCTGTAATGACAACAAAATTCATGCAATCGGTAAGAGAAAGGCTTCTCATCATCTCTACAAGTGACTTGTGAATGTGAGGTGGTGAAGGATGGAAGGCAGAGTTCTCACCCCATAAGGACTTTCAAGATTAAAAATTAAAACAGCTCCTAGTGGTCCCTGTATCTACCAGTTAAAGCAAATAAAAACTCAGCCAACTAAAAACCAACACCACCAAAACCCACTTGGTTTTTATCAAGATTGAGAGATGACACAAAGGCTGACTACAGCATTAATGAGCTTGTCTGTGGTTTAGGAAGATTCAGATCCTTCTACTGCTGTTTCCAATATGCATCTGGGCTAGTGGCCGCTCTGTCTGTGTTCTTAGATTTCATGTTACCACTACTAGTTCCAAATTTGGGTGGATTTTCGCAGGTAGGACTTTGTTTGGGTCTAAATTGCAGCTAATTTAGCAGGTTCCCAGAACTTCAGTTCCAAATGAAGACAGAATTATGAAAACTGATTGTCCTATGAGATTTCTGCCATTCAAAGTCAAATTCACGTGCTAAACTTGATTTGTCTATTCCTTTTACTACTCTTTGGAAAAGTCTGAGCACTGTGATAAGGACTGTGTGGAGTAGAATGAGAGCAGAATTGGTTAAATCTTGCAGATATGCTCAAATTTGTGTTAAGGAGAGACCCCAACCTGGAATCCAAACCACTTAATGATTTCTGCATAACTGGATAACTGAGCTGTAATGGGATGCAGAGTGTTTGTATGTTCGTCTGCCCATGAGCGGCACAGATTCTTTTAAGTTGCCTGGACTAAAGGCCCCAGAAGATCTTATACTAACTGTAGGATGAAATATCTACTGCCTGCCTGAATCCCTCCATGTGCCAGAGTGAGAGGGATGTGAGTGAGGGCTGAGTTCCCAGAGTGGGTGCAGGGAGCACAGTGTGAGAGCGTGCGATGCTGTTCAGAAACATGGCTTAAGGTCAGACTCCACTCTAAAGCTTCCCCAGAATCCCAAATCCTCTTTTTATATGAGTTTCACTCAAACACAAACAATTAAAGAATTTCATCTTTTCCTACTACGGTGGGAAAGCTTGGATGCTTCTCTGGTCTCTTAACTTTATTAAACAGCCCCAGAGTGTTCCCTACATGAGGGTCCTGCCTGGCTTCAGACAGCCCAAATCTTTGTATTTGTTGTGGATGTTTGTCTCTGATGCCAATTGGCAGCAAGGAAGAGAAATAACACAGCTTCTTGCAAAGAAGAAAAAAAAATGAGGGGCAGCTAGAAGCCTCGTGTGTGCTCATATGGTTGGAATGATTTGACCAGGACTCCCATCAATGGCAGCATTTCAGAGCCCTCAGCAAGGGCCATTGCACATCTCCACTATCTGTGTCCTTTTACATTTCCCCTCCTAAAAACAGCACCAGCCAGCTTCAGAGCTTAAGCACCAAATGTTCTGACCCCTGCCTGAAGCACAGGGAGGTCCTTTTTTTATTTTTAATTTTGGAATTTGCCCCATTAATAGGCACGGTTTGGTGGAATGGAGAGAAACATTCCTCCTGGGCCAGATTGCTCTGGTCTCCAGCAGCTCTCTCATCACCAGGGGTTTGTCCAAGCGTGCAGTATGCTAACATCCTGCCAGCTCACCTTTCTCAAGCTGACTCAAAGGCATTAGTCCCACCAGTGCAAATAAGGTGTCTGCCACATGTCTGCTGGTTTCTTCCTGGTGCACTGAGGCAAAGCAGCCTTTCCTCATCAGTCATTGACCAAAACTCTTGGTTCTGGAACTGACTGTGCTGGTCGCAGAGGATGCTAAAACCTCTTGAAAGATGGGAGGCAAAAAGTGTTCTCTTTTTAAATGAATAAAGCTCTAGAAGGAATTTTCCTGAGAGCTTATTTGACATCTCACTGACAAAAAGAGCAAGTAATCAAACTGATGATAGAGGAAAACCCAGTCATGACAGCACTGACTCTCATGACTAAAATTGCCCTATTTTATTTGATATCTGGAATTGAAATGGCTTTCCTTCTCCAACTCCACCTACTCAACACTCCAAGTCACATCCAGAGAGCCTTTACATAAATTTCTTCTCTCCTCTCCAGACTACCAGCATTGGAGTTTCACTGCATTTATTTCTAGAAAACTGACAAATATTCCAGGTGAGTCCAACTTGAATTTGCTTGCTGAGTCATGTAGTGGACTTAGTTCAGTCTAGGGAGAACGTAGCAGTTGGAGGACATTTTCAGGTCTGTCAGACACTTCTGTCAGGGCTGAGCTGGAGGAAGTTTGGTCCAGTTTGGTTAAACTGTTAAAATTGCAGCCAGTTCCTGAACTGCTTGTTAAAGCTCAGGCCTGGTACATCCCACTCTATGTAGGTGATTTCCAGGCAGCACCCCCTGCTCTGTTTAGCAGACAGTTCCCCCTTTCTACTCCCCAAGAGCAGGCTGAGAGGGATTTCTGGGTAGCTCCAGGCCCCTGGATCAGACACCTCATGACCTACCTGCCTCCCAAGAGAAACACAGCTGTGCCACAGGAAAGCTCAGCCCAACATCTGCACATGCCCAAAGCAGCACGGCCCTGTCACTGCTAAATGCTGTCACAGGTTCTGTGGCTGAGGAAGGACCTTGCATTGCAAAATGCACACATAGAGAGCAAGCCCATGATAAGAGAGGCTTTTAAAACACAAATCTTGTTGAGAGGAGTGGTGAGCCCAGCTCTATCTGTATCTAAAGACACAGATCCTGGTGGTACTGATAAACTGCTGGAGTGAGAGCCTAATGCCCCTTGGCTCCTTTAGGAAATAGGACTTCTACTAACATCTGTAAATAAATATCCCCCTGTGTCTTTACACACTTAAATACCTTTGCAAACCTGGCTCCTTGCCTGTTTCCCATACTTGGCTGCTTCTTCTTAATGTTTGCGGGGTAGCAGGAGCAAGAGCTCAGCTGTAATTTGGGGTTGAATTGTGCAAAGTGCTGTACAGGCAATGAAAAGAAGATCTCTGACTGCTTCCCAGCATCCAGGTCTTGTTTTAAAAACAACCTCCCCTGGTTTGTTTGTATGGTTTTTTTATCTTTTATTCATTATTTTCTTGTTTCCTTTATATTTCTGATGCCTTCAAGCTAGAATACCTTTGCTGAGCTCCTGACTAAGCTAAGCCAAGCCTGCCACATGGAAAGCACTTTTTACCTGTGTCCTGCTTATCTGCAAGTGGTGAGTGTGGTTGGAGTGAAGCTGCAAGGGTTGAAATGAAGGGCGTTAAGGGTAATACTGCACAACAAATTTTGTGCTTCAAGATTTCCACTGGGATTAGGGAACATGAGCATTGCTGGAATAAAAAGCAAAAGTTTAGACCACAGAGAACTGAGCAGATGCAAACATGTGATACAAAACTGAAAAACTGTGCTCCAAGAGAGGCAAATGCACTCCAGCTGTGCCTGGAGTGGGTGGGTCATGGTTTTCCTGTGCCCAGGCTATTTATTCGACAGCAACTACCAGGATGGGATTTCCTCCAGGTTTACATCAAGGAGTATGTCATGTCTCTTGATCCTTAACTAGGTAAAAGTTATTGTATTAATAATCAACCAACCTGGGGTTCCAGACTGAGTGACAATTTGGATCCATCCCCTACTTACTTAAACCCAAACCACCATAATTTAAAGAAAAACTTCTTGAGCTGGTGTTTCCTGTGAAATCTCAATAGCAGAAGTGTGTCTTCTGGGTGCTTTGATGCATTTCAGGTTCATTTTGGGGCTCTGTAATTCATGGCAGCTGGTTCTCTGATTATTTTATATTAAGGACCAACTTCCAGTAACATCAGTGGGAGCAGGATTTCAGCTCTAAAGCTATTATTAACTAATGCAGCACAACAATGCCTGGCTTTCGTTCTGTTTTGTTTTCTCCCAGGGTCGGAACGTGTGTGTATCCCATTAACTCTGTCCTCACTGCTCTCAAGATGTTCCGCACAAATGATTTTATTTTTTTTGTAAGAAAATATATTTTACTAGGCAGTTTTATGAGAACTGACAAAATGCCTCGTAAATAACCCAGCAGGAAATATGGGGTAAATAAAATTTTTACAACTTCATCATAAACCTGAGAAGTCTTTGGTTCCTTTTCGAATGGAATGAGCAAGGTATTTCATTAAAAGAAAAGACATGCTCTCTAAAGCCCAACAATTATAGACACAATGCCTTTTTAACCTGCAATTCAGTCAAACAGGTTTGGTGGCAGTGGAAAATGTTAAAGGCCCTGTTTTGACAGTTTGGGTCATGCTCCCCACAGATCAATTTGTGCTGTAGGTTCCCTACACAGCAGAGCTGAACTGGTGTGTGCCTGACCTGTCCCCAAAGCATCCAGGACCTCTAAGGAAACACCTACCTGGGAGAACCTGCTCAGGACAGGCTGGGGCTTTCTGCTGCCTTTGTACATCTCTGAGTATGGGGCTGTGCCTGAAGCCCTATGTGCAAAGGGAATATGAACAAATAGTGTCCTCAGGTCTCCAGCACAAGCCTGAAATGCAGTGATTTGGTCAAAGACCAAGAGTCTGAAATAGAAATGCTTGGAACAAGCCTCAGTCCTTGAACTTTGTGTGAAGGGGGAATTCAGCTCTCAGGAGGAGGATCTTTGACATGTGATGTTTTGACAGGGTGGGAAGACAGGAGGGGGTGTCACTTTTAAGTTCTTTTCACTTGTAAAAACTCATCTTGACATCCATGACTGTTTTCTTCTTACAGTGAAACAGAAATTGGGCAAAATACAACCTGTTCCTGGGTGCATAAAAGGTAGGGAAATTACCTCCCAAAAGAAGTGATAAGGTGCCATTGTAGGCCTGCATGGTGTGATGAAATACCAGATGAGGTGATCTATAGTGAAGGCCTTTGCCATTTCTCATGCCTCTTGTTTTCTGATCCCCACCCTATTTGTGCCTCCAGCCCAGCTAAAAAGTTGAGAGCAATCCTGGAAAGGCTGGATTTCGAAGAAGCATTGGAGATGTTGAGATACCCTTGTTATCTTCCCTGAATTGAGAGCAGAGCAGAGCTGACACCACCACCCAAGTCTCACCTTGCTGGAACCACAGGCTTGTACTCCACAGCCATGGTCCCCACCTCTCCTCTGGGCCATTCTTGCATAAAGCCCACCACTCAGGGTGGTATGGGCCCTACCTTCCCTTGGAGGCACTGCTGCATTCCCTGCCTTCCCTCCCAGTCCCTCCCTGCTAGATAGCCCTTCCCCACCTACTCACCAGATTGCCTGGGTCCTCAGGACATCTACAGCAACTTCCTACAGCATTGTCATGTCAGGAAAGCATCTAAAGCTTTTGCAGCTAAAATGCCATGTAAACAAAGAGGTAAGTTCACCCCACCCACACTCCAGAGCTCTTGTGATATTGGTTTTTTTAACGGCCACCAGCCACACTTTGGGAACAGGACACCTACAGGAGAGCTGGTCCCTGCACCAATACAGTCCTGCAGCCTGATCCTCCACAATGCCGAGTACTCAGAGCCCCAGCTGGCTTCCAGGCCAAGTCAGGGTGTCCCTGGGAGATTGCCTCTATAGGGGCTCCAGTGTCTGGCATGTTGTCTGGAAAGCCCTGTACAGAGAGACAACCACCACAGCCCTTTCCCTGAAGGAAATTCCATCTTGGCACTGAGCAGCACGGTGGTATGGCAGAGCACAGCCCTGGCAGAGCAGGCTGGGCTGGTGCTGGGCTCTGCCCTCCCCCAGCAGTGGCTGACAGCATGTCAAAGGAAATTGGCTTTTCAGAGGGACACACTGCTTTAGTGAGAGCCCATATGTTCCTGAGTTATCTCTTCTGAATTCCCTTTATTATCCCAATGCCTCTGTCACCACCCCCCTGCCTCTACCCTCTCCTCAGGCCTTCATCGTGATGCAGAGGTTAAATAAAATATCATTTCCTTCTAATTTAGCCTTTGTCTTTGGCAATCAAAATGCCCTTCAGGCCCCTGAGGATTCAACCTTCCAGGTCAGGGTAGGACATGGGAAACCCCTTCCCAGGCATTTCACTGTAGATAATGTGGCTGATTCATGAGATCATTCAAAGTGCTGCCTTCTGCTGTGGCTGCTGCTTTTGGTGCTTGGGCTCTACCTCCCTTTCCCTCCCCACAACACCAGCTCTCCTGGCCAGATTTTGCAAACCATCTCCTGGGAAACTAGGAGCCACAGGAGGAGAAGAAAAATAACAGCAGGTTAGATCTACTGCAGCAAATTCTCTGTGAACCAGAGGAAAAAAGCTGTGTGAGTCCAGAGAGCAAGAGAACTCTGTCCCTGCTCTAGGAGGGGTTGAGCTAGGGAAGCAGCAGTGCTTTGCAATTCTGCCACTCCTGTTTAAAGCCTGGAGTGCCAGAGTGGACAGAAGAAGTGGGAGGACTCATGTTGTGATACTGCTGGGCAGATATAGCAAGAGATAGGGGAACATAGCAAATCTGCCTCCAGAAACATCACCCGTGTGTTATTTGTTAGGTTGAGGGTGAAATACAAAGCAGCAGCATATATTTTTAGTTTTTATAAAATCCAGTATCCTATTCAGCATCTTTGTGGAAACTCCTCTAACATAACAGCCAACAGAGGTAATGCTGGTAAAAGAACCAATGGTGTGAAGGGAAAACCTATAAAGGACAGTATACAATTTATAATGGAGTGTTGTTATTTTAACCTTTCCTTCCTTGTTCAGTTTTATGTATTTGAGTTGAAAGTGCAGAGGCAGCAAGGAGATAGAGAGCATTAACTTCACCCTGTAACATGCAACACAGGTGAAAAGGGGGGAAGGCTGATTTGTTTTTGTCATTCATGTGGTCTCCAAGGTAAGAAGGATGTGTGTGGAAGGAAAGCCTCTAGTGCTGATGTCCCACACATTTTTTTCTGGCTGTGTTTGTCCATTTCTGACATGGTTGAGTGTGTAAATGTGTGGCTGGGGAACAGATGATTGTCATGTGTTCTAGGACTTGGCTCCAGCTATCTCCTCACTGTCTACTCTCTACAGGAGATGCAGTAGGGATGCAGGAAAAGGTAAGCACTGAGTAAAGGACAAGGTATGGGTTGTTTGTGTGCATCCATGGTTATCCATGGATTAAGAACCCTGTATCATTGGTGGAGCTGTAGGGAATTAGTTCACAGGACCCTTTCAGAAACATAATCAATCTGTCTATCTAAGTATCGATCTATCTATCTATCTATCTGTCCATCCATCCTTCCATCTTAAAGCAGCAGCCTCTTAAACATCTATTTAAAACATTTCAAAAAGCCAAGCTGGCAAGACGTGAAAATCAGAGGGAGACAGCAGGGTGGGGAAAGCGCCTGAGAGCCGGGAATAGAGGACAAATGGTCCCCACCCCTGCAATGGTCCCAGCCCCCATTCTCACCCTGCTAGCATCCCTCCCGTTGGTAAACAGAGACAGACAGGCAGGTTTTCACCTTGTCTCCTCAGACAAAGGAGCTGGCCCTTTGTTTCACTGTGTGACTCCCTGGCAGATGCCTGAGGGGTCTTGTTCGAGGAAAGGCTCCAGTATGCAAAACGCACCCACAGGCAGACCGGAGAGGGGTGGGGTTCCTCCTGAGAAGGACCTGGTCGAAACATTTTTTTGTCTCTTGATGGTTCTGTTTTGACTTTGAGAAGACATAAGTAGTCTATAGTTTTACCAACTGAGCCTTTTGTTTTATTAGAAACTGAGAGGGAAACCTGGCACTTGGAGCCAAACTTCAGTTCTGAAGGGGGAGAAAGCCAAAATCCTGACATCAGAAATGTGTGCATATTTCAAATATTTAAAATTCTTGCACAAAATTTCTTAGGAGGTGAAAATCTGGCCCATAAATCAATTCAATGTAAGCTTTGCAAGGTCCTAGTATTTGCCAATCCTTGCTTTCAACCCCAGGGGATTTACTGGTTTTTATTCTTGCTGCTTTCAGTGGAAGTGAGAGGCAGACAGAGGAAATAGCCAAGCCAAGGAACAAGACTTGATGAGAAGCCCATAGTTAGTTGGTCAGGTAGTCTATCACTCAATGGTGTGTTTTACCAGGTCTTCTTCCAAGGCCATTGCACCACATGTGTGGCCTAAGCTGGATGTATGTTCTTTCTTCAGCCTCCTACAAAACACAAAACACCAGGCTGAGGCAATTACATCTCAGAAAACATATTGATTTCTTGTAGGAAGTGTCAGGCACTGCATGGGGAGATTCATTTCCATACCCAGTTCTACTGTGGTGGCAGCTCAGATCTGCCCCTGTGGATGGCAGTGTCTAGGTTGAAACCAGTCACCATCAATGGACCTGCTATTTGGAGATCCTGGACTGGCTGGTAACAGGAAGATGCCCACAGTGCTGTTGGCATGATTTGTCCCCTTGTTTCATTATTTTCCTTCCCTATTCTGACCTATTATTAACAGACCCACCTTCTACCTAGTGTTTCTGTTTCCCCTGATATATTTGTAAAAGGCCTCTTATTCTCCTTAATCCCTTTGGCTATAATTAACTCATTCTGCATTTTTGCTGCCCTTATCTTTTCCCTGCAAGCCTTAACTGACTGAATATTCTTGTTTGGTTGCCTCCCTGTTTTCCATTTCTACTAAATGTTTTCTTTTTAATCCTCAGATCTCCGAGCAGGCTTATATCTTGCATTTTTTCTTCTTTATTTACTCTTCTTTTCCTCTCCCACCTTGCTGTGTAAGGTAGACCCCATCTACCTTACACACATCTCAGGATGTGTAGATCTTAGGACTGACTCACATGGCACATTACTTGCTCCATGTCTTAATTCACTTCCACTCATTCACCTTTTTGCTTTGGCACTATGCAATTTTTTTTTGTTTGGGTTTTTTTTTTTTTTTTTTTGCAATGCTAAATTTGCCCTTCCTTCTTGGGAGGCTCCTACCTTCTTAGACAGTTCGTTTCTTTTACCCAAATTGTTCTACAGAAAACATGCCAAGTAAAAAATTATTTATTTATTTTTCAGAAAATATTATTTATGCAGGGTTTATTTTTGACCCAGAAAACCAGAAGGGCTGAATGTGGACTGAGAGCTCTCCAGCACTCTGTGGCTGTGGATCGGGGTGGTCAAAGCCCACAAGGGATGGTGCAGACCTGTTCACCACCGCTGTGCTCATACAGCTCATCCTGCCTGCTCCTCTAGGGTGCACAAGGAGGGGTTTGGGCCACCCTCTCATTCCTCAGCACACTGCTACCACCTCCCTCAGGAGCAAGCACAGTGAGAGGATGATTTCACTGCTAACAAAGAGATATAAACAGAAGTGCAATCTCCAGCCATGCTTTTCCTCTCCCTCCCAAGGACACCTGAAGGAGAGGCCAGCAGGCCATGCAGGCACACCGTATAATGGATGCAGCGAGTGGGGATGAACAGCATTCTTTTGTTCCTCCTATTGTGGAAGCAGTGGCTACAGCAGACATCCTGCTCCACTCTATGCTCAGTCCTGCCCACGGCCATGCCCACAGCCAGTCTTGTTGGCCTTGGTCCTGTCATCACTCTTAACAAAGCCCATGGCCACTTTTTTGCCCTTTACTTTCCTCCAGTTTCAGGCTTTCCTGCTCTAGCACTGTGGTTCAGCAAGGTAGAATGGGGAAGGGAAGGAGGAAGAAGTTTGAGGGGTTGCTTTACAAAAAAAAGGAAAAAAAAGTGAAAAGGCAGTTCTCCTGTGCCTGAGCACGTTGGTGGTTTTGCCACTTCTGTTGCCTGATCCACCTTTTCACACACATGAGGGAACTTCTGAGAATTGCCCTGGGCCGGCCTGGAGAGCTCTTGAAGCTGAGCCCAGGCCAGGGGTGACAGGAGCCAGGCCAGGGGAGACTCGAGCCCAGAGCAGGGGAGACACGAGCCCAGAGCAGGGGAGACACGAGCCCAGAGCAGGGGAGACACGAGCCCAGAGCAGGGGAGACTCGAGCCCAGAGCAGGGGAGACTCGAGCCCAGAGCAGGGGAGACTCGAGCCCAGAGCAGGGGAGACTCGAGCCCAGGCCAGGGTTGACAGGAGCCAGGCCAAGGGAGACAGGACCCCAGAGCAGGGAAGACACGAGCCCAGGCCAGGGGAGATTTGAGCCCAGGGCAGAGGAGACTCCAGCCCAGGGCAGGGGAGACACAAGACCAGGCCAGGGGAGACTCGAGCCCAGGCCAGGGGAGACTCGAGCCCAGGCCAGGGGAGACTCGAGGTGCCCGGCACGCCGGGAGCGGAGCAGCGAGGCCAGGCTGCTCCCAAACACACACTCACGCATGCACACCTACCAGCCTCCTTCCACAAAAGAGGCTTCTTTCATTTCCTGCGAGAGGAGGAGGTGGGAGAGAGGGAAATTGAAGGCTGCAAATTCCTCAGCCACATATCTCGCCTCCTTCTCCTTTCCTATGCTGCCTGCCAGCTCCACGTTCAGGATCTGCAGCTCCTGCTTCCCATACAAATAGGCAAGGCTGAACAACCGTGCTTTTAAGCCTTGTGAGACATTCTGTTGCTTTGGGGGGTGTTTTCTTATCACAGCATTTGTGTGCTTTGCCTATCAGAGCCACCTCAAGGCTGCTCTAACTCCAGAGGGCCAAGTTGCTGGGTAGCTGGTTTGGAGCACAGGCATGCCTTGTGCTGTGTTTTAAGCATTTTTTTCCACCTGAGCTGCCCCCTTCTTGCCCCCAGCCAGCCTCAGGAAGCTTGTCTTCATGCATATTGACAATTACCTTGTGCTGGAGCAATGCTTTTCCAAACCTTCAGCTCTATACCTGCCATTTCAAAGGGATATTGTTGTCAAGCGCCCAGCTTGTTACAAAACTGTGAGCTGGAGACACTAAAGCAGCAGGTGGTACCCAGGTGTGTTGGGCTAATCCTCAGCTTTTCTAAGACAGGGTTCCTTTTCCCTCATGAGTAACTAGGACAAACACAGGAGAGGCAGAGGGTGTTTCTGTTTCGGTCATTTGGCACTTGCAGGCTTTTCCTTATTTTTTAAGAGGTAGACTGTACTGCTTCTCCTGTGCCAGGGACAGACATTAGTGGTGATGGGTGAGATCTTATTCTCCCCAGAGCTGTGGCAAAGGAGCTCACACCAGCCACCCCAGGGCTGCTGTGGCTGTGAGGAGGTGGAGGTTCTTTGCCCGTTCAGAGCATCCTGATGCTGTGCTGTGACTCAGTTAGAGCTAGGGCTGATGCAGGAGGGAGTCCAGCTGCCTCTTCTGTTTCTTTGCCTGACCCTGGAGGCATAAATGAGTGGTATCAATCAGAAACAATGCCTGAAAGTCAAGTAGATTTGGTGTTCATCTAAATAGGGGAAATCCTGTGCACTGAGATTTCAGGACCTGGTGGCTGGAGTGCAAAATGCATGGAGAGAAAGCGCACTTCTGCAGAACATTTCCTAAGACATCCAAGGACTCTCTGAAACCCACAAAGCCTGCCCTAAAACCACAGCTGCAACAAAAGAGGAAGAGTCCACAGCAGAACTGGGAGCATATTAAACCTTGCAAAATCGGTCTCTTTCTGTGGTGGGAAGCATGTGTATAAATACATACACACATACACATGGAAAGAGAGCTGTGCTGCTCAGCATCGAAGTAAAAGTGAAGGCAGGATGTAGGAATGCTGAGCAGGGGTGGTGATTTCAGGCAGGGCTGGATCAAGTGCAGTGGCCTGAGCTGGTGGCTTCACAAGGAGAATGACCAGTCTTCCCAGGACCTAGTGCCTAGATTTAAAGGATTCTAGGTGGTTTGCAAGCCACACAGGTAAATTCAGCAAAGATGTAAATGGGGGAGTGAACCATCAGAAAGAGATAACAAGGATGAGGGTGCAGATGAAAAGATGTCCAAATGGTGCAGAATGCATAGGGCAAAATGAGTGTGATTTCCAAGTGACACTAAAGAAGAACATAGGAAAAAAAAGTAAAAAGACAATGTTAAAGAGCTAGCTGTCTAACATTCCAGTACCACCTCTGTTCTTGTCCTGACACCACTGAGTGCAGTTGCTGTAGAGTTCCAAGTTGTGCAGGCTCCTATGAAGGCAGTGTTCCAAGCTGACCCCAGTGACACTGCCCAAGGTGGCTGCTTTCCTGGGAGTCGAGTCAGGAGCTCAGGGTTAACTCTGTGATGCAGGACCTTTGCTGGGCAGGTGTGTGTTCTTCCTGAACAGCTTTGCTGGAGCTGGAATGACTCTGCCAACAGGGATCTTCACAAAGAAAGGAAATTCACGAAGCCTGTGCTTGAACACATTGTCTATAAGAGCTGTTGCTTCATCTGGACAAGCCTCTGGGCCCATACTTTGGGAATGTGCCTATGGTATGGTTTGCAGTCAGAGCTGCATATTTTGCCTGCTGCATGTATTCAGCTGCAAGTTTCCATTCTTGGCATGTGACCATGTTCAAGGCCTGCACTAACACAGATTCATGGATTGCCACAACACTACATGATGTAGAAAAATCGTGCCTTAACTAAGCAGGCATAGATTGTAGGGGTCTGAGTTAAGCAGGTGTGGAGCCTGTTCTAAATCTCAGGAGTCTGTAGCTGCTGGGCACAGTGGACTTTCCTCCTGGAGGACTCTAGAAAGCACAGAAGAAGAAAATGCACTGGAGATCCTTGCTGCTACCTCACTTCTTCTGAGCACAAGGTCAGCAGAAAAACAGCTACTCCACATCTGGACTGCAAGTAGACAGGCTCCACTGGGCAAGCCACAGCCCTGATTCTGTGACCACCTCATCCAGACCAGGGATGTGGTTGGAACTCCCTGACCTCCTTCAGCCCGCACACCCAATCTTTCTTTCCAGGAGGTGAGATCAGAGCTGCTGTAACCCTCAAGATGGAAGGTCCAAGGAGTGGCTGAGACCAGGGGTTACAGCAGTGTTGATATCTCAGGATTATCCATGTCTTGCCTTCCACTGGAACAAAATTCACTTTCATATCCCTCAAAGTCAGTTTGCTGTGGAATTAATGGAGAAAGAGAGTAAAGCAAGAAGATAATGCAGTGGGGGAGCATTTCTTTGCATCTTTCCTGGGTAGAGGCATCATCCCCGTTCCCATCACTTGCAGGACCAGCTGTGATTTCTCGCAATGCAATGCTAGACACAGCCATCACTCTCTGGATTCCTTTCCCTTTCATTGTCCCTCTGGAGAACAGGACTCTTGTTAAAAACCCTGCAAGTATCATTGAGAGCCAGCTCTATTATTCCCTAGCCAGTGAAGCAAGACAGGCATACTCTCCCACAACCTAGGGATGCCCCTCTGATCTATTACCAATGGGGCTATCTTTAATGGGATCAGAGCCTGCCCTTTTTCACATCCCACAGGGACAACACCTGCCCACCAGAGAACAAAGAAGAAACCTGTTGTGATGGGAAAAAAGACACAGTTCTCTCCAGAGAGACAGCAAAGCTGTTTGATTAAGAGCATCTTTCTCCCAGCCAGCTGGTTTGCTAGCAAAACAACCAACTAGACTTCATCTTTATGCAAGAGAGAAAATCTCTGTGGAGCAAATGCCATGAGCTCCATTTTCTTCACCTATATAAACCACAGGAGATCTGGGGAAATCTTTGCAGAAAAAGACTGTAGGAGCAAGAGGGAAAAATATTTCTGCCTGAACCCAATATTTAAAAAATATTTTAAAGGGTAATTTCAGTGCAGCATTTGAAATTCTGCAGTAAAGACATCTATCTAGAAGCTTCATCTCTAGCTTGTCTTCCTCAAAAGACACAACAGTTACCATTGCTGTACATTTCTCTGTAGCCCCTGCCTTTTCAAGGGTGCAGCATCCCAGTCAGGCAGGTCCAATGTGTTTTCTTCACGAATGTCCTCTGGAGTCAGTCCCATGTCTGCACCTCTGCCCTTTATCTGTATCCAGTCCTGGGGCAAGAAATCAGGACAGGACCAAGCAACCCCCATCTCCTTGACAGTGGTGCCAAACTCCAAACCAAACCACACCTTTTTTTTCTCTGCCTGTTTCTCTAATTGGAGACCAGGCTTCATTTCTAGTGTTTATCCCATAAGCTGCCCAGAGGAAAACTGGCATGGGAGCACAGGTGCAGGTTTCAAGGAGGTCAGAAGAAGGTTGCCTACGACACAGGGGCCTTTGTGGTACCATGGTTCATTAGCCCAGTCCAGAGTTGGAGTGGAAGGACTCAGGCATGCTTGGGTGTGTTTGTGCATCCTAGTTTCTTTGGCATTTTGGTGACTCTTGGAGAAGTGTAATTTTGAGCAAAGTTTTATTCCAGTGGATGCAGCACGTAGCAAGAAGTTCACCTTCAGTTAGAGAGGATCTTAATATGACCTTCCGTAAAAAAAGGGGCATTGTTTTGAGTTTTTAAACAGCTGCTGTGTTCCACCCCACTAATGGTTGCAATTCAGGAGTGAATAATATAAGCTCAGATAAACACCCGGTAAAATAATTGGGATCTTTCCTGGCGGGGGGAAGCAGGCAAGTTACTCAACAAAAAGAAATTATTATTCTCACTGCGTAGGAAATGAAGTGTTCTCCTTTTCATCACCAAGTGGGCTGTCACACAAAATCTCTCCCCGCCCTTGTGGAAGCAGCCCAATGCCATTTGCAGTGCTCTCTTGCCATCTTCACTCTCATAGGAAGCCAGAGACTGTTTTAGTTAGGACCCATGTATCTTCTCCGTTTTCCCTTCTGACCTTTGTCTGCTTCTCCATCCCATCCCCGGCCTTCTTAAAAATAATCCTTTCAGCTGCCCTTCTACTGTTCTGTAGGGGAGCAAACACCATCTCCTTTCTTGAGGCAGCCGCAACATGACGGCGAGAAAAATTTCCCCCCGCTCCCTCCTGCCAAGCTCCGTGTGTCCACTCGGTACACGCTGTGTCTGCCGGGCTGGGCAGGACTGCAAAGCGCCGGGCCTTGGGTCTTGGCCTCCATCGGATGAACAATTTCCCGTTGAAGGTTACTCACTTCCTGTTTTCCGTATTTAGACAATCTGGGCCTATTGGGAGCTTTGATTTTTTGTAAACTTCAGCTGTTTTAAACGTTAAGTCGCGGGAGACTGAGGTAAGGGGAAGGAGGGGGAAAGGCCTGGAGACAAATTAGGGTTATTTAATCCCAGGACCGTGTTCTCTCTGCAGTGTTCTAGTGACCATTAGAGCATGTGAAAGGAAGGTCAGGGCTGACAGCATGGGAGATGGCGAGAGGGCTGCTTCACAATGGGCCGGGGCTGGAGGCGCTGCGTGCGGCTCTGCGTGTGCGTGGGGCTCTCCGTGAGGCTGTGTGGTCAGCCCTTGGAATCAGCCGGGGATGCACTCCAGTGACTAATGTCTCCAATGTGTCATCTGTGCCACAAACAGCTGCATGGAGGTGGTAAGAGCAGTGCAGCAGCTCCACAGCAGAGGCAGGGAGGAGCTTCTAACCTAGAGAGTGCTGTGCCCTTTCCCTGTGCCTATCAGTACACACCACATTCTGACATTTGTTAGAACTTGCCTTGAAGTTTGCTAGGCTGGAGCAAGTTAACACTTGTGTGTAACTGATAGGGCAGGTCATGTCTTCTTTATGCCTGCTTTGCAAGGGTAAACTGAGGCACAGAGCGCTGTAATTTCGCTTGTTATCAGAAAGTGAGTGTGTGAGGGAATGGGGTGAGTCCTGGCACCAGTCAGGCAGTGGTCTGCCTCCAGAGATGTGCTTTTTCATCAAGACCATATTTCCTGTGCTGCTGGGAGTAATGCTTGGAAAGAAGAAAATAGTGTGCAGTCCAGAGTGCCTGTGGGCTCAAAGGTTATGTGAACAATTTTGATCTGTTCCTTTTTGTTCATCTAGTTCTCTTCTATCTATGATTAACTCTCAACATAGGGTGGTTTTACTTCCAAATGCTTCAAGGATCCACAAAAAAGAAAATAAAAATAAAATAAAATAATGGATGGGCAGAATTAAAACAGGAGATAGTAAAATAATCTGTATTTTACAGGAAAATCCAGTAGGGATTGCCTTGAGATCACCCTAGCAGTATAACAGCCACCAGAATGCCAATGTCGGCAAGTGGGAGTGAACTAAAGAACCAGAGGCAAAAAATTACAATGAAATAGAAACAAAATATCCCAGATAAAGAAATCTGCCACGTACTCTCTGCCTGAGAGAGAGCAGGCAGGAGCTGAATCAAGAGCCAGAGGAAACGAAAAGCTTTGGGGAAGACTTTGGTGAAGCAGGTGTCAGAAGAAACAAGGGTCCATATTCACACTCTGGCATTGATAGGCTCAACTCCAAATGATTTACACAGGCTCTTGACCCTCCTGAGCCAGAGTCAACTTTCCCCCAAATAACTCCCTGCAGCCCAGAGTGCAGAACCACAGAGAGAGGAGCATGCAGGATGCAGGCAAGTGGCTGTTTTCTGCCTGGTGCTGCTGTATAGGCTGGGTGAACGTTATACTTCCCTGATTCAGGTTTTTATAGACCAAACAGTAGCAGTTCCCTCCCTCAGTGGTATGTCAAAGCCTTTCCCTGAAGGAGGAGTTAATTCACTATTGTCTTTCTACCTTCTGGAAGTTTTCTCTGCTGTATCTCTCACCCCACAACTGCATTTTGTTCAGATGCGCTTTCAGTGCTCAGAAATGCAACTTAGCTCTTAACTGCAAATGCAGGGCAGTTCTGCAGTGTCTCCCATGAGTTTCCTCTGATGAGGGTACAAGGGTCCTAGACCTCCCAGCAGCACCTTGGTGCAATGTGAGTCCTGGATTTAGGACAAGCTCTGGATCTGGCAGGGACACATCAGACTGAGCCACCAGGGCTGACTGCAAAGCTGGCACCACAGAGAATTGCACCCAAAGCTGTTGAAGCAAATGGTGTCTCTGAATTGGCACCAGCCAGCTGCCCTGGTGCTGAGGTTTGATCTGTTAGACCTGGAGCAGCCTGGTTTGCACTCATATCACCATGCTTAAAGAACAGTCACTCTCACTCAGAAATGTTTACTTGCAAGGACCAGATGGCCCAGGGAATTGGGCTCAACAAAGCATTTTACTTCTAGGTCATGCATTCTAATCCAGTCCAGGTTGGTGATAAATGAGCATGCTCACCTGATAGCCACTTTTGGCTTAGTTTTTGATTGTTTTTCAGGTTAATTTCCAAGGGGAGATGCCTCACCACAAAATGTCCCTCTCTGCCCTGCCACAGTTGGTCCTGATTTGACTGTCTCTGTGGAGAAGCCAAGGATCAAATGCTCCATGGTGCCAGGCTGTTTTCTTTTGCAGCCTGCAGGTAAGGGGAAGTTGTCCTATTTCTGGCTGTGTCACGCCTGCTCTGCGGATGGGCAGGAGCTCAGTTTGTAAATCTGCTGCCCCAACCCCCTCCACCAAAGTGAAATGAATTTTTTAAAAAATGGGAAAATGCTTAATTGCAGTTGACATATAGGCACTCTCAGCTATGAACTTTACATGCAATCACAGATAACAGCAACAAAATTAATGCCTGCTTCCCACTTGTCCTTCTATAAGCAATAAACGTTTGGCAAGTCAGTAAATAACAAAATTCTCATGTGGCCATCTACAGGTCACCAGGATACTTAAGAAGTTTGCGTTAATTATACCATGTTTGCCATCAAAGAGGGGATATTAACCCTTTCAAGCTGTTGCAGGAAAGCAGTGGTGCCATTTGAAAGTAAGTAAATAAAATCTTGTCACTAAAAGTGCAACATTTGCAAAATTATAATAAAAAGAGGGATGTTTGAAGCAAAAACCTCAGCAGACATCATGGAAAATACAGTACCTTTTCAGCTTCCCTTTTATTTATTTTGTATTTTGACATCAAACACTCCCTGTAACCTAATCTTTTTGGCTTTTGATGTGGCCGTGGAGACATGACAATTAAGCACCGCTTAAAACAATAATCCCAACAACAGGAACCAAAGGCAAGTAATGTCAGGGTTCCCCCCTCACAAAAATCCTGTCCCCCAGTGTTTGGTGGCAGTGAAAGGACTATAAATCCCAATTTGTTGCCTTGATATCTGCTCTGTGCTTACACTTTACGTTGAACTTTACACACTTGCTCCATTTCCATTCCCTGCTGTTTGTTTTTCTTCTGCTATGCGAAATGTCTGGAGACAAACACAATACACACATTGCAGAGAGATGGTTTGATCTTTCACAGATTAGTGCCACCTGACAAACATGGGATTATTTATTATCTGTGTTGCAGGAACTGCCGAAGTCCCCGCTCAGAGAAGCACGCTCCTCCGGGCGCTGGGGGATGCACCACCCCTCCTGACGGCCTGATGGATTATGGCCCCAGTTCTGTCAGTGCATCCAACCAAACCAGCAAAGAGGCAGAGAGGCAGCCCCCAGGTAAGCCACCATCACAACCTGAATGGGATGTGTACTGTGCAACCAAAGCAAACAGCTTGATTATTCCAAATTTTAAAGAGATATTGCTAATTCTCATTTCTCAGCTACTCAAAGATGGAGGGAGACAGGATGATTTTAGTTATAACCCCATTTTAAACCTGTCTGAAAAAAAGAACACATTTCTTTTTAAATGAAGCTTGCACAGTGTGCTATAAACTGCCTTTTTCTTTCCTTTTTTTTTTTTAATGGGTATTTGCACTAAGCCTTGCTGAACAAGTTAGAGAGATGATTAACTCGTCTGAAATGATGCAGGAAGGCCTTGTCCCAGTTGTGTGTTCTTCCTTCAGCACATGGAAAGCTGCTGCAGCTCCGTGGTATTCACAAGCAGGGCTTGCAACCAGGGCTGGGCAGGAGGCTGCAGGGGGAAAGGCAAGCACTGCTCCAAAGGGCTGGAATTCTCACACACACACACACACAGAGGAAAAAGGAACCCAGGTCATTTTTTTCCCTTAATGAGTAAAGAGCTATCCCCAAGCTGGTTTCCACAAGGGGTCAAAGGAGGAAATCCAAAATTCACTAGCAGTTTTCTTGAAAATATTGTTGCAGCAGCAGCAGCAATGCCTACCCTACACATGGGTGACTTTGCAAGACTTTGCTTCACTCTGTAAGGCCCCAAGGGGTTTCTTGTGTGGGTCAAACTCCACTGTGTGATGAAAGCAGCTGCAGTTTTGGTGTCATGGAAGTTTGGTAAGCCCTTTTCCCCATCCTCACATGCCAGTCCATGTGCACACCTCCCTGCACTCAGGGCTGCAGCCCTGCTCCCAGGGCAGCTCCAGGCTGGCCATCCCCCCTTGCTCCCTTCACGCCACTGATAATGACAAATGGCAAGAAACAGGTTTCCAGGTGGAGAGTGCTCCTTTGGAGAACTTTCCCTGGTCTCATACAGGTCCTGCCTTGAAATCCATTAGGCAGCTGGCCTCTTTTCTATGTTTACAATGCTTTTAAAATTTGTTTTTAATGTAAAAGTATTTCTCCAAACACTTAAATAAAACACACCAAAAAAAAAAAAAATCAAGAGAAATCACAGTTCATCATCTCTAATGTGGCTGCTCCCTCAAAATTTAAGCTAGTTTAAAAACTTAGGCACACTGAACTGCTTGACCTCATCACTCCAAAACAACACTGGAGAATGAGCTTTTGTACCTATGCTTCCAATACTAAATCATTCTTTAACTACCTTATTTTGTCCTACCCTGTTAGGGTTTCAAAATATCATAGCCTGCTCTGCATAAAGTATAAGCTAATACTTCGGCTGGCAACAACGGTGATAATTTTTCCTCTCTCCCAACTAAAAGCAGTTTTTATGACATGAAGCAGGGCACAAGTAGTTTCACAAAAAAGGTATTTATTATTCTTAGCAATATTCACCTTGAAGGAATATGAGGAAAGCATACACTTTTTACAGACAATATATAAACATGTTGTACATAATTAACAATAATTTAGTTCACTAATCCAAAAATAAGCAAAATAAAAATTAAAATAAAAACAGAAAATACTGAAGAATTTTTTTATGCTGATACAAGTACAAAATAATTTAAATCTCAACTGCTGTTGTCTATGCTGCAGTGACTGACAATATATTGCACTTTGTCAACTGTATCAGTAATCCCTGTCTTTCACCCACACCCTTTCCCCTCTGCCCAAATCCTACAGAAATTTGAGTTGGGTACAAATAATGTACAACTGTACCATTGTAAAAGGTAAAAAGTAAAAAGGACCTAATTTTTTACCTCAGTAGATTAAAAATTCTTATGATTTCTCCCAACCAATTTAGTTTCCCATTTATTTCCACTTCTTTACAAAGTGCACCTATATGCCTACGCAGACCAAAAAAAAGAAGAAAGCAGGATTTTCATGGCTGCTTGGTTCTTAATTATAAAATACTACATTTTAGTAGGCTTAAAAATTACAGGCTTAAAAAAATTTACATACATCCTTTTTTTGTTTCATTCTGTTTTTTTTCTTTAAAGCAGGACTTTTGCAGTAAAGATACAATTTGGCTTGATCCAAAAAAAAAAAAAAAAAAAAAAAAGAAAAAAAAAAAAAAAAAAAAAAAACCAAAAAAAAAAAAAAAAAAAAAAAAAAAAAGGAAAAAGAAAAAGAAAAACCCAACAACAAAATAGTTAAAATTTAAAAAAATAAAATAAAAAGCTTTTCACAGAGTTAAGCTTACGTGGTTTACATTATCAAACCCCTCTGTTCATTGGGGCATTTTCATCAGAAGTATACCTAAATATGTACACCTTATGTTATACTGGAGCTTGTGTTCACGAGAGGCATCAGATCATAACAATCAATAGAATACACTTCACATTGGCAATAGCTTTGTATTCGGTCATTTACGTACAATATGGTTTCATAATGGGAGATTTAATTTTTTTTTTTTTTTTTTTTTTGTTCTTTTCAGGTTTTCATATAAAATCCACTACGGAAAACAGACGTTCCCCTTAGAACGATGCTTTCCCTCAGCTGTCTCTGTGTCTGGGATTTGATGGATGTGTGAAGCTCAAACTGATTGTCTCTCTTTTTCCCCTCTCCAGTGATCTCAGCCTCATTTCTGCCCTTCCTCCCGGTGGGCTCCACCGGGGCTGGGTGCCTGAGACAGCAGGCGCTGGCTGCATGTGCATGTGGTGCCCACACTGCCCAAAGTTTACCCAAGCAGCTAATCTGCATTTTTAAGCGACAGCTGCCAACACAACAGAACAAAATGCTTCAACCTCCAAAGTCTGCGAGCAGGATGGGTTTTATGCCCCATTATAGTTTTGGCTGTGTTAGAACTTCTACAGGCATTTACCAAAATTGTGTTGCAGCTATCCACCCCTTGCTAGTGCAGGATTGCCTTCCCCAGAGTTTTTTTCCCAACAGTTTTTCTGACCTAGGTTGTCTGGTTTGAGGAACAATAGGGTAGTTGGGAGAGGGGCCCTTTTTTTAAATAAATCTTTCATGTTTGGAAGAATGAAGGAATTGTGTCAAAATAATCACCATCCTGGGTATATTAAAATCCCGTATTACAGCTACATTTTTGCTTTGTTCCTCGCCCTCGCAATCTTTTCCCCCTTCCTAGTAACTTTGGTATGGAAGATAGATGGAGCTAATCCAAGAGGGCTGTTGAGTACATTTCCCCTCTCCTTGTTTTGAAGGCAGCTTTTCTTACAGGGTAGCCATTGCAAATGACAGCACAAAAACATGCAATCAGAGGGGTTGAGGCTTTTTGTGGAAAACAAAATAAATATGACTTTGTGTGTGATTTTAAAACTTAAGGTTTAATAAAGATGCCCTTTTCTTTCTCTTGTTTTTTTTTTTTCTACTTTTCTTTTTTTGGCTTTTTTTCTTCTTTTTTTTTCCCCTATCCCAAACAAAGTCCGCAATAGAAATCCAGCATGTCTGGCTTCCAGTGAGCCAATTCCATCCTGGGAGGCTGCTTATATCTCTTTACAATATTCACAGTAATAACAAAGAGAGAAAGGAAAACCAGTTCCGAGCCTTCTCTTTCAGCTTCTGCCATCTTTTGCTTCCTGCTGGACCATTAAGTATCGAACAGGTGAGTTCTTTTTTCTTATACCTGAGGGGGCAAAGTGCATTACAGGCACCACTACACATTTCTGCAGAAGACCCATCATTTGCAAGGTTTTAGTCCAGCATTAAAAGTTAACCACATGGGAGCAAAGGTCTCCTTTTGCCATCCCTACATTCTCCTCTTGGCAGAACATTGTCTTACTTGGTGTCACCTTAGGCAAAGTCCCATGTTCTTAATATCTGGATGGGTCTCTTGGTCATCAGGTTTTATCCCATGGCTGTAACCATGCTGGATGGGTGTGGGTGTCCAAATGAGATGCTGGAAGATGGGTGGATGGGGGTAGGCGTTGGTAGGATGTGTCCAGAGTGGCTGAAAGGGGGCAAATGCCCCATGGGTGCCATGTGACTGGCAAGGGCAGCAGCGCTGAAGGGAGACGACTTCTCCTGCATGCACTTGGACAGTTCCTCAAAACACTCAGAGCCTTTCTTGCTTTTCTTTGATTTGTTGGACATTTTCCTATTCCTGGTCTGAATTCCTTCCTTTTTCATGGTCAGAGGCCTGTTCACCTGCAAGAAATGAGAAAATCAGGCTCATGCAGACAAAATGACTTTATTGTGCAAAAATGAAAATATTTGGACAGCCCCCATGTGTTTTTCCTGGATGGAGACCTTTTTCTGGCCAAAAAAAATGGTGTTTCTCTCTGCAGAACTTGTTTATATTGATTTGTTTAATAAAACCACACACACAAAAAACCCCTAGACATGAAAAACAAATTGAACTGAATTTGGCAGCTGATGACTCTCTTTCCCGTAGGCTTACCCTCAGTTCTCATTAATTTCCTAATAGAAGATCAAACTAGGAGGCACACGCTGACCCAAATTCAGTCCTGAGACATGAGCAATCTTGTACCAGTAACCTCTGTTACCTACAGTGTAAATAATGATCCAACGTACCAAGTGTTCCTGCTTAGGATTAATTTCTTTAAAAAAAAAAATTAAATAATACAACAAAGCCTTAGATACAATTATTTTTTTAGAAGTCAAAATGAAGATAGCCCATCAGGATTAATTTCTGCACAGAGCCCATTCCAAATGGCCTCTTTTTCTGGATGGAAAGAGCACACAAAACCCACTTAGTTAAAACCAAGTGTGGCAGCTCTGTTTTGCCTGGTTTGCCCAAGCTAGAAGCCAAGCTAATACATTGTAATGCCACTGAACTTAGCATCACTATGCTGACAAAGAACGGCTGTCACTTCCCAGGGGAACCTTAGAGACGGGGAAGGAATAAAACAACAACCAAACCCCTGAAACCAATAAAAGCCTAGTGTACACCATGCAGTTAAGACATCAATCCACACTAGGCAAGCAGCGACACATGAGATGAGTAAATACTCACATTGTGCAATTTATAGTAGAGTCCACAGGCATTACAAACTGGGTCCCCGTTTGCATTACGTCGCCATAAGGTCGTGGTGGTTGTCTGACAGTTGGCACAACAAGTCCCTGCTCTCCTGGCCGCTGACTAACCAAAAGAAAAAGAAAATTAAAATGTATCACCAGGTGGAGGGAGATCATGAGAAAGGTCAAATTGGACTCAGTATTTAGTTTGGGGAGAACTTGTTACTGAAGAGCATCAGGGCTGGAGGAAAGCTGCTGTCAGTTTTAAGTTTTATGGACGTTATGTTTTTCTTTAAATTCAAATATTCTCCTATGCAAACTTTCAAGCCCCATGGCACTCTGTGTGCAACGGAAGTAAGGAGAGAAACAATGAATCTTTGCTTCCACAAACAAAAATTTTAGAGGGGGGAAAAGTAACCTTGACTTTTTCAAATTTTCCCTTTTCACGATTCTAAAAATGCATCATTAAAATGCGTTTGCCTTTTTCTTTGATGATGAATATAGTCTGTGATAAGGATGGGACTGGATTTTAAAAACATCTTTAAGAATGTGATTTTTACCCCTACTCTGGCCCTTAAAAGGTGGACACAAAAGAAAATGAACCGCATTGCTTAGCTGGGTGCAGTATTTATCAGAGCCATCACTGACAATTCAGTTTGCATTTACAAGTGAAAGGGAGAAAACAAAACCGGCTCCAACTTTCTTTAAATATTTAGCAAACCAAATTTCATGCCTTGCAGCAATGATTCCGCTGACCCCCGTCTGCCGCCTCTGTCCCTACTTAGTTCCTTGGCTGACAAGCCCTCAAACAACTGTCTTAAAATTAAACAAAACCGCCAAAAAATCCACCACCCTTTCATAAAACTATTGTTCTGCTGAAACCAAGGTGAGGAGAAAGAAAAAAGCCCAAACATTCACCCACCTCCCAAAACAAGAACAGGAAAAGTAGAGCTGCAGGCGCCTGATTCCTGGACGGGCCCTTGTCTAGCAGACCCCACCATAAAGCGTCCTTTGTGCATGGACAGTGACGTATAAAGTGTTACGGACAGACTACTGCACCCCGTATTTTGGGGAATTATTTTGTATTAGAAACCTTCAGCCCTGCCTCTACAAGTGGTCAAAACATCAAGTCCATTTTGTGCTACTGAATTAATAAGGAGGACTCGGTATTTCCTTAAATTGGAGTTTTCTTCCCAAAGCGTATCAATCGCGGTCGTTCCCCGGGGGCCTTGCTCCCTGGATATTTCTGCAATTAGCCATGGAGAGCCATGGGGTGAAGCCCAGCAAAGCTCACAGCAATGCACAGGGCATCTCCGTGAGCAGAGCCAGTCCCAGGGCAGTGGATTCCCAGAGAACTCGGTGCTTCCCTGCCTGCCAGCCCGGTGGGGAGCGGGCACCGCGGGAAGCACAGCTCGGCCCGCTCACCAAAGAGGGGCACAGGGCTCTGTTCTCACTTGCTCCTGATTTATGCCATGGCCCCCTGTAACTGTCCCAAAGCTGATGGACAGTTCAGCAGCTTTAGGCAAGAATCAGGCCCTCGGAGACTCATATATTTTGGTGCCTTATTCGCCTGTGAGAACAGGCCAAAGGCAGAAAGAGGGGGTACCCCCTACTGCAAATGCACTCATGCAACCCAAACACAATTAATGCCAGACGTCCAAATGCTGACATTATTAATACAATCACTTTGTTATTGCATGGCAGATGAACAAACTCCCAAAGATGGCCACCTCCTCTCCCCCGCAAACAAGCAAACTACAGTGGAAAAAGGGGCAATAAACAAAGTTGTAAATCAATTAAAGCTAAACATTTAAACAGCTACACACTAAAAGAAAACCTCTCTAGTGCCCCCCAAACCCTGCACAGTGAGCTAAGTATAACAGTCTCCCAACACACTAGAAGGTGGAGATCTATGTTTGCATATTTGAGATGGCTTACTGATACTCAAAACTCTGCTGCTTAACTCTATGGCCTGTCCCATTCAGTCTGGAAAGCACTTGAGCTTGAGAGACGATAATGTTACACTGTTGTCTTAACATTTTTCTATATGTCAGTCACTTTAGAAGGCAAGTCATTAAGAAGCTTACATAGCTGAAATTCTGACTCAGGGCAGAAATCTTCTATATCCCATCTCAGTGTTAGAACAGTAATGCCAATTTTCTGCTCTCTAAACCTCATTGATATTTGCCCACGAATAGCTACGAGACTTAGGCACCATAAATCACAAAGCTCCAAAAAATATATTTATTATTCTTAGCATTTTACGCATTATTTGCGGAGTAGAGTGTATTAGAAATTTCAAAACAGCAAGCATGACTGGCAAGGCTTGCCTATAGAAACTCTCTAAAGCTTTTAGAGTCAGGAAACAGATACACAAAGTTTCATTATCTTTAACGTACAGATATCCGGATAGGAAACTACTACCAGGAGCTTAGAAAGGACTTTTTTTTTTTTTTTTTTAATCAGTCAAATGAAAATACAAAGTATAGGTGACTCCATGGAAAAATAATAGGATTTTTTTAACAGTAGGGGATTGTCTGGGGAGGGAACCAATATTAATATTGCCAGAGAATATAAGAGTGAAAATTACTTCATGGCTTTTATACAAATAATTTTTAAGTAGGGAGCAGTAGCTTTGACTCATCTGATTTGTTTTGCTTTTCTGGAGCTGGAACTTTTTTTTAGTACACGGTGGAGGACATTCATGCTCATAACCCTTTCGCTCCCAGTGTGTGCCCAAACCGTCCCAAGAGGCCAAGTAAATGAGGAATTAAATTAAAAGCTGTCATCTGAGGACAAACGGGGAGAAGGACACACGATATCCCGCATGCATTGTGAGCGGCAGGGATGCCTGGGACAGGGCGGGCTCGGTGGTCCCGCCGGGATGGGGGCGGAGGGGGAGATGTGCCCCGAGGCACGGCAGTGACCTCGCCGTGACTGACCCCCGTACAGTGCAGCTCGGCTCCACGCAGGGGCTGAGCAGAGATGAGGCACGACTGACTCGTGCCTGTGTGTGGTCCCGCTGCCTGATTTATCCCCAAACCCAGGAGAAATAAAGACACCTACCAGCCTTCGCTTGGGTTTAATGAGAGGTCGGTTTTGGCCGTTCATTTTGTGGTAGAGCCCGCAGGCGTTGCACAGGTAATGCCCGGTGCCGTCTCTTCTCCAGAGAGGGGTGGCGGTGGCTCCACAGTTCACACACTCTCTGCCTTCTGAATGGAAACACGAAGAAAACAGATTCCTTTCTTTAAAAACAAATTCACAAAATCTTTTTGCATTGCCCTTTAGGCATTTTTCAGAAGTCAAAACAGTGTGTTAATTCTGTTAATTAAGCACAACCAGGCAGCAGTGACATCTACAGTACAGGCAGCAAGGAGCTCAGTGTTTCAAGAGCTCCCAGCTCCAGTGAGTATTTTATGTCATGATCAGGAATAGGCAGCACTCTCTGCGAAGTGAGAAAGAGTGACACTCTTATTGTGTCAGATGGAAGTTATCGTTTCAGCAAGAACTCCCTCAGTCTTCACTGGGCACCGCTCCCCGCCCGGATCTGTTGCACTCCGGTGGTGAAATCCTGTGTTCCCCTGCCCAGAAACACCCGTGCACGTGCACACAAACACTCACACCTGCAAACACACAATGCATTAGAGAGAGAGTCAGATGAAGAGGTTTTCTAGAAATAAATCTAAGCAAAAAGACCTCCAATTCTGCGCTTTCTTTTTTGTTGCAAATGCTACAGGTTGAGAAAGTAGAGCCGAGCAGACTGGGAATGGATATAAAACTGGGAATGGATACAAAATACCAGAGTCTCAGTCATGATTTTTGTTCTAAAGGCATAAAAATGCTGTTAATGCTGTTCTTTGAGAAAGTTCAGTTTCACTGGACATTACTGTAAAAAACAGCTTGAGTGCTTTTCTGTTTCTTTGATTTTTCAACAATCCAGTTTGGATTTGGTAGGGAGCAGTTTACCTTCATTATTAGTTTTAGTACAATGTGGTAAACATAGCGTTGCAGAAAGGCTGCATTAAATAAAACACAACATGTAACTCCAAGATATCTGTTTTTGCATCAGAAAGCTTCCTGCTAAAAGTTCATTTGCCTTGGATGGTTTGAGGGCAGGTCTGCTTAATATAGAAATCTCTCTTAATACCGTTTATGCAAATCCTACAGTATTTAACTGGAAAGGAAATTCTTTTTGCTAATAACTGAAGCAGGCCATGTTGAGTTCAGCGGGGTTTGTGCCTGCCTTAATCTAGGGAGTGGGAAGCTTTTAAACAACACAGTCTGGAGAGAGAAATGAGGGGAGCTCTGCGGCACTGCATTTGTAGCTCTTGTCCCTCCTAGGGCAGGAAGCTGCAGGAGTCGTCCTGTCGTGAGTCTTAGTTTTCCTACAAAAACACTGAGTGGTCACGAACTTTCCCCAGTTCCTTACACTGGGAGCTCCCTTACAGAGGGAAAAAAAAAAAGCGCAACTGTAAAACAAAAGAAAAAAGGTCCTTGTTTTCCCCCATGTAAAAATCAGCAGCAGCTACGGGACAAAAAAAAATTTAAAAAGCTACTCAGGATCCTTTCTGTTCTTTAGAGACCTGGATCTTGAGCCAGATTCTAGACTCAGGAGGTTTGGGCTACCCATTGCCTGTAGCTTCTCTTCTATGCACTAAAAATGCATACACATAGTAGCAACTGCCTGGAAAGAACAGCAGAGAAAGAATGTATTTTCCCCTTCCGAGGAATCATTTGAAACAGTACTGATGAGCTTGTAAAATAGCTGGTATTTTTGTTGCAAAACTCATAAGAGATCACATTTCTAAATTATTGTCTACTTAAATAAAAACATGTAGTGTATTCATAAGCAAATATGTTCAATGGAACACATATGCAAATGCCTATAGGGCCATTTATTTTTAAAGTACTGTCTAAATTAAGCCCCAGCATATTGCAGTTTATTTCCTTCCATTGGTGAGAATATTAAACCAAGAAAGTCAGTAGAATCGCATAAATTGTCATAATTTGTGTCTAGCTGTATAACTACTGTCATTTCAAAGTGGGGCCAAAACTGTTCATCGCCTAATTTACGGATTTAGGACTCCACTTTTAGAAGAAACGCAAGGAAGGGTGAACATGGGAAAGGTCTGCAGGCAGTTGTTTGGAAGCAGAGATATGTCTGATTCAGGGAAAAAAAAAAAAAAAAAAAAAAAAAAAAAGGCGAGGGGAGTCTTTTCTAGTTAAAGTTAGGCTGGAGTAAGTTAGCAGTGACTGGACACCTTAGTCTTTTGCACTGGTATGTAAACTATATTTGAACTTTTGCTCTTGTAAAACGCGAATGGAAAAAGGCCCTTTGCGATCTGAAAGAGACAGGCCAGGGAAGTTTCGCTTTCATCTTGCACTGGGGCTTTGGGTGGTGTTAATGGAGAGACGTGGAAATTACGGAGGGAGAAATACCTATCCCTGGAAAGCCCCCATGTGTCATCCATGGGCCTTTGCCTGACTTGAGGGAGCAGGGTCGAGCCTGAGCCCCTCGGGAGCCTGAGGCCTGCTTTTCTCCGATGAAAAGGGTTCGGGTTTCTTTCTCCGTATAAATCCCTCTTTGTACAACGCGGTCTGCTGGCTCAGACTGCCCTGGTCCCGTGCCCCGCGGCCCGTTCGAGGGCCCTGTGGCCAGTGCCGGGGTGCCTTGGCACCCACAGGAGCCCAGTCCAAGTTCCATCTCCTACTTTTAAAAACCCAGAAAAGCAGAACCAAGCAGTCACCTGTCCCTCTGTCCCGAAGAGGGCCAACACAAGCACCCAGCCTCGCAGCAGCCCGCACGCTCACCCCAACAGCCGGCGCAGCCACCCGCACAAAGCCCCGGGAGCGCGGCCCTTCCAGGCGGGACACGGCGGGATGGCCACGGGGTGCGACACTTACCCGAGCAGGACCTGGCCTTGCTCCGCGGCTTGGGGGTGAAGCTGGACGCGGGGCCCCCCAGAAAGCTGCCCGGGTGGAAGAGGCTGCTGCTGTAGTCGTGGGCTGCCGGCACGTAGGAGGGGTAGGTGGGGATGGGGTGGTGGGTAGAGGGCTGGGCCCCCATGCTGGTGAGGCTGCTTCTGAGCGGGCTGGCGCTCTCCATCTTCATCCCCTCCGACAGCGACACTTGGTACTTGATGCTGTCTTTGTCCTCCTGCCGAGCCCCGGCGGAGGAAGAAGGGGAGGCGGCGCTGGTGGAGTTGGGGTCTGGGGACACTTCCTTGGGAGGGGTCGGGGGGAAGCCGAAGAGGTGGGAGCCGGAGTGCGAGGCCGGGGTGAGCGAAGACACGGAGGCGGTGCTGGAGGTGCTGCTGCCCGGGTACACCGAGATGGCCCCAGGCGCTCCTGCCGCCGAGGGGTGAAGGGGTGTCTTGGTGAAGGGGCTGACGGTCCAGGGGTTGTGGTGATGGGCAGACAGTGCCGCCTTGCTGCTGTCCAGCCAAGGGATCCCGGGGCTGTGGATAAGATGAGGCCGGCACATTTGACTCCCGGTCAGGCGGGCTGTAGAAACACAAGAGCGTTTGGGGTCAGCGTGGGGCGGCTTAGCCCGGAGCGGCTGGGGAAAACCCCAGCTCCCCGTGGTTGGGCAGCTCCTCGGTCTGCAGGCAGCCGGGGGACAGGCGGCCACGGGAGAGACTTCAAAACCCAGGGAAGAGCAGCCAGGCTGGTGCAGCATCCCCTTCCCCCTGTCCTATCTGAGGGACATACCGGCCAGCCCGGCCAGAAGGAGCAAGGGGAGCAGGAGGGGCACTCAGGCAAGCCTTTTCCTCACACCCCATTCCTAGGAAAATGGAGCAAACCCCTTTCTGCTCTATCTTTCTGAGCTGCCGTAATGCTCTCTCTCTTCGGCTCCTAAGAACACCCCCAAATAAAATCCATCGCCGGTTTGAATCGGTTTGTATTTTGCATCCGGGAAGTAGCCGTGTCTGAGAAGTTTTAGCCCGTGCGCACACTGTTTCCCCTTCCTCTCTCACCTCCTCCCTTTCTTTCCCTCCCCTCCGCTAGCCCTTGGTTATCCCTAGGGTTAAAATCCACCCGTGCCTGCCTGTCTATCCTGTTTTCGATCTCCTGTTCCCCGGCTCCGACACACCGAAGTTTCACTCGGTGAAACTTCTCACCCCCGCGCAGGACAGGACACCCGGAGGGGCCGGAGTGCTGCCGAGACGGCGGGGAAGGGGCCGGGGTGCTGATTTACCGTGTGCCTGGCTGTAGGAGACCCTGGCCCGGGCATGGGCGGAATTGGCGTAGTAAGGGTTGCCCTGGGAGTCCAGGTGGTTGAAGAAGACGTCGACTTCATCCGGAGGTAGGAGCTGCGCTGGTTCCATGTAGTTGTGAGGCAGCCCGGGGTGGTGGCTGTCGGGGTGCTGCCCGTTGAGCACGGCGTGGTGGGCCATCCAGCGAGGCTGATCCGTGGCCACCTCCATGGCCTCGGGCCTCCCCTTTCACCCACCCCCGGGCCGGGAGCGAGCGGCGCTCGGTGGGGGCGGGGAGTGCTGCTCGGGGGGTCGCTTTTGACGCTGCCTGGTGGGTTTTAAGATATTGGGGTGGCTTTTCTTAGAAAGAAAACCGCCGGGTGACCGGAGCGCGCCCTCTGAGGCGTGGGAGAGGACCCCAGAAGTCAGCGTGTCCCTCTGTCAACAGGCGGGTAGCGGAGGCAGGTCCGGGGAAGCGCCAGGGCAGCACCTGTAGGGAGAGACAGGAGGCTTTAGCAGCTCGGCAGCCGTGGGTGCGCTGCTCGCCGGGCCGGCTCCCGGCCGGCTTCTTTTCCCAGAGGTACATGGAAGGGGAGGGGGAAGCAGAGCCCCTCCTCCCTTCCAAAAATATCCTGTCCCCAAAACTCCTTGCCTTGCTCTCTCCTCTCTCCCTCCTCATTGCCCCACAAAATAAACAGAGATGCATTTCAAACTCTTAACTAAAAACAAAAAGGAAAAAATGAGGAAAAAAAAAAAGGAAAAAAAGGAAAAAAGGAAATAGTTTCGTTCTCCCCCCCCCCCCCCCCCCCCCCGCTAGAAACGTCAATAGGAGTTTTTCCAGCTGGCTTCAAAAGCGGGGTAAAAAAGGAAGAACGGCAGAACTAATATAGAGTAGTTCGAGCAAGAACTCCCAACTGACACAAAAGGAAAAGGAGGGGGAGAAATAGGGAGAGGGGAGAGAAGAAGAGTGGAGAGAAGGGTGTTTAGAGAAGGCAGCGAGTGCGCCCTGGCAGTGGCGCGGCGACCCCCCCGCGCCCCACACTTACCCGGCGCGGGAGGCTGGGTGGCGATGAATGCCGGCGTGGAGGATGCGAGTGCGGCAGAGAGGGGGAGAACGGAGGGGGAATGAAAAAAGCGAAGAGGGAGAGGAGGGGGGAAAGGCAGAACGAGCGCGGGAAGAGCAGAGGAGGTTGGATGGAGAGTGTTACTCAGATGGCAAAGCCGCTGCTCTGGCCGACTCGGTCCCATCCCCGCGCATCCTATATGAGCGCTGGCGCCAGCTGGCCGCGGCGCCGCAGACGGGCCGGGGTGCGCAGGGCCGGCGGCCGGGCCAGCCAATCCCGCCGCCCCACACCGCCCCCAACCGCACCCCCGGCCCCAAACGGAGCCGGCCGGGGGGGGGGAGCGCGGCAGACCCCCCTCCTCCGCCCCTCTTCCCCTGCTCGCAGCATCTCGCCCGGCAGCGCCGTGGGGGCTTTCCCCGCCCGGGCGCTGCACGCCCCTGCGGGGCGGGGACGGCAAAACAGAGGGGGTCCCGCCGGGGAGTGCGGGATGCGGAGTGGGGAGAGGGGGGGCCGAGCGAAGATGGAGTGCGGGAAGGGCTCGGCGATGGAGCCGACTCGGCCGGGTGCTGCCCCGCCGCTGAGCCGTGACTTTCAGCGCCGCCGCCGGGATGCCCGGGGCTGGAAATCGGCACCGGGGAGATAAATATGCTAAAATCCCTTAAATCAGGCACAGCAGCGCGCAGCCGGGAGCGGGACAAACCTCAGCCCGGTCACATTAGTTTGAAATAACTGTCTGGATCGGGGGAAAAATAATTAAAAACAAATAATTGCGAGACTCCGCGCCGACCCCGGAGACCGACGGGACGAGCAGGGCCCGGGCAGCGGGGCCACGCCGAGACGGCTGCAGGGCAGGGACGGACCCTGCCCGCTCCCCGGCCCGTAGTGCTCGGGCCGGAGCCAGGCTGGCGCTGGCTGGCAACCCTGGGCCCGGGGAGCCGAGCCGAGCCGGGCCGGGCCGGGCACAAGGACCCTGGGACGGAGTACAGCCTTCCCGGTGGGGCTGCGACGTTGCTAATACTTCCCCCCCCCCCCCCCCAGTCTCACACTTTTGTCTTAAAATAATTAATAACAAAGCCCAAACATCATAGTTTCAATATTTGCAGTTACTCGTGCACTTTGGGGCGGGGAGCGGAGGTGCATCCCGAATCAACAGGCGCTTTCTGCGGAGTTTGTGCTGCAGTTCAGCGGCAACAGCCGGGGCGCCGGCCTGGCTTCGCCACCCGCCAAGGTGCGGATAAACCGGTCCGCCTTTGGGGCGGAAAATAATAATAATGGGAAAGGCACAAACAACTCCCCGGAGCGCGGCCGGGCGCTGCTGCCTGTCCCGTTCCCCAGGCGCTCCTGTCCCGTTCCTCAGCCTCTGCTTTCGGGGAAAAAGGGAAACGCTGATCGCAATCCTTCAGCCCTCCTAGCTGGGCGCGGGGCGAGGACACCGTTCCTGCCCGGGATCGGGGCGGGGGCGGCGGGGAGCAGCCGCTCGGCTCGCGGGGCAGCGGCCGCGGCTCCAGCCCGACGGCGCGGCCGGGGCCGTGCGGGGCTGCAGCCGAGCCCCACCGGGGGCTGCGGGCGGGGGCAGCGGGGCGGCCCCGAGGATGCTGCTGCCGCTGCTGCCCCCGGGGCCGCCCCCGCGGCGGGCAGCGCTGGGGGTTGGGAGCTGGAGCCGGCCTCCCCCGGCCCGACCGCCCCAGTCACTACGACGCCGGGGCTCTGACGTCACCCGTCACTGCCAAATTCGCCAGGAAATGAACTTTTAAAAAATAATAACAATAATAATAATAATGATGACAATAATAATAATAAAACTCCTTTTCCTCGCTGCGGAGCGCGTCTGGTCGGAGCGACATGGGGGTCCCTCTCTTACTATTCTCCCCCCACACCACTCATTGTCTCCCTGTAACCTTCCCCCAAGGGACCCTCAACGCAGCCCCCGGGGGAACCCACAGCGCAGCCCGGGAGAGCGGGGGCCACACTGGGGGACTAAAGGTTGGCACACGGGGAGGCGATTACGCTTCCCCCCCTCCCCCTCCGCATGCTCTCCTCTGACGCCTCCTCCACCCAAAGCCCGGGTGTCCCGCTCCTCCCGGCCCCCTGACCTCGGGGCTGTGCGGTGGCGCCGGGACCGCGGCGCCCCTCGCCCCCTCCTGCCGCTGCGGGGGGGTCGCAAGCGGTGGGGCCGGGCAGCAGCTCCTCCGGCGGCTGCCGGGCGCGGAAGGGGCGGTGGAGCCGGGCTGCTCCCGGGACGGGCTGGTTGGCCCGGGCAGGCCGGGGACAGGCGCTGGGCCGGGCTTGGTGGGAGAGGGGTCGGGGGTCGGGAGGGCAAATGAGCCCCGCGCTGCGGAGCGTGCCCGGGAGCCTCAGTCCGGTGGTGACCGGGAGGAAAGGGAAACAAAGCAAAAATTAAAAAAAAAAAAAAAATAGAAAAGGGAAAGTTAAAAGGCAGAGAGAAAACCAAGCGGGCTTTCCAAGAATCCGGCTTCTCCCTCCGAAGCGATTTTCTTTCTACATGCACCAAAATCACCCAAGTATCACCCGAGAATGGATTTTTTAGTGTTTTGAAAGAAAGGTGACTATAAAACCAACGCGGGCCTTTGCAGGTAGATCCCCTCGGCGTCCGGGGCCGGGTTGCGCCGTGCCCGTGGAGTCCCGGCCGGTGGAGCAGGGCGGCGGCCACCGGGATCACCCGGGCCTCGCCGGCTCCCGCTCCCGCCCGCCAGCGAAATCCAGCTCCTCGCTACATGCTTATTAATTAATTTGGATGTTTTAATTACTGCCCTCCTGCCATCAGCACGGGGACGCGATTTTGGGGGTTATTTTGGGGGG